>NC_136061.1:1824545870-1825145870 GCF_964261635.1 Lissotriton helveticus | reverse complement strand
AACTAAAATGGCCAAAATAGTAGCCGAAACAGGTGTCACTTGGGTTGATGCTCTGCCCTTAGCCCTACTGTCCACAAGAACATCGGCCCACACCAGGATAGGGCTATCTCCCCATGAGATTGTGTTCGGGAGGCCTGCCAATGTATAGGGTGTCCCGCGGCCTAAGAAACTGTCTGACGTTGAATCCCCTGTACTAACTGATTATCTTTACAGTCTGACTAATACCTTTCGTACTCTATCACTAGGTGCATGAGGCCATACCTGACAAGAGCGAGGGCCCAGGACACGTCATCCAACCTCGGGATTGGGTCTTGGTGAAAAATTATCAACGGACTAAGAGCCTCGATCCCTGCTGGACACAGCCCCGTCAGGTATTGCTGGCCACCGGCACCGCAGTGAAAGTAGAAGGTCGGAAGAATTGGGTGCATTAGTCGCACTGCAGGCTTGTGCCTCTGCCCCTCCCCTATGATTAGTGGGTGAGGGAAGGACAAGGAGACTCAGAAACAGAAACAGGCCCGACGTTTGTCCCATTCAGCGATGCCAGACTGCATTCTACATCCACGGAAGCAGAGAGTGACAGCATACTGAAAGGAAGGGTGGAACCCTCCCTTAACTCTGCTCAACACCAAGAACCATTGTTTCCCGACCATACTGTCCCTACTTCCGACCGATACAACTTGCGCCCCCAAGGGTAGGCTTGCCCTTGACTTTGCCAAGTACCTATAGGCTGTAGGGCTGTGATCTTCTCCGGCTGAGAGTAGTGCTGGTGTGTCAGACTAAGGTACGCCATAGGGCCCTTGGCACCTGCGCCGAGTGAAGCAACCACCAATCACAGACAGCCACTAGAGGTCCCTGGCTTAGCACAATGGCAGCCATTCAAAACACCCGAATCCAGAAACAAGATCTCAGTCTCCGACATAGTAAATGCTTCATGGCCACCGTGGTGACTCTGTTTGTCTACAAGAAACCGATGGCCGTATGAACATTGACATTTCTTAAAGTATTTGGCAGTCAATGGCAAAAGGAGGGTCTGAGGAAAAGTGTTCTTCTGATCGGCATCATTTGTACCGAAACTCCATTGCTTTTTCATTGCCATCTCGTGTCAAACACTACCACACGACCCACCTGGTCGTTTCTGCTGATGCCTGAGGAAAATCTAACTAACACGACAACAGCCATCTTGCAGCCTGCATTTTTGCCCAGGAACATTCGCACACCCAACCCCCCCTGTTCTTGCAGTTCAACAGAAAGCCATGAGACACTCACACCCTGTGTAAATGATTTATTTTCCATCTCCTACTCCAAGCCTGGTAAACATCCTTGACACAGTGAACAGGTTATCTGGACAATGGTCTGACTGCTGGGCCTTGATCAGGGTGATTAAACAATGACCTGAAAGACCGGGCTTTGATCAAGGTGATTAAACAAGGACCTGAAAGACTGAGCCTTGATCAAGCCGAGTGAACAATGATTTGTGTACCAAGCCTTGAGCAGGTCACCATCTACAAACGTCGTCTGGATCTGGTTATCAACTACAAACACTGCCCTGATTCAACAATGAACTATCAGCCAAAAGACTGAGATGAAAAAGTATAAAAGGCTTGCAAGCTGCGGAGTAAAGCAGCAGCCTCCTCTATCTTGTTTCTGACGAGCTTGGGACTCTGTTCCATAGCCCGGGCTATTTGAATAAATCTGGGTTCCTCCTGCAGACGAAGGCTCCTGTGTCTCCTTTTACTACGTATGAAGGGTATGGAAGGTTAAGGCGGTTCCCCCACCGCCGAGACCCAGTAAGTGGGTTAATGCGGTTCTTCAAGAGGATGCTTCCGATTGAAGCCAACCCACAATCGACAACCTAATTGGCTGTAGAACCGAGTACTGCACCGTCATGGTCCAGATGTTTTCCCCCGAGATCTAAATTGACCTAGTCCCAACCCAATCCTGGTGCAAGGGAAGGCAAGGTGCCGGAGAAGAAACAATGATGCAAGTATCAATAGGGACTGCATGCACAATGTGGGGAAAGTAGTTGTGGAGCAGTGCATGTTGGAAGTTGTAGTAGGCACATTGTGGTAGAAAGCAGTGGACGGGGTTTGAGAACACCTATTACGTGCCTTTGATTGCTGGACTTGTGAGAACAAACATTATTGTGATTTTGATGATATTCTTGTACTTCTGAAAGGGTAAAATGTTGGAGTTGTTATACATGTATGGTATACAGTTAAAGAGAGGTATTTCAAGTTAGAAACATTTAATCATTTTACTTGCCTGCTAGATGAGGTGTGCTGTGAGGCGCTAGCAGCTTTACCCAGATAAAGAATATCTTCTTGTACGGAAGTACTAGCCAAGGTCGGTAGAAATTCACTCTGTGCGCACGGGGAGCGGACATACTGAGTAAGTATAGTGGCCTTCGCAGGTTGCGGGTTTCGCTTTATATGAAAGTAAGTAGCATTCCTGGTATTGTAGAAATTTCTGTGTAGTCGAAGCAGGCAAATAGTGGAAAAGTTGTAGATTGACTAAGAAATGGCTCAGTGACATTGAAGTGTGGTGTCACCAGGGTGCAACGCAGGGATTGGCTGGCAAATGCTGTAGCTGTGCTGTGATTGGGTGGCCTTTGACAGAGACACTCTGGTGTTGGTGGATAGATTGTGAGCTTGTTGGTGCAGATAAAGCGAGATACTGAAGTAAGGAGTGAGTGAGACATTGATAGAATGGGGAATCCCTTGTCAAAGAAAGAGAAGGGCGTAAATAAGGATGAGAAGTTTCCTCCTGAGGGTACTCCAGCTGGGGAGATGGCAGCAAAGAAAAGGTTAAAAACATGCATGTGGCTTAGCCAATGGCATGAATATACCTCCAAAGATAGGGAACTTAGATTCGTATTAAGTGGTACTTTCCTCATCCTAAGAATTGAGACATTTTTGAGAATGTACAATTTAGAACAACAGCCTAGGCCCACACAGTTTGAAGCCTTAATTCTTTGGGAGCAAATGGCAAGCGAAAAGAAAAAGAAGTCATTTGACTTAAAAATCCAGAGCAGGGCGAATTCATGCAGAAAAGTGCAGGATGAGGAGAGGCAGACAAAGTGGAGAGAGGAAGTCATTGAGACTGTTGGATCCTACCCCTTGATAGAGAGTAAGGAAAAGGAGATATCAAACAAGGAAACTGACCCAGATAGTGAGGAGGAGGATCCTTTTATAGATGAATGTCTCAGTTTAAAAACACCCCCATACAACGTGATGGCAGCCGCCTCGAGTGCCAGAGCCCCAACAGTGACTGAAATCCAAACAGGAGAATCTTCCACAGTAGTCAGAACGCCCCTGAGTTATACAATAACTTCTGTCCCATCCTCTGCTCAGATCACCGTGCCTGTGCTGTTAGACACCTTACCATCATCAAGTGCTATAATCACTACCCTAAAAGCAAAACGAATAAATGATGGACGGAATGCTGAACAATGAAAACATTCACCCCCAGTCACAAAATCTGGGTTTAGTCCATTCTTGCTCATCACACCACCCCAGTTTGGACGCAGCAATATTCATATCAGTCTTGACCCTGTTCCTCATGGGAATAGTCCAGCCTGAACTGCCAACCCGGATGTAATAGTGACTGGGGGTGTGAGTCGGAAAATTCTCAGCGCTCCATCCATCATCTTATTGTTTTTGCTTGTTTGCCCTAGGTTGACAGGGTATGCCCAGACGAAGGTCCTTTGCTCATTTTGTCACTTTTTTCAAGCTACCCTGGCTGATGTGGGGTGTTACCCCGAAACCTGTCCCAGTATCCTTGTTTCCGGTCTAGGGAAGATTTGGCTTGGCAGTTCAGGCTAGACTGTTCCCATGAGGAACAGGGTCAAGACTGATTTGCATATGGCTGGGTCTGAACTGGGGTTGCGAGGTGAGCAAATGAATGATGATGGATTCAACCCAGATCTAATAGTGACTGGGGGGGGGGTTCTGAAAATGTTCAGTGCTCCTTCCATCATCTTATTGTATTTGCTTGTTTGCCCTAAGTTGGCAGGGTATGCCCAGACGTGGGTCCCTTGCTCACTTTGCAACTGGATTCAAGCTAGTCTGGCTGATGAGGGGTATTTCCCTGAAACCGGTCCCAGGATGCTCGTTTCTGGTCCAGGGAACACCTGGGCAGGTCGGGCTTGACTGGTCCCATGAGGAACAGAGTCAAGACTGATTGGCATATGGCTGTGTCTGAACTGGGGTGGTGAAGTGAGCAAAAAAACGATGATGGATTCAACCCAGATCTAACCGTGACTGGGGGAGAGGGTCTAAAAAATGTCAGCACTCCATCCATCATCTTATTGTGTTTACATGTTCACCCTAAGTTGGCAGGGTATTCAAAGATGTGGGTCCCTTGCTCACTTTGCCACTAGTTTCAAGCTAGCCTGGCTGATGAGGGGTAATACTCCGAAACCAGTCCCATGATGCTTGTTTCCCGTCCAGGGAAGACCTCGCTTGGCAGTTCGGGCTGGACTGGTCCCATGAAGAACAGGACAAACACTGATTTGCATATGGCTGGGTCTGAATTGGGGTGGCGAAGTGAGCAAAGGAACCATGATGGATTCAACCCACATCTAATAGTGACTGGGGGTGGGTGTCTAAAACGTTTCAACGCTCCATCCATCATCTTATTATGTTTGCGTGTAAACGCCCCCCTGGCAGAAGCACTTGTCGGTACCATCTCAAGTCAACCTTTCCCAAGCATACCTCAGTAAATAGCACTGGGGACTGGAGGGACGCCACTAATACCCTGACTGGGAGAGAAGTTAGTCCACCGACTGAGGTCTCTGGACAGGAGGTCAAACTACTTGAACAGATTTATCAGATAACTCGCCAAGCGCATGGCCAACTTATCAATGGATAAACCTCACCCAGCTGAAAACCGAGTTTGAGGAAATTGTGAAGGGA
The DNA here is from genome assembly GCF_964261635.1 of Lissotriton helveticus. Classification (NCBI taxonomy): domain Eukaryota; kingdom Metazoa; phylum Chordata; class Amphibia; order Caudata; family Salamandridae; genus Lissotriton; species Lissotriton helveticus. The sequence goes on along the minus strand of NC_136061.1, from coordinate 1,825,140,957 downwards.
AATGTGGGGATGGATTATCTGGGAGATTATGGGGAGAATTAATTACTTTATTTGAGTAAGGAGACTGCGAGGGTGGCAAGAGAGGCATATGCAAGAATGGAAAAGGTGGCAAATGAATGCTGGGTAGACCTCCCTCAGTGAAAGAATCTTTGAAGGAATTCTAGGATGGCAATGGGTGAGAAGGAGCTGAGAATGTTAAAACTGAGAGGGTTAAGGATGCACATGAGGGAATTGGTCGAAAACATTAGGGAACAGAGCGATACTGAGAAATTTAGAGAGTTGTGGTCCAAGAAAGAGACGGTTATGGTGAAACATAAGAGAGAGGGATCAAGGGAGAATGAGGAAGGGGCTGTAGAAAGAGTGACCAAGGAATACCCCTTGTAGGAAGTGCAGGGAGGAGCCTATGTACACGTCCCGTGGACACAATCAGATATATTTAATTTCACAAACACCCTACCAAAACTCAGGGAAAATCCTGATGAGTGATATACCTAAATGGAACAGATTGCAACCATCTTTAAGCGTTTGTGGGAAGATTTCATGTATTATTTGAGGTGGCAGTCCGAAAGGACCTGTGGACTGAGTGCAAAAGAGCAGTTGATTGGCCAAACCAAGAATGACCTCGGGTGGCAGGGATGAATGCCCCTTCACCCATCATCAAAATCAAAGCACCTAAAGATGAAGGTCCACCAAAAGGAGATTAAATGGGCCAAGATTTCCAGGACCTCTCAAGTTCCAAAACAGTTAGTACAAGCTTACGTTGAAAGATTGATGCAGGTGTATAGGGAACACAGTGGGATGAATAACCCCCTAGGAGACATCATTGGAGGGTTCTTTGCATCTTTTTTATATGGGTTAAGACCAGAGAGTAGCAATCAAATCATACACAGAGTCCTTTGCTGGTAGAGCAAACCTATTGATGAGATCTTACAGTATGTGAAATATTGCAGTGACGCACTGGTATCAAAAGGGTATTAAGGAGAAGTACATGATGGCACAAACACAGCTGGGGCAGACTGCAGGGGTTAAGGGACTTAATGTTCTGTTCCAAGGACTCCAGCTAGACTCCAGTTTTGGATCAGTGATTCAGGATGTTTCCCTGAACTGCATTGGAAATGTCCTGGGAATGGGGAGAGGGTGACGTAATGTGACTGGGACTGGTATAAGTGCCTTAAAAAAGGCTACCCAATGTCACATTAATAACAGAGTGGGGGATTGGAAGAGGGACTGTCGCTATAACCCAGACCGGATTGTGCCTGAGGTGCAAGGGGAAAGTCCAGCAGGCAATTGAGAGCTTCCCCCAGCACCTAGACTGCCTATGTATGGCAGCTCAGAAAGTCCCTAAATACAGATTATTGTCAAATTCCTTAAACCCAACACCGACGCAGGGAAGTATTCCCCATCTTCAATTAAGCATCAGAGTTACCCAGAATTCAATGATGCCACAAGGAGGCCCAGTCCCCATGATGTTTGAGACCTCCATTGATTTCAATCATGGGCCAATGATTTTGCCTTTGGGGGGAGGAGGAGTGCATACTTGGAAGTGGATCAAAGTGGACCATACGTTACACGAAGAGTGTAAGTTTCTTTTCGCATTACGGTTCCAAGAGAAGCCATTCTTGTGGTGTCATGCCCCAAAAGGGGCATGACACTCAAAGTCCATCCTATTTCAATCAGATGCTCAAAAAGAATCTAGAGACTCAGCAGATATCATGTAGTTCGACCTTGGTCCAGTACACAGACCATCTCCTGATCACCTCAATGGCTGAGGAAGCTTGCAAACAAGATACAATTGCTTTGCTCAATCACTTGGCCGAGAACGGGCATAAGGTCTTATCTGTGAAATTCTAATACTGTCAGAGAGAAGTCATGTACTTGGGGCATTACATAGAAAAGGGAGTGAGGAGAGTGTTCCATGAGCGCATTGAGATGGTCTATTTATTTATTTAGTGTTTTATCGAGCGCGAACCAGACCCGTGAGGGTATCAGAGCGCTTTACAGTAGTAACAGGTGGGATACAAGGACATAGGGAGGGAGAGAGCCAAAGGGATAGGGACAGGTAGATACAATATATTGGTAAAACAAGCAATCATAATACCCGGATACATTTTGGGGTAAGAACAAGTAGATACATTAAGCTAGAGAAAGCAGTCTCAACACCCGGGAGGTTTGTTCAGAAGTGCCGGGTGGGTATCATAAGGAGAAAAGGCCCAGGGATGTCCCTAACCACCCACAGAGAGGTGAGGATGCTTTTAGGCATGGTTGGCTACTGCCACCATTGGATCCCAAACTTTTCCTTTGTGGCGAAGACTTTGATAAGGCTGTACACACTGATGTCAATGACCTGGTTCCAAAGGATGACAAAAGTATAGAACTCTTCCACGATCTCAAATATCTCCTTTGTAGTGCACATGCTCTCGAAATGCCAGACTATACGAAACAATTCATGCTCTTTTGCCACAACAGAGATGGATGTACTTTGTCTGTGCTAACACAAGCCCATGCGGAGACTAAGCACCCCATCAGATACTTCTCTGCTACTCTTGGTCTGGTGCCAGCAGCGTTGCCTGGTTTTCTCAAAGTGGTTGCAGCGGTAAGCCTTAGTATTCAGCAAACTGAGGGGACAGTGATAAGTTACTCCTTAATCGCAATAGTCCCCATTTCCATAGAAATCGTCATGACCCATACCTAATCCCAACATCTGACACACGGCCCCTTAAACCCGCTATGAGAGAATCATTTTGGCCCCGAAAATTTTTCTATTCAATAAACCCTGCTTCTCTGTTGCCAACTCCAGAAGGAGATGATAAGCATGAGTTCGACCATGACTGTCTCAGTGTTACCGAGATGTGCACAAAACCAAAACCTGACATATTGGATGTTCCTCTTCCTGAGTCTGGCCACACTCTTTTTGTTGATGTGTCTTGTCTGAGGGACCTACGTGACATTTTAAGGACCACTTATGGCATATGCACATTGAGCGGAGTTGTAGAAGCATCTTACTTGTGTCATGTAATGTCTGCACAAGTGGCTGAGCTGGTTGCCCATACCAGAGCTTGCTGTACCTCATAAGGCTCATGAGTCACTCTTTAAAGTGACATGCAGTTTTGGTTTGGAGTTGTGCAAGATTTCAGCCAGTTGTGGTCGCAGCAAGGAGTAATTTCTGTGGTGAAGTGTGCTGCACACAAGAGAGGGAATGATTTTGTTGCTAGAGGCAACCGTTATGCATACAAGATTTCCCGATACTGCGCTCTTGAGTTCAGCACCTTCCATTTAGATTAACCATGTAATACGGCGAGAGAGGCTGTATCCAACACTACTGTACATATGTTCAGTGAATTGAGGGAATTCCAACATACAACCTCAGAGAAAGCTAAATGGGAAAGGATGGGATGTGTGAGGGTTGCCAGTGAAATGTGGGGGTCCAGCGAGGGAAAACAAGTGCTCCCTGATTCACTCCTACCGGCGATGGTGCGACACATACATGGCCCAACTCATGTGGGCCAACATGGGCTGGTGTTTACCTTCTGGTATTACTGGAACAATGCTCATTTCAGATCAATGGCTGAGAATTTTTGTCAACACTGTGTTGTCTGCAAAAAGCAGAATGTGGGCAAGAGGGTTGCTGTGACCATGAGTCACACTGAAAACTCTGATGGTCCCTTTAACCATCTCCAAATTGACTTTGTGGAGATGCACTGATGTAACCAATTGAGGTATATCCTCATTATTGTGTGTCTGTTCTCACAATAGGTTGAGGCAAACTCTACCTAGATGTGACAGCCTAACACTTGCCAATCTATTGCTGCAAGAATTGATACTGTGATTCAGGATGCCAGTTTGTCTTGAATTGTATCAAGGACCTCACTTCAAGAATGAGATAATGCAGTTACTGTATACTGCTTTAGGTACTGACCAGAGATTTCACTGTAGCTAAAGGCCAGTGGTATCAGATATTGTTGAGAGACTGAACCGGATTATCAAATCTAAATTGGCCAAAGCCTGTGCCTCTACATCACTGAAATGGCCTGACACCCTTGGTACTAATAAGCATTCAAAGTATCACTTGTAAACAAACTGGATTGTCACCTCACAAGATGCTGATGAGGAGAGCTATGCAAATTCCTTCTGTTCCTGCAGCTGCTCTTGTAAATATCACAGATGACCTGTGTTTGAAATGGGGGCCTCTGGCTGGCAGGTTGTTACCCTGTCCAAGTAGGGACCCTTCTTCCTAGTCAGGATAAGGGGGTTACATGTCTAAAATAACCCCTGCTCACCCCCTTGGTAGCTTGGCACTAGCAGTCAGGCTTATCTTAGAGGCAGTGTGTAAAGCATTTGCACATAACCAGCACTAATACAGTGTAAACACTACAAAAGGACACCACACCAGTTTTAGAAAAATAGGCAATATTTATCTGTGTAAAATAAGACCAAAGCATAAAGAATCCAACATACAGTTATTCAAAATACTCATAAAGCAAAGCATTTTAAAAACAGTCTCTTCAAGTCAGTAGCTCCATCCGGGGCTATCACGGCCTTGTGAACAGGTAGATCCAACAGATCTGGCTGATTGTGTTGTTGCGGTCCATCTACTTTGTCGGGAAGACCCGCAAAACAGTACCTTTAGAAATGCAGGGCATCAGGGACCTTGCGATGAGCTCCGATGAGCTGGCGTTGGTCCCGGAGGTCAGCGCAAAAGTCATTGGGCCCTAAACACACATGAACTCCGTGCAGTTGTAGTCGGGAGCACCAGCATTGGCGGGCGTCGGAGCTGCAGTTCGAAGTGCAGCAGTGCGGCATGCGGTGCCCTCAGGTTGCGGTGCATGCAGTGGCTTGCTGATGGCATCTAGCGGCATCGGTAAGACCAGGACTGCGGTGCGAAGTAAGGTGAGCCTTGGGCCTACCTGAGGGGCGCCTTACATGTAGGAAAAAGGAAAGTCTGGGCCTGGCAAGTGGGTGCACTTGCCAGGTTGATATGGCAATGAAAACTGTGCGCAGACACTGCAGGGGCTGGTGTGAGACACATTTAAAAGGCTTCTTGTGTGGGTGGCACAACCAGTGCTGCAAGCCCACTAGTAGCATTTGATTTACAGGCCTTGGGCACACACAGTGCACTGAACTAGGGACTTCCTAGTAAATCATTTATCCCAATAATCGAAACACCCATCCATCAACACAGTTTACAGAAGGAGCACTTTCACTTTAGTATTGATCAGCAGTATTAAAGAGTGCAGAACACCAAACCAGCAAAAACAATATCCAGAGTACCACCAAAACCAGGAGGTCAAAAGCAAAAAGACAGGGGAAACACACCAAAAGATGCCAGGTCTAACTACCTGGACCTCCAGTACTGCAAGAGATTGTCTGATGTGGTGTGTTCTATAAATAATAAGGTTGTCGCCCCTACTCCAGGTGTCCAAGGGTCTCCAGGGGACAACCTGAACCCTGGCAATTGGATCCACATCATGAAACATGTCCGTAAGTCCTGTTTTGAGGAGCGCTGGAGAGGGCCCTACCAGGTGATCCTGTTCACCGACAGTGTTGTCAATTGTGCTTGTTTGCCAGGCTGGATACACACCTCCCATGCCAAGAGGACAAGGCACGAATAGGAAGAACTGGATCCAACTTCCGCTAATACCTTGAGTCATCCCTGGTTTGAGGCATCTTAAGCTTCAGAAGAAGAGGAAGACCAGGCTGAGGGTCCACGGTCTCCATTGGACTAGCAACACTCAAAGAAAGAGGATCTGAGCACTGTCGTCCCTGCGAATATTGTGATAAAAACCACTGAATTGAGAATCCGTACCCAACAGGACAGTGGAAATTAGTAGAATGCTGAAACTAACTTACCGCAGCAATCCTCGCCAGGAATAGAGATGGTGAAAACAAAGTGGTTCTGTCGAGAAGCTCAAATTATCTGCACAATGTATTGAATACATAAAAGAAAATGCTTTAGTCGTATAACCAGGTGACACATGAAGAAGGACAACTTATATATGCGAAAAAATTATTTTCTTTACTTTGCATTTATATAGACAAATCAATTACAAGACTGTCCGTGACACAGAAAAACACATATGGCGAAAAAACAATTAACTGTAGTATACAGTTAGTGACTGGTGATGATCTGTGACATGGTGCTGTACAAAAGTGACATAAAAACATATACATGACGCAGGGGGATATTTATCTTGTGAAGTCCAAGACTCAATGCATAAGTCCCAACAGTAGGTAGGATTTCTTGTTCAGGTTTGGGAAATTGCGTGGTCTAATTGAGACTGTAACGTTGACGTTTCGACCCTTAACAATAGTGCAGCTTGTTAGGCATCAGAGGGGGGTCTCCATCAGGCAGAGGGGGGGAAATCATACCTACTGTTGGGACTTATGCAGCATTGTTGTTACACAGCATTGGTCTGTAATAAAGAATTGAAATGATGATTTAGAAATCATCGGGGGTGAGAGCAGTTTTTTCTTGCATATTAAACACATCACAAATTGGACTTATGCTAACTTAGAATGTGTTTACACTGTCCTCCACTTTGAACCAATGGCATTGACTACCACCTGTTAACTGTTACTGTTCTTCACGTTGTAAATAAAGAATTTTGAGACGCACACCAATAAACACTGTACCGAACCAAATTAATTTCAACTGTCCCAGGTGTAGCATCGTGCTACTAATAATGACGCTACACAGTAATTACTGTTCACGAGCTTTTTAATGTGCTTCTTTACTGTTCCCCGTCCCTACTCTAACTGGCCCTTTCCTGTGTCCGCTCCTCCTCTTCCTGTATCCCCCTAACTCCACCCACCAACAACTAGACTGCACACAACCTTACATCTCCCCCTTTGTTAGCAAAATTAGAAAATGAAAGTCTGACTTGGTTATAGCTCTTCAATCAGCCGCTCAGGTCGTCGAATATCTCGTCTGGGTTGTAGGACCACACCTCCTCCAGATTCAGCTTCGGCATGAGTCTCAGCTCTCTGTACTGCAGCTGCACTGCCCTCAAAACTTCGTTGAGAGCCACTTGTAAGTCCTTCTTGTCACTGGTGGCTTGCTGGAATGTCTTTTTTAAAGTTGCCATAAATCTCTCCACCATGCCGTTGGCCTGAGGTCAGAGGGGAGTGATCTTGCGATGCCTGAAAAATTCAGGTGCTTTCCAAATTCTTCAAATTCGTGCCCATTGAAATGGGGCCCGTTATCAGTCTTGAGTTCTTTAGGAACACCCCAGGCCGCAAACACTTCATCCAACACCGCAATAGTGCTGGTGGCACTGGTAGAGGGTACAAACTGAGCTATCGGAAATCTCGAGTACTCGTCCATTATCACTAGGACATATTTGTCCGACTGAATGGGTCCATAAAAGTCCATGGCGAGTTCTTGCCATACACCACTAGGTAGCTTTGACATTTGTAGGGGTGCTGGAGGATCTCCTGAATTGACCAGTTGGCACCATCTGGTCGAGTAGTGGGAACCACACTCGCTCTCTGAGCGCTCTTTTTGTAGCGACCACTCCACGATGACCCTCATCGGCTAAGTTGATGACACCCTGGCGGAGTTGCATCGGGATGACAATTCGTTGGTCCCTCAGTAGGAGCCCCTCTGAGGTGGCAGATAGTTCTTCGCTCACATGCCTAAAGGCCTGCATCTCTTGTCGGACGTGTGGATCGCGCCCTTCCTCCTCACTGTCATGGCGCCATCGATTGGTCCGCAACCGGCGCATCACCTTTTGAAGGATGTCATCTCGAGCAGTGACTTCACAAATTGCCTCCAATGGAACCGCCGGTGGTCTGGCATGGTCCACTACGAAGTGTATGTACTCTTTTGCCACAGATGGACATGACGCCTGTGATGCTTGACGGTGTCTTGACATATAATCAGCTGGATTTGCTGATTTTCCTGGTTTGTGCACTATAGTATAGATGTACTCTTGTAGACGAAAACCCCAGCGCTGAATTCGAGGTGGCATCTTGGCTCTGGGATTTCCAAAAACGGTAACTAGTGATTGATGGTCGGTCACTAGCGTAAAGTGCTTGCCATATATAAAAATTTGGAAGTGCTCGCACGCCCACACAACCGCAAGGCTCTCCTTTTCCGGTTGGGAATAGGCTTTTTCCGTGTCCGATAAACTTCTGCTGGCATAGGCCACAATGTGTCTCTGGTCCGTCTCATTGTCAAAGTGAGCCAGTATTGCACCCAGTCCCACTGGGCTGGCATCAACAGTGATCTCAGTCTTTCTTTTGGGGCTGAAGTATGCCAGGTTGTCCGCTGATTCGACGGCATGTTTGATTTCTAGGAAAGCCTGCTCGCATTGGGGAGTCCAACTAAATGGCTGTCCTTGTTTGGTGAGGGCCCGTAACGGGTGACTGATAGTGGCATAGTCCTTTATATATCTGGCACAATAGCTTGCCATGCCCAGAAAAGATCGAATGTCACTCACATCTTGCGGACTCTTGGTATCGTTTAAGGACATTACCTTTTCAGGATCAGGCTTCATCCCGGCTCCGGAAAACACATGACCAAAGAATTTAAGAGTGGATTGATGAAACTCACACTTATCTTTGTTGAGGGTGAGGTTGGCCTCCAGAAGAGCATGGCACACCCGGTCTAGCGCTTTGTCATGCTCTTGAACATTTGAACCATATACCAGAATGTCATCACTATAATTAATTGTATTTGGTATGTGCTGGATGGTCTGGCGGATGGCTTCTTGAAAGATCGCCGCAGCAGATGAAATGCCAAAACTAAGTTTTTTGTAGCGGAATAGCCCCAGATGAGTGGCGAATGTTGTTATATATCGCGACTTCTCATGTAATTCCAACTGGTGGTACCCTTTATTTAAGTCTAATTTGGAGAAGAATCTTGCGCCATTTAATGATGAAATCATGTCACTCAAATGGGGTCCTGGATGGCGCTCCCTCTCGATGGCCGTGTTGGGAAGCCTCAGATCCACACACAAGCGCACCTTTTCGGGTGTGCCCTTCTTTGGCACTATGACTACTGGTGACACCCACGGTGTTGGCCCTTCGGTCCTCTCGATAATGTCTGTCCGTAACAACTCTTGAATTTTATCTTCCACCGCTTGTTGAAGGTGGAAGGGCACTCGTCTATGATGTTGTGCGACGGGACGTACCCGTTCGTTGATGTGCAACCGGATCTGGCATCTGTTCATTTTCCCAAGTCCGGTGAATAATTTGGGGAACTTGTGTATGATGTCCGGATCATCACTTACTCTGTACAAAATCTCAACCAGCCAAAGACGCTCCGCAGTGGGCAGACTGAGGAGACAATCAGCCTCTGGGCCTTCAATCACGTGGATATGTGCCGGCACAGAGGTATTTTTGTGCTTGAGGGTGGTTGCAAATTTCCCCAGGCAACGGAGAGGTTTCTTCGACATCCACGTGAACACTCTGACATAGGCCGGGCTCAATGTGGGTGGCGGTTTCATTATGTTGTATTCGGTCACTGGGATATAGTTCAGTGAGGCCCCACTATCCATTACAAACTTGGTTGGATGAGTTCCCACACTTATGTCTAGTCTGGGGTATTTTTTTAATTGATCTGGATCCGCTACCATGCATACATACTCATCAGTATACACCGATTCCCGAGATGTTGACCTGGATCCTCTGGATGGGGACTTTCTCTCCCATTGAGACCTGTGAGACTCTCTGCTGGAGCGTGAGGAACCAGAGGATGACTCCGGCCGATCCTGAACGGCCTTCACATGATGCCGCCTGGTGTCAGGGCGAGACGATCTTGTTGTCTCTTTCATCCTTTCTTTGCGATATTCTCCACACATAGCCTCAAAGTGATTTTACCTTCCGCATTTTCGACATTGCTGACCTAGTGCTGGACAGCTATCAGTGTGCGGAAAGTCGTATCTGCACCAATAACACTTTTGGGGGCGATCCCGCTTCTTGTCTCCTCGGCCAGACTCATGACGTCTGCTTCCTGTGTAATGTTGGCGGGACGGTGGCCTGGACGTCCGGCGTCGATCTCGAGAGCGTCTGCGAGAGTCCTTCGCTTGTACCCGATGTGCTTGTTCCCGCCTCTCACCATGACCCGCCTCCATTCTTCTAGCATGTTCCTCTGCTTGATCATAGATCCGAGTCATCTCTTCAATCTCATCAAGGTTGTGACTTTTCCGTAATAGCCGCCTTCTGAGGGTCTCTGATTGGCACGCTTCAATTATTCGCAGTCTTATGGCATCGTCTGTGGAGAATGTATCAAACTCACAATATCGAGACAGTCGTCGTAGTCTCATTATAAACGTACTCATCAATTCTTCTTTTTCTTGACGGGCTTGATGAAACATGTACCTTTCATAGTCTACATTTCTCTTATGTAAAAATCGTTTGTTCAGAGCATCTCGCACCTTGACATATGATCCAGTTTCAGCAGGCGGCAATTCCTTGATCACCTTACTGACTTCTTTCCCAACCAGATTGCGTAGTGCAATTAATTTTTCTTCTTCATCCGTGACCTTTGATCCTTTCATATAGTCCTCAAAGTCCTCCAACCACTCCTCCCATCTATTAGGGCCAGTGGTTCTGGAGTATGCAAATACGAGACACTGGTCATGACTGGCGTGGTTGCTGCCGCGTCCGCCGCGTTCCGTTGCGGTGACGTCGTCATCTTTGATTCCTGACTTGGTCCCTTTGCCTTTGCTCGTGCTTGTTTACTTTTGTTGTTGCCTTTGCTCGTGCTTGTTCACTTTTGCTGTTGTCTTGGCTTGTGCTTGCTCACTTCTACTGTTGCCTTTGCTCGTGTTTGTTCACTTTTGCTGTTGCCTTTGCTTCTGCTTGTTCACTTTTGCTGTTGTCTTGGCTCGTGCTTGTTCACTTTTACTGTTGCCTTTGCTCGTGCTTGTTTACTTTTGCTGTTGCCTTTGCTAGTGCTGTTGCCTGACTTCAAAATGGCCGCCCTATGCTTTGAATAGGGATTGAGGCTCACCGCCTGACTTTAAAATGGCCGCCGCTATCGAAATCTCGTTTCCCACGAGATTTTGGGCTCATTCACTCCTGCAGGCTCACGCTTCCACCGGGACTTACCGGCCGCCGATCTCTCCAGCAGACAGCACCTCCACACGCTCCTTTGACCTCGGAGCAGCAGGTAAGATCGGGGTGGGCTCCCGAGCTTCTTTATTCATCCACACCACGCGACCTCGTGCATTCGGGTGGGGCACCAGGATCCAGCGCTCGACTGCGCAATTCGATGGGGCAATTTCAGCACTGACCAGCGCTTCACTTACTGGGCTTCTCTCGCTTGGGCTCCACGCGATCGGCTGATCGCGGAGCATCGAGCGATTACCGCTGGCCGGACGCTATCGGCGGCGGTCTCCTGCGCAGCACACGTGTCGCGACGGCGACTTTCTCGGCGTGCTGTCCGGGGACGGGTCACTCGTCGTTGGGGTTCAGGGGTGGCAAACTGCACCATCCCATCCTCGTCGCCAGCTGTAGCGTCGTGCTACTAATAATGACGCTACACAGTAATTACTGTTCACAAGCTTTTTAATGTGCTTCTTTACTGTTCCCCGTCCCTACTCTAACTGGCCCTTTCCTGTGTCCGTTCCTCCTCTTCCTGTATCCCCCTAACTCCACCCACCAACAACTAGACTGCACACAACCTTACACCAGGTTATTGCTATTCAATGTATCAATTGAATTGCTCGAGTAAACTGTGAGAATGTTTGTGGACCCAATGTATTACTACCATGATAGAAACTTCAAATATTTTCTGTAGTAAATTGTTACTTCCTGCTCATTCTATATTGGTGCACATCCTGAGAACCATGTACTCGTATATGAATGTCTTTGTCTAAAGTCCTATAAAACAATGGGTATAGATCTATGTAAAGGAGACCTTATCAACCAACCCTAGAAGGCGAATCTATGCAAATTGTACTTAGAACTTTAAGGAGTTCTCTGTACTTTTGATTTGTATGCTGTACCACTAAATTTTCTTATGGTATGTTATATGTAAACTGCCTATTAATTCGTTATATAAAGTTTTGAAACTGCAATCCTTGTCTGTCATACTTACCAGAATGTTTATCACCTACTACTGAGCTTAACCATTCAGAGACCAGTGACGACTGAATTTGGGGAGCATCAAAGTCTGTATAGGGACTACACTGATCTCGGTTGTAGCTGTTGGTGCACCCCGTGAATTGAAATTAGGGCCAAGTCTGGGCTCTGACAGTGCTTTTTTTTAAGTGGGTGTTTGATTGTTCAAAAATGCACCTCTTTTGTCTCTATGTGCAGTCATGATAACTATAGGTTTTGATTTTTCGCACATTCAGGGCGTGTATTGGTGCAAACTGTCCATCAATATCCCATTGCAGCCTGAAGATGCAATGGCAAATGTGGAGATAATGGTAATTATTTAAAAAAATGTATTTAAATATTTTGTTGCATTTCTCAAATGAATAAACATAGATCCTTGAATGCTAACCAAGGAAATATTTTTCGGAGTGTCTGGAGTCTGTGGGTTTTTCCTGTGCAATGTAGAACGCATAATCAGTTATGTAATACTAAATTATGTAATTTGTAAATTGTGGTAGAACGATCATTTATGGTCAACAGTTCATTTGATGTCAGATGTCAAAATCTTGACTATATAGAAAGTATTAAACCCATATCTTTTCAAAGCATCCTAGGGAATATATCGATGCAAGCCAAGCATCCCTTGCTCTTACAAGCTGTCCGGTAGATAAACTGAACATGATGCTTGTAAGATTATTAGCAGTTTTTCCCCCCAAATCATGGTAATTCCCTTCAGTCTCACTTCTGCAGATACATATCGCTATAGTGGCATGACCCCCATCTATGTTGTTCTGGGTCACCTTAGTGAGAGTCATCAGGCATGTTATTTGATTTCCCTGGGTTCACAAAAACTGAACTGGTTAAGATGCATTTGAGAAATAAGGAAAGCAACTTAAAGCAAAATGCTAGTTTGATGGTGCTCTCTTTTGACCGCAGATATCACCCCTCCGCTGTATGGGAACAAACTACAAACATATATATTTGAAATCTACGTAGCCTATGGTCTCTATCACTGGGTGCCACATCTCCGTTACCCTGATTGGATGGCTGGGAGAGAACACTGAACGTGACCACTGTCATGTTTTTAGCTTTAGTTTTTTTGTTTTTAACAAGAAACCAAATTCTCTCTAGTGTCCTTTAGGCAATACACCTGTCCCTGCCTAAACCTTGGTGTTCTACTGGGTCTCCTGAGCTTGGTGATATGAGATAAGTATGGGTTTTCCATGGGTTCAGGGTGTGATAAACTGGGTGCCTCACATTTGGGAAATGTGGAAAGTACATTAAAACGCAATGCCAGTTTAGCCAATCTGATGTTGGTCGCAGGTATCACCCCTGGTTTCTATGGAAACATACAAGAGCAAGATGTAACATCTACACATTTTAAAGTTTCCATTGCCGGGTGCCAAACCTACCTCGATCTGATTGGCTGGCATAAGATAACATAATATTTGTCAGGGTTTTTGTATTTTTCCCCCAAAATATGGACTTTTCCGCCAGTATCCCTGCATGGTATGATGTCTAACTTTGTTCCCCATGGTCTCCTGAGTATGAGGTACGAGACGTGTGGGTTTTTATGAGTGCAGGTGGCCAACAGATAAACTGGGTGAAGTTTATTTGGGACATTTGGAAAGCAACTGAAAGGGAAATGCCGGTTGAGGGTACCAGTCTATGGTTGCCGGTATTACTCCTAGACCGCATGGAAACATATTACAACCATATATTTTTAACATCTACATATTATGACATTTCTATTGCTAGGTATACGATCTCCCTTATCCTCATTAATTGGTCGGAAGTTGGAATAACATGTTGAACATGATGGTTTTCAGATTGCCAGCAAATATTTCCCCCAAACATGGTAATTTCCTATAGTCTTCCTCATGTAGGAATATATCTGCAAGAAAACAGGCCTGTTTGCAGGTGTCCCCCCACTTTTGCCCCCGTTGGACTGCTAGATGCTGTTTTTCAACTCTGACAGTGCACTGAAGCCTGCTAACCATGCCTTGTGGCAGCGCTCTCGCCCTAAAAGTGACATGTGAACTAGTTACCCCAATTAGCAAGGGCTTTAACTACCTTACAAGTCCCTGGTAATGGTACCAGGGGTACCCAGGGCTTGGAGCACTGTTTATGCCACCCTTAGTGACAAAGTAAACAGATGACAATAGTCCTGCCATTGCAGACTGCATGAGCAGTGCAAATTGCTTGAATTCGACTTTGTCCTCAACATGTGTGGCAAGGTCGAGTCAATATCTATAATATATGCCATTCGGAAGGCCTCCTGAGCCCAGGAGGCAGGGTAAATTATATTAAAGGTGAGGACATATCAGCAGAAACGTATATGTCCCTATAGAAGCCTTTTCCATTAAGGGCTACTATAAGTGATCAGTGGTCCATAGAATAGGATGGGCTGGCAACTTCGCACCCCAGCGGTTGGCAGCTCCATTATGGTGCCGCCAAAATAGGTCATGTTTGGTATCAAACAATGTGTCTCATCACTCCTGGCATGATTCCAATGTCCGAGTCAATTTTGCATGCATCCAGGGGGCTATCTTAGAAGTTGCCCACTTGGTTGCCCCAGCCTTTCCTGTGACCTGGCTACCAGCCTGCAGCTGCTGCCATCAAGACTGGAATCTGACCTCCTGCCAGGAGTTGTGAACTGTCCCAGGAGTCGGAAACAATGGCCTGGGCAGCAAAGAGGTGACACCTCCCACCCTGACAGGATGGCTAGTGAAGTGGTATATCAAGGCGGAGAACTTCAAAGTTTACCTGCCTCTGATATGCAACCAGGCTGCCTCCCAGAGGAGGAAACAGCCCTACCCCTGCACCCAGGCACATTTGCACCCAGGAAGGTGGAAAAAGTATGTAATGCGGAGGTGTACATACCCAGAAGGCTAGCCACACCCCTAGGGTGGACTACCTGGTCTGTACAGCCAAGGGAGGTTTCTTCCATTTTTGAAAGAATAGAGGGTTCCAGGATTAGGTCACCTCAGGGGAGGATTAGCCGCTAGGGAGCCCATTGGCTACTTGCACCCACACCCTGTTGCAGGGATCCTGCCCAAACACAGAACTATGCGCAGGATTATAGGACCTTGGTGTGTAGGGACTAGGTCTTCCTACCACCTTAGTATCCACGAGCCCAGGACCAACTAGCTATAGTGTCTCAATTTCTCTTCTATTCACTCACAGAGAAACAAATGATTAGGCACCCCAAAACACAACACTCCAAGACACAACCTTTCACTCGCATTCTTGTACTTGTCCACAATAAGATCTGACAGAGACATGAAACAGTTTAAAATATTTATTTTAACTAACGGGCCCTAACATACAGTATACATGCCACAAGAAGCAGGAAAATGAATAGAACAAATATAGTCAACATAGTAGCTAGTACATAAATCATGAAGGGAGATGTCCTCATGGAAAGACAATAGAGCCTAACCTCCCTTCTTTTGCTACGGAGCAGTATTATTATATGTTAGAAGACCTCTGGGCTTTGTCAGCAGACCCCATACCTTAGCCTATATATGGTAGATCTACATAATAGGTGCTGTCTCGCTCTTCTCCCTATAAAGGTCCCTCTCCAAGTGTGTGCTACCTATTTGTGCATCCCACTAAAAAAAACACAAAGTACGTTGTCCAAACAACAGCTGCATCGGTATGTTTTGCCCAGGTCTGACCAGAACAAAATAACAAGGTGCATTGTTGTTCGACCTTGCAAATAATGTTCAGTTAAAATCCCAGGAAAATGCAGAGAGTGAACACAGCGATGAGTTCTCATGAGAAAGCATCCATAAAAAACATTGCAAAAAATAAAGACGAGTAGTAACGTGCGCAATGGAGCAGGCAGACTGCAACGTGCTCATGCTAACTTAGTGAAGACGACAATTCCCCTATGGGCCAAGTGACAACCCCTAACACCCTTAAATTTAGGATGTAAGGGGCACCCTTGGTACGAGAACCTCCGTTCTGGTACAAATTGCAACAGAAGACACAGAGGAGACCTGAGTCTGTAACAACAAAATCTGCAAAACAAAAAGGCCTGATACTCTGCACCTGTGTTAACCATCCTGAAACTGCACCACTGTAACTCGTCCCAGACCAAAGATTGGTTCCCCCAGACAAAGGGACCCCTCTGAGGCCAAAGGCAACTCCAAACTCCCTGGACTAGTGGCACTAGTCCCCTGCAGTTCGCAGGTAGAATAATGTACTGGAACCAAAGAATCCTTGGCCATCGGTCCCGCCAAGGGATCGCCCAAAAGTAGATGGTCCAGTGCATTGTGGGAAATGTAGTCCTGATGTCCAGCAAGTTTCAGGTGGATACAATTTTCCCCTGGACCTCCAGACGTTGAACTAACTTTGTGCTGACCTTACTGCTACCAAGACTTGTTGGTGGCCAGTCCGGCAACCACCACCTTTAATCGATGCAGCAACCCAAGGAAATGCTGTAGCACCTTCAACCGACCACAGCGGTGGCCCTGTTGTTGACTTTTTTTCCTCTCCTGTAAGTGGTAAAACCCACTCCCCCAAAGCTTCCGCTCCAGTGCAAGGACAGCCAGGGCAACTGTGTACCCGGGCTTCTTGAGCCAGATAACATCAAACTGATGGTCATGGCTTGGTCCTGGGACCTGCATAACCTTGCCCCCCAATGGGTTCCATGCAACTTGACTTGCAAGGGACCGATTGTCACTGGTGCTTTTTACTATTGACCACAATGCTAAAGTGCTGCAGTATTGAAATGCACTGATTTATTTTTCATTCTAAAATCCATAACTCCGAATTTACTTATCTAATGGACTTCATGTTGGTGTCTACATTTATATAAAAATCTGCTTTATTTCGATAAATTGATCTTGGATTTTTTTCTAGTTGTGTCAAGTACTTATTGTCTATGTTGATACTCTGAAATGCTGAACACATGTTCCTCTAGTAAAGTCTGACTGCTCTTTGCCACTCTACCAGTACTAAGCTAAGGATTTATTATTCTGACTGCAAGGACCTTCTTTGGGGTATTGTGAGAATATTGCATAGTGAAGCCTAACCATCATCACTGCATAATACTCCTCCTCCTTCCTACAATATCCTCCAAGGTTTGACCCATATTTATCTTTCCCTGCTTTCCTGAGGACAGGAGTACCAGACATGACTTTTCAATGGGTTTGAACAGGGGTCAACACTAGACATCTGGGAATGTTTTTGAAGGGGAAGTTTCCATTGGGAATGTTTGCGTTATTTTGGACCAGCTGGCACCCAAGGAAACCTTCCAACACCAGACATTTGTGAAACGTAGACTCCCAGATAAAGTGAGGGTAATGTTGCTTGTATGAATTCTGATATGTTTGTTTACTCAGAATGCCCTGAAAATGTCAAGGTTTGGTTCACAATGCACTATTTCTTATTTGTTCTGTTACATGATGCTCACTCAACAATTAGTGGCAAATGGCACAAGTCCGACCATCCCCATAGTTCTACTGATTAAAAACTGTACCCTCAACCCCCATGTGTAGATGACTAATTGGATGGGACAGAAATAGGCCAAAACTGATTAAATGAAGAAAAGATGGACTGAAATTGACTTCACATGTCAAAGCTTTAGTCTGTTTCTGTCCATTACTACACACATGTGAGGTAACCTAATTCCATGATTCTTTCTTGCCCTTTCGATGGTCTAATTTTTGGGTCTTTCCTGTAGTGGCCGATAGCCCCCGCGCCCCCACACATGTGGGGCACAGTTTTAATTGGGAGAAGTGTGGGTACACTGTGTGTTTGGACATTTGCTACTATCTATTGAATTTGCGTTGTATGTTTAACTTCCTATCGGAATCCGTTGTTGGCAAAAACACTATTCCTGCATTATGAGTAATCCAAAATACTTGGGGTCATTTAAAAATGCATAGTTTTAATCGCCCCTAATGTGTATTCATTACAGTTTCAATTACCAGGTAATGCATGGTCGATAAACAATGAGAACGAATGTAAACCATAGTTCGATTGCTAGCCTGAAGTATTGTGGTCTTTTGAACAAACTACACACGCTCTTTGTCTGCAACCTGACAAGTGCAACAGATGTAATGGTATATTATTTTTGTGGATTGGATTTATGTTAAAAAATTTACCAGTGAAAACCTTGTTAGACATTTTTTTACACTTGTAGTCGCTATATTTTGATCTCAACAATTTGTTTCTCTGGGAAATCCTCAAATAAATTACACAAATTACTTCTTCCTGGATTATGCATTTTGTCTACTGTTCAGCAATCAATAGCTTTCTGGGGTCACCCATGGGTTTCATAACTGTTTCCCTCACAAATTATACGTACGTAAAAAGCACAAAAATAGAAAACATTCTTCTTTTTCTCAGGCTAAGAACAAATTCAACAAGTGTCTGGCTCCTTGGTGGGGGGCAGTTACACACTTCTTTCCTCTCTTTCCACATTATGAGAGAAAGAAGCTGTGTTTCTGTACTCCAGCAAGGAGTCAAAATGATTTTTATCTTCGCCTAAGTCTTAAGAGAACTTCCAAACAGTATCTGGTGTTGCAAAGGATAACAACCCAATAACCACTTTGGTGTTTAGGTAACAGAATCAACTGAAGTCAACGCCAACAATGGAGCCATTAATAAAGCCAGTGTATAATTAGTCCAGATATTTAGGCGTTTATGTAAGACAGGTAAAGTGTAAAAAGGCCTGTTTTTCATCCTTTTTTTCATTCATTGTGTTACCGACGATTTCTTTTGATTATCTATTTCAAATGATTTGTATATTTGCTTTAATACAGTTAAACACTTGATTGTGTTTAATTCTTATGATTAAAATCAATGTGCCAAATAGCATGGATGCCTAAATAGCTGAACTAAGTATACTCTGTTTTCTAAATGACACCCTTGTTGGTTATTGACTTCAGTGGCTTCTTACTGGGGCACAGATGTATGTATTTGTGCCCCTGCAAGGAGCTAGATGGTATTTTCTTAGCCTAAGCGGCTGGTTCTTTGCTGGTGCACAGACACACAAGTCCCAGAAGGAATCAAGCATCAGCAAACTCATTGCCTGCAATGCCAACACCAGAAAAATCATGTGGGGTGTTTTTTTAGGTTGAGCCTGGGCAGCTGTTATGCTGCTCTTCGAGGCATGCTGTATTCAGTCTTGGGCTTTCAACATGCCCAGTGCTTTTCTTTGGTTGTTTAGCCTGTTTTTCGCAATTCCTTTCCTCTGGTTGGTCAATAGTGTACATCGGCCCCGCCTTTTGGTGCTTTTTTCACTCCCAGCTGACATCACAAATTTTCGCCCTCTTTTTCCTCCTTGCTCACACACCCGCTACACCGTCATTGCTGCCATTTCAAATTTCGTCCGCAATGCATTTTATTTGGTGGTTAATTTAAGTTTGGATTAGCCACGGGGTCTAAGTGCACTGTGACAAGCTTTCCCCTGTTTACGACCATAATGCATTTTTTAAGACTTTCAGGTGAACTTTGATCGGGCACTGGGTGCACTAGGAAATGCTTTCATGCATCCCCAACAGTAATTTATTTTTAAGCGCTTCACTTTATATGTTTTAAGACTTCACCGGCCGTAATGCATTTTAATTGTGGTTGTGTTAACTTCCAACTGCAATATTTTTTGAAACACTTCAGTTTAAACGTTTTTCACATGTCAATGACCGTAATACAATACAAAGCAAACTAAGGGTACGATTACGGTGGCGGTGGGACCGCCACCGTCAGGCCATCAGCGGCAGTCCCACCGCCATCGTACCCTGCAGGATCACCTGCCACATTAGGATGGTGTTATTTACAACAAGGGGTGGTGAGGGACAGAGTCTCTGAATTAAGCAGAATACTCTCACCCAGTCAAGAGATCAGGGCTAGATCCAACACCGTTTTTTAGCTCATTGCACCATCCCAGTTTCAGAACCTGGCTGTATGCAAATTAGTCTGTTCCTGTCCCAGTGCATGATGGGAACAGGGCAAACCAAACTACAAAAGCCAATTCTTACACTGGGAAGGAAACAAGCTTCCGGGGACCGGTTTCTGGCATTACAGCCGTCTTCGGCCCAGCTTGCTTGAATCCTGATGGTGCAATGAGCAAGGGACTCATGTCTGAGTATACCCTTCCACGCTTAGGGTGGACAAAATTATTTACAACAAGGGGTGGTGAGGGACAGAGTCTCTGAATTAAGCAGAATACTCTCACCCAGTCAAGAGATCAGGGCTAGATCCAACACCGTTTTTTAGCTCATTGCACCATCCCAGTTTCAGAACCTGGCTGTATGCAAATTAGTCTGTTCCTGTCCCAGTGCATGATGGGAACAGGGCAAACCAAACTACAAAAGCCAATTCTTACACTGGGAAGGAAACAAGCTTCCGGGGACCGGTTTCTGACATTAGGATGGTGGGCGGATGGAGGGTGGGTGGAGAGACTGACCGCCATATGCATCCGACGCGCTCAAGGAGCCCATTGAACCGTCAGAGGGACTACAATCCATACAACAGTAGCTGTGCCGGCTCAGGTACTGCTGTTGGGATTACAATGTCCCTTTCCACTGGCTGTTCCATGGCGGTTAACACGCCAAGAAAAGGCAGGTGGAAAGTGACTTGGGGGCCCATAGCGGCCCCCCCTTCCACCCTGGCCCACCGATATGGGCCCTGGAGGGCACCTATGGTGCCCCCTACATATAACAATAAATAATCAAAAAGAGAGCGAGGAAAATAGGAGCGGCTGGTTCCTTTCCCCTGAGTTAACTTTCACAATCAAAGAGAACGGGCTCATGAAAGTAATAGTTATGCATCAAAAAGTGTTTGCGTAAGAAACCAATAGGTGTTTTAGATGAACCCTCACCCACCAACATTTGGGTCGATTACGATGGCAGACCTGCCGCGGTCACTCCGTCCGCCATATTAGGATGGGAAACACTGTCAAATGTCCGTACGCGGCGGAAGAGCATGCACTGCCGCGGAACTACACCCGACCCCGCGGCGGACGGAACCAATCCAGAGACACCGCCGTACGGAATGACGTCTCCGACCATCCTCCAAATCACGATGGCGGAAAACACACATCAAATCGCTGCGGAAAAACAACCTGCCTGAACACGGCGGATTCACCACAGCGGAGATACAACACATTGCAGAGATACTCACCACAAGCAAATCGCCGTCATGAACCCAGCGCTACACGCATTTCCGATACTCTTCGTGCTCCACCACCAGCAAGTCATGGCCCATCGCCGACGACGACGCAGGTACGCCAAAACACCAATTGCTGTCGGAAGGGGAGTACCAGCCAGGGCTGTGACGTAGGGAGGGGGAGTGTCATGTTAGAGAAACTGCATTTATGATCGCACCAATATATCAACAATTCAAGTACACAACCAGGAATGACAACGCCAAACCACGACACATGATTGATTTGCATTATTAAACATAATAGGGGTATAACCATACACAACCCAAGAGCATGGGCACTGGGTAGAACAGAGCAGGTACATCTGAAGCAGCACATGAGAGGGGCTACGTGCATCAACAGTCCATGGTACAGAACAGGTACATCAGAGGCAGCACATGAGAGGGCACAATGCAGTATCAGAACAGCAACAGGGCAGTGTTCATAACAGAGCAGGTACATCAGAGGCAGCACATGAGAGGGCACAATGCAGTATCAGAACAGCAACAGGGCAGTGTTCATAACGAGCAGGTACATCAGAGGCAGCATATGAGAGGGGCTAAGTGCATCAACAGTCCATGGCAAGGCACAGGTACATCAGAGGCAGCACGTGAGAGGGGCTAAGTGCATCAACAGTCCATGGCAGAGAACAGAGCTGGTACATCAGAGGCAGCACATGAGAGGGGCTAAGTGCATCAACAGTCCATGGCAGAGAACAGAGGAGGTACATCTGAGGCAGCACATGAGAAGGGCTAAGTGCATCAACAGTCCATGGCAGAGAACAGAGCAGGTACATCTGAGGCAGCACATGAGAGGGCACAATGCAGTATCAGAACAGCAACAGAGAAGTGTTCATAACAGAGCAGGTACATCAGAGGCAGCACATGAGAGGGGCTAAGTGCATCAACAGTCCATGGCAAGGCACAGGTACATCAGAGGCAGCACGTGAGAGGGGCTAAGTGCATCAACAGTCCATGGCAGAGAACAGAGCAGGTACATCAGAGGCAGCACATGAGAGGGGCTAAGTGCATCAACAGTCCATGGCAGAGAACAGAGCAGGTACATCTGAGGCAGCACATGAGAGGGCACAATGCAGTATCAGAACAGCAACAGGGCAGTGTTCACAACAGAGCAGGTACATCAGAGGCAGCACATGAGAGGGGATAAGTGCATCAACAGTCCATGGCAAGGCACAGGTACATCAGAGGCAGCACGTGAGAGGGGCTAAGTGCATCAACAGTCCATGGCAGAGAACAGAGCAGGTACATCAGAGGCAGCACGTGAGAGGGACTAAGTGCATCAACAATCCATGGCAGAGAACAGAGCAGGTACATCTGAGGCAGCACATGAGAGGGCACAATGCAGTATCAGAACAGCAACAGAGCAGTGTTCATAACAGAGCAGGTACATCAGAGGCAGCACATGACATGAGAGGGGCTAAGTGCATCAACAGTCCATGGCAAGGCACAGGTACATCAGAGGCAGCACGTGAGAGGGGCTAAGTGCATCAACAGTCCATGGCAGAGAACAGAGCAGGTACATCAGAGGCAGCACATGAGAGGGGCTAAGTGCATCAACAGTCCATGGCAGAGAACAGAGCAGGTACATCTGAGGTAGCACATGAGAGGGCACAATGCAGTATCAGAACAGCAAACAGAGCAGTGTTCATAACAGAGCAGGTACATCAGAGGCAGCACATGAGAAGGGCTAAGTGCATCAACAGTCCATGGCAAGGCACAGGTACATCAGAGGCAGCACGTGAGAGGGGCTAAGTCCATCAACAGTCCATGGCAGAGAACAGAGCAGGTACATCTGAGGTAGCACATGAGAGGGCACAATGCAGTATCAGAACAGCAAACAGAGCAGTGTTCATAACAGAGCAGGTACATCAGAGGCAGCACATGAGAAGGGCTAAGTGCATCAACAGTCCATGGCAAGGCACAGGTACATCAGAGGCAGCACGTGAGAGGGGCTAAGTGCATCAACAGTCCATGGCAGAGAACAGAGCAAGTACATCAGAGGCAGCACGTGAGAGGGACTAAGTGCATCAACAGTCCATGGCAGAGAACAGAGCAGGTACATCTGAGGCAGCACATGAGAGGGCACAATGCAGTATCAGAACAGCAACAGAGCAGTGTTCATAACAGAGCAGGTACATCAGAGGCAGCACATGACATGAGAGGGGCTAAATGCATCAACAGTCCATGGCAAGGCACAGGTACATCAGAGGCAGCACGTGAGAGGGGCTAAGTGCATCAACAGTCCATGGCAGAGAACAGAGCAGGTACATCAGAGGCAGCACATGAGAGGGGCTAAGTGCATCAACAGTCCATGGCAGAGAACAGAGCAGGTACATCTGAGGCAGCACATGAGAGGGCACAATTCAGTATCAGAACAGCAACAGAGCAGTGTTCATAACAGAGCAGGTACATCAGAGGCAGCACATGAGAAGGGCTAAGTGCATCAACAGTCCATGGCAAGGCACAGGTACATCAGAGGCAGCACGTGAGAGGGGCTAAGTGCATCAACAGTCCATGGCAGAGAACAGAGCAGGTACATCAGAGGCAGCACGTGAGAGGGGCTAAGTGCATCAACAGTCCATGGCAGAGAACAGAGCAGGTACATCAGAGGCAGCACATGAGAGGGCACAATGCAGTATCAGAACAGCAACAGAGCAGTGTTCCTAACAGAGCAGGTACATCAGAGGCAGCATGTGAGAGGGCTAAGTGCATCAACAGTCCATGGCAGAGAACAGAGCAGGTACATGAGAGGCAGCACATGAGAGGGGCTAAGTGCATCAACAGTCCATGGCAAGGCACAAGTACATCAGAGGCAGCACGTGAGAGGGGCTAAGTGCATCAACAGTCCATGGCAGAGAACAGAGCAGGTACATCTGAGGCAGCACATGAGAGGGGCTAAGTGCATCAACAGTCCATGGCAAGGCACAGGTACATCAGAGGCAACACAAGTACGTGGGTCAAGCGCCCCGTCCCAAGGACATTAACAATGCAAGGGTGGTTACAATGGACAATCTAGACACCAAGTCAAATTACATGTGAGTGATGGGAGCTACACCTCGCAGCACAGAATCTGGTGGACTGCTTGAATTAGTCGCCTCGGACACACTGCCAGCACCAGAAACAGGAGTGTGAGACACAGCCACAGCTCTAGTGACTGACACATGAGCCATAGACCCAGACACACTGCCAGCACCAGAAACAGGAGTGTGAGACACAGCCACCGCTCTAGTGACTGACACTTGAGCCATAGACCCAGACACACTGCCAGCACCAGAAACAGGAGTGTGAGACACAGCCACAGCTCTAGTGACTGACACATGAGCCATAGACCCAGACACACTGCCAGCACCAGAAACAGGAGTGTGAGACACAGCAACAGCTCTAGTGACTGACACATGAGCCATAGACCCAGACACCCTGCCAGCACCAGAATCAAGAGTGTGAGACACAGCTACAGCTCTAGTGACTGACACATGAGCCATAGACCCAGACACACTGCCAGGACATGTCCCTGTACAGTGACCAACAAATACCATGCCAGTATCTGACACATGAGAGTGGCTGACACACACAGTGCCAGTACCTGAAACAGGAGAGGGCACAACTGACACAGTGCTACTACATGATGCATGACAGTGAACAACAGACACTGTGCCACTATCTGACACATGAGAGTGAACTGCAGCTGACCCACTAGGACCACTGAAATGATGAGCCACAGGGCTGTATGGACCAGGAGGCAGGGTGGCTCTGGGAGCTGGGGATAGCTGTACTGGAGCCACATTGGGGTGTTCAGGTCTCACTGGTGTGTGTCTCTGTTGCTTTGTAAAATGTAGGGGCACCCTGGACATGACTGGACAGGTAAGTGGTGTGGTCTCATCAGACATCAAAGGTGGATCATGTGCTTGTAGTGGTCTTCTCTCTGGGGACGTGCTGGACCCTGCTTGACATTTGCTGTGGCCCTGCCTTCTTCCCTCTGCATCATGTGTAATGGGGGATGCAACAACAGTGTACTCCTTCTTCTGCTTCTGCGGGGTGTGGATGGGAGTTGAGGTATGTGGGGACTCCACCGCTGACACATGTGTTTTACGTTTCTTCAACAACATCAGTCTCAGGGCAGCCAGGGGTGATGTATGCCTGTCCTTGATGGAGCTTGTGTCCATAGGAGAACCCTTGGCCCTGGGATGTGCCTTGGCCGTAGGAGGTGTCCTGTCTCTGGAATGTCCCTGATCCCTGGGAGCAGACTTGTCCGTTGTAGTGTACCTGTCCTTTGAAGTGTCCTTGTCTTTGGGAGTGTCCCTGCTCTTGGGAGTTGTCCTTTTCTTTGAAGCGTCCTTGTCCTTGGTAGTGTCTCTGCTCTTGGGAGGTGCACTTTCCTTTGAAGCGTCCTTGTCCTGGGGAGTGTCCCTGTTCTTGGGAGGTGCCCTTTCCTTTGAAGCATCCTTGTCCTTGGGAGTGTGCCTGCTCTTGGGAGGTGCCCTTTCCTTTGAAGCGTCCTTGTCCTTGGGAGTGTCCCTGCTCTTGGGAGTTGCCCTTTTCTTTGAAGCGTCCTTGTCCTTGGTAGTGTCCCTGCTCTTGGGAGGTGCCCTTTCCTTTGAAGCGTCCTTGTCCTTGGTAGTGTCCCTGCTCTTGGGAGGTGCCCTTTCATTTGAAGCGTCCTTGTCCTTGGGATTGTCCCTGCTCTTGGGAGTTGCCCTTTCCTTTGAAGCGTCCTTGTCCTTGGGAGTGTCCCTGCTCTTGGGAGGTGCCCTTTCCTTTGAAGCGTCCTTGTCCTTGGGAGTGTCCCTGCTCTTGGGAGGTGCCCTTTCCTGTCTAGTGTCCTTATCCTTGGGAGTGTCCCTGCTCTTGGGAGGTGCCCTTTCCTGTGTAGTGTCCTTGTCCTTGGTAGTGTCCCTGCTCTTGGGAGTTGCCCTTTCCTTTGTAGTGTCCTTGTCCTTGGGAGTGTCCCTGCTCTTGGGAGTTGCCCTTTCCTTTGTAGTGTCCTTGTCCTTGGGAGTGTCCCTGGACTTGGGAGGTGCCCTTTCCTTTGTAGTGTCCTTGTACTTGGTAGTGTCCCTGGACTTGGGAGGTGCCCTTGCCTTGGGAGTACCTTTTGAGGGGGATGCGTGTGTTACATGTGAATCCCTTTCCCCCAACACCCCTTGAGGATCCTGTGTGTCAACTCCAGTGTAGCTCATGTTGTGATGGGTGAAAGATTTCCCTGTCCTAGGGGATGGTGTCTGTGCCCTCCGTGCCCTGCCTTGCTGCCTGTGGCTGCTTCTAGTGCAATACCCCGAAAATGACGCCTGGTCTGAAATTTCACTCTCCCCTGAGACATCTAGTGGTGTGGATGGGGAACCAGAAGTAGCACCCTGTCCATGCGACTGAAGAATGGCTGAAGACACACTGTTTGCTAATGACTGAACTGTTCTGTGGAGACCAGCAACATCACCATGCATCCCCTCCATGAATGCTACCACCTGCCCCAACTTCCTATAGTGGTCTTGGAATGCATTGATCATGTTGGTCTGCCCTACACACAGCTGTTGCAGCAGATCAATAGCCTCAGCACAAAGTGCTCTTTGTGGCACAGGGGCAGGGGCAGCGGTGCCTGCACCGAAGGCAACTCTGCTCCCCCTTCTCTGGCGAGCATGAGCAGTACTTGTTGCTATTGGTGGCAGTGTGGGCCCTGTGTGCTGTGTACCGACTGAAGGTGTTGATTGTCCACTCCCTGTCTGTGACAACAGTGCTGACTCACCTACACTGTCTGAACATGAGGACAATGGTGTTTCCACATGTGAGTCCTCAGGGACGGTCCTGTCCCCCTCTCCGGGGCTGCCCTCTTCAGTGTCAGGGTGCGTGTGTGTGATCTCGGATCCGGATGCATTGCCACCACTCATCTCCGTCGTCTGTGGGTCAGTGCCCTCGGCCAAAGCTGAAAGAGAGGGAAGAGATGTTAACCTAAGTGCCACACTCACGTACTGAAGGTTACAAATTCACAACTTTCCTTACAGTCGAATAACTTGTAGCACCCATCCTGCACACGAACCACCCCTACCAGACATCCTCATATCAAAGAACCGGGGGTGCCTGTGAAACATGTACATCATACAAACAGGGCAAGTGCATGCAGACCACCACCAATGTCATGCCATGGGACCACAGACCTCAACGGCATGTCCTGGAACCCTCAACTACAAATCAACTGGTATGTTCACCTGGCAGACATGGATGCTAACGCTCACTCCGCTAATGGCACCAAATGCAATTGCTGCAAAACATACGCACCACGGATGTCACTACTGTGTCTGAGCACCAATACATGCATGCACTCACAAGTTACAGACACATACAGTCTGCTTACCGCTAGTTTGCTGTTGATCCCCTCTCAGCCGGGCGGAGAGGTCAGGATGCGCCACAGCAATTATAGGGTGCATTAGAGGGGTCATGGTAGGTCGGGCAAGCCGGGTTGATCTTGGAATCATCCCCAGTGTCATCTCCGCAACATTCTTGCTGAGCCTGGATATATCGTCCCAGCGCTTGTGGCAGTGTGTGTGTCATCTATTGCACACCCCCACTGCCCGTACATCACGTGCTATGGTCCTCCACACAGCCTTGTGAAGGTGCAGCTTGATCTACCATGATGGGAGACAAGAGGGGAACGTCAGTGGACAGTTTGACATTCACAAACATCGTAGAAACACGTATCTTTATGCAGCCATGCTCAGTACAACACATGTGAAGGTCCCACAGCACACCGCCAAGCTTGTAGAAGCTAGGAGTCAGTGACCACCTCATGCCCACCAACATGTTACCCACTGCACTTACCACCTGTCCTGGGGCACCGTAGAGCCGTTCCTAGTGGCTGAGCACACCGTCCACAAGGACATCCAGCTCTGCTGCGGTGAAGGGACGAGACCGGATCTCTCGCACTCTCTGCATGGCAAGGTCCAGGACTGTGGCACTACAGCAGCAGTTGTTGGATTGCTCAGCAGCTGCAGCTCAAAGTGACGGTCACAGGCAGCAGTTGTTGGATAGCTGAGCAGCAGCAGGTCAAGGTGACGGTCACAGGCAGCAGTTGTTGGATAGCTCAGCAGCAGCAGGTCGAGGTGACGGTCGCAGGCAGCAGTTGTTGGATAGCTCAGCAGCAGCAGGTCGAGGTGACGGTTGCAGGCAGCAGTGGCTGTAAGCACTGAATGTGTGCTGAAGAAATTCACACATATATAGGGCCCTGAGCTCATTTCTGTGGCACACGTCTGCAGCAATTGGTTTTCCCTGGATGCATCATTCAAAAAGAGCCAATGACTCGCCCTGGTGTGGCGGTGCGCGGCTTCCGCTATTTTTGAATGCGCTTACGTGCCCCGCGTAACCTGTTTCCATTGGCTACATGTGCACGGACCGTCACGGTCACACACCGGCAACCGCATGTGCGCGCTACTGTAACGGTGCATCATATGAAAATAATCACTCACTGACGTCGCTATGGTGGTGCACGCACTCTGCAGGAGCGGTGCAGGCTAACACATACATTTGAATATGCAATTCGAAATGGCAGTTGATATCCCCCTTACAGTGACATTGCAGCACCCACCGCAGCCCGCAGGTCCTGGCCGGTCACCCACCGCCGGGTGCTGGCGGTGGGTGAGCGGCCTGTGCATTGAGGTCACCATGGCATGGATGGCCCTGGCCGGTCAACCACCGCCGGACCTGGCCGGTAACCCACCGCCGGGTGCTGGCGGTGGGTAAGCGGCCTGTGCATTGAGGTCACCATGGCATGGATGGCCCTGGCCAGTCAACCACCGCCGGTCCTGGCCGGTCACCCACCACCGGGCCTGGCCGGTCACCCACCGCTGGGTGCTGGCGGTGGGTGTGCGGCCTGTGCATTGAGGTCACCATGGCATGGATGGCCCTGGCCGGTCAACCACCGCTGATCCTGGCCGGTCACCCACCACCGGGCCTGGCCGGTCACCCACCGCCGGGTACTGGCGGTGGGTGAGCGGCCTGTGCATTGAGGTCACCATGGCATGGATGGCCCTGGCCGGTCAACCACCGCCGGTCCTGGCCGGTCACCCACCGCCGGGCCTGGCCGGTCACCCACTGCCGGTGCTGGCGGTGGGTGAGCGGCCTGTGCATTGAGGTCACCATGGCATGGATGGCCCTGGCCGGTCTACCACCGCCGGTCCTGGCCGGTCTACCACCGCCGGTCCTGGCCGGTCACCCACTGCCAGGTGCTGGCGGTGGGTGAGCGGCCAGGACCGACGGTGGGTGAGCGGCCAGGACAGGCGGTGGGTGACTGGCCAGGACCGGCAGTGGGTGACTGGCCAGGACCGACGGTGGGTGACCGGCCAGGACCAGAGGTGGGTGACCGGCTAGGACCGGCGGTTGGGGACCAGCCAGGAACGGCAGTAGGTGAGCGGCCAGGCCCAGCAATGGGTGACCGGCCAGGACCAGTGGTGGTTGACCGGCCAGGGCCATCCATGCCATGGTGACCTCAATGCACAGGCTGCTCACCCACCGCCAGCACCCGGCGGTGGGTGACCGGCCAGGTCCGGTGGTGGGTGACCGGCCAGGACCGGCGGTGGTTGACCGGCCAGGGCCATCCATGCCATGGTGACCTCAATGCACAGGCCGCTCACCCACCGCCAGCACCCGGCAGTGGGTGAGCGGCCAGGACCGGCGGTGTGTGAGCAGCCAGGACCGGTGGTGGGTGACCGGCCAGGGCCATCCATGCCATGGTGACCTCAATGCACAGGCCGCTCACCCACCGCCCGCACCCGGCGGTGGGTGAGCGGCCAGGACCGGCAGTGGGTGACCGGCCAGGACCGGTGGTGGGTGACCGGCCAGGACCGGTGGTGGGTGACCGGCCAGGGCCATCCATGCCATGGTGACCTCAATGCACAGGCCGCTCACCCACCGCCAGCACCCGGCGGTGGGTGACCGGCCAGGACCGGCGGAGGGTGACCGGCCAGGACCGGCGGTGGGTGACCGGCCAGGACTGGCAGTGGGTGACCGGCCAGGACCGGCGGTGGGTAACCGGCCAGGACCGACGGGCTTTGGTGGGTGCTGCAATGTGACTGTAAGGGGGGGTATCAACTGCCATTTCGAATTGCATATTCAAATATATGTGTTAGCCTGCACCGCCCCCGTGGAATGCGTGCACTGCCATATCGACGCCAGTGAGTGATTAGTTTCAAATGATGCACCGTTGCAGTAGTGCGCACATGCGTTTTGCGGGGTGTGACCGTGATGGTCCTTGACCATACAGCATATGTCATGCTTAATTGCTGTATCGACGATCATCTTCTGTGTTGGTGGAAGGCGTCCCAGATGGCGTATGTACACACACTGCATGTCTCCGCACACATGTAATGTTCATAGTTGTACATGTGTGTCAGGACATGTCCGGAATGCTGCAAGAATAATTATGTCAAGTCAATGGCCCGTGTCCATGTGTGACATTCATGTCCATTTGTTGCATGTGTGCTCATACTGTTGTCCTTGCCAGTGGTTAACAAAGGCTAGTGATGTGCACCCAAGTTGCATCAGATGTGCATGGCGACGTGTTGACGTCTTGGTTTTGCGGACACATGTTTCCATTTGTACACATCTACACAGTACATCAAGGGTGTGTACCCACATTCAGAAGCTGTTGTGAGTGTGCGGTTTGTGTGTACAAGTAACAATGATGGGGGTGTACATGCATTCTGTGTATGCGTGTCTGTTGTTGTGTGCCCATGCAAGTCATGTGAGGATGCCTAGCATTATAGGTGGGGTCATGGGTGCATGAAGACAAGGAGGGTGTGTTCCATGTTCGTGTTGTGTGTGCACGTACATGTGTGTCTGTGGGGACACTTGTCCACATTTGGGCCCTCAGTCATGTGTTGTTGCCAGATCTTTCAACATGTGTGCACATTACATTGGACATGTTTGCACACAGGATGTTGTTTGTGGGTGAACATTGTGTGTGTAGTTAGCTGTATTGCCTTATATGTTGGTCACGTCACACATATAATCACTGTCTGCAACATGTATTATTTGCATTGTGTTGGTCAAGATGTGATAGTGTGGCACAGCTATGCGTTGTTGGTCAATTGACATCTGCTACCATCTACTCCCACACAGGAGGGCTCCAAATGTGCATCGACCATACACTGTGCTGGAGGACATGGTTAACGAGGAGGTGATCCGCAAATTCCGGCTTGATCGATGTAGATTGCAGGAGCTTGTAGCACAATTGTCACCTCATCTGCACCCACACAGGACATATCCAGGAGCTATTACACCCACAGCAAAGGTGATGGCGGCACTTCACTTCTTCGCAACAGGCACTTTCAAGTACACAGTTGGTCATGCCGGGGGGATGTCCCAATCCAAGTTCAGCATGGTACTGCGGGATGTTCTGAATGCCATGATGCATTACAAGGATGATTACATCCATTTCCCACGGCCGGCAGAGTTGGCAGCAGTCAAAGGGGACTTCTATGCCCTGGCCCAGATACCACACGTAGTGGGTTCCATCGATGGCACACATATTGGTCTCATTCCACCCCAGGCACGTGAAGCTGTATATCGCAATCGGAAGCACTGCCATTCGATCAACGTGCAAGTGGTGTGCCTGGCTGACAACATCATCTCCCATGTGTGTGCCAGATTTCCCGGGTCCGCCCATGACTCACACATCCTGCGGAGCAGCATTGTCCCTGCGGAGCAGCATTGTCCCCAACTGATGGCTAATCTGCATCCAGAACGTGCGTGGCTTGTAGGTGAGTGTGCTGTGAGGACAATTGTGTTGTATGTGTGACATGGTGTTCCCAACAATCCTGGTAATGATATTTGTGTCTGTCATCCCCCCACCTAGGTTACTCTGCGTACCCTAACTGGCCGTGGCTGCTGAGCCCCATACGGAATCCTACACCCCTGGTGAAATGCGTTATAATGATGCCCATGGGAGGACACATCGAGTGGTGGAACGTACTTTTGGACTGCTGAAGTCCAGGTTTCGCTGCCTGGATAAAACCGGAGGGGCCCTGCCATACTCACCAGGCAAAGTATGCCAAATCGTGATTGCCTGCTGCATGCTCCACAACCTGGCCTTGCGCAATAACATTGAACTGATCATGGACCCTGAAGACCAACAGGTTGCTCCGCCTCCCATCCCACCCATGTCCACTGATGAGGATAGTGGGGAGGAAGAAGGTGTGGACCAGAGGCGTCAACTCATTGATCGCTATTTTCCTTGAATGTGAGTAACTACCTCTTGTGCAGCTAGACAATGCGTGATGCATGTTTGCTGGTGATGTGTGGGTGTGGTGTGTCTATGCTGCCTGTTCTGGTATGTTCTGTTTGCAATTGTGTGTGGGAGATGGTGTACATGCAAAGCTCCCTGATGTGTGTCCTGTGATCATCTTAATTGGTGATGAGTGTGGTTTGTGGGATGTTGCAGTACAGTGTGTTGTGATGGGAGTGAATCACTTTCCTGACCTGTGCTTGTTGTTCTCTCATTATCCCTAGGTCACTCGCACAGAGGCATGATTCTCCAGAACATTGATCCCTGCACCTGGTAATGACAATTTATTAGACAAACGTGATTAAAACATGGAGGTCACACAGCATAGAGTGTTTACGTGGTGTTTATTTACAGGTTGTGGATTGATGTTGGTGCATATTTACAAGTAGGTGTTGGGGGGAAGTGACAGTTGAAGGTCATGGCAGATGAAAACACCGTGGGGACACCGCATTGTGTGATGTCCACCTAGTCCAACAGACGTGTGCCAATGCTTGGCATTGTGGGGCAGGATAGTTGACAGGGTGAATGGCAGGCTCAAGGAAGGGTGAAGTCAGTGGCGGCCCCTCTTCGAGCGGCTAGATGGTGCATTTCCACTGCTCTCAGCTGGATCCAGCCTCGGACGGCCCGTCCGTCTTGGAGCCGGAGCGGAGACAGCTGTGGGTGCAGGTTGGTCAGGGGCCACCTCCCTGTCTGTGGCCTCAGGTGATGGTAGCGGTGGTGTTGGTGACCTGTCCCGCTGGGCACTTGGGTGAGGGGGTGGTGGTGTGGCGCGGGATAACCACTCCCTCCACAGAGCAGTTTGCTGGCCCATGAGGTCCACAATTTGGCCAATGCGAGTGTCCATGGACCGCAACAGCTGGCTGCTCTCTAGCGAGTCTTGGTGGGCCCGATCGGCCTGTGCCTGCGACCGCTCATAGGAGGCATGGACTCTGGCGATGACTTCCAGGGTCTCGGCCCCAGGATAGGGTGAGTCTCGTTCCCGACCTCGCCTAGCAACTGCACTCCTGGTTGTGAGCTGTGGCCTCACCTGTGTCCTCTCCCGTCCACTCTCCCTGCTAGCCTGGGATGTCGATGGCCCATCATCGGGCAATGGGTCAGGCAGGGTGGCACAGGCAGGAGTGGTGGTGGTGGTGGTGGTGGTAGCTGCACAGCTCACAATGGCAGGTGTTGGTGTAGTGACACAGGCCAAGGTGGTGGAGGCCGGGATGTCCTGGGAGCCTGATGGCCCTGGGAGTCTGCTTGGGCCAGCATAGTCCTCTGCACCCGAGCTGTCAATGGGATCGTCCCCAGAGAGTCCTGGCTGTGAGGGGGCGACTGGTGCTGGCAGTTGCTACTTTCGCCGGTCAAGTTGCGATCACCTGAGAGACAAGATTTTCAAAATTAATGCTGTGGACATGACATGTTTTTGGTAGCAACATTACAAATCACCTTGCCTTGGGAGTACCTTTTGAGGGGGATGCGTGTGTTACATGTGAATCCCTTTCCCCCAACACCCCTTTAGGATCTTGTGTGTCAACTCCAGTGTAGCTCATGTTGTGATGGGTGAAAGATTTCCCTGTCCTAGGGGATGGTGTCTGTGCCCTCCGTGCCCTGACTTGCTGCCTGTGGCTGCTTCTAGTGCAATACCCCGAAAATGACGCCTGGTCTGAAATTTCACACTCCCCTGAGACATCTAGTGGTGTGGATGGGGGAACAGAAGTAGCACCCTGTCCATGCGACTGAAGAATGGCTGAAGACACACTGTTTGCTAATGACTGAACTGTTCTGTGGAGACCAGCAACATCGCCATGCATCCCCTCCATGAATGCTACCACCTGCCCCAACTTCCTATCGTGGTCTTGGAATGCATTGATCATGTTGGTCTGCCCTACACACAGCTGTTGCAGCAGATCAATAGCCTCAGCACAAAGTGCACTTTGTGGCACAGGGGCAGGGGCAGCGGTGCCTGCACCGAAGGCAACTCTCCTCCCCCTACTCTGGCGAGCACGAGCAGTACTTGTTGCTGTTGGTGGCAGTGTGGGCCCTGTGTGCTGTGTACCGACTGAAGGTGTTGATTGCCCACTCCCTGTCTGTGACAACAGTGCTGACTCACCAACACTGTCTGAAGATAAGGACGATAGTGTCTCCACATGTGAGTCCTCAGGGACGGTTCTGTCCCCCTCTCCGGGGCTGCCCTCTTCAGTGTCAATCTGCATGTGTGCGATCTCGGATCCGGATGCATTGCCACCACTCATCTCCGTCGTCTGTGGGTCAGTGCCCTCGGCCAAAGCTGAAAGAGAGGGAAGAGATGTTAACCTAAGTGCCACACTCACGTACTGAAGGTTACAAATTCACAACTTTCCTTACAGTCGAATAACTTGTAGCACCCATCCTGCACACAAACCACCCCTACCAGACATCCTCATATCAAAGAACCGGAGGTGCCTGTGAAACATGGTCATCATACAAACAGGGCAAGTGCATGCAGACCACCACCAATGTCATGCCATGGGACCACAGACCTCAACGGCATGTCCTGGAACCCTCAACTACAAATCAACTGGTATGTTCACCTGGCAGACATGGATGCTAACGCTCACTCCGCTAATGGCACCAAATGCAATTGCTGCAAAACATACGCACCACGGATGTCACTACTGTGTCTGAGCACCAATACATGCATGCACTCACAAGTTACAGACACATACAGTCTGCTTACCGCTAGTTTTCTGTTGATCCCCTCTCAGCCGGGCAGACAGGTCAGGATGCATCACAGCAATTATACGGTGCATTAGAGGGGTCATGGTGCGTCGGGCAAGCCGGGTTGATCTTGGAATCATCCCCAGTGTCATCTCCGCAACATTCTTGCTGAGCCTGGATATGTCGTCCCAGCGCTTGTGGCAGTGTGTGTGTCGTCTGTTGCACACCCCCACTGCCCGTACATCACGTGCTATGGTCCTCCACACGGCCTTGCGAAGGTGCAGCTTGACCTACCATGATGGGAGACAAGAGGGGAACGTCAGTGGACAGTTTGACATTCACAAACATCGTAGAAACACGTATCTTCATGCAGCCATGCTCAGTACAACACATGTGAAGGTCCCACAGCACACCGCCAAGCTTGCAGAAGCCAGGAGTCAGTGACCACCTCATGCCCACCAACATGTTACCCACTGCACTTACCACCTGTCCGGGGGCACCGTAGAGCCGTTCATAGTGGCTGAGCACACCGTCCACAAGGACATCCAGCTCCGCTGCGGTGAAGGGACGAGACCGGATCTCTCGCACTTTCTGCATGGCAAGGTCCAGGACTGTGGCACTACAGCAGCAGTTGTTGGATAGCTCAGCAGCATCAGCTCGAGGTGACGGTCGCAAGCAGCAGATGTTGGATAGCTCAGCAGCAGCAGGTCAAGGTGACGGTCACAGGTAGCAGTTGTTGGATAGCTCAGCAGCAGCAGGTCGAGGTGACGGTCGCAGGCAGCAGTTGTTGGATAGCTCAGCAGCAGCAGGTTGAGGTGACGGTCGCAGGCAGCAGTGGCTGGAAGCAGTGAATGTGTGCTGAAGAAATTCACACATATATAGGGCCCTGAGCTCATATCTGTGGCACACGTCTGCAGCAATTGGTTTTCCCTGGATGCATCATTCAAAAAGAGCCAATGACTCGCCCTGGTGTGGCGGTGCACGGCTTCCGCTATTTTTGAATGCGCTTTCGCGCCCCGCGTAACCTGTTTCCATTGGCTACATGTGCACGGAACGTCACGGTCACACACCGGCAACCGCATGTGCGCTCTACTGCGGCGGTGCATCATTTGAAAATAATCACTCACTGGCGTCGCTATGGCAGTGCACGCATTCCACGGGGGCGGTGCAGGCTAACACATACATTTGAATATGCAATTCGGAATGGCAGTGATACCCCCCCTTACAGTGACATTGCAGCACCCACCGCAGCCCGTAGGTCCTGGCCGGTCACCCACCACCGGGTGCTGGCGGTGGGTGAGCGGCCTGTGCATTGAGGTCACCATGGCATGGATGGCCCTGGCCAGTCAACCACCGCCGGTACTGGCCGGTCACCCACTGCCGGGTGCTGGTGGTGGGTGAGCGGCCTGTGCATTGAGGTCACCATGGAATGGATGGCCCTGGCCGGTCACCCACCGCCGGGTGCTGGCGGTGGGTGAGCGGCCTGTGCATTGAGGTCACCATGGCATGGATGGCCCTGGCCGGTGAACCACCGCCAGTCCTGGCTGGTCACCCACCGCCGGGCCTGGCCGGTTACCCACTGCCGGGTACTGGCGGTGGGTGAGCGGCCTGTGCATTGAGGTCACCATGGAATGGATGGCCCTGGCCGGTCACCCACCGCCGGGTGCTGGCGGTGGGTGAGCGGCCTGTGCATTGAGGTCACCATGGCATGGATGGCCCTGGCCGGTGAACCACCGCCAGTCCTGGCTGGTCACCCACCGCCGGGCCTGGCCGGTTACCCACTGCCGGGTACTGGCGGTGGGTGAGCGGCCTGTGCATTGAGGTAAGCATGGCATGGATGGCCCTGGCCGGTCAACCACCGGCGGTCCTGGCCGGTCACCCACTGCCAGGTGCTGGCAGTGGGTGAGCGGCCTTTGCATTGAGGTCACTATGGCATGGATGGCCCTGGCTGGTCAACCACCGCCGGTCCTGGCCGGTCACCCACCGCTGGGTGCTGGTGGTGGGTGAGCAGCCAAGACCGGAGGTGGGTGAGCAGCCAGGACCGGCGGTGGGTGACTGGCCAGGACCGGCAGTGGGTGACTGGCCAGGACCGGCGGTGGGTGACCGGCCAGGACCGGCGGTGGGTGACCGGCCAGGACCGGCGGTGGGAGACCGGCCACGACCGGTGGTGGGTGACCGGCCAGGTCCGCCGGTAGGTGAGCGGCCAGGCCCGGCGATGGGTGACCGGCCAGGACCGGTGGTGGTTGACCAGCCAGGGCCATCCATGCCATGGTGACCTCAATGCACAGGCCGTTCACCCACCGCCAGCACCCGGCGGTGGGTGACCGGCCAGGACCGGCGGTGGTTGACTGGCCAGGGCCATCCATGCCATGGTGACCTCAATGCACAGGCCGCTCACCCACCGCCAGCACCTGGCGGTGGGTGAGCGGCCAGGACCGGCGGTGGGTGACCGGCCAGGGCCATCCATGCCACGGTGACCTCAATGCACAGGCCGCTCACCCACCGCCAGCACCTGGCAGTGGGTGAGCGGCCAGGACGGGCGGTCGGTGAGCAGCCAGGACTGCCGGTGGGTGACTGGCCAGGACCGGCGGTGGGTGACCGGCCAGGACCTGCGGTGGGTGACCGTTCAGGACCGGCGGTGGGTGACCGGCCAGGACCGGCAGTGGGTGACCGGCCAGGGCCATCCATGCCATGGTGACCTCAATGCACAGGCCGCTCACCCACCGCCAGCACCCGGCGGTGGGCAATCGGCCAGGACCGGCGGTGGGTGACTGGCCAGGACTGGCGGTGGGTGACCGGCCAGGACCAGCGATGGGTGAGCAGCCAGGACTGGCAGTGGTGACTGGCCAGGACCGGCGGTGGGTGACCGGCCAGGACCTGCGGTAGGTGACCGTCCAGGACTGGCGGTGGGTGACCGGCCAGGACCGGCGGTGGGTAACCGGCCAGGACCGGCGGTGGGTGACCGGCCAGGGCCATCCATGCCATGGTGACCTCAATGCACAGGCCGCTCACCCACCGCCAGCACCCGGCGGTAGGTGACCGGCCAGGACCGGCGGAGGGTGACCGGCCAGGACCGGCGGTGGGTGACTGGCCAGGACTGGTGGTGGGTGACCGGCCAGGACCGGTGGTGGGTGACCGGCCAGGACCGGTGGTGGGTGACCGGCCAGGACCGGCTGGCTGCGGTAGGTGCTGCAATGTGATTGTAAGGGGGGTATCAACTGCCATTTCGAATTGCATATTCAAATGTATGTGTTAGCCTGCACCGCCCCTGTGGAATGCGTGCCCCGCCTTAGCGACGCCAGTGAGTGATTAGTTTCAAATGATGCACCGTCGCGGTAGTGCGCGCATGCGTTTTGCGGGGTGTGACCGTGATGGTTCTTGACCATACAGCATATGTCATGCTTAATTGCTGTATCAACGATCATCTTCTGTGTTGGTGGAAGGCGTCCCCAGATGGCGTATGTACACACACTGCATGTCTCCGCACACATGTAATGTTCATAGTTGTACATGTGTGTCAGGACATGTCCGGAATGCTGCAAGAATAATTATGTCAAGTCAATGGCCCGTGTCCACGTGTGAGATTCATGTCCATTTGTTGCATGTGTGCTCATACTGTTGACCTTGCCAGTGGTTAACAAAGGCTAGTGATGTGCACCCAAGTTGCGTCAGATGTGCATGGCGACGTGTTGACGTCTTGGTTTTGCGGACACACGTTTCCATTTGTACACATCTACACAGTACATCAAGGGTGTGTACCCACATTCAGAAGCTGTTGTGAGTGTGTGGTTTGTGTGTACAAGTAACAATGTTAGGGGTGTACATTTATTCTGTGTATGCGTGTCTGTTGTTGTGTGCCCATGCATGTCATGTGAGGATACCCAGCATTGTAGGTGGGGTCATGGATGCATGAAGACAAGGAGGGTGTGTTCCATGTTCGTGGTGTGTGTGCACGTACATGTGTGTCTGTGGGGACGCTTGTCCACATTTGGGCCCTCAGTCATGTGTTGTTGCCAGATCTTTCAACACGTGTGCACGTTACATTGGACATGTTTGCACACAGGATGTTGTTTGTGGGTGAACATTGTGTGTGTAGTTAGCTGTATTGCCTTATATGTTGGTCACGTCACACATATAATCACTGTCTGCAGCATGTATTATTTGCATTGTGTTGGTCAAGATGTGATAGTGTGGCACAGCTATGCGTTGTTGGTCAATTGACATCTGCTACCATCTACTCCCATACAGGAGGGCTCCAATTGTGCATCGAACATACACTGTGCTGGAGGACATGGTTAACGAGGAGGTGATCCGCAAATTCCGGCTTGATCGACGTAGATTGCAGGACCTTGTAGCACAATTGTCACCTCATCTGCAGCCACGCAGGACATATCCAGGAGCTATTACCCCCACAGCAAAGATGATGGCGGCACTTCACTTCTGCGCAACAGGCACTTTCCAGTATACAGTTGGTCATGCCGGGGGTATGTCCCAATCCATGTTCAGCATGGTACTGCGGGATGTTCTGAATGCCATGATGCATTACAAGGATGATTACATTCATTTCCCTTGGCCGGCAGAGTTGGCAGCAGTCAAAGGGGACTTCTATGCCCTGGCCCAGATACCACACGTAGTGGGTTCCATCGATGGCACACATATTGGTCTCATTCCACCCCAGGCACGTGAACCTGTATATCGCAATCGGAAGCACTACCATTCGATCAAAGTGCAAGTGGTGTGCCTGGCTGACAACATCATCTCCCATGTGTGTGCCAGATTTCCCAGGTCCGCCCATGACTCACACATCCTGCGGAGCAGCATTGTCCCCCAACTGATGGCTAATCTGGGTCCAGAACGTGCGTGGCTTGTAGGTGAGTGTGCTGTGAGGACAATTGTGTTGTATTTGTGGCATGGTGTTCCCAACAATTCTGGTAATGATATTTGTGTCTGTCATCCCCCCACCTAGGCGACTCTGCGTACCCAAACCGGCCGTGGCTGCTGAGCCCCATACGGAATCCTACTACCCCTGGTGAAATGCGTTATAATTATGCCCATGGGAGGACACGTCGAGTGGTGGAAGGTACTTTTGGACTGCTGAATTCTAGGTTTCGCTCCCTGGATAAAACCGGAGGGGCCCTGCCATACTCACCAGGCAAAGTATGCCAAATCGTGATTGCCTGCTGCATGCTCCACAACCTGGCCTTGCGCAATAACATTCAACTGATCATGGACCCTGAAGACCAACAGGTTGCTCCGCCTCCCATCCCACCCATGTCCACTGATAAGGATAGTGGGGAGGAAGAAGGTGTGGACCAGAGGCGTCAGCTCATTGATCGCTATTTTCCTTGAATGTGAGTAACTACCT
The DNA here is from genome assembly GCF_964261635.1 of Lissotriton helveticus. Classification (NCBI taxonomy): domain Eukaryota; kingdom Metazoa; phylum Chordata; class Amphibia; order Caudata; family Salamandridae; genus Lissotriton; species Lissotriton helveticus. The sequence goes on along the minus strand of NC_136061.1, from coordinate 1,825,100,425 downwards.
CTTGTGCAGCTAGACAATGCTTGATGTATGTTTGCTGGTGATGTGTGGGTGTGGTGTGTCTATGCTGCCTGTTCTGGTATGTTCTGTTTGCCAATGTGTGTGGGAGATGCTGTACATGCAAAGCTCCCTGATGTGTGTCCTGTGATCATCTTAATTGGTGATGAGTGTGGTTTGTGGGATGTTGCAGTACAGTGTGTTGTGATGGGTGTGAATCACTTTCCTGACCTGTGCTTGTTGTTCTCTCATTATCCCTAGGTCACTCGCACAGAGGCATGATTCTCCAGAACATTGATCCCTGCACCTGGTAATGACAATTTATTAGACAAACGTGATTTAAAACATGGAGGTCACACAGCATAGAGTGTTTACGTGGTGTTTATTTACAGGTTGTGGATTGATGTTGGTGCATATTTACAATTAGGTGTTGGGGGGAAGTGACAGTTGAAGGTCATGGCAGATGAAAACACCGTGGGGACACCGCATTGTGTGATGTCCACCTAGTCCTACAGACGTGTGCCAATGCTTGGCATTGTGGGGCAGGATAGTTGACAGGGTGAATGGCAGGCTCAAGGAAGGGTGAAGTCAGTGGCAGCCCCTCTTCGAGCGGCTAGATAGTGCATTTCCACTGCTCTCAGCTGGATCCAGCCTCGGACGGCCCCTCCGTCTTGGAGCCGGAGCGGAGACAGCTGTGGGTGCAGGTTGGTCAGGGGCCACCTCCCTGTCCGTGGCCTCAGGTGTTGGTAGCGGTGGTGTTGGTGACCTGTCCCGCTGGGCACTTGGGTGAGGGGGTGGTGGTAGGACGCGGGATAACCACTCCCTCCACAGAGCAGTTTGCTGGCCCATGAGGTCCACAATTTGGCCAATGCGAGTGTCCATGGACCGCAACAGCTGGCTGCTCTCTAGCGAGTCTTGGTGGGCCCGATCGGCCTGTGCCTGCGACCGCTCATAGGAGGCATGGACTCTGGCGATGGCTTCCAGGGTCTCGGCCCCAGGATGGGGTGGGTCTCGTTCCCGACCTCGCCTAGCAACTGCACTCCTGGTTGTGAGCTGTGGCCTCACCTGTGTCCTCTCCCGCCCACTCTCCCTGCTAGCCTGGGATGTCGATGGCCCATCATCGGGCGATGGGTCAGGCAGGGTGGCACAGGCAGGAGTGGTGGTGGTGGTGGTGGTGGTGGTAGCTGCACAGCTCACAATGGCAGGTGTTGGTGTAGTGACACAGGGCAAGGTGGTAGAGGCCGGGATGTCCTGGGAGCCTGATGGCCCTGGGAGTCTGCTTGGGCCAGCATCGTCCTCTGCACCCGAGCTGTCAATGGGATCGTCCCCAGAGAGTCCTGGCTGTGAGGGGGGCGACTGGTGCTGGCGTTTGTTGCTTTCGCCGGTCAAGTTGCGATCACCTGAGGGACAAGATTAAAAAAATTAATGCTGTGGACATGACATGTTTTTGGTAGCAACATTACAAATCACTATGGAATCAGGACATGGTTGTTGTAGTCATCATGTTGTTGTGGTTGACAGTACAGGCCAATATGGTGGCGTGGAGGTGGGAAGGCAATACTTGGATATGTGTTGTCCTGTCCTGCTATTAGATGTTCCCCGTGAGAAGATGTCTATCTACCTGTCAGTTTGCAGGAGGAGATGCACTGGTCAGCAAATGGTGGGCGGACTCAATCTTGCTCTGGGGTGAGACATGGGTGCTGGTCTCTCACACACCCCACCCACCTCTCGCCCCCCCACCCCCCACCACTCTCCCTGTCGACATGGGGGCCTGTGGGGAGTTGTAGTGCTGGTCTCTCACATATCCCACCCACCTCTCACACACCCCCACCCCCACCACCCTCCCTGTCGACATGGGGGCCTATTGGGAGTTGTAGTGCTGGTCTCTCACACACCCCACCCACCTTTCACACATCCCCCACCCCCACCACCCTCCCTGTAGACATGGGGGCCTCTTGGGAGTTGTAGTGCTGGTCTCTCACACACCCCACCCACCTCTCACACCCCCCCCACCCCCCACCACCCTCCCTGTAGACATGGGGGCCTCTTGGGAGTTGTAGTGCTGGTCTCTCACACACCCCACCCACCTCTCACACAACCCCCACCCCCACCACCCTCCCTGTCGACATGGGGGCCTATTGGGAGTTGTAGTGCTGGTCTCTCATACACCCTACCCACCTCTCACACACCTCCACCCCCACCACCCTCCCTGTTGACATGGGGGCCTATTGGGAGTTGTAGTGCTGGTCTCTCACGCACCCCACCCACCTCTCACACATCCCTCATCCCCCACCACCCTCCCTGTAGACATGGGGGCCTCTTGGGAGTTGTAGTGCTGGTCTCTCACATACCCCACCCACCTCTCACACACACCCCACTCCCCACCACCCTCCCTGTAGACATGGGGGCCTCTTGGGAGTTGTAGTGCTGGTCTCTCACATACCCCACCCACCTCTCACACACACCCCACTCCCAACCACCCTCCCTGTAGACATGGGGGCCTCTTGGGAGTTGTAGTGCTGGTCTCCCACACACCCCACTCACCTCTCACACAACCCCCACCCCCACCACCCTCCCTGTCGACATGGGGGCCTATTGGGAGTTGTAGTGCTGGTCTCTCACACACCCCACCCACCTCTCACACCCCCCCTCCCTGTCGACATGGGGGCCTGTGGGCAGTTGTAGTGGTGCTCTCTAACACCCCCACCCCCCACCATCCTCCCTGTAGACATGGGGGCCTGTGGGGAGTTATAGTGGTGCTCTCTAACACCCCCCACACCCCACCACCCTCCCTGTAGACATGGGGGCCTGTGGGGAGTTGTAGTGCTGGTCTCTCACACACCCCACCCACCTCTTACACCCCCCCACCACCCACCACCCTCCCTGTAGACATGGGGGCCTGTGGGGAGTTGTAGTACTGGTCTCTAACACCCCGCACCCCCCACCACCCCCCTGGTCGACATGGGGGCCTCTTGGGAGTTGTGGTGCTGGCTGCTTTTACAACATGCAAGGCTGGGAACGTAGGAGGCAACATTTGTGTTTGGTCATGGTGGGTGCATTTGAGCCCAGGACTTCACATTTGGGTGACTATGTGGCACACATGCTTGGATTGGAGCCAGGGAGATGTGTCTTGGCAGTTGTGCAAGGCAGACCATGGCAGTGTGATACTGCTCATTGGTTTGTACTAACCAGCCTCTAGTCCCTCTTCGATTCCTTCCAGGCTCTCAGGGTGCAGTATGCCCAGCACCTTCTCCTCCCATTCTGCAAATGGTATGGGCTCCGGGGGAGTGCCGCCGCCAGTGTGGTGTGCCCACAGGTGGTTCTTGATCCTGATGCCTTTCACCCTTGCCTTGAGGTCATGCACCGCCTCTGGATCTCGTGTTTGGTGCGTGGCACGGTCCCTGACGCATTGACTCTGGTCACTATCCTGTCCCACATGTTGTTTTTGGTTGCCAAGGTGGTCTGCAGGACTAGGGTGCCAAACAGATGTGGTTCGACACGGATGATTTCATCCATCATGACTTTCAACTCACTGTCTGTGAACTTGGGATTTTTCTTTGGTGCCATGGTGTGTGATGTGCAAGGTGTTGGTGGGGTGAGGTGGGATGTGCAGGTGTGTGGTGTGTAGGGATGGTGTTGTGGTCGTTTGTGTGGTGGGTGTGTTTGTGTGCAGGTTGTATGTGTGTTTGTGTGTGTCTGCTGTTAGTGGTATTCTGGCTCTTGCTTGCAGCTATGCTGTGATGCAAAGGACTGTGGTAGTGGGAGGGATTCATTTTATACTCTGTGTTGTGGTGGTGTCCCAATGGTTGTTGCCAATCAGGTGTTCTGTGAGTGTGGTGATTTTGGTGCATTTTTCAGTGCTTGGGGGGGTGTCATTGGGGCGTGTAGTTGCTGGGGGTGGGTGTTTCAGGTGGTTGGGTGTCCTGTTTAGTGTGTTTTCTATTTACTTCCATCTGCCATTTTGTAATCGGTTTGACGGCAGGGATGGTGTTTGTGTGGTCCTTCCGCAGTCATGGTCCGTTTGGCGATGTATTGTTTCCGCGGCGGTCGAGGACGGTGGTGAGTTCCGTTGGAATGGCGGCATTATCCTAATCGCGCAGCCGGACCCTCCGCAGGTATAGCGGCGGTTGGGCCTGTTCCCGCGGTCATGTTCGTCCGCGGCAGAGGGTATTTCTTTGGTACCGTCCGCTTACGGTGGTCTTTGGTGTGCTCCGTCCGCCGCGGACGGTGTTTGATGTGATCCGTCCGCCGCGGTCGGAGTTTCTTGACATAAATATCCTAATCGCAACCGCGGATTCTCCGCGGTGCGGTCGGCAGTGTTTTTGCCGCGACCATGGCGAACGGAACACATTTCCGTCCGCCATCCTAATAGGCCCCTAAGAGGCATGCTTCATCATCGGCCTCCCACCTAGGATGCTGAGTGCATCCCGGGTGTGCTGCGATGCCTGATTACAGCAGAGCTGGTATTTTTATTTTTGTGCCAAGTGATAGTGGTGGGTTAAGACTATATACAGAGTCCCCTCCTCAACAGGAATATTTTGATAGTGGGGCCCTGTGATATGATTGAAAGAAAAAAGTGCAGATATTGTAGAGAATGAACTGTACTCTTATATCCAATAGGTGGTCTACATGTTTCAGCCAAAAGTGTATATTTATATTGGTTTTTATCAGGACCAAACAAGGGTGAAAAGACCAGGCAACTAGCTAAGTCTAAAGTGAGTGAGTGCACACACTCTAAGGTGTGAACAGAGCTAGAGATAAAAACTGTTTTCTCCTTCTTAAAAAAGCGAACGTACGATTTTCTGCTAGCTTGTTTATTTATGTTGCTTTTAGATTTGGGCGACATGGATCCCGGGAGGGGCAGTGCCTGCAATCACACTTTCATCAAGGTCTACTGCCCGCTTGTGTTACCTATTTGGTCTGTCACACGGCTCCCCTACATATCCCTGCACCATGTGGCAGGCACATAGTGCCGGGATAGGTCAGGTGTGTATGATTTGTACTGGGGGCATCTGCTGTAGCCTGCAGCATATGCAGCAATACAAAGAATACACATTGCGACTGCCTTGAAGGCGGTTGCATTGTAATGCGGACAGTGAGACTGCCGATTACTAGTCTGCTGTCCTTGTTCCGCCACCCTAGGTCAGTTATTTCAGAGCTGGGGTAATTTGGTTGTTTTTCCTTTGTGATGTATTCCTATAGGTACTGTATCGATTCCCCTATTCCTGACCCTGGTTTGGTTAATAATTAACTAGCAGCCATCTAACGGTGCAAAAACCGTTATCTGATTAAGCCACACCACGGCACAGAAGCGCGTTATCTGATTAGGTCATAACGCATGCCATCTAATTAGACAAGCGATATTCCTCCAGCCCCTGATAAGGCATACGGAGTTCTCAAAACAAATCAAACCTACAGCGACCTGGGAAATTCCCATAGCCATTGTTTTGATTTCACCGAGAACTTCAGCAAAAGAATGTGCGAACGAGCCCGTTCATATGACATCCTTATTGACGTATATATGTCCATCCTTACGTCAATCTCGGCACCTTTCAGGTATAAATATTACCGACATTGCCTTAAGCAAACACATGCGGTGGTGACGAGATTGGAGCAGCGAGACGTGCCGAGGAGCCCAGCAGAGAGCGAAGCCCACAGGCGCTGCCCCGCCTTCCTGACGCGCTGAGAACGAGATGCTGCCTTTCTCCTGCTGAGAAATCCAGCTCCGGCGCTTCCAAGCAGCCCTCGCAGGCAGCTGGAATATCAAGACCTGGGATAAGAGATACCAGCCCTCCACCATTCTAGATCTCAGGTACAGAACTGAATAACCCCTTGCAGAGAATTCTCGAGTCAGTCCCTTGGCAAAACAAACTTAACTTAAACTGCTACTTATCTACTCCCGCCCACGTATTAGGCTTAGGTCAGGTACACTGGGGTAGGCGTGGTTAGAAGCACCAGTTGAGTATGATTAGTCAAATGTATATATGTATGTATCTATTTTATCCATTTTAAAGTATCATATGGCTCAGAAACCATATCAATGCTTTTACAGTATTATTTTATAATTCTGTCTTTACTGTATGCACTTTACTTAACTATAAGTATTACAATAATAGCGATTTATTTCTCTTGTATGAGAAAGGAGACTGATCAATAAATAACATCTTTTTATTGAACACGCCCGTCTCTTCCTTTTCTCTACAATCTGGTGAAACTAAGAATGCACTGAACTGACTGAGTAAAATAAGTTGTCTTTTGTTTTCACACGACTCTAGAGATACACTCTTGATTAGGGGAGAGCAAAGTTGTCATGTTCTATGGTTGTCAGAAACTAAATCCCTTCTTGTCTATCCAGGGAGGTTAAAATCCTCCTTGCCTATTCGAGAAAGTTTCTAGTGAACTCTGAGCTAGCTGGCAAACACAAAACTTTAAGTCTAATATCGTCGGTAGAAGACCTAGTTAACCTCTGCCCTAGGTCTATACTATTGAAGATATTATTCCAATGCGCAGAGCCTATTGGGATAATAGGAACTACACTACATGGCGCCCAACGTTTGGATAGGCGATACAACTAACGCAAGACATTAGAGTAACTCAGTCGTGCTTTTTCACACAGACCCCTTTTTTCCCATAATACTCCAAAGACGTCTGGAGTGGGTGAAAGGTCATATCCGCCAAACCTCGCAGGAGGAGACTCCTATGTATGGTTCTTGGTTTATTCAACGTTGAAGGATACACTGTTCCAAAATATTGTGCATCTAATCTTTGTTTCCATAGAAACCTGATCTGCAAACAAACAGAATAACCTTCCTGTCAGTAAAATGACAGAAAGTGAAGAAGAAAGGGAGACAGTTAGAATAGCAGCTGAACTCCTAGTAGCAGACAATACTCTGCTGCAAAATGACCCGGATGCAATACTCATCCCGGTCAACATAAGAAAATCTATAACTTTAAAACTTATAGAAAATGGGCTGACACCGAGAGGTGGTACAGTCATATTCGTAATCGAGGCACACGAATATCGGCAGACAGAGGTATTCTATTCATGGATAAACTTTCCAGCAGCAAACGCTGTAACAAAGGACTTCCACTATTACAAAATAGAGGAACCTCCTAATGAGTACACTCCTTTCGAGGAGGTGGAAATACCACTCAAATTCCAAGAGCACCTGCTCTTGTTTCATGGCGCCCTAAAACATAATAATCACATCACCAGGCTCGGTCCACTAGGTAGACCAGGAGCAACGTGGCCGGTCCTAGCCGGATACACACCACATCCAGACATTGAAGAAATGCCTGCACCAGAGCTTTTAGCACAGCTAAAACAATTAATATAAATACATAGACAATTAGTCCAATATGTAATGCGGACTTCAACAATCCAACCAGCAATTAAAATTCCACAGCTGATCACTCATCAGGGGAACACAAATAAAATTACACCACAGAACATACAGTCCTGTCTAGGTAAAGTACCCGCAAAACGGGAACAAATTCCTTTCTGGCTAGCACAAAAAATCACTCAAATAGAGGCGGTGTTTCCAGATACCACCCCTGTTGAGAAACATAGGATTCTGACTATTTGTCTTCCAATGGGAATCGCACCACATGTGGAGGACTGTGACACTTGGGGAACAGTCTTTGCTTCCATTTACTCAAAAACACATGGTGTACCATCCATGTCAGTAATACCAGATGTGCTAAAACAGATTCAAGATGAATACGGTCCAGAACCCGCTTTAACTCTCGGTATGAAATTACTGAAAGACTTCAAGCAGGTCTCTGCAATATTATTAGCCAACATAAAGGGAGAAGCAGCAAATGTGGCGATTCGCCAGAGGTTAAAAGAGACAAATATAGCAGACCAACCATCTGAAATTGCCAGAATCATAGAAAAATCCTATGAAGAACTAGGAAGAGATAGTTTGGGTGGAATACCAGTGAAACCCCAACTAGTTGAAAGTCCTGAAAAGGTATTTATTAAAAATAATTTAAACACTCAAAAAAAGAGCTGGGATGGAAATAAACAATCCAATCCTAAAGAAAAAAGATTCCAGTCCAGAGGAAGGTCTCCTCGGCGGAGAGAAAGATCTCCTGACCAAGGACGCAAGTCTCCCCAAAGGGAGCCCTCTGTGAAAAAATACAACCTTAGAAATAGGGATAATATAAAAAAACCTGATAGATATCAAGATATTGATACACGTCCCTCTCAATCTTTTCAGACTTCCTCACAGAAATCGGAAAGAAGAGGACGATCAGAACACAGGGAAGAGCACGTCAAGTCCAAAGACAAAGAACCTGCTCATCTGAATAAAAAATTACAATTTCCAAAAAAGAAGGTAGCCAGTATTAAAGTAATTAACAATGCCGAGAATACTGAGGACACAGCTGAAAAACGGAGAATGGGCTCAGACAATGCTAGACAGCGCAGCAGAAGTGAGCATAGCTCGCAAGATCCTTATGAATCATCTGGAGACAGTGGACACGAATGAATACATTCAGGTGGAAACTGCAGATACCAGAGTTAGCAAACCTCATAAAATATATGAAATAACATTGCGTATAGAGGGGGATAAGACTAGAAAAATAAGGGGTCTATTTTGGGATAATCTCTCCAAGGGCTATGACATCCTTCTAGCTGAACGAGACTGGCCTCCAGAGTTTGTCAGGGAGTGCCCACATGGCGAAGAAATAATTATGCCTGCCTTCCCAAACCATATTCCAATTCATAAAAAATATACACTTGCAAGAAAGTGGGCAGTAGCTCAAGCCCCTGCCTTATATAAAAATCCTGTGGGATGGGATGAGGACTCTCCTCCTCACAAAATCCAGCTAAAATCACAACCTACTGCACAGAGGCAGTACCCGATTAAGCAAGAAGCTAAAAAACAGGTAAAAGAGATCCTAGATCAACTTGAATACCAGGGGGTGATTGAAACTTGCACCTCACAAATGAACAACCCTTTGTTTCCTGTCTCCAAGCCAGACAATTCATATCGTCTTGTTTTGGACTACAGACACCTTAACTCATGTTGCAAAACATTTGCAGTACAAAACTCGCATAGTGCTGCACTAATGAATAACATAGTGCGCAAAAAATACAAAACCACATTAGACATTTCTAATGGATTCTTTTGTCAAAATATAGCACCAGAGAGCAGATATTTGACGGCGTTCTCAATAAATGGCACGCAAAAAAAATTCTGTCGTTTGCCCCAAGAACAGCCCAGGATTATTCTCAGCGAGAGTAACAGAATTACTACAAACATATGATGACGAGGCATTATCTTATGTCGACGACATCTATCTAACAGATGATGACTTGGATACTCACTTGAAAAGAGTGAACACCATAATACTTGGGTTCGCAGCAGAGGGTTACAAATTCAACTTTAAAAAGTCAAGGTTTGCCCATCTAACAGTCCTGTTTTTAGGATATGAACTATCAAGTGAAGGCAAAAGCCTGGCTGACAATTTCCTAGAGAAATGTGCTGTAATCCAAGCACCTAGAACACTGAAAAACTTACAATCAATTCTAGGCTTCCTAAATTTCGGAAGAACTTACATTATAAATTATGCAGAGAGAATTAAACCTCTCTATGATCTTATAAAACCAGATTTTAAAAGAATCAATTGGACTCAAAAACACACAGAAATTTTGAGATCTTTACAAACAGATATGTTAGTTAAAACAAAATTACAAACACGTGACAACACACGCAACCTTGTGATTCGAGTCATCCCAGGAAGATGCGGATTCACATACCTGACCTCTAATGAGGGAGAGAAGGTACCAATAGCATACAAATCACACTTGTACACAAAAGCTGAAATGAAATTTAGCCCAACGGAAAAAATTCTGACCGCGGTACAGACTGCTGTAGCAAAGGAGCGGGCCCTAGCACAGGGTAAACGAATAATCATCGTGACACCTATACCAGCCCTAGAGGCGGTAACCAAGGCAAGCATTCCGAATGCTAAAGCACTCCATCCAAGGTGGATACAGTGGGCTAACTCTCTTGCTGCAACAGACGTGGTATACGAATTTGATCCTAATTTAAAAACACAAGAATTTCTCCAATATGAATTCGAATGTCCTCCGCCGACCGAAATTCTGCCTCTAGAATACTACGGCTGTATAATATATACAGACGGATCAGCACAACCCGCAGTGGAGGGTAAGCAAGCCTACAGTGCTGCGTGCACGATTGTTAAAGGTCGCTGGCACGAAGGAAAATTTAAACCTGTGGTCACTAAAACGCAATCTCTAGGAGACTGTACAGCTCAAAGAGCAGAACTACTAGCCTTCAAGATGGCGCTTGAAAATACCGATCGAGAATTCCCCACACTTATTGTGTGCGATTCGTATTACTGCGTCCAATCTTACAATGAATACTTGCAGATCTGGGTTCAGAATGGTTTTAAAGATGCAAAAGGTGGCACAATCAAACATAAAGTGCTCTGGGAACAAGTAGTTCTTTTTCAGAAAGAACTACCAAAAACTCACGTGATACATTCACTGAGTCATCAGCGTGATGGTGTTCACGTTGCAGGGAATTCATTGGCTGAGACAGCCACAGCGGTAGCAAGTAAATCGGCTTCCGTAGCTACAAAAAAGCGTGCAGTAAAACACATTGATGGTGAAACTGTGCTGGCGGTGAAAACGTCATCAAAAGGCGACTGCTCAGCGCTACCGATCAATTATCCACTCAATTATAAATACATAATCGATGCAAACTCAGTCCCTTTTGCTCGAATCCCTGGAGTGGGGGATAGAGTAATTCCAAACACGGACAGGAGAGGCTTGTTAATAGCAGCCGCACATATGGGTGAGGGTCTCAGACACCTTAAGCAAAAAGATTCTCTGGAAGAATTACAATCAGTGTACTGGTGGCCAGGCATGAGCCTGCATCATCACATTTTTGTAAAAAACTGCCCAGACTGTAACAGAGATCGCAGTGGCGAGCGAGGAGGACTATTGCCATGGCATTTCGCTCCAGATAAACAACAACAATAAGAAAGTACCCATCATGAAAAAGCGTCATATTAACATAAAAAGACTAATTTTCACTTATAATGTAGACCCCATCGCTCGGCTGACGTCTGGACTGTTATAAAAAGATTTGCAAGTCTATAATGGCATATACGCTAGGAGCATGCTACGTTTTGAATAATGTATTCCCTTTAGCCCTCAAGCTTATAGGGAAGCATGGCCAAATGAGCATTGCATAGCGGGACTCTTCTCACTTCCTTCCTGAGGGATACGGGATGGTGTAAAGAAAAAACCAAGACATAAAGCAATCTATAACGGAAAAGGTATTAGGTTCGGGAGCTGGGTGGGTCAAACATTTAATAAGTGTCCAACGTAGTCTAAATAACCTGCCAAGGAATTCTCTGAAAGGGTTCAGTCCGTACGAACTATTGTTCGGGACTAAAATGATGATCCAAGATCTTGATAGTCAGACTTCAGTGGTTAAAGACAAAAGCTTTGATATCAAAGATCGTTTGGCTATTTTGCAGGACTTAAATGAAACAAGAAAAGACCTGAGCAACATAAAGTTGAAACAACAGCCAACAACCACTGAAGAAACACCACCTGTCCCAGCAAGGCCTGTCTGGATTCCAAAAGTCGGGGATCTGGTCAGAGAAAAGATCGCGGTAAAGAAGGAATTTGGGCCTTCTTACAGAAAAGCAGTTCCTGTCTTGTCTATCAACGGGACAAGATCAGTAGTACTACCGCCCCTTGCTGGTAAAAAGGAGAACCGAGTCATATCCATCGACCTGGTTAAACCACAATCATGTGGCCGATAACAAATAGTAGGCCAAGTGGACTCCCAAGAAGTAGCAGAACACCAATGTTTGCTACGAATACAGAGGCTCAAACTGGAAGACTGATCACATTTGGAAAATCTACAGTGAATCAACAAGGACTATGCAACAAAGCAATGGAACTTGAACCTCTTAAAACCCAAATCAAAGCTTTTCATCAAGAAACAACAACCTATGATGATGTAACTGCAGACTTTGCTAATGAAACAAAGCAAAATCCAAAAGCAATTGGAACAATTGACAGAACAGCATCCGGCTACTTCATCAACTTCGATGATTCATCTGAAGACCTGAGTGAAGCAAAGAAACAGCCATCAACAAAAACTTTTAAAGATAAAGCTAAGGAACTTCTTCAACAGCTGAAAGAAACCTATCTGATTTCTCCATGGATTGAATTTTGGGTGGCCTTAGGTGCATTCATCCTCATTCTTTGGCTCATCATGGTACTATGCTTGGGACATTTCATTGAAGGAAAATATGCTAAAATGGACACAGCAAGCCAGAAAATCAACTTGGTCCTTAAACCACACACATCTTCACACATCGAGAAAAGAGAACTTTCTTCAGTGAACTTCACAGCCAATCCTATACCAGGCGGTGTAGCATGGGACAAAACTGATTATGAAATCTATGGTCCAGTTGAAATCCTGAAGTATCCACACCAATTCAAGATCTCATTGAGTGACTTTATAAAACCAAGCACATTTGCTGATGATTGGGACTTTGAAAGTATTAATGATATGATGTCTGATCTTGTGATGTCTGCTAAATTTACAGAACATGATTATTTGCAGGGTTCGTCTAATTATGATCAAATGTTCTGCTATAACCACTATGGTAACCATTATCTCCATAAATCTGCACAACCTAGAAATGTTTTAAATTATAACCAATGGGAACATTGTGCTACTCCTCCAAAAGATAGCTCGAAAACATTTTATGATAAATATTCATACTTTTCAGGGTTTAACACAAGTAATGCAGAAACATTTTATTTCAAATTGTCAAATAAGACAGGTATGAAGACCATGCTTACCAACACAAAATTGATATATTCAGATTCATTTTTTGAGCAAATGAATACATTTGGTTTTAATTTCTGGAACAGTAACATTGAAACAAAAACTGTTTGGGGTACAAAAGATTGGCAAGTACAAGGTATAGAATCATTGTTCAGAGCCTGCATGATCCCAGAACAAATTATATTTTTGAATGACACTATTCAACAAACTACCTGTCTTGGCTTAGCCAAAATCAAAGATTTGAACAAACCGTCTATTCCAAAACCAACAGTCAGCAGTAATAGCTCTATAGATGATGAGATAGACGTAAACCATATATTGAACCAAAACAGAACACATCCTGAATGGAAACAATGGTTGATCTGGCCCACAGACACAAATAACTGTCAAGACAGATTCCTGAACAAAATACAGGGGTTCAAATTGACCAGGCCAGACCCTAGATATTCCCAAAGACAACATCCAGGGATAGTAACCACCTACAGCGTGGGCAAGCTCTGCCTTCAATGGCTACAAACGTCCACACTGGCTGAAATTAAGCAACACCTAACTTTACTTACAGAAGGTGCTGACTTGCATGATTTCATATTGGGACCACGCAAACAGCGTCAAAAACGTTTCATAGCGGCCTCTATATATGCAGCTTATAACGAAGTTTGGAAAGTAACTCAAATTGAGACAGCAGAAAAAATACGGGAAATTGACCTTATTAATTTGGAAAAATCACTTTCTGTGGTGGACAATGGGTTAATGACTCTGTCCTCCAGAATATATTCTCTGGACAGCATTGTGTCTTCAGCAATCGATATAATATCGCAAGACTTACTGATGTTACAACACGGTCAGTCCCAATTGCGTTCTATTGTACAGCTTGGCTGGACGTTACAAAATCTGCGTTCTGGCTATGTGCCTTGGCGTTTATTCAACACAACGTCATTATTTAATATCTTTAACCTTACTGATAAACAAATCAGTTTGGCACAGAAGGGTGCTGACTATACAATTCTGAGCATTGAAAGACTTGAGAGATTACCATTGACAATGTCAGAACGACCTGTCATTGAATGGATAATACATGGAATAATAAATATTCCGATAACTACTTTCCAGTTTCAATTCTGCCAAAAAAATATACAGGCAGGCCAGTATGAAAGGTTGGGTAAAGGATACATTAAGTCAATATGGAACTTGCCCTATACACACGAATGTGTCAGTAATAAAGGCCAGAAAGTGTTTCTCAGTGGCAATAATTGTGCAAAATCACTAAGCGGTACACTTCTGTGTCAGGGTATTAGCTTGCATGGAGCCTGTGAAGGGACTTCAAATAACCTTTCATGTTACCAGCTAGGCACACCTACAACACAAATAGAACCATTCTTTAGGAGACTCTCGAACGGGAGTTACATTCTAATAGTAGATCGCAGATGTTGTAGTTTGCTGCCCGGAAAACCTTATCTCATAACCGTGACTAGGAAGGTCATGTGCTGTGAACGAGTATTGTTCCCGAACGATTCCCCAGACAGGGAGGCAAGGTTATGGCCCGATTTGAAAATTGCTTCTATTCGAATAGATACTTTAAGCAGAATGAAGACTGTGCTCCTACAGACGCCGACTAGGCTCACGTCATCAAAAGAAACATATGATCTCCATGTTGCAAGGACAACAGAAGAGATTCATTCATTATTATCAACTAATTCCCCCATACATTTCGCAGAAATACTGAACGAAATCTTAAATATTTCTGATACCACTGGTGTCTCCAGTGTATTTAAAGCAGTGTTTTTGGGTGCTTTAACTCCATTCAAAGCCATCCTGGGTATTTTTCCGGACTTTGTCCATTCAATTTTTGGCGAACTTCCTCTCCTTTTGGGACTAGTGGCAGGCTTCCTATTTTTTTTTTTTAAATGTTTTTATTGTTGCACAAAGAAGAGTTATCAAGTAGTAGCATATCATTGTTGGCGCTGCATCAACATTCAGCAATCACCGACCAGTAGCGCAACAAGATTTTGTCTTTTTAACTTTTCAACAAAACATTCAACAGTGCGGGCATAGAGTGGTAATTGTGGTAGCATTAAAAAACTGCTGACAGTGTATTCCATTATTGCAGCATGTTGAGCCAGACCTAGCATCACATAGGATATATGAGTGTCGACCATATCAGTGGCACATTGACATCACAAGACCCACCTGAATCGTGAACGACCCCTTCCCCCTTCCCGCCTCCCACCTCTATTCTACTCCATCCTCTTCATCTGAGCTAAGGCTTCCTATTTTTGATCCTGTTATTTCGCTATGGCAAACCATGTCACAGACAAAACACCTGCGACAAGGGAAGAAATGATCCTAGCCATTAGCTACCGGGACCGCATAACTAAAGTCCTTGGACTAGCACGGCTTCGGGACTTGAACATGACTTGGTCTCTTTCATTTAGACCAATGTGGCAAAGTTGTGTTATGCCTGTATTAAGGTGCTTGCTATGCGGCGAAGAATGCGTGTTGGACACCTGTCTGGCACTACAATCGGATGTGCCAATGGACGCAGATACCTTGTTGGGTCCGGTAACGGCTCATGCATTGTGCTGTCCCCAGCGGCTACCAATCCTGATGACGGCATTCGTGGAGACTTCACCACTATGATTGAGGGGTAGTGAAGTACAAGATGAAAGCAGCATCGATCAGGTACGACCTTCAGTCAGCTATGCTGATCAAAACATCAATGGAGGCAATCATGCTCAGGCTCATGAATGCATGGTAACAACTTTTTCCGAGTTAGTGGAACTTACGCAAGAAGCTGTTGACAGTTTTTTCAACAGTCTAAATGATATGATGTTTTCACCAGAGCAGCAGGAATAACTTTGAGCAAACTAACACTCGGAGTTCCCCACATGCTGAATTTGGCCTTCAACTTTTAAAAAGCGATATGAAAAAAAAAAAATTCTCATCATTTTCTCAGACTGAAAGAGCTTTTTCCCCAATTCAATAATATTTATGATTTTTTGGGACACTTATCTTCTGCTTAAAGTAGACATTATTCTTAGAGAACTAAATTTCTATTTTAGGTAGTCACGAGACATTCGCTATCCTCTAGCACTCTCATACAGACTTTTATGATTGTGATGAAATGGTCTCGCACTTTTTTTTCTGTATTAAGAGCCATTTCATGTGTATTTGTCGCATTTTTTTTATGATGAATTTAAAATATGCGTTATATGTGTAGCATTATTAGACTGCTTGTACATATAGTACATGTGATTGTGTTTCGTATATTTCATAGTTTCAATTTTTCAGGATACATATGAATGTATTTTGGGGTGGTACGGTATACACAAACGCTACTGGTTTCACTATGCCTAGATTTGTAAATATGGACATAGTCTACGTGGAGTGGGTGTGATGTATTCCTATAGGTACTGTATTGATTCCCCTATTCCTGACCCTGGTTTGGTTAATGATTAACTAGCAGCCATCCAACGGTGCAAAAACCGTTATCTGATTAAGCCACACCACGGCACAGAAGCGCGTTATCTGATTAGGTCATAACGCATGCCATCTAATTAGACAAGCGATATTCCTCCAGCCCCTGATAAGGCATACGGAGTTCTCAAAACAAATCAAACCTACAGCGACCTGGGAAATTCCCATACCCATTGTTTTGATTTCACCGAGAACTTCAGCAAAAGAATGTGCGAACGAGCCCGTTCATATGACATCCTTATTGACGTATATATGTCTATCCTTACGTCAATCTCGGCACCTTTCAGGTATAAATATTACCGACATTGCCTTAAGCAAACACATGCGGTGGTGACGAGATTGGAGCAGCGAGACGTGCCGAGGAGCCCAGCAGAGAGCGAAGCCCACAGGCGCTGCCCCGCCTTCCTGACGCGCTGAGAACGAGACGCTGCCTTTCTCCTGCTGAGAAATCCAGCTCCGGCGCTTCCAAGCAGCCCTCGCAGGCAGCTGGAATATCAAGACCTGGGATAAGAGATACCAGCCCTCCACCATTCTAGATCTCAGGTACAGAACTGAATAACCCCTTGCAGAGAATTCTCGAGTCAGTCCCTTGGCAAAACAAACTTAACTTAAACTGCTACTTATCTACTCCCGCCCACGTATTAGGCTTAGGTCAGGTACACTGGGGTAGGCGTGGTTAGAAGCACCAGTTGAGTATGATTAGTCAAATGTATATATGTATGTATCTATTTTATCCATTTTAAAGTATCATATGGCTCAGAAACCATATCAATGCTTTTACAGTATTATTTTATAATTCTGTCTTTACTGTATGCACTTTACTTAACTATAAGTATTACAATAATAGCGATTCATTTCTCTTGTATGAGAAAGGAGACTGATCAATAAATAACATCTTTTTATTGAACACGCCCGTCTCTTCCTTTTCTCTACAATCTGGTGAAACTAAGAATGCACTGAACTGACTGAGTAAAATAAGTTGTCTTTTGTTTTCACACGACTCTAGAGATACACTCTTGATTAGGGGAGAGCAAAGTTGTCATGTTCTATGGTTGTCAGAAACTAAATCCCTTCTTGTCTATCCAGGGAGGTTAAAATCCTCCTTGCCTATTCGAGAAAGTTTCTAGTGAACTCTGAGCTAGCTGGCAAACACAAAACTTTAAGTCTAATATCGTCGGTAGAAGACCTAGTTAACCTCTGCCCTAGGTCTATACTATTGAAGATATTATTCCAATGCGCAGAGCCTATTGGGATAATAGGAACTACACTACACCTTAGGTTTAAACAAAGTCTCACCATTTAGTTTTGAATCCTCTGGGTTTCCAATATTTTTTGGAAGCGCCACTGTAGGCCATATTTTAATAGTGTGGTTTTGATATTATGAGAGCATGAGTGAGTTCAATCTCTTGGTTCAATTGGAATTGCTAGAATATTATTTGCAGTCTTATTGACTGGGTGGATTCGTATTCTTCATAGATTGTAGTGGTTACCTATCTGCACTTGGTTGCTTGAAGGATGCTGCTCCACCTCCCATGCTACCATCTTGAAGATCTTCCTTATCAGAAGACATCTAAGCAATCGTCTGACAGACTCTGATACTTCTGGGATGCGTAGTTATTGATTGCCTATTGTTTGCCTCCCACTTCTCTTGCCCTTTTCTACTAGGCAGTGAGTGTGCAGTGAATGTACCCTGAGTGCAGGAGTTCCTGCACTATACATAACGTGACTTTCATTATGGAAAGCTCAGGCCTACCAGGTGAAAACATGAGGAGTAGAGGAATCCACCAAAACAGAATTGTGTATTGCCGCATTCTGTAAGCTGGGTGGGACCAGCACTGGCTGAGGGGGGAGCCAGGCTCTCCCTGTAGATTTTAAAGGGTAGTTTGATTCAGTGACAGATCACAAGGAAAGGGGCCTGGACACATCACTGAGGGCCCGGGATTAACCTTAGATGCACATATTACTGTGGCTGACATCCAGGTGTGAATTCAAGTCACTCCCATGAATCTTTTTGTGGGTTAATCAGACAGACATCCTTCAGGGGGAAGAAGAAAGGGGTGAGATGTCCATTTCAAAGAAGCAGAACCCCAATCTAAAACTTCATAGGTCCAGACCCTAAATCGCACTTTGTGTCTGGAAAAGAACTATAAGTAGGGGAATTTGAAACCCCAAACGTTGTCATCTGCTGAGCAGCCAATCGGGCTGTGCGACGAGATGAAGCTCTGCAAGGCTTCAACCTGTAATTGGGAATAGGGGCCCGCCTGCTAGTATCCCTGCTGGGTGAGGCAACATCACCCAGGGATGTCAAGACCACCTGCCCTCGAACCTGGAACACCAGCGCCTGACAGCTTGCCAAGGGCGGTGTGCGAGGTGTGAGGAATCTAGCCCTGCACCGATCGGGCCGTAGCCGGTTCACTGACAAAATATAGGCAAAATATAGGCACCCAAAACATCCCCATGCCAAAACATTGTGACCAAAACATCAATGTCAAAAATATAATCATTCTTACTTATAATGGTAAGTACAATAGTATCGAAAAACAAACATCGTAGTCATAAATATTGTTGTATTAAATATCGCTTTTTAAATATATATAAATTAAAATAGTAACATTAATTAAAAAAAATTTGATTTAATATATATTTCAACAAATAAGCATATTTATTTTCAAAGTTAAACACGTATATAATAATATATATATATATATCTACTTTAAAACATTTTGTTTAATAATATAAAAATATAACAAAGAAATACATATATGTATATATATGCATATATATATATATGAAGATATATATATGTATATATATTTATGGAAAGAATGGAAAGAAGACGACATATTAATGACACTGGATATATGCTCTCTCTATACCTCTATAAGACATATGGATGGCATGAAGGCAGTTCAATTTTTCCTTGATAAACGCCCTATGCATGACATTGAACACAACAGAATGCTCATGGGGATGTTACAAATTTGTTTGCAGCAAAATTTCTTTTCCTTTGGTGGCCAAGCCTATCAACAGCTTAGGGGGGTTGCCATGGGGTCTTGCTTCTCCCCCAGCTTTGCGTGTCTTCACATGGGGCTGTGGGAGGAGCAGACCCTTATGGGACAGCACAGGACTATCGTTGAACAAAACATTGTATTATACCTCAGATATATAGATGATTTATTTTTTGTCTGGAGGGGTTCAATGGACAGTGCTGTAGAATTTGTTGCCAAGCTTAATACTAATGATGTGAATTTACAATTTACATCGTCAATTAGTGATGTTTCAGTGCAGTTTCTGGATGTAGAAGTCTACATTGACAGAATGAACAACAAATTGGAGACGAGACTGCATAGGAAAATTACTGCCGGTAACACATTGTTGCATGCTTCAAGTAGCCATCCCCAACATTTAATACGCAGCATCCCATATGGAGAGATGCTGCGCATTAAACGTATCTGCAGTACTGAGTTTGAATGCAGATTAGCCCAAGAACAGTGTAGATCACGCTTTTTGGAAAGAGGGTATAGCAAAAAGTTGGTGGAAGTTGCGATATCCAAAACTAACAAATCCACTCGAGAGCAACTCTTAGGAATTCATCCAGTGAGTGACGATGAGCTAGCTGAAAGTCAGCCTATATTGAAGGAGAAAGTACAGTGTCGAGCCATTGTTACGTATAGTCAACAACATAATGAAATACGTAAGATCTTTTCACGAAATTGGAATTTGGTTCGTGGTGATCCCATAATAGGAGATCTGGTAAAGAGCAAACCTGATATCACTTTTAGGAAATCTCCATCATTAGGCAATGCCATTGTTAGCAGTACCATGGACGTTCCCAAAAAATGGTGGGAACGCATCACTGGATTTAAGAAATGCCAGAGCTGTAAAGCATGCAAGCATGGCATAAATAAGACCCATTTTATTAGTCCTTTTTGTGACACTCCTGTTGCCATTAGACACAAGTTGGGATGCAAGACCGAATATGTCGTTTACGTATTGGTCTGTCCCTGTGGCCTACAGTATGTGGGGAGTACTCGTCTCCCGGCCCACAAGCGCATCCTTCAACACTTACGAGCAATCATTGGGAAAGATCAGGCATACCCCGTGGCTAGACACTTTGAGAAACATCATCAAAGTAATGCAGATCTTTTAAAGTACTATTTGGTTGATACTGTATTACCATTAAAGAGGGGTGGTGATAGAGATGGGAAACTTCGTCTCTTAGAAACGCGCTACATCCTCGAACTAAATAGTAAACAGCCTGGGGGATTGAACCATAGTGAGGACCTTTACACATGCCTTGGATGATCTATGGTTCTTTTTAAGAATTTACTTGCAGGACACTTGCTGTCGTTAGAGCTAAATGAGAAAATATATGTAAATTTGTATATAAGGCAGCCTCTATATATTTGTATATCTATTTTTTAATAATAGACATAATTTTAATGCACTGTCACTTTATTATAAATTGAATGACCCCCGAGGAAGCACATAGTAGAGAATGGGTATGAATATGAATTTCAGACGATGTAATGGAGAATTGAGTTTTGGGTCTGGTCCAATGATGATATTGTTCTGACAATGAATTTTAACTATAAAGGGTTGGACATTTAAAACATATGGAATGAAGGTTAATTTTATATTTACTGACCTTAACATGCCAAGGGTATGCATACTCACACAAAGATTAACAAAGGGCCTGTTTCAGTCTGTCTTTTGAGGCATAATAGGGTCAATGTGATATTTGTAAATAGGGTGTAAATATATGAAATTAGGATATGAATTTATACATATTTTTAAAGAAACAGAATTTTCTTTTCTTTGGTTTTTTGTATTGAATATTCTTATTGGGTTTTTTCCCTTTTATATATTTTTATATATATGCCTTCTTACCCTGAACAATATCTTTGATAAATGATACAAAATGGATATATATGATGATGTACTGTATCGATGTGGACACTGCATTTCTTGAACCAAAAAATGATAAGAGCACTATGCTCTGTATTTTGTTTTCTCCATTAACTGTGAATTGGTAAATATCCCTTTAAATTTTAAAAGTGGAAGTACTGCCCATGTGACTATCACACTATTTATGTCACTTCCTCCTTCTTTACATGACATGTGATCAAGCCTCGGCTGAGGCGAAACGCGTCATGGCGACTGGTGGGCGTTTATATGCACAATAAACTCACTGGAACGAGAATCACCGAGTTTGTGGCTTTTTTCAAATTCTCGTCGAGCAGCGAAAGCGGATGCCAAGCTGGGCTTCGAGACTAATGGAATATATATATATATATATATATATATATATATATATATATATATATATATATATATATATATATATATATATATATATATATATATATATATATATATATATATTACCTACTGGCGGTCGCCAGTAGGTATATATAGTTAGGATTTTTTCTCTATGGGATTTTTGAAAATTCTATGTCTAATAACTTTGGCGTTTGTGGACGGAATTGGCTGAAATTTTCAGGAAAATGGAACATTTTGTTTCTGAGCAGCCCCTGAAAATTTGGGGGGGTTTCGTCAAGGGGGGGCCGAGAAAAAGGGGGGTCCCAAAACGCGTTTTTCCAATGTTAATTTCCATAGGGCGGTTGGCCTCACTTTTAGCCCGAACGGCTGAATGGATTTGCACGAAACTTGGCAAAATTGTAGGGACTGTTAGCCCGATGTGCCTTTGCTAGGTCTCAATATATGTGATCCAGTGGATTTTGATAAATTAACGTTCAAAAAAAGATATATATCTTTAAGCGCGCTCCGGGCAGCGCTCCGGTTCGCGTACTTGACGCGTAACGGAACTTCGCGTAGCGAAGCTGATTGGCTCTCCGGTGTCTGTCAACATTCTAAACAGTGCGGAGCGGCCGCCATCTTGTCTCTCGGTAGGATAGAGAGACAAGAGGAGGCCAAAACAAAGGGGGAAATGACCATAAGGGGGCATAGTAGATCCTCCCTGACCCCCTAGGTTTGATGTGGAGGCTTTAAAAGGGCCCCGCGGGGCAAAAAAAACCACAACATTTTTAGGTTTTTTTGCGTGGGAAGCGCCCGGTACGCGCACCGGGAAGCGCTCTGGGGAGCGTACTATAAGGAAAAAAGAATGATAGACTTTTCAAATATTGTATGTTAATTGATTGTTTGTTTTGTTGATTTTTTTTTATTTCTTTATTTTTTAAGCAATTATTTATTATTGTCATTGTGTTTCAAAATTTAATAAAATGTCTAATATTTCACTGTCTGAAATGTCGTTATTTTCATTGAACATAGCTTGTAATGTTTGAGTGTGTAAAATGTCCTCATTTTCAAGGAGGACATCTACTGATTGCACACATTGCAGTAGTTCTTGGTCCCAAGTTTCATCCATAAATTCAATGTCATTTGGATCAATGATTTCTTGGTTGGTCTCTGCAAGGACAATTTCAAATGAAACTTTCTGTTCGCCTTCCATTTTGTCTGAAATTTGCATTAAAAAAATATATATTAGTAGAGATAGGGCACTGTTGGGATTAATTTTAGATAGGCAGTTTTTAACAGTGAATTTATCTTTGGGCAGTGTATAGTATCAGAGTGGAAGTAGGAATATAAAAAAGTGTATGTGATTTAACGTAAGTAAATTCATAATTATAAAAGAGAAGCGTAACTCCATCCATAACTATAACAGAGAAGTCTATCTAAATCTATAACTACTACAGAGGGATAGTATATAACTATCAGAAAAAGTTTACCATATTAACTTAAAGTGCACAATATACTTCAGTTTTTAAAATAACAACTTACCTTTACAAAGAAGTTGAAGTTATTAGTGAAAATCCTATTGAAATGTACACCAGGAAGTAGTAGTCAAAATGGCTGTGTTTCCTTCTCTTCCTTTATATATATTCAGGTACATAACCAATCAAATGTCAGGTAAAAAAAAATAGAAAATGAAAGTAACATTTTAATTGGTTGTGAATTCCAACACTTCAGATGTGTTTTGTGAAGTAATTTACCTCAGGGTATTTAGAGAGGTCTACAGGCTAAATGGCTAAATGGAATTCCAACCAAATTTGTGAAAATGGTAGGGATTGGTATGTAGTATGAGCAAATCTATATTTGGTGAAAGTGTCTTCAGGGTTTCTTCTGTAAATTACTTTCCCACCTTTTTTGATGGAGCGCTTCCCGGTGAGCGCCCCGGTATGCGAACCTGCAGCGTTACGGGAGTCCACCATTTTGTGTTTCGGTCGAATTAAAATACAAGATGGAGGGCAAATAATGTTCAGAATGGGTAGAAGGGGGCACGGTAGACGTATCTTGACCCCCTAGGTTTTCTGAGGGTGGCTGAGGAGGCCCATATGTGCGGAAAAAAAACATTTTTTTTTTAAATTTTGCGCGGTTAGCTTCCGGTTGGCGTACCGGGTAGCGCTCCGGGGAGCGTACTTTGTTGAAAATTTGTGAAAAAGGTTAGAGTAAAATAATAATTGTGAGTGATCAGATGTAGGGTAGCTCTGAGAAGAGCTTTTGGGTTTATGGTACATTTAGGTACTTATAAGTAGGTACCAATGCACAGTCTTAAATTCAAAATGAAAACTCTGTTGCCCTCATCTGAGAAGTGAACTCCATCTCCTCTGTAGATATCTTGCATGTAGTAACGCAAGTTATTGTTGTACATGGAGCCCATTCCATGGTCTCTCATGTAAGCTGAAACAGATTTGTTTACATGCTTCCTCGACTTCTCAATTTGTGGACAAAATTGGTTCGACCACCTCCATTTCTGTCTTTGGCATATATTTGAATATACCAAGGCAGTTTGAGGAAAAAGTGCCATCAATTGCTCAAAGGTGTCCTTTAAAAGCATTTCCAGACCTACACCAGTAAAAGTGCCCAAGTCATTACCTCCACAGTGCAAAATTAACAGGTCAGGTTTAGGCAAATGCATAAAGGTTTTCACCAATGGTATCAATTGGTGACATTTTAATCCTCTGTGGCCAAACCACTTAATTTCCACATCTTGTAAATTGAGGTTAGGTAAATTTCTGTTCTCAGCATACCTTTGAGCCCAGTAGATGTAACTATGTCCAACAATCCAGACAGAAAACATGGTGAGAGAAGGTTCTGCTGCAGTCAGATGAAGTGTGGCAATGAAATGGCAGTTGGAAAAATAAGAGTTTAAAATGAAAAAAACGGTGGAGTTTCTGTGTTAAGGAAGCAGTAGCAGTGATTGGTGGATTTTGATTGCTGAAAACAGAAAGTTAGGGTGCATGGATGTGTTGTTTGAAAGATGTAATTTGAATGGTCAAGAAAAAATCATTTAATGAAAGATTGCACTGGATACGCAGGTGCACTGAGAGTTCAGAGTTCAATTGAAACATTGTTGTGTGAACTTGCAAACATGAGAGGTCTTTCAGGAGGTGGTTGCTATGCAAAAAAAGGCAGAAAGGCCAGAGGGGGGAAGGGTGTTGATTTGAAAAAAGTGAGGGAAGAGTTTTGATTGGGTGACATGAGAGATATGTGTGATGAGTTACAGCATTTCTGTGCTTTTCATAGCTGCAGACTCTGGAGTGCATACCTTTTGCTCTGGTAAAGACAATTTGGTGTGTTTCTGAGACTGTTTTGAAACTCATAAAGTATTTGCTAAGGTGAGAAAAGATTCATTTAATTTAGGTAGAGAATAGTATGGTTTAGGGAGAAAATTATGAAGAAAGTTGTGTATTTAAAATGTTGCTTTGTGTCAAATGTTTTACAAATAGATTTTGTCTCTTTGTGTTACATAGCCATGTTAAAAGTGATGCAAAAAAGTGCAAGGGTCTTACAAAAATGCTTTCATGTGTCTTAGGGTATTTTAACTCACTTCCCCATGTATGTATGAATATAATTGCTTTACAAGATGTGTTTAAAAACGTTTTTTGAAATCAATTAGGTTTCTTGATATGTACTGCTAGAGTTTCATAGGTTGCTTGGGGCATATTTTCAAGGCTTTTGACTTCCTTTGATGTAATTTTTCCCATTTTAATTTAAGACCTTTCCCCGTGGTGCAAGGTCCTTGTAAATATGCCCCCATCTGTGCTTGGCAAATTTAGATTTTAATTCTTTGACTAACATAGCCATGTTAAAAGTGACCCAAAAATGTTGCAAGGGACTTAAAAAAACGCTTTCGTGTGTCTTAGGCCATTTTAAGTCATTTCCCCTTGAATGTAGGTATCTAATTGATTTAGTTGATGTGTTTAAAAACGATTTATGAAAAAAATTAGGTTTCTTGATATGTACTGCTAGAGCTTCATAGGTTGCTTGGGGCATATTTATAAGGCCTTTGTGTCGCTCTGATGTTATTTTTCCCATTTTAATTTAAGACCTTTCCCTGTGGTGCAAGGTCCTTGTAAATACGCCCCCATCTGTGCTTGGCAAATTTAGATCTTGATTATTTGACTTACATAGCCATGTTAAAAGTGATCTAAAAATGGAGCAAGGGCTTAAAAAAAACGGTTTCATGTGTCTTAGGGTATTTTAAGTAACTTCCCCATGAATGTATGAATATAATTGCTTTACAAGTTGTGTTTAAAAACGTTTTTTGAAATCAATTAGGTTTGTTGATATGTAATGCTAGAGGTTCATAGGTTGCTTGGGGCATATTTATAAGGCCTTTGAGTCTCTCTGATGTTATTTTTCCCATTTTAATTTAAGACCTTTCCCTGTGGTGCAAGGTCCTTGTAAATACGCCCCCATCTGTGCTTGGCAAATTTAGATCTTGACTATTTGACTTACATAGCCATGTTAAAAGTGATCTAAAAATGGAGCAAGGGCTTAAAAAAAAAACGATTTATGATAGGTGTATGCCTCTTTTGCGTCACTGTGCGTCACTTTTGGGACGCAGCAGCGGTGCAAAAGATTTGCTATGTGGTGACATATTTACAACTTGATGCATTTAGGCAGATGTGTCATGCTGTAAAGTCCCGTGCCACATGAAACTGATGCAGCAGTGATGCAAAAGATGCACCATGTTGCAAGACAGGCCTCATTTCATCTCCAACAAGATAAGAAGCTGAATCTTCTGTAAATGTCGAAATTGTTGTATACACTGCTCAACTTATGTGTACTCTTTGATATGCTAGAGTCCATCTGCACTATGAGATACCTAAGCAAAGGAAACACAGGTGATGTGATTGTGAAATGAGGAAAAGAAACTCCACATTTTTCAATTACATCACCTGTGTTTCCTAAGTTTACGAATGACATTGTGCAGATGAGGTTTAGGTCTGTCCACGGACACAGAAGAGGTCTGGCCTTTGTTCAAGAGTGAAGTGGAGATGACTTACTTCATTGGTAGGCCTTCACATGTATTATCTCCTCTGTACTCTTCAACAAGCGTAAATTTCATCTGCAACCCTGAGTAGGCCTCACCTTAAACAAACCTCTGGATAGGCCACACCTTATCGTCATCCTGAATCAATCATTTAAAATGTTAGGGACAGATTTATGATAGGTGTATGCCTCTTTTGCGTCACTGTGCGTCACTTTTGTGACGCAGCGGCGGTGCAAAAGATTTGCTATGTGGTGACATATTTACAACTTGATGCATTTAGGCAGATGTGTCATGCTGTAAAGTCCCGTGCCACATGAAACCGATGCAGCAGTGATGCAAAACATGCACCATGTTGCAAGACAGGCCTCATTTAATCTCCAACAAGATAAGAAGCTGAATCTTCTGTAAATGTCAAAATTGTTGTATACACTGCTCAACTTATGTGTACTCTTTGATATGCTAGAGTCCATCTGCACTATGAGATACCTAAGCAAAGTAAACACAGGTGATGTGATTGTGAAATGAGGAAAAGAAACTCCACATTTTTCAATTACATCACCTGTGTTTCCTAAGTTTACGAATGACATTGTGCAGATGAGGTTTAGGTCTGTCCACGGACACAGAAGAGGTCTGGCCTTTGTTCAAGAGTGAAGTGGACATGACTTACTTCATTGGTAGGCCTTCACATGTATTATCTCCTCTGTACTCTTCAACAAGCGTAAATTTCATCTGAAACCCTGAGTAGGCCTCACCTCAAACAAACCTCTGGATAGGCCACACTTTATCGTCATCCTGAATCAATCATTAAAAATGTTAGGGACAGATTTATGATAGGTGTAAGCTTATTTTGCGTCACTGTGTGTGACTTTTATGACGCAGCGGCGGTGCAAAATATTTGCTATGTGGCGACATATTTACAACTTGATGCATCTAGGCAGATGTGTCATGCTGTAAAGTCCCGTGCCACATGAAACCGATGCAGCAGTGATGCAAAACATGCACCATGTTGCAAGACAGGCCTCATTTCATCTCCAACAAGATAAGAAGCTGAATCTTCTGTAAATGTCAAAATTGTTGTATACACTGCTCAACTTATGTGTACTCTTTGATATGCTAGAGTCCATCTGCACTATGAGATACCTAAGCAAAGGAAACACAGGTGATGTGATTGTGAAATGAGGAAAAGAAACTCCACATTTTTCAATTACATCACCTGTGTTTCCTAAGTTTACGAATGACATTGTGCAGATGAGGTTTAGGTCTGTCCACGGACACAGAAGAGGTCTGGCCTTTGTTCAAGAGTGAAGTGGACATGACTTACTTCATTGGTAGGCCTTCACATGTATTATCTCCTCTGTACTCTTCAACAAGCGTAAATTTCATCTGCAACCCTGAGTAGGCCTCACCTCAAACAAACCTCTGGATAGGCCACACTTTATCGTCATCCTGAATCAATCATTTAAAATGTTAGGGACAGATTTATGATAGGTGTAAGCTTATTTTGCGTCACTGTGTGTGACTTTTGTGACGCAGCGGCGGTGCAAAATATTTGCTATGTGGCGACATATTTACAACTTGATGCATCTAGGCAGATGTGTCATGCTGTAAAGTCCCGTGCCACATGAAACCGATGCAGCAGTGATGCAAAACATGCACCATGTTGCAAGACAGGCCTCATTTCATCTCCAACAAGATAAGAAGCTGAATCTTCTGTAAATGTCAAAATTGTTGTATACACTGCTCAACTTATGTGTACTCTTTGATATGCTAGAGTCCATCTGCACTATGAGATACCTAAGCAAAGGAAACACAGGTGATGTGATTGTGAAATGAGGAAAAGAAACTCCACATTTTTCAATTACATCACCTGTGTTTCCTAAGTTTACGAATGAGATACCTAAGCAAAGGAAACACAGGTGATGTGATTGTGAAATGAGGAAAAGAAACTCCACATTTTTCAATTACATCACCTGTGTTTCCTAAGTTTACGAATGACATTGTGCAGATGAGGTTTAGGTCTTTCCACGGACACAGAAGAGGTCTGGCCTTTGTTCAAGAGTGAAGTGGATATGACTTACTTCATTGGTAGGCCTTCACATGTATTATCTCCTCTGTACTCTTCAACAAGCGTAAATTTCATCTGCAACCCTGAGTAGGCCTCACCTTAAACAAACCTCTGGATAGGCCACACCTTATCGTCATCCTGAATCAATCATTTAAAATGTTAGGGACAGATTTATGATAGGTGTAAGCTTATTTTGCGTCACTGTGTGTGACTTTTATGACGCAGCGGCGGTGCAAAATATTTGCTATGTGGCAACATATTTACAACTTGATGCATCTAGGCAGATGTGTCATGCTGTAAAGTCCCGTGCCACATGAAACCGATGCAGCAGTGATGCAAAACATGCACCATGTTGCAAGACAGGCCTCATTTCATCTCCAACAAGATAAGAAGCTGAATCTTCTGTAAATGTCAAAATTGTTGTATACACTGCTCAACTTATGTGTACTCTTTGATATGCTAGAGTCCATCTGCACTATGAGATACCTAAGCAAAGGAAACACAGGTGATGTGATTGTGAAATGAGGAAAAGAAACTCCACATTTTTCAATTACATCACCTGTGTTTCCTAAGTTTACGAATGACATTGTGCAGATGAGGTTTAGGTCTGTCCACGGACACAGAAGAGGTCTGGCCTTTGTTCAAGAGTGAAGTGGACATGACTTACTTCATTGGTAGGCCTTCACATGTATTATCTCCTCTGTACTCTTCAACAAGCGTAAATTTCATCTGCAACCCTGAGTAGGCCTCACCTCAAACAAACCTCTGGATAGGCCACACTTTATCGTCATCCTGAATCAATCATTTAAAATGTTAGGGACAGATTTATGATAGGTGTAAGCTTATTTTGCGTCACTGTGTGTGACTTTTGTGACGCAGCGGCGGTGCAAAATATTTGCTATGTGGCCACATATTTACAACTTGATGCATCTAGGCAGATGTGTCATGCTGTAAAGTCCCGTGCCACATGAAACCGATGCAGCAGTGATGCAAAACATGCACCATGTTGCAAGACAGGTCTCATTTCATCTCCAACAAGATAAGAAGCTGAATCTTCTGTAAATGTCAAAATTGTTGTATACACTGCTCAACTTATGTGTACTCTTTGATATGCTAGAGTCCATCTGCACTATGAGATACCTAAGCAAAGGAAACACAGGTGATGTGATTGTGAAATGAGGAAAAGAAACTCCACATTTTTCAATTACATCACCTGTGTTTCCTAAGTTTACAAATGAAATTGTGCAGATGAGGTTTAGGCCTGTCCACGGACACAGAAGAGATCTGGCCTTTGTTCAAGAGTGAAGTGGATATGACTTACTTCATTGGTAGGCCTTCACATGTATTATCTCCTGTGTACTCTTCAACAAGCGTAAATTTCATCTGCAACCCTGAGTAGGCCTCACCTCAAACAAACCTCTGGATAGGCCACACTTTATCGTAATCTTGAATCAATCATTTAAAATGTTAGGGACAGATTTATGATAGGTGTATGTCTCTTTTGCGTCACTTTTGTGACGCAGCGGCGGTGCAAAAGATTTGCTATGTGGCGACATATTTATAACTTGATGCATCTAGGCAGATGTGTCATGCTGTAAAGTCCTGTGCCACATGAAACCTGCGTCAGTTTTCATATAGGTGTTTTGTTGCAAGGTATGCATTAATTTGCATGAAAGCCCTGTAAAACTAACACAGTGAAATTTAGAAGATTTCACTGAGTCAGCTTTATAGCATTGCTGAATCAAATCCTTACGCCTGTTTGAAACAGGCATAAGAAGTGATGCACCATGCAATGTGAGGCTTCCTCCTGTGCATTGCAGTAGACATGTCGCGCTTATGCAAGATTCCTGCAATGTGCTGCTTTTGCGGCACAGATGTGTAACGCATCCGTGCTGTTTTTGCTCAATGGTGCTCCACATTGTAAATGCGGCACACTATGGGTGGCAGTGCAGCGGTGCACATTAACTGGTGCATTGTGGGGATGCGCCACTTAGCATAAATCTGCCCCTGTACATTTAAGTATGAGCAGGGGACACAGAGTCGGTGAGGCTTATCCAAGGTTAAGAAGAGATGAGTCCTGTTCACTGAAAAGTTGGACATAGGCCTCACCTCCTCAGCATCGCTGGACATGGCTAAATAATAGCTGCAAAATGTTACTCTTGTTAAACAATTTTACTATTATAATCTCTGAGATTTGTCTCTTACTCTGCAACATCTCATTGTTGTTCTCTTTCTTTAAAGATAACGACAGCATCAACCATGAGTGACAATCAGCAATCAGTTGATCTCGACCTCATCATTGAACTTGTAATTGAAACGTCAGTGGAAGTAGATCCCTTGGATGATTTAAATCCTGAGGATGATGAAGAACATGATGAGGATGCCGATTTGTCAGAATTGTATGACATAGGGTGGGAAGCTGACCTGCTTGAGCCTATGGAACTATAAACATTTATTTTTTAAATTTACAATAAATGAAAAGTAAAAATGTAAACCGTTTCATTTAAAATTAAACACACCTTCAAAAACAGGTTATGTGTAGTGTCTTCAATAAAATATTAAAATATGCTCATAAAATTAGATCAGATTCACATATAAAACAGGACAGGTAAAATGAATAAGAATTCCATTTTTTTTCTGATATTTGTGTATTCTAAATTTGCCAAAGCACTAAAAAATATTCTATGTAAAAATGTCAAGTAGTGTGTTAAGTTTTTGATGACTGTTATTGATTTACTGTTTGGTAATAGTGGTTAATAACATTTTTTATTATATTTTACCACAGATTCAACTGCAGATCATTTCAAATTTTGAGAATGCCAACTAAGGATAAAATGAGAAAGGCTACAAAACATCAAAGACAGCAGGTCCATCATTTACTGCAGCAGTCCTCTACAATAAAAAATCGTCAAGTCACCAAGAAAGCACCGGGTAAGACCACGAAAACATTCATAAGAAACATTTCTAGAAAAAAAAGTAGTACTACAGAAAATGTTTTTGTCCAGAAAAAGAGAAGCAATTTAAACGGAAAGGAAAGGCCAGTCAAAAATGTTACTGCTAGAGCAAGAGATAACTCTGTGCATGATAGTAGAAGGAAACAACAGTTTAGGGACATTCGTAAACGAATGTTCTGCAACAGGATAATTGGCAATTTGTTAAAAAATATTAAGAAAGGTCAACAGAAAGTTGTTTTTTATAAGAGAAAAAAAAAAGTTGAGAAAGTTATTGATCAGGCATTTGAAATTAAACGAAAGTTATTTATTTTGATAATCAATAGAATTAGAAAGCTAAACAAGGCAATTTATGATTTCAAAAGAAATAGTAGATGGAAGAGAACAGTTAATCGTAGTAATTTTTGTGAAGTTTTTTCCGGAGAATGGATGCATAGTTCAAGTTGTGAGGCATTTTTCAATGAGGAGAGTTATTTCCAGGATAATGATTTGGTGCATGCAGTTGACACCAGCGGTCGAGCTTATGAGGTGAAAGATGGTTGTCCAGTTGAAAAAGAAAAACTTGTGACAACAGAGGCAGAAGAGATGTTAGGTAATGAGGTTTTAGGAAGACGTCCTAAGGGACCTGTGTACACCTGGAAGTGTAGTAGTATTTGCAGTGTGCGACAGGATTCCTCTCAATTTGCTTTGTGATTTTGTACGGACATTTAATAAGAAAAGTTTGAAGCAGAAAATGAAGTTGTTGCAAGAATTAGATCCTTGCAGAGTGAGAGAAGTGACAGGTTTGCATGGTCATTCACTGGCTTGTCTTTCCAGGAGAGTATGCCAGAGTGTTTTTCATCATTTCAGGATGCTAGCAGTGCATCATAATAAAGTGAGGAAATTAGTTAGAATGTTGTATTATGCTAAGAGTCCAGCAGTTATGCTTAAACAATTATGCGCTGCTCTTTTGCATGGTTCTGAAATAGATGTGAAGAATATGTGTGAAGAAATTGAGTTTTGTTACTTTGGAAGTAAAGAGGAGAATGTTGAAATTGACCCAGAAGAAGAGGGTAATGTGGAAGATAGTGTACAGGTTTCCAGTACAGATAATTTTCAGAAGGAAATTGCCACGTTTCAGGTGAAATCAAGTGAGAGGCCTAATTTCACTTGTGTGTGTTGTCGACGCACTTATTATAAGAATCAGACTAAGTTAGTGGATTTATATGCAAAAAGTGAAAGGGAAAACAATAGTGAATGGAAGGATTTCGCAACATACTTGATGGTAGAAAATTGTTTTGATTTGGGATCGGATCAACGTGTGTGTACTTATTGTTGTAATAAATTAAATCAAAACCAGATGCCTGCTAGAGCGGTTCATAATAATCTGGAATTGGTTGAGATTCCTTCTGAATTGAAGGATTTAAATACTTATGAATCTATTTTGATTCAAAGTATCCATCCCTTTCAGGCTATTGTAAGAATGGAGCCAAATACAGGGAAATTGCCTCCATCAGATTTACAGAGAGGATTAAAGGGAAGAGTTGTTTATTTGCCTCTAGATTTGAAGAAAAACATTAACACAATTGGAGTAGAAAAAGTGGAAGAGGAACCTCTGGTTATCTTAGTTAATGGGGTTCCGACAAAGAATAAGAAAATATGGCAAGATTTAGTAGATGTTAGGAAAGTGAAAAAGGCAACATTGTATTTGAAAAAAAATAATAAGTACTATAAGAATGTATATGTTGCAGAAGAGGAAGTAAGTGAGGAAGAGGATAGCGATTTGTGTGCTGGTCAAATTGAGAAAGTAGAACCCTCTAAAAGTGAAGAAATATATGAACATTATAGTGTTCATCCTTTGCATTCCAAGGAAGTCATGGGGAATGCTATTGAGTTGTTTCAAATTAAACAAGCCAAAGGGAGTCCCATTAGTGTCTGGGAGGAAAGTTTGGAAGCTCGGTGTTTCCCACAGCTATTTCCAACAGGTCAAGGAGGAAGATATGATGAGCGACCTCATCAAATTCCTGCTTCTGAATACCGGACTTTACGATTGTATGCAGAAGATGCTAGGTTTCGACAATGCATTCCCTATTTGTTTCATCTCCTGTTTGAAAGCGATCTGTCTGGACTGTCATATGCAGTGAACCACATCTTGAAAAGTGGTATACAGATGCAAAACATCTCGGCAAGTGACTTTATGGATAAAGTCAATGTCCAAGACAGTATTTTGGATTGTCACCTGATTAATCTCATGGCGTGTCAGCGTGGTACTAATGAGTATTGGTACCGTCGTCATGGTGATTTAAAATGTATGCTGAGGAACTTAGGAACTCCCACATGGTTCCTCACTCTGAGCTGTGCCGAGTATGGCTGGCAAGACTTACTTGAATTTCTACGAGAGGCAAATGGAAACATCGAAAACATCGAATTCAAGACACCCGGAGAACTGTGCTCTTTGGATCCAGTGAATGTATGCAGGTACTTCAATCATAGATTTGAAGCTATGATGTCTTTCATCATGAATAAGAAGAATCCACCTCTTGGAGAGGTGTTGGATTTCTTCTGGAGAAAGGAGTACCAAGCAAGAGGTGCTCCTCATATACATATGCTGCTGTGGATCAAGGATGCACCTAAATTTGGAACAGATCCAGAAGACTTAGTGATGAGTTTCATAGAACAGTATTCTACATGTGCTGTTCCAAACGCAAAGGAGGACAAAAGCCTAAGAGAACAAGTTCTACGCTTCCAAAGCCATCGTTGCGGAAAGTACTGTCGTCGTAAATTCAGAAACAAGGACAAGTTCTACACCAAATGTCGTTTCGCCTTTCCACGACCGGTGATTTCTAAAGGAAGAGTGAACAGTTTGATGTCTTCGCTGCGACATAATGTGATGAAGAAATCACCTAAAAACACATACAATTTGAAGAGGAATGAAGAGTCCAAGTACATCAACGACTACAACCCAGTGATTTTGTCCATGTGGAATGCTAACATGGATATACAGTTTGTGGCTGATAACTGTATGGCTGTGGCTCGGTATGTGACATCTTACATCACCAAAAAAGAAAAGACAGAATTGAAGGATATGTGGGAGGACATTTCCCATGAAAAGAGCCTCAGTAAGAAGTTGTACAGTTTCAGTCTGAAGATGTTGTCGCATCGAGAAATCGGAGCTTACGAATGTTCTGACCGGTTGTCTTCAGCAAGTCTCTATGCCAAATCTAGGAGTATCGTTTGGGCGAGTCTTGGTCTTGCTGCAACGCGTAATCGAGTTCTGAAACCTGTGCGGGAAATTGAGTATTTGGCGGAAAAGGAGCCAAACAGTACTGACATTTTGAAGACCAACATGTTGGATACATATTATCCAAATCGAAGCAGTCACCTTGAGAATGTTTGTCTGTATGAGGTTCTACAAAATTACATATTCAAGAGGAACATCAAAGAAGATATTGATAAAGGAGTGTATGCTGTAATTGGAAGTGAGGGATGTCTGGTCAAGCAAAGAAAATGCCACTTGGTAAACCATCGAAAATTGAGTGGCGAATCTCCTGAAATAAAGGAGTTTTTCTATTTAGCACTTTTGCAACTTTTCAAGCCTTGGCGTGCAGAAGAGGAACTGCTTGGAGATTTCCTCTGTTACGAAGACTCTTTCACTGCCGCCAAGGAGACCATAGAATGTCCTGCTTTTCCCAAATATGTAGAAATGTTGAATGCGGAAATCGAGCAGGAAGCAACGATTGCAGCCGAGATTGCCAGAGACAGTTCTCAGGACAGTCAGAGTTCTGTTTCATTGAGTCAGGATCCACTAGGAGGACCTGTTATCGAAAATGAAGCTGCCACTGCCATGAATGAAGTGGAAAGAGCCATGGCACATGCTCAGGAGGATGCGGTTAACTTATAAGACTTGTAAAGACAACTCAACGTTGAGCAGAGGAAAATATATGACGAAGTTACCAAGCAAATTGATCATGGATTAAGTCATGAGAAGAAAGAGTGCTCATGTACGTCGTTGAAGCCTGTCCGACTGTACGTGAGTGGAGAAGCGGGAACTGGAAAGAGTTTCCTCATTAAAGCAATTTCATGTTATTTGCAGGAAAGGACTGAGTCATCGCTGTCTTGTGTTGTCACCGCTCCAACTGGACTGGCAGCACATAACATTAAAGGTATTACTTTGCATCGTCTACTGATGCTGCCAGTGGAGCATGAAAACAAATTACAATACCACAAGTTATCTGGAGATGCTTGTTGTGAAGTTTCAAGAGTCTTGAGGAAAATGAAACTTCTTATCATTGACGAAGTAAGCATGGTTTCCAATGTCATGCTTGCCTTTGTGCATTTGAGAATGCAAGAAGTTCTTAAAACAGAGTATGATGTGTTATTTGGTGGCAAACACATAATTGTTTTCGGAGATCTTCTGCAGCTGACACCAGTGAAAGGACAACCTGTGTTCAAAATGCTCACGCATGAAGATACCAGGAAGTGCCTAGGGAGCATTGGCAACGTCAATATATGGTTAAACTTCAATTATGCTGAACTGCATGAAAATATGCGTCAGGCGAAGGATGAAGTTTACAAGAATATTCTACAAGATGTTAGAATTGGAAAAGTGACCGAGCATGGGAAAGAAGCTTTACATGCACGATTACTGTCAAATTTATATCCAGAACAAGACGTTGTGCCTGAGAATATTTTTCAGAAA
Source organism: Lissotriton helveticus (assembly GCF_964261635.1). Classification (NCBI taxonomy): domain Eukaryota; kingdom Metazoa; phylum Chordata; class Amphibia; order Caudata; family Salamandridae; genus Lissotriton; species Lissotriton helveticus. The sequence continues at coordinate 1,825,064,112 of NC_136061.1, read as the reverse complement.
ATTACTGAGAAGAAATCTGGAATATGTTTGATGCCAACTCTTGCAGAATGTGCCATCTTCAACAACAAAATGTTGCATTTAGAAAACCAAGAGATTGTGAAACTGGAAGCTATTGACAGAGTAGAGCATATGGGATCAACAATTATTTTGTCTGAGAATTTGAAAACAAAATTGGATTCATTAGAGAAGACTATATCTAAAACTGCAGGTTTTGAAAAGACTCTGAATGTGTGCTTAAATTGCCGTATAATTTTAAGAAGGAATTTACATGTTGAAAGAGGTCTGGTAAATGGATAAATGGGTAATGTTGTTGATTTTGTGAAATACAGAAATAGAGATGGAATTGAATTTTTTAAAATGTGATTTGATGGCATTGAGGAAGTACAGCTAATTGGTCGTTGCTCTGCTAGATTTTTGCTTGTAAAAGACTTATATGTTCGCCGTAAGCAGTTTCCTGTTTGCTTGGCATATGCGGTGACAATCCATAAATCACAAGGTTTAAGTGTAGACAGTGCATTGGTGAATATTGGCAGTTCTGTGTTCAAGGAGGGTATGGCATATGTGGCATTGTCACGAGTTAGAACTTTATCGGGATTGTACTTGATTGAGTGTGATGTCACAAACATTTGTGCGGATCTAGATTGTGTTAAGGAATACAATAGGTTAAGAAGAGAGTATGCGCTACATTTGCCTCAATATCCTTTGTTTGAGAAACGTGTGGTAGGCCGGAAACGAAGAAATGTGACCAATACTAGGGAGGTTGTAGCAAAAAGACGAAAAGTTGATGAACCTGAAATTATAAGCAGAAAGAAAAAGGATTCTGTTGAAGATGTTGTTGGTTTTCAATTTGAAAACAGTTCTGGTGTCAACTGCTATGCTAATGTAGTGGTTAATGTTTTGTTTTCTCTAGAAAATGTAAAAGAAGAGATTGTGGTCAATTCGGATCACAGATTTTGCAGTTTGTTAAATTCTGTGTTAGAGAAATGTAGCACTGATAGAACAAAAATAGAAAGTGTGTCTGAAATTCGAAATCTGTTAGACAGATGTTCAGGTCAAACACAATTCTCTCAAAATATTCAGCAAGATTGTCAGGAGTTTTTAATGTATATGCTTGATGTATTGCATGCTGAAGGTGTAGATGTAGATCACCTGTTTGGGCTTTCTTATCAATGGCAGCATGACTGCGAGAACTGTAGGGTATCAAGTACTACTAGTGTAGACTCAGAAAGATTTATATATTTAACTTTGCCAGACAGTAAATCAGTGTCCTTTAATAAGCTAGTAAAAGCAGCTGATCACAACATGGAGTGTAGCCAATGTAAATCTGAAATGATGTCAACATTATTTATACGAACATATGGCCAGTATGTCATTTTAATGTTCCAACGATGTAGGCCTGATGGAACAAAATTGACAACTTTAATTAAAAATGTTGTGGCTTCACAGTTGTCAATATCAGGAAGGACTTTTGTAACTGCAGCAATTATATATCATGACGGTCCTTCAATAACATCAGGACATTACACAGCTTATTTAAAGTCTAGAAACGGCTGGTCATTCTGCAACGATTCAAAAAAATAATTGCCGTATGACCTTAAAAATTCTTACCTGGTGTTTTTAAAACCAAAATTTTAGGGAAAGAATCTCGGGATGTGCTCTGAGGAATTTCAAGAGGTTCTAATGGCTCCTACACGATTTGGCCTTGAGGATAAGTGTAGTACAGAGACATAAGTTATTTTTGAGTATTAAATAGTTCCTGGAAAAAAAGAAGATTTTCTTACAGAAAGTGGTGGGCACAGATTAGTTGAGGGACAACAGAGTATTTCCCAAAGCAAACGGTCTTCTTACCATAACACTTGACGTCATGGAAAAATAACTGCACTTTGAATGAGTTCAGAAAAACTGTTTCTTTTTTATAAGCTAATTCAAGCTGCGAATCAAAACATGGAGTAGAGGGAATGTAAGTCTGCAATGCTGTCTAGATTATTGGTCCAAACTTTTGATTATAATGTCATTTTAAAAATCCAAGTATATAAACCTGATGAAAGTAAGTCTTCAACTTTAATTACAAATGTTGTGGCTACACAGTCGTTGATTTTAGGAAGAACATTTGTAACTGCAGCTATTATATGGCATGATGGACATTTGACAAGATCCGCTTATTACACAGCTTATATAAAATGTAAAAAAATTTGCTGTTTCGGAAATTATTGCCATTTGACTACGATACAATGTTGCCTTTTTACTTAAAAATATTCTTACTTTCTGTTTTCAGAAAAGAGAATTTAGGGTAGGTAACTGGCGTATAATGATTCTAGGGGTTGATATAATTTTATCTACTGTTTTATATTGCTTTGTGATTAAAAGTGATGTAGAGAATTAAATAATTGTAGTAGTCATAGAGGTAGTGTAAGTCTGCTTCATAGTAAGCAGTATCAGTGTCATAGGAAATGTAGAACATGACTGAGCAAGAAGGGTAAGATATTACTAGTCTAGGATTGTGAAAGTGATCTTGAACGTTTTCTTTCTGAAAGTTGCGGAAATAGAAAATGACGGGATTTGCTTACAAGAATTCCAAGAGTTATAAATGGCTCTTACATGATTTGGCCTTGTGGAAACGTTTGGTAGAGAGCGAGAAGTCATTTATTGTATGTAACATATTTCTCAAAACGATGGAGGTTTTCTTTCAGAAAGTGGCGGGCTGAAAATAAAAACAGCACAACCGAGTGTAAGCTGTTCATAGGACATCCTTCGACGTCATGGAAAGTAAGTTACTTTTGAGGAGTTCTGATTTCTGATTGGTTATGTTATATGGGTTTTTTAAACACAATCATTTTGATTGTGTTTTTTTTTCCCGCTGTTATATGATGAATACCTTCAAGTCACTGTTTTTAGTGAAATTTGATACATTCTGAGAACAGCAAAAATAAACCATTTAACATGTATAATTAATTCTGTACTGTTTGTATTTATGATGTACATTTAGAACTGTGTAGGAGGCATGGAGAAGGTGAGGCTTCTGTAAGTGTCATAGTTGTTGCATACAGTGCTCACATTTTACGTAGTCTTTCATATGATAGACTACATTTCCACAATGAGATACCTAAGCAAAGGAAACACAGGTGATGTGATTGTGGAATGAGCAAAAAAAATTGCACGTTTTTCTATTATATTACCTGTGTTTCCTAACATTACACATCACATTGTGTAGATGAGGTTTAGGCCTGTTCCAGGAGACAGAGGAGGTCTGACATTTGTTCAAGAGTGCAGTGGGCATGACTCACTTCGTTAGTAGGCCTGCACATGTATTATGTCCTCTATACTCTTCAACAAGCCTAAATTTCATCTGCAACCCTGAGTAGGCCTCACCTGAAACAAACGTCTGGATAGGACACACCGTATTGCCATCCTGAAACAATCATTTAAAATGTTAGGAACAGTTTTATGATGATTGTGCACCTCTTTTGCGCTTCCATTGCGTCACTTTTGTGAGACAACAGCAGTGCAAAAGATGCACCATGTTCCAAGATAGGCCTCACTTCATCTGCATCAAGATACTGTTAGTTTAAAATGTATATCTTTAGGACTGTGTAGGGGGCCTCGAGAAGCAGAAGCTTCTATAAGTGTCAAAGTTGTTGAAAAACTGTTTGTCCTTCAATCTTTTCCCTTGTCTTTTCTAATTTTTAAATACATGTTTTAATATTTTTCAAATGTTTGTTCTCTCTTTCACAGATTGAAAGTATAAAAATAACAAGTGACTAAGTTAACGACAATTATAAGGTAAATGTTTTGTACTCTTTTCATTACATTTCTATCACATTTAACTACTATTAGTTCCACTGCTTCATTTCTTTAACCCTCACTTTCCTGTCTTTGCTACTTCCCTCATTCCTTTCTCTATTACTTACTTACTCTACTCCTTCCACTCCTTTTCTCAGTCCCTCTCTTCTCATAGTTCCTCACTCTTGTTCACTCACTCTGTCTCTATTACTCTTAGTGTCTTTGACTGATCACTCTTTCACTACTTGTTCATTATGCTTTCTCTGTGTAGTTGAAGCACACTAAGGGGCATATTATGAACACAGCCAATAAAATTATTGCTGTTTTTATCGGCAGAAAACTGCTGCAAAAGCGGTTTTAGCGGCAGTTTTCTGCTGCAGAAGCGGCTTTAGCGACACATTTCTGCCGATAAAAGCTGCAAAACTTTTATCGCCTATGTTGATAATATGCCCCTATGTTATTTACATTTCTTTGCTGTTTCAATTATTCTTTTTCTGTTACTTCTTCTTTTCTGCTTTCTGTTTTTTCTCTCTGTTATTCCACATGTTTTAATCTTATTTTGAACATTCACTCACATTCTCTAACAAACTCTTCTTTGTTATTCTTCTACTCTCCTTTTTTTCTTTCACTTCCTTATCTATTTTGTTTTTCAGAATTATATCCTCTTCCCTCTTTTCTTCGGTAAATAAATCTATTAAACAGTATCTCTGGTTTAGTCCCTATAGCTGTCTTTCTTTTAACATTACTCTCTGTTTACTTCCCTTATACTTCCTCTTCTTTTTTAAAAATAAAAAAATTTTGGTTCGCTCCCGGTTCGCGTACCGGCGAGCGAACCGGGAAGCGAACCAAAAGAAATAGAGCTTGCCAGAGTGCTAAACATTCTAGCAATTTTTTTATAAAGGGGAGGTAGTTCTGAAAAGAACTTTTTTTTAATGTTTTTGTTGTTTTATATTTTTCTTTATTTTTCTGAACATTTTTTGTTTTTTTTTAACAGTTTTATGTTTTTTTGTTTTTTTTGGAGGGGAAACAACAAAAAACAGGCATTGGAAAGGGCTCAACAGGAGCAAAAAATGTTTTATTTTCTGGGGCGTTTAGAGCACTTGTGGTTTTCAAATGCTCTGTTTATTAAGTTAATGCTCATATTGGCACATGAGAGTAATGTACCGCAATATAAACAGACCATCTTTATGTGGACAACGTTTTCCTGAATGTTTGGCACTGTTTCCCGTGCCTCTGGCCCCGACAGAGATACCTGTGCCGATGTCCTGGCCACAGGAGTTGGTGGGTTGTCTTGAAGGTCACGCATCTCTGCCCAGCTGTAATTTAGTGGATGCCACCTCTGCATGTGACGGTGCATAGTATAGTTGCCGTAACTATACTTCTTTTCTGTGCCTCTAGATAAGTCCTCTTTACATATCAGGCACGTCACATATCGAGCATTAACTTTTTTCTGTCCTTCAGGAAAAGAAAAAAACTGCCAAATGAAACTAGTTTTATGATGAGATACCCGGGGCTCCTCTTGTAAAAACTGTGGTGCCTGTATTTCCTCTTCCTCTTCTTCATCCTCTTCCTCCTCTGTGTTGGTAATGAACTGTGGAGGTGGTCCTCTCTTCCTATGAGGAGGTGGTGGTGGTGGTGGGGGTGCACCAGCTGAAGCTACTAATGAAGCCATTGCTCAGTGATCACAAAGGGTCTTCCTCTCACAAAGATGAAAGTCAGAGTGAGGAAAGAAGGAGGGGTTTTCATCATTTTGGAAAAAAAATAGGTCTAAACCAATGAAAAGTGTTATTTTTAGGTCACATGACCTAGCCTTACATCATTAGGAAACCAAAAGTGAAATGAACCAATGAAAAGTTTTATTAACAAGTCACATGACCTGTTACGCTTATGTTACGCGCTGCGGAACGCGCCCCGGATCGCTTCCGGGGAGCTGCGCTTCGCACCTCGGTTCGCGCTCCGGAGCACTTCCGGGTGCGCTAACGCGGCGCGTCATAAGACGCATTACGCGGCAACGCGATATGTCGCGCTTTCGCGACGCGCCCCGGATCGCTTCCGGGGAGCTGCGCTTCGCGTCTCAGTTCGCGTACCGGAGCACTTCCGGGTGCGCTAACGCGGCGCATCATAAGACGCATTACGCGACAACGTGATACGTCGCGCTTCCGCGACGCGTCACGATGTTGATTTCTAACGCGGCAGTTGCGCAAACGGAACGTTTACTGGTTCACGGACCGGGTCGCGGCACCAAATTGAGCTAACGGGAAGCTTCCCGGTTCGCGAACCGGGAGCGAACAAAAAAAAATAATAATAAAAAAAAATATTAATAAACATATAAAATATATTTTTTGATTTAAAGAAGAATACATTTTACAGCTATAGATATTAGCTTTTAAAAAACCAATGAAATTCACTGAAAAAACCATAGGTTATAGACCATATATAGTTAGGAATTAGCATTTAAGAAACCTTTTTTTTACTCACACAAAACCATTGAAATTCCATATATAGTTAGTTGTACTAACTATATATCGCGCACCCGCAATCCACTGCTGATCATGTCACATATTACATCATTCATGACATGGTCAGTGACATCACTGATGACATCTCAAATGACATCACTGATGACATCACTGATGACATCTCAAATGACATCACTGATGACATCACTGATGACATCTCAAATGACATCATTGATGATATCTCTGATGACATCACTGATGACATCATTGATGACATCTCAAATAACATCACCGATGACATCACTGATGACATCACTGATCACATCTCAAAAGACATCACTGATGACATCACTGATGACATCTCAAATGACATCACTGATGACATCACTGATGACATCACTGATGACATCACTGATGACATCTCAAATGACATCACTGATGACATCACTGATGACATCTCATTTGACATTACTGATCACATCACTGATGACATCATTCATGTGATAATACAATGAACCTCTTCAGACTCTAATATAACCTTAGATACACTCAGTGCAAACAGACACTCACAGACTGTCACTCATCCATGGAGTTACTCACACACCTAGTCAGTCATGCAAAGAATCAATCACACCTCCATTTCCTCAACTATACAGTTATACACACCTTACTTATTCAAACATATACTAACACATATTTACTCTCTTATACCATCCCTGATACAAGTTCACAATGATCCATACAGCCACTCACACATTCACTGGCTCTTTTGCACAGTTATTTATATATGTCAACTCTCACATGTACTGTGTTTTACATATGTACTTACTTTGACATGTAGCACTGAGATATCCATTCACTCACCAATACACTCATGCACACAGTCAACCGCCCATACAGCTGTTTCCACATGCACTTTTGAACCCATACATCTAGTGAATCAACTGCTCACACATCTATGCACAGAGTCATACACCTCCCAGCCACCCACACACACACTCAGTCTCCCATACAAATACTTGGGCAAGCAATCAATAACCCATATAGTTACTCATATAGCTACTGATCAACACATGCAGCAGTTTACAGAACAACAGACATAATGATGCACAAATTAAGACAGTTTAGTCACTAACCCATGCACTCAGTGAGACACATTTAATCACTCACTCATACAGTCAGTCATGCACCTACTAAATCCTTCATCCAGACACTTATACATCCACTCATTCTTCAATATGTAAGACATATTTTAACTTTACAGAAACATACAGTCACTGGATGTTGTCATCAGTGATGTCATCAGTGATGTCATTTGAGATGTCATCAGTGATGTCATCAGTGATGTCACTGACCATGTCATGAATGATGTAATATGTGACATGATCAGCAGTGGATTGCGGGTGCGCGATATATAGTTAGTACAACTAACTATATATGGAATTTCAATGGTTTTGTGTGAGTAAAAAAAAAGGTTTCTTAAATGCTAATTCCTAACTATATATGGTCTATAACCTATGGTTTTTTCAGTGAAAATATATAAATATATATATATATTTATTTATATTCCGTGGAAGGTGGTGTGCACACCAGCTTTTAATTCCTCTTGAAAATACAAATACTGCACACTCTCAGAAATGCAGGACTCCGTGTTCGTAGAAATTCACGGCTAAGTTTATTCACAACGTGTTTCACCTCCGTGGAGGCTTGATCACATGAATACAACAGCCAATGGTGGGAACATAAATCAGCAGTCTGTCATGACCATGAAGGGGGGGCTGGATATAAAATACGGCAGACTTGTTCGAAAATGAAACCATCAATGTAATAAGTGTAATACGTAATCATGAAATATTAACCAGAGAAGTAAAATACATTTTGTTATTACATCGTAGCATAGCATACATGGACCCGCTAACATATGATGTAGAGAAATGACTGCGTGTGCATGTGCAATGGTAGGTCCGTGGCAGATTGTACGAGTGCGTGTTTGCTAAAGGCAGTTGAATAAAGTTGGCAACATTGGTAGTAACCATGGTGACAAAGTGTATTGGAGTACGCCGTAGTCAGAGGTCCAATGTAAATAAACCGCTGCTGTGAAGTCACGTGTGCTGGTTGATAAACTAGTACATCATGGAGGTGGAAATGCTGAATATATCAATGATGTAACCCCCGGTCTAAGTCAAATTGACATGACTTAAAAGAATCTAAATGCAGAGCTATCTGTGCCCTAAATAGGGATGGTAACCTGATGTAAAATTGCACCGTGATATCAATGTTGTGTTGAAGGCAAACATGAGGCACGTAATGCGTAGAAATTTTCGCTCCTGATTAGCACACGTATTACGATAAGTGTCAAACATACAGGACCACCAAATAAACAATGTTATATACACATGTGATCATAATAAGCATTGAGTCGAAAAGGGGAACAAGTGGACCCTACTCACAAAGGAACCAGGGCAATGCGTTTATCCAGAAAACAATGGTTCCTGTGGCATAATAAATGTACAATACTAAGTCAGTACACAGCTCAATAGCAATTAAGAGGTTAGAGGGAGGATAACAAAGAGAGAAGCAGGCCACAATTGTACCAGTTTGTAACAGGTTCTTTGTATTTCAAAACAGTTAATACTGCAATTATATACACATCGTTCACATAGTATTCAAACGTGCAAAGTGTCCCAAGTGTTATTGTGAGCGAAACAAAGAAAAGTGTGACAATAAGTAATATATGGGGGTCTCGTCAGGACTGGACGTTGGGGGACATCTTAAAATGTATTTCATTCCACAATGGAAGATCTTCCAGACGGACGTAGACGTTCTGATAGACGCGATCGAGCACAAATATCCGGCGAACAGGCATTACCCTGGCTATACCTCGCACTGACGGCATCGACCGCCACATCCAATCAAGGACTACTACTGATATCTACCACCTACAGTGTACCCGGCTGGCTCCACTGTAAGTAGATTAACTTTTCGTATCACGCATGGGTTGGGTTGTGGAATGAAATACATTTTAAGATGTCCCCCAACGTCCAGTCCTGACGAGACCCCCATTCTACGGGTCGAAACGCCGTCGACGCCATAGGAAATTAACTATATAACACAGTGCCTATGATTGTAGATAGCCACTGATTAATGATTGCTCGTAATATTGTTCATGGTCATTTTCCTTTCTCCGTGTAAATACCTCCAGCAGAAACTTGTATATATTACGTATTGTACATTTATTATGCCACAGGAACCATTGTTTTCTGGATAAACGTAATAAACATTGGCCAAGTCATAAACATAAATAATAGTGGGCAAGTGCCTGAATGGGTTTTCATGTACAATAATCCCAAATTCATGTCAAAAGAGAGGCGGGCAAATCATCTAACCACCAATCTTAGTCAAATTGGCATGATGCAGGAGTCTGCATTGTTGGCCCAACTGTGTCCTAGGCAAGGACGATGACCTAATACAAAATAATACCTTGATCGTCAATATCATGTTGAAATCGCACATGAGACTCGTGGTTCATTGGATTGCTACCTCTTAATGTGCATAATGTATGGAAAATGCCATGAGCAAGACCTCAAAACAAATAATGTTGCACACAATTGAATAAGCATTGGCCATGTAATAATAATAAAAAAGGCAAGTGCCTGAAAACCAAAATAAACTCTCAAGTCCAATCGCCCTAATTCATGGCAGAATGTACCAAACATGTTACCAACATGTAGTGATGTGACGATGTGCTCCTAAACCAGTGAGTAGAAAAAAGGGTAGGTGGCCTGTGCTGGTGAGTACTTGTGGGTGGGCCCCTTCCTTTCCTCCTGTAAATCAAAAAGAACAGAAAAATTGATTAAAAACAGGATCCACTGACCCTGTAACAGTCCAAAATAACTGTTACTAAAAAGTGATACATCGATGTTACAACATGGTGAATACGCTGTACATCATTTAATGGAAGAAGAGAAGGCAAAGGCTAGTGCCAAACCCTGATACAGAAACAGGGGAACAAAGGGACAACAAGTGCCATCAAACAGACAAAATTACTCTTTCAAGTGTACTGAGAGTTCCTCCTCTTGATTAAGACCTCCCGGGGTCTTAGTTTTGAAGTCTATGATGTACCTGGAATCTTTCTGACGTAAAGTCAGAACACTGTTACCATCTCTGGGATGTTTGGCAATGTGTTCCAAGATTAGTGTTGGAAAAATGCTTTTCTCTAAAATGTCTGGCCACCGGATATTTGGGATCAAAGTTGGTAATAACCCTGCTGTGTTCCATAATCCTCCTTTTGGCCATGCATGTAATGCTGCCAATATACCACAGATTGCGGGTGCATTATATGGCATATATGACATAGGTGGTGCTGCAAGTCAGGAATTGACTTAACTCCTTGTTGATGCCATTGTAGGTGACATGTTTGTGAGATATGCATTTGTTACAGGCTTTACAATGGCCGCAGGGAAAAAAGCCCTTGAGACCATGTTGGTTTTTGTGAAGATAGATGGTAATGTCACTATGTACCAACATGTCTCTGATGTTCCTACTTCTTCTGTATGACATGCTGGGTCTATCAGGAGTGCTTTTGCACACATATATATATATATATATATATATATATATATATATATATATATATATATATATATATATATATATATATATATATATATTCAACAGGAAAAACTCTGACTACTTCCAACCCACGCTGGCGAAGAAGGAGACTCAGGCCACTGCAGCTCTTCAGGCGAAGTTTCTTTTTATTTATTAAATCACAGCCTGCAACAAAGCGTTTCGGGCTAACAAAGCCCTTGATCACATTCTATCACAGTTCCACAGTTCGACAAGTGTCCTCACTTCAGGACGCACTTCCCATTGGCAACTTTCTTTTATCTAGGCAGCAGCGCAGACAATAAAACCATAGGCTCAATCAGGAAAGCCTTCCGCGTTTCAGATACTTCACATGTTCTTGTTCACAGGCAACGTGCAGCAGTGAAATAAAAGGAACAAAGACTGCTGCTGGAATCACTTAAATACCTTTATTGGCCTAAGGTGCAAATAACATACTTTTTGTAAACAACAAATCATTTTCATTAAGATACAAAAGTAAACAACTTAAAAATTCTTAGAATGTAATTAATATATTTTACATATTAAAAACATTATTAATTAAAAATAATATAATTTTGAATGAACGAAAACATAATAATATAGATTCTACCAATATAAAATGTATTTTATAATATATAAATTGAATGCATGTACTATTCCCACAACAATTTATACAAAAGTATGCAAACTATCATACTAAGTATGTATTATTTTCAAAACTAGCTATTAATGATTAATTAACTTTGCATCCTTTACCTCTACAAACCCCACAACCCACACCTAAAATTAAACTTTAAACACATTAATTACACAAAATAATTGTCAATTGAATAATGAATTTTATTTAACAACTAATTATTAATTAATTAAAAAAATGTACCCCATCCTTTACCCTCATAATCCCCACAACCTGCACCCCAAAAAATGATTACACAATTAACATAATTGATTAATATTAATTAACAACTAATCATTAGGTAATTAAAAATAAATTACTTCCCACCCTGTACTCCTATAACCCTCACAACCTGCACATAAAATTTACATTAAAAAAATGATTAGCACAATTAACATAATTGATTATCAATTAAATAAATAATAAAATAATAATAATAATCATTATTGTATTATAATTAAATTACTTCCCACTCTTTACCACTATAAACCCACAAAATGCTACAGCACTAAAAACCACAAAAATGAATTACATTTAATTTAATAACTTCTAAAAATGCAACAAATATATTAAAAAACATGAACAATAATTATACAAAAAATTTAAATCATATACATTTAAAATATATACTAAAATACATATTAATTAAAAAAGGATATAAACAACTATATTTTTGTAAACACTATTAATGACTTTGATATTTTAAAATCGATATTACTTACCTTAAAATCGATATTCTTGACAAAGATATTGCCATATAACAATATTTTGGACACAATATTTTGGACATAATATTTTCGTATGATGATATTTTACATTCAATATTTTGTCTGAATACCGCTGTATCCGGTATGTTGGACTTCTTTGGTGACTCCAGGTTGGCCTCCTGTAAACTAAGTTAGAAGAGCGCAGTGGGAGAAACCCGCTCGCCGCACCGATCTGGCTATTTCCCATGAGCCAAACTATCTGGGCGCTCCCGTATGCCAGAAGGGGCCGCCGCTGACCACCTAAGGATTGTGGTGGGAGAATCCCATTACCACACTGATTGGGCCGTTGCCTGTATGCCAAACTAACTGAGTGGCCCTGTAAGCCAGGAGCGACCGCTGTTCTGTGGATTCAAGCTTGTTGGGGGTGGAACCTGTCCCTGTACTGATCGCCTGTGAGCTGGAGTACCTTGGTGATCATGTATGCCCAGAGGGGCTGCCATGGCCAGAACGGCAACTCCATATGGAAGGTGGTGCTGCCATAGACGTTGAAGCCAAAAGGTCAGGGCCATCACCCGAGATTGGGAAACTGTTGTGACCAAGGTGGACCTGAACTGCATTTTGTGGACTGCCCCCGCAGAACCCCGTTGGAGCCAGGAGACCAACCCACCCTCCCCCGAGGAAGAAAGGACTTGCCTCATGACTGCTGGAGCTGGAGTACCTCACCCATCTGACCGCTGCAGGTAGCATGGCTTGGGTAAGAGAGCCTGTGCCTGCCAGTGACTCAGTCGGTCCAGAACAGGACCGTGCTGCACCTCCGCAGGGTACTTTGCCTCCAGAGTGGGTAAGCCGAGACTGGGCCCTTTGGCCCCGTAGGACATACCAATTTTGGTGCTGCTAAACCCTGACCTCTAAAAACTGAACTTAGTTGCAGAGTCCGAGTGAAGAACTCTTGAGTACAAACTATTAGTTAACATTCCCGGGGTGCAGCCATAGGTGAATGGGGAATAACACAGAATCCTTTACACTGGAGGTGGGAGGACAGGGAGTGGCCTGACAACTACTAGAGTTTGACATCAAGGGGATTGTGTTATTGCTTTTTGAATGTTGTTTGCCTTTGCATGTGTAGTGTTAGAATGAAATACTTCTTTATATACAAAAACAAGTATTTGACTGGATATTGATTTATGCTGCGCTGCCCGCATGTTGAGCTCTGAGTAGTGCTCACTGATCTGTATCTGAGCTTCCCCTGTGGGATCATTGACAGCTCGAGCTACGCAGAGTTTAGAGTCAGGTGCTGAAGGGTCGCTTGACCCAGTTGATTGGGATCCAAAGTAGGGTGGGCCCCGGGACATCACGAGTAAAAGGTCTTAATCAACTTGGTTGTGCCCAGTAACTCCTGCTTGCCCTGTGATCCCTGGAACAGGGTTCTGCCACCGTCCCTCTATCTTTCTTCTCGCTAACCTTTGTTTATAACGAGAGTCATTGTTTTTTGTAATCATATGTAATACCATGCTCTGTAAAGTGCTCAAATACGTCTAGTGCAGTGGCACTATAGAAATATATGCAAGATAATCAGTAAATGAGCAGTTGTACCTGCTATCCAGGGGATAGCAGGTCCGACAATGAGAAGTTGGACCTGCTGTCCCCTGTATACATGCTGGAGAGAAGTTGAGTACAAGAGAGTATGGCCCAGATGTAGGTAAAATAGATTTACCGATTTTAAATTACCGAATCATACCGATTCGGTAATTAAAAATCGGTAAATCTAAGGGGTTGAGATGTAGGAACATCCAGATGTTTCTGCTACCGAATCGGTAAAAATCGGTATTTACCGATTCGGTAAATACCGACCGGTAATGGCCCATTCATTCCTATGGGCTTTGAAGCCCATAGGAATGAATGGGGCATTACCGGTCGGTATTTACCGAATCGGTAAATACCGATTTTGACAAGGGTGCAGGGGGTGTCACTTTGACACCCTCTAGCACCCCCAAAAAAGATTCGGGGGCCATGTGGCAGGCATACCTGCCCTAAGGGCAGGTCTGCCTGTCATATGGCACAGGTGTGCATGCACACATGTGCATGCACACCGGAATCGGTTTTTTACCATGAAGTTGGATTTCATGGTAAAATACCGATTCTGTAAGGCTTGTGGGACTCAGAAGAGTCCCACCTACATATCAAAAATACCGAATAGGTATAAATACCGATTCGGTATTTTACAGATTCGGTAAATTTACAGATCGGTAAATTTACCGAATCTGTAAAATAATGTGTCCCTACATACCGATTACTGAATACCGGTCGGAAACGGCCGAAAATACCGATTTTCGGTCGTTACCGACCGACCTACATCGGGCCCCTAGTCTTTGGCTTGGATACCTTGGGCCATTGGATGGCCACACACACACACACACACACACACGTACATAGAAGACAGTCATGCAGACATAAGTAACATCGTCTTTAGATGCTCTCCTTTAAGTCAATAAGATGAATTCAGCTGCTACCTGTCCCACAAGGTTCATTTTTCTTATAATATAGATAAATTCTCCTTCTGCTGGCCTGTCTTTTCACCCAACGATAGTCTTGCTGCAATATCTTCTATTAGTTTTCGAATGTTTATTCTGTAACCTCTAATCGCAGAAATTATGAGCATAAACACACAGGTCTTACTCACTTCTGACGCATAATGTACTTGCATGCAGTTGTCTGTCTCCTTGTGTTTTTAGTGCTGCCTAAACTCTAGAGTTCATGACGGTCATGCGACAGTTTTACAAAAAACCTGAGCACAGTGAGCTGTTTGGAGATTTCCCCCATATCTCTAGAGCTGAGGGCCTGAAACTGAAGTGCAATAGGGCTAGCCATGGTAAAAACAAAATTGTTTCTTGGATCTCTGCCATTCCAGAGGAATGAAACTTTAAACATTAAAAGTTCCAAATTGCAAAGCCATTTCTGGCAATAAGACATATGTTTATGGCTAAAAATAGATGGATTTATTCCTGTCAAGTGTCTGCAAAAGCATATCTAGCTAGTGTAAATACATTTACCACTTAAATAACTGTAAACCATACCCCAGGTTTGGGGATAGGGTGGAAAATATGTGATTTGTCTTTTCATAGCTGCCAAGTTTTCAAATTACTTTCGTGTGACAATTCCATAGTTTCAGTGTGCCTATGAGTGACATTCAACTGGTAAATGTGTGACACTCGAGTGACACTTTCTCACGAGTAAAACCATACAACGAAGTACATACAAAGAAATAATATTGGAAATGATGCCCTTTTGAGCAATGAGAATCGGTGGGGAAAAAAGGCAAGGCATGCATCGAAATTGCTGAGAAAACTTTGAAATGGAAGGTCACTAACCTTTGTGAGCAAAGTTCTGAATTTTCCACGCTTGAGTGTAAGAGATGTGGCATGTGCTGTAAGAATGTCAGATGCTTTTGTCTATAGAAGCAAATAATAGCTGTGCCAAGAATAGCTGTGCCTGTTATAACATGTGATAATCATATAGCTGTTAGAAATGAGGGTCTTTAGTTAGCAGAGAATTGCACCCTGTCTAAGTAAGGATCCTTATTTTCATCAGGATTAGAGAGTTATACCCCTACTCGCCCCCTTGGTATCTTGGAACGAGCAGTCAGATTTATCTCAGAGGTAATGTGAAAAGCATTTGTACCTAAACACACAGTAAAAACACTCCAAATGGACACCACACCAGTTTGAAAAATGCCCAATCAGTTTAGAAAAATGCCCATTCTTTATCTAAGTAAAACAAGACCAAAATGACAAAAATCCAACATAAACAAGTACAACTATACCTTTTAAAAGGTTCCAAATAGTTCAGTTCATAGATAACCAAGGTTGCGTCACTTTTTAGTGTAAAGTACCTAGAATGCGTCAAAATCAAAATACGAAAACAGGCGCAGGGGAGATGAGGCACTGAAACAAAGTGATGTTTTGATTCCTTATGCTCAGCGGAGGTGATGTGTCGATTCCCGACTG
Organism: Lissotriton helveticus; assembly: GCF_964261635.1. Taxonomy (NCBI): domain Eukaryota; kingdom Metazoa; phylum Chordata; class Amphibia; order Caudata; family Salamandridae; genus Lissotriton; species Lissotriton helveticus. The sequence goes on along the minus strand of NC_136061.1, from coordinate 1,825,047,878 downwards.
CCAGAGGAGGTGATGCATTGAATCTTTATTGCCAGCGGAGGTGATGAGTTAATTCCTTGTTGTCAGGGAAGGTGATGCATTGATTCCCTTTTACGAGGGGAGGAGATGCGTCGGGTTTTGGACATGCAGCCTTTGTTCCTTACTGTTAGGCAACTTCGGTGAAGACTTGGTGCACAGGTGCAATGTGTGGAAAACCTGGTCGCGCTGGGTCGATGCGGCGAAACAGACATTTCACAGCCACAATGCAGGTGATGCATCAAAAATTCTGTCGCACAGCAGGACTAGGTTGTAGTCGGAGCGGTTTGTCTCAGACATTGGAGACACGGTGCTCAGGACAAGCGCTGCAGTGCTGTTTGGGCCACACAGTAGGCACTGCATCGATTCTTCTGCCACACCACAGCGTTGCTTTGGTTTTTCAACCGTACAACAAGACTACAGCGAGAAAAATAGGCTCTGAAGGTCGATGCATGAATTTTCTTCTCTTCTTGCAGCAGAAGCCACCTCCAAGGGCCCAGAACTGGAATTGGCATCACTAGGCAGGTCATAACTCCTAGCAGAGGAGTTCAGGGGCTGCAGACAAAGTATTTGATGGCCCTGAGACTTCTTGACAGAATGCAAGCACACACAAGCCCTTGGAGAACCTTGGCAAGCAGGATGATGAAAACAAAGTCCAGTCCTTTCACTCTGCAAGATAGAAACAGAAAACAGTAGGCCATCACAACATAGCAACACGCAGAGTGGCATTTCCCCTCCTACAGCTTCTTCAGCTCTTCTTCTTGGTAGTATCTCTTCTTAGTCCAGCAGTGTTTGGAAGTTATGGTGTCACAGCTCCAGTACTTATACCAGTTTCTGCCTTTGATTTAGGTGAACTTCAAAGCAAAGTCTTTGTAGTGCACATGACCCTGCATTTTCCTGACCTGGCTCTAGACACACTACAGGGGGGTTAAGACAGCTCTGTGTGAGGACAGGCACAGCCCTATTCAGGTGTCAGTGACAACTCCTCCCACCACTTTAGCTCAGGGAGACCCGTCAGCCTGGTGATAGAAAATCAGGATATGCAGGGCACACCTCAGCTCCCTTTGTGTGACTGTCTAGAGTGAATGCACAAACAGCCCAACTGTCAGTCTACACCAGATGTGGATTCCACAGGCAGGCAGAGGCACAGAATGGTAACGCAAGAAAATGCCCACTTTTTAAACACACAATTTAAAAATCAACTTCACTAAAATATATGTTTTAAAATTCTGAGTTCAGGGATCCAACACTCCAAATCTCTATCTCTTCCCAATTGGAAGTTACACTTGTAAGATGTTACAAGGCAGTTCTGATGATAGCCTATAGAAGAGATAGTCCCTGCAGTAGTGAAAAACTAAATTGGCAGTATTTCACTATCAGGACATGTAAAGCACACCAGGACATACCCTACCTTTCACATACTTTTCACCCTGCCAATGAAGTTACCTTGGGTCTACCTTAGGGTACCTTGGGTGTAATTAAAGTGAAGGTTTGAGCCTAGCAAGTGGGGGCATGGCAGTTTAAAACTGCACTCACAGGCACTGCACTCACAGGCCTGAGACATAGTACAATTATCAATCAAAATCTGTAAGTCTGAAACAAATATGTGATGTTGTAACGGAAAGTCCTAGGTCGTATAAAAATGTAAGTTCCTTGTTACTTCAAACCAGTAGAGACTGCAGTAGATCTAAGTATATATAAACACACGTTATTTTTATTGTGCAATCAGTGTGATCGTTTGTCAACCAAAAAAGGGGGTGTCACTAAAGAAAAACACAGTTTTTTTTATTGAAAGAAACAGGATTTCAACAGAGGCTATATAGGTGTTATAAACACAGAAGGGGTTATCAGTCAAGGTTCGATTAGCGATGGAGTGAGGAGAGGCACAGAAACGGTTGTACTTGATTTCATAGAAAAACAAATGTATAGAATGGAATTTCTGAGCTAAACTGTTGAATACAATTTTCAAAGTTGTTTTATGTGCATTTTTCAAAAGGTGGCAATGTCATTAATCTTTCAAATGGGTTCTCTCTCTTGCTTTTCTACAAGATGCGTATGAATTTTCAAGTTCAAGTTTCCAATCTTTATTTCGGCCGATTGGCCATAAAAGATAAACATACAAATACATCACAGTGAATCAATTCATAAAAAGATAAGAACCATTGGAAAACATGTAAAATACATTAGCTATGCATCTTAAAATTTTTTAAGAAAGGGTCAACGTTTTTAAAATACGGTTACGCGTATACCAAACCTTGATAAGAAATTTTGTTAGTGCAAAAACTATTGTGGGAGAAACCTCAGATTTTAAAATCCTGTACATTGGTGCATATTCCCTGCAGCCCATGTTCCTTATCAGTGGGAGGAGCCAGTATTTTCTAGCTGCCTTATAAGCAGGGCAAAAAAAAGCCACGTGTAAATCGGTTTCCTCCGTGGCGTCACAGGCCGGGCACTGCTTTGTGGCAGAGCATGGTGACCAGGTGCTTGTGAAGGACCGGAAGGGCAGCGTGCCGTATCTCCATTGGAGATACAACTTCCTAGCAAGAACAGGGTAGATAGGATCCAGTACCTTCTCGAACCTATAAGTGTCCTTGCTCTGCAGAAACTCAGAGGACAAGGACCCTTCTGCCTGCGTTGTTCGAGCCCTGGTTAGTTTATATTCATAGTACAGACTAGCCAGTGATTTTTTAGAGATACTTAATGTGGAATTCGCCGGGTCCGTCCATAAATCAGGGAGCCCCAATTCCATACAGGTAGCTTGGATGTTTTTGACCCACGGGATGTGGAGCGCTTTCGGATGGGTCAGTAATTCGGCCAGTTCCTCCCTATATACTGCAAGATCGTTACTGCTCCACAGCCTACGCCAGAAAGCTATAGGTCTCAGACTTATTTCATCCGCTAACGGTCGTATGCCCAAATCCAGCCTCAGGGGGAGCAGCGGAGTGCTAGGCGGGAGTGCGGTTATCCGTCTTATAAACTTGTTTTCCGTGAGCGACATAGTCCGACAGGGTGTATGCCCCCACAGTTCTGCCCCATACATATTCGCGCCCCTAGCCTGAGCTTTGTATATCTGAATTATTGCCCCCAGTGGGCGATATGTCGAACCAGTCATCAACCGGGCAATACCTCCAGTAGTTTGTATGAGCTTGAGGTTTGCCCTAGTTTGATGGGATCCCCAAGACATAGTTTCGTTAAGAGTCACACCAAGATATTCAAAGGTGGATACTCTCTCGAGTCGCACAGTTCCCAGTTTCGGATTAGGCCGCAATTTTTGACTCGGATTCAAAACCATGAATTTGGTTTTTGCTGCGTTGATTTCTAGCCCTCTGTCGATGCAGAAGGCCAGAAATGAATCAAGGATCCTCTGTATCCCCATAGGAGTTTTAGATAGCAGCAGGGTGTCATCCGCAAACATAATTGCGGGCACCCTGCTGCCATTCAGTTTGGGGGCATCGGTATAATCTGTGGCATTTAGGTGGGCGATTACCCCATTGACGAAGAGGCAAAACAGGGTCGGGGCCAACACACAACCCTGTCTTACCCCGCGGCCGACGGGGAATCTATCCGTCAGTTCCCCCGAACGGCCACACCTCACTCGGGCATAATTGTTTTGATGGAGCCTCTGCAGGATTTGTAGGATGTCCGGGGGAACGCCCATCTCCGCCAGGACGCTCCACAGTTTCCCCCTAGGCACCAAATCGAAGGCGGCTCGTAAGTCCACAAAAATTGTGTACAGACTGCCGCCCTCGAATTTAGCTGCCCTCCAATAAATAAGGTTCAATCTAAAAACCTGATCCACTGTGGATACCCCCCTCCTAAAACCCGCCTGGTAGGGGCTAAGTGCACCCACCTCCTCCATCCAATCCTGGAGCCGATTGAGCAGGACCCTGCCAAACAGTTTCTGTGCCACATCTATTAAACTGATGGGTCTGTAGTTGGCTGGGAGCAGCGGCGAGCCCTTTTTAAAGATGGGGACCACTTCTGCCCCCAGCCAAGTGCTAGGGATTTCCATGCCACGTATGACTCCATTAAAAAGGGCAGTAAGATAAGGCGCCCAAACAATGGGCTCTTGTTTAAACATATCTCCAGGTAGGCCATCCAGTCCTGGCGCCTTTCCAGAAGCCAAGGCTGAGATGGCAGCATTGACTTCACCCAGCGTTATGGGCTCGCCCTCATGTCTCTGCCAGCACACCTCCGTAACTGCAGTGGATTCACCCGGTTCGGAACTATATAAGGCATGGAAGTGTGCCTGCCACACCCCAGGAGCGATGTTAGGCTCCAGAGCCGAATATAGGTTCCCTGACCCCCCACTCACTAACCTCCAAAACAAACGTTGGTTCTTGATCGCTAGGGCCTTTGTGAGTTCTTCCCACTGGTTTTCCTCCCATTCCACCCTAGCATGGGCAATAAGTTTTTTATAAGCTTTCCTACTCTCTTTTAGCCTATCCCCCCCTGCCCCCTCCTTGATTAGTCTGAGGAGTTCTACTTTTGCCCTTCTACAAGTTGCGTTATACCATCGGGTTTTGCCTTTTTGCACCTCTCTAGGCTTTTGTGAGCTGGAGGAGAGATAGGGGGCCGCTACATTTATAAGGTCCACGTGGGCCTTATACAATTTGGCCTGATAATCTTTATTGTTTCCCTCGGAATCCATCCCCCCCACAATTTCCAAGATGGGAGTTATCTCATCATAGAGCAGGGAGAGTTTGTTCTTGCTTGCAACCAGGTGCTCCCATCTAATTCTTCTCCTGGTGTTATCCAGGAGAAGAGCCGGTTTGTTCCCTTCCGCGTTAATCGCGGATGGTTGGGGGCACGGATGGATAAGGTCAAGCTCTAGCGGGTTGTGGTCACTCTCCACCCTCTCCATCACCCTGAAGTCCTGTATAACCGGCCACTTCACTATTTGGACCATGAGATAGTCCAGGCGGGATTCCCTTCCGGGTTTATTGTAAGTAGTTTTACTGGGTATATCCGAGATCAAACGCCCATTACAGGCTCGTATTCCAAACTTGAGGGTGAGGGCTGTAATTTGTAATGCTAATGGGGTCCAAGCCTTCGGCGAGGGCGCTTCCACTGGGGGCACTGCTCATCTGGCCTCTTCTTCTGCGGGGAACCCCTCAAAAAGACCGGGTAGTGGCTCGAAGTGGGAATTAAAATCCCCTCCCACCACATAGAATGAGTCATTTGGTAGTTCAAATAAATAATTTGAGAGTTCCTCTATGGTCTGCGATTCCCTTGCAATTCCCACTGGCCTAGAATAGATGTTAATACAAACAAGTTTCACTTGGTTAGGCCAGGACAATGAGACCGCAAGAATGTCTTCAGAGTTGGTCAGGAGCCGAGTTGCCACACAGCCCAGATGGGATGCAACCCAAGTCGTGAGCCCACCCGATGGGCGACCTTTGCCTTCCCACCTTGCTGGAATAAAAAATGACATATAACCCTGATACCCATAATCCTCTCTGGCCCAGGTTTCCTGGAACATGCATATATCCCCAGTCTCAATGTAATTTGCCCATTCCGGGTCACCCAATTTGTTGGCCAGCCCGGCAACATTCCAACATATTAACCTCAGATGGTCAGGAGTGTTAATTGCCTTGTCAGCTAGGTTAGAGGAAGTAATTTCTGACACCGTTTCATTCAGGATGCCTGGCAAGTTGTCATCGATAGGGGCGGGTGGATCAAGAAATCTGCAAGATGCATTGTCCACTAGCACTGGGCCGTTCAGTGTGCCAGTTGCATACTCAGCACTATGTACAGATTCGTCCAAAGGTCCCATAGAACCAATACCCAGGGTCACTGTGTCCTTTGATAGTCCGGGGTTACTGCCAACAGTTGGAATTGGTGGCTCATGAACTGAGCCAGAGCCGTTGTCCCGGGGCATTGAGTTAGGTGCAGAGAGTCAATCAACCCCATCCAAGCTATTCAAGCAGTTGAAACGATTAAAATGGGAATAGGGTGTATCCGGCACTTGGAGGTTTGGTCGTTGTACAGGATTCTTTGGTCTGCGCCTATATTCCACCCTTGTCCATTCGTCAGGCAATTGAGCATTATGCATGCGAATTGGAGGAAAGAAAAAGGCTACAGGAAGAGTCTGAATAGTTGAATCCAGTGATCGATTTACGCCTTGGCAGATATGGAGAACAGTGCCCGGATCTTTGAACGATACCAGAATACAATCCCCTATTATGGTTTTTCTAGACCTCCCTAGCCAAGGGACCCTTCTAACCATGATGATCTCGTTATTAAAACATGATGGCAGGGGGCGATTCCAATTTAGCCATTTGATAACCTTTTTCTTTAGAGATTGGTAGTCTTCGTGTTCTCCTGCTCTTAGCTGAGGGGCACCTGCTAGAACCACCGTTATACTATTAGTTTCTGGCGGAAGATCTGGTCTCCGTACTCTTGAGGGTGGCAAGCCCGGGGAGTGTACAGGAACTCCACCAGCTTCTTGGTGGCCATCGTTGTTCCCCATCTGGGAGCTTTGAGGGGCAGCCACTGCTGATTGTGGGGGCCTACTGTGTTCGATGTTACACGGTATCTTTGTTGGAATAGCCATTAAGGGCTGCAAAGAAGGGGGGATGGCCACACTCTGAGGGTGGACTACACTGGCACCCTGGGATACTCCTCGGTTAGGAGGATTGCCTGCGATGGATTGCTTACTCACTAGAGTAGTTAGTGTAGTGAGGGATGTCTCTAGTAAAGTGAGCCTAGTCTCTACTTTGAATAGGCTATCATTAAGTGGCTGTAGAAGGGAGCGGAGTAAAGATTCTATGCTCCCTATGGATATGGGCGGGGAATTTATAGTAGAAATATTAACCTTTGGGTCATTAGTGGTGCAAGCTGTATTCAAAATGGGGGCCTTTGGAGGTGCAACAATAGGCGCCTGCTGATTATCCTTCCCAAATTGGAAGGCATTTAGGTTTTTCTTCCCAAAATCTAAATGGGAAAGTTTGGGTTTCCCCCGTCCCCCCAATGACTTCCTACAGCGTTTGCTTGGAGGGGGCCTATGTACCTCTACCACAACACTTTGTTTTTGCTTACACTTCTTATTTGTACTCAAAGCAGGAGTCTGCGTAACCAGATTAACAGAAGTGGGACAGACCGCGGGGAGAGTTGTGTCTATGATCATTGTGGACGCCATACCCGGGGTGCCTAGCGTGTCCCGAAGTAGAAGAGGGAAATCATCCAGGGTGGGGGGGTTTAAGTTATTTAAAAGCATACCTTCCTCTTGAGATGTAGGATATGGAATAATTTCTGTTAGGGATCGGCTCTTTATAGATTCAATTGAGCGCCGACGCTCCACCCTGCGTCTCTCTAAGGAGTTTTCTTTAGTCCCATCACCTTTGGCCGATTTGAAATAGGTGTCCAGCGTCCCTGTGTTACTACCTCCCTCCCTTAATGGGGTGTCGGATGATGCCGGCGAGGGCATCCCCTAGGGCAGAATACAATTGACAGGTAGAAGTTAGGGGGGTGGCCCTGCCCGGCCTCCTTCGGCCCCGGACGGCCACAGACGGTCCCGCGCTTGTCCCGGGCTTCTCCCGGCGCGCTCCCGCGCGCTGCGGGATTGCTGCTTCCTCTTTGTAGGTATACGGTATACGCCGAGGGGGCGGAGCCGGCAGGGAGAGGAGCCCAGCTGGAAACGGGCGCGCGGGGACTCCTGGTCCGTGGAGTCCTCCGCTCTACCCTCGCAGCCCTGCCGGTATTCTAGAGTGCAGTTAATGCCCCTTGGTGTCAGCAGCCGCTGCAAACCGTGAAGCGGGACCCGCGGAGCGGGTCCGGCGAGGAGTGGCGGTTCACAACAGGCAGCAGGCTGGGTCCGAGGTAAGAGTGGTAGATGCGGCGTTGAAGCAGGGAATCCGCCGAGGGTGTGCCTGACAGCCCCTTAAGACTTGTTATGCTGGGGGCGGAGCCGGCAGGGAGAGGAGCCCAGCTGGAAACGGGCGCGCGGGGACTCCTGGTCCGTGGAGTCCTCTGCTCTACCCTCGCAGCCCTGCCGGTATTCTAGAGTGCAGTTAATGCCCCTTGGTGTCAGCAGCCGCTGCAAACCGCGAAGCGGGACCCGCGGAGCGGGTCCGGCGAGGAGTGGCGGTTCACAACAGGCAGCAGGCTGGGTCCGAGATAAGAGTGGTAGATGCGGCGTTGAAGCAGGGAATCCGCCGAGGGTGTGCCTGACAGCCCCTTAAGACTTGTTATGCTGGGGGCGGAGCCAGCAGGGAGAGGAGCCCAGCTGGAAACGGGCGCGCGGGGACTCCTGGTCCGTGGAGTCCTCCGCTCTACCCTCGCAGCCCTGCCGGTATTCTAGAGTGCAGTTAATGCCCCTTGGTGTCAGCAACCGCTGCAAACCGCGAAGCGGGACCCGCGGAGCGGGTCCGGCGAGGAGTGGCGGTTCACAACAGGCAGCAGGCTGGGTCCGAGGTAAGAGTGGTAGATGCGGCGTTGAAGCAGGGAATCCGCCGAGGGTGTGCCTGACAGCCCCTTAAGACTTGTTATGCTGGGGGCGGAGCCGGCAGGGAGAGGAGCCCAGCTGGAAACGGGTGCGCGGGGACTCCTGGTCCGTGGAGTCCTCCGCTCTACCCTCGCAGCCCTGCCGGTATTCTAGAGTGCAGTTAATGCCCCTTGGTGTCAGCAGCCGCTGCAAACCGCGAAGCGGGACCCGCGGAGCGGGTCCGGCGAGGAGTGGCGGTTCACAACAGGCAGCAGGCTGGGTCCGAGGTAAGAGTGGTAGATGCGGCGTTGAAGCAGGGTATGAATTAGTTTATTACATTCTTTGTAAAGCGCTCTGATATCCTTCGGGATCAAGTTTGCGATACATAAAACTTTATAAATAAATAAATACATAATAAATGCTTGCAGGGCTATTCACGTGGGTGACACAGTCAGTGCTGCAGGTCCACTAGTAGCATTATAATTACAGGCTCCGGGCACACACAGCACACTTTACTAGGGCCTTACAAGCTAATCAAATATACTAATCATGGATAACCAATCACAATTTACACAGGGAGAACTTGCACTTTAGCACTGATCAGGTAAAGTGTCCAGAATTCCAAAACCAGCAAAAACTAAATGCTCCTCTTCAGAGCCACGGGTAAGGCAGACTATGCCGCACAAGGGTGTAGCTTTGAAAACTGTGTGACTACAAGCACTCCTTTATTCCCGTGTAGAGCTCATGGGCCCTAAATAGTGATGAATAATGTCTTAACTCAAAGAACACACCTTATAGGTTTCGTATTTGCATGAAAATGTATTTTATCAACGATATGAAAACTGGTCACCTTAATAATAATTAAGCAGACCAATCAGGTTCCGTTAGGAGTGATACATGGTATATTTTTCTCTGGTCCTGACGAAAAGCCTTAGGGGTTAGGCTTGAAACATGTTGACCAGGAGATAAACACCCGTCATAGTGTGAGTCTCCATTCATCCCTTTTTATTAGTGCCAGCTACAGGCCTTAATAAAATTTAGACTCCACTTGGCCAAGTACTTTTTAATAATACGCACTTGCTTGACCCTCCCACTCCCATCCCTCATAGTCAACACCCTACAAAGTACTCCCACGCCTCCGTCGGTCGTAGCACACCCTGTCCCACCGCGGAGCGGGAAGAACCTGATGATAAAGCATGCCACCATGAGTCACTTTGGTGGGTGAGGGTTATTTTAAGAAAACTCATTGTTTTCTCTAGATCATCATTTATACCATTGATAGGGCGGTCATTCTAATCACAATCGGACTTCTTTTGGTTATTAACACAAGACAGGAGGCTTAGTCCACATTGAACCTGACCCCCCTCCTTTGTTTGCGTTAAATAAATAAAGTAAGTCATATCTTTGCAGTTGGCATACAGCACCTTAATGCTGGTTCTTAACTCATTCATCCATACGCCACGGACCTGCAGGACACAACAGGGTCTCTGCAACACAAGCAACCCACTGAGCTATCCTTATAATATACAGATTGTAACCTGCCTATTATATGCTGTGTATTGCAAGCGGCACATTAACACTCTAAGCTGTTTTATGATGAGTCAAAGCAGTGACTAGATTGGACACCGATCCCTCCACAAGTGCATCAACCAGAAGAGTTATTTTTCTGCTATTATGCCATGGAACTCTGAGGGTACACAAAGATTTTTGCAGCAGGTGTCTTCACCCCACAAGATATCTCCATTCACACAGCACTGACTGTGAATAATTCACTCCTGAGTTGATCCCTGTCTAATCCAGGACTAAAATTGTGCATGGGTTTCAGCCCTTGGTGGTTGTAAAGTACTTCCTCGAAGTCTGTGCCGTTCTGCTATGCCATCTGGCTGTTGGCAGGCCAATGCCGAGCTATCTGCATGATGCTCTGGAGTGGTTTTGGTGGTGGTGGGGGGGGGGGGGCTGGCTGACAGTCACTGCTGCTACAGTTTTGTTATGCAGCTCCTTGAATACCTCCAGGCGGTCCCAGAGGAGCTATAATGCATGACTAAGTAATCACAAACATGTCAATAATGGTAAGTGGTAGGGTGTGTATTGTAATACTGAATCGCCTAAACAGGACGAAACCTGGAGTGACGCTGTATATAAAGGAGAAATCCCTGCCCCGGAAGTGACTTCACTGAGGGGTTTGTCCTTCTTCTCCATGTGTGACCGATCCCCCTCTCCCAGCCCGGCCATCCCAAGGGATAAATTGGATGGACGGGTGCGCAGTCTGTCTTTGGAATGCTGCACTAAGCTACTGCCTGCCCAAATTGTCACCCTATGTGCAGACACATGCTTCTATAGGTTCCCAGAGGAGCTAAAATGCGTGACCAGCGTATTATAGTGAGTAAATGTAGTGCAGTGTTGCGAAAACCGCACTAAAATGCTTTAGTCTAACCCATGATGATGCATTGTACTTGTAAGCGGAGCCTTGTGTGATTGTCAACTGACACAAATTATCAGGTGTTCATAAAGACAACTTCCCTGCCATCAAAGAACCACCATCAAGAAGGACAGGACTGGAAATCAAAATTAACCCTGCCGAATCATACATTTCACCAGACCTCATTCAGGCAGGAGATTCCCGATGTATTAAGAGAAAAAATGGCTTTAACTGTTTACTGCCTAAAATTGCCTTTGTGTCAATGAAGGTAAATTGGGAAAGAAAATTCCCTCAATCCCCCCTCCCCCCCCCCAAATCTACCACTTTCTTGTTCTAAAATGTTGGCTTGTGTTCAAATTAGTCAAACCAGCCCCATACTGAAGGAGACAATCACTACTAGAATGGGGCCATGGGGACACAGTTGAGCTATGGATGCCAATCTGGCTTTGAAAGCCAGCCTTCAGACCATCGAGAAAATTCTAGAGCGGCACAACGGCCAAGTCCGGCCCTTCCATCAAGCTGCCTTTTAATTTATTGAAAAACTCCTTGAAAAAACAAACGGCCTGTTAAGTACGTGGGCCATAAATAGAGTTGGCGCACATGACCGACCGTTGGGTGCGCTGTCCACGCTGCGCGACATGCGTGAGTGACCTCATGTGTACGTGAGAGTTGAAGGACAGGAAGGAGGGGGGCAGATTATTTTGTCTGCCAAGGGATCAGCCGAGGGTTATGGGGCGACGCTTCCTCACTAGAGAGTAAACACTGGGAGCAAAGAGTGACTTGGCAGGGGCGCCCGGCGGCCCGTTCCCCGCCTGGCGCAGCGCTCGTTTGTTTGTTGTCCGTTTGGGCCCGCGCGGGAGGCCTGTTGACAGAACTGAGGCTCTGTAAAGTTATTTGGAGCGCACGAAAACTATGTCCGACCCCCGTCCTCCGTCTCAACGCACTTGGGCATTGTTCTGTCGTGTGCTACACAGGGTGGCAGGCTGCAGAATCTGAAATATGTGCAGAACCGCGGCCTGCTCCTGGGCCGCGTCCACCAGCCTGCGGAGAGTTGGGCTGAACCCACAGAAGCTTTGGCAAAAGGCTTTCCTTTGTTTGTATCTTTTCCATTTACAATGCAATATTGCTTCTTAATAAACTTCCGAGTGCAATTGAATCTGGACTGGATCCTTTCAGAATCACGCTTATTCACAGTCACAATAAATCAGCAGGATCAAGACAAAATCGTGCTGCAGGCCTCAGCACTGCGACATGCGGCGGTCACACATGCACGGGTGCCCTCACATATCTTCAGACCACCAGTTGTCTCATGATGCTCATCAAGGATGTCATGACATTCGTGCATCCCCTGCTGGAAGCCCTGCTGTCTTTCCAGCCTCTTGCATGGCTTTAGAGTGATAGTACAGAACAGAATTCAAGTTTAGCTTTCTTGTTGGTAGCACAACCAAGCCTGACAGCTTTCCTCAGTTCAACATGAAGGTTAACCAGAATGACAGCTACAAGAGTGAATTGTAGTACAAGAAGGCTTGGCCACTTCCGCCCACCTCTACCCACCACTATCTAGCCAAACAATAGCGAAAATACAACCTGTTTGAAATTTTGTAAATTACTGGGTGAATATCTAGGAAAGTAAGGGTCAGCACTGTGAAACGCACACTCTTCTAAGCAGAGGGTGCTAAAGTTCGTCTACAATAGGCAAGTGAGTTGGCAAAGAGCAATGAGTCTGGCTGGTGTGATCGATTCAGATCATAAGCAGCTTTCTGTATGTGGCCTTGTGTCACGAAACTGGTGCTATGTAAAGCGCTCTGATACCCGATATCTACGGGTCTAGTTCACGCTATATCAAACTCAAAAAAAAAATGCTAAGAGTCAGTGCGATATACTCAGCACTGCTAATATTGTGATTTGGGGTCCTCAGGTTAACTGGCTGTCAGTTATTATTATGCAAATAAATAATGGTCGAGGGGCACGTGGCAATGGAGTCTCATCCAAAATGAGAGTTCCACAATTTGAAGGATTGTCCTCACACTCCATGGGTATCTTTCCGCCCTCACACTGCACTGGGTGTCATGTCACTTAATGAACCTCATTGGATGCTTTTTCACCTCACCTAGTTTCCATGTGCCTTCTCCTAATTCTGCTGGGTGATTGCTCGTGAACTAGACACCCTAGGTGCCTTGTTAACCACACCCATCCACAGGATGCCCTACTTGCATCTCGTTTTCCACTCAGTGGTTGCTGACACATACACTTGGGTGCCCTCCTGCTCTCACAAAGCCCCTGGGTACCATGCTTTCATCTCCTTCATACTCCCAGCTGCCTTATTAGAACCCATGATGTTGCTATTACCATCATCTACCCCGAGGATGATCTTTCACTCCATGATCGCACACCTTCTGGCTGCTCTGCTTTCTTCTAATGCTGCCCTGATTTTCCTGCTGCCTTCTTGTATTTCTGTGGCTACACTACTGCTGCTATCCATGGGTGCTTTGTATCACCTTGTGTGCTTGCTGGTCTATTATATGCTCTTGGGTGGTCATTTGCATTATTCTCTCTTCTTTTTCGCTGTTTCTCTTAGCCTGTTCTCTGCCCTTTGATGCAATGATGTCATTACACATACAGACGCCCTCCGTACATACGCTGCATGTCACGCTACACTCGTGGGCTTTTCCTGGTTGCCTTGATTCCAACATCGTCTCCTTCCTTGTGTCTTAGAAACCATGATGTGCTCCACATGTTTTATGAACTAGGATACACCTCTGCTGATATCAGTAAAGAAAATCAAACCTAGTATGTGATACACCGTCAAAGTAACTCTTATAGAATCAGACCTCACGGAACCAGGGTTAGGGCTAAACAGAGCAAGGTCAAACAACTCACTGAAGGTCACACTGAAGGCAATGTACTGATCCAGGGATTAGATCCGGTCTCGTATAGGCCTATGATTCACCAATGATCTTCCACAGATCGAAACACCACGCATAAACCGAGGAAGGTAAAATAAGTAGCTGAATATCACACTCTCAGCTGCAGAAATGACAGCCAGGCATAAAATGACCCACTGAGAATGACTCACTAAGTCAAGCTCAACACCCGGGATTAGACTGTGACTCAAAGGTTGATGGGATGCACTGAAGATGATGCAGTCTGAGATGGAATCCAAGTCTAGACCTTTATTTATTTTTTGGTGATTTCTTAGGGGCTGTGTGCAGCTGCTTGCAAACCATCTTCTAAAGAACAAGAGATGAGAGAGGGAGTGTGTGTGTGTGGGGGGGGGGATGAAGAGTGGGGTGGAAGAATGGAAGCAGGAACGATGAGGACCGAAGTGAAAAGTAAGAGCTTAGAACAGGCCCTTTTGAGACAAGACAACAAGCCTTTTTCATCTTTGCTCCCAGGATCTTGAACAGCATCTCTGTATCCACCAGGACCCCCACAATGCTGCTCCAATTTAGGAAAGAGTTGAAGAGACACCTCTTTAAACAACACTACATCACAATGCAATAACTTTCCACAAACCAGCTACATCTCCTATTACTCATTTATTTATTTATTTATTTTGTCATTTGTAAAGCGCTCTGCAACCCTACGGGCATCCTGGCGCTGGGTACATAGACTGAAAAGTACTGTGCAGCAGAAAGGGGACAAGGACTCGGGATCTAAAGGTTTAAGTTTTTCGGGAAGAGCCATGTTTTCACCTTTTTTCGAAAGGGCATTAGTTCACTTGTTTTTCTGATGTCAAAGGGTAGGCTGTTCCATAATTGAGCTGCCGCTTTACTAAAAGCTCTACCACCGAGGGTGGTTTTCTTAATCCTGGGTACATTAACGAAATTTAAGGAGGAGGAACGAAGAGACCGGGTAGGTTCGTACCATTTAAGTTTGTTTCGAAGTGGTCGGGGACCTAGCCCATGCACTGCTCTAAAGACAATGCATAGGGATTTAAAACGGATCCTCTGGTGTATGGGCAGCCAATGTAGGTCAGCCAGGGCAAGGGTGGTAGAGGATCTTCGCTCTCGAGACAGTGCCAGTTTTGCTGCAGCCGCCTGGATACTTTGAAGCCTGGAGATGAGGTATAAAGGAGATTCCAGTAAGAGAGCATTACAGTAATCCAGGCGGCTGAGGATGGTACTCCTGACTATAGTGGCTCTAACCTGTAGAGGTAGGAGGGGCAGCAGCTTGCGGAGTCCTCGCATAAGAGCGAGGCAGCTACTAACCTGCTTGTTGACATTGGTCTCAAGGCTCAGCCTGTTATTAAATGTGACTCCAAGATTCCTTACTGAGTTCGCTGGGGCTGGAAGGTTCCCCAGCTCAGGAGGCCAGAAATCTGTGGGTAGACCCTTGGGTATTCCTCCTATCCTGCAGTGTAGTATTTCCGTCTTGTCACTGTTGAATTGCAGTGAATTCTGATTGAGCCAGAGTGTCATTTCCATTACTCATTACTCATAAACTGTAAGCTTGCCTTTGACCATGTACAGTACTACGCTGCCTTTTGTCTGGGTTCGCGCTTTAGAAATACCATCTAAATACATACTTAGATATAGTTGCTGCATTCTAGTTCGTGTTCTTGAGCCGAGGGCTGATGGGCACAGTGAGATTTCTCTCAGCTGGTTACTGTGATGGAATCATTGGTTGTAGAGGTTCCAGTGGATGTGATTTACTTTTCACAATGGAGCCGGTAGTGGTCATGTTAACATCTTATTGGTAGGCTCAGTTTGTATGAAGCTTCTGGGCCTTATATCTCCAGGGATTTTCTCTGAAGCCGTTTTAGGTATTCAGTTGTAGGTGTCTTGCAGATCTCAGCACATCACCCAGCGCAGGTCATAGCATACAAAAGGAGCCTTAAGTCAGCTTTCTTTAGCAACTGGCTTGTTTGGTTGAGCCCCTTTAGGCCCTTGTTTCCTGGGTTGTTTCGGTATCAGCCATGGCATTTAATAAAGATTTACTTGTTTTGATGTTGCACTGGTGATGTAGCAAAGTAGTCCATTAAGGGTAGCATAGCCATCATGCAACTCCTGCCTGCAGTCTCCCAGTTTCCAGGGGAGGCTGCAAGAAAGTGCAAAGTAGATTGCCGCTGCATGTCAAAGAAGCTTACCATGCACATAATTGCGTTCTGATCTGGCAACAGCATGTATTTTGAAACTCTCCCTTGCCTGCTCCTGTTGAACATAATCAGCTTAGAGATCAGCAGTCAGCCTCTGTCAAAACTCATGGGCGCTGGCTACATAGCCTGCAACAGAGCTGTAACGGATCATGTGTAATTGAATTATCTCTGATCCCAGTCACCTCCTGCTGAAATGTCACCCGGCTCTGTGCATCATTTTCCAAGTTATAAGGTGCAGGAAAGCCATTGTGTGTTATGTATTTGTAGCAACCATCACTAAAACACTATCTGCAGCATTGTCTAGGACCATGTGCTCTGTACTTATTTCAGTGCCAGTTGTTTGGCAGCCCTGACACTGCTACTCGTAGTGGGCTATACCTGTGGGCCAAGAGTTGCCACATTGAGCCAATGGTTGTTTTTTATTGCAGTAATAGTTGGTGAAGAAGAAGTCCATGTCAGGGATGGTTGGAAGCTCCCTCACTTTCCCAGAAGTGGAAACCACTCCTACAGTGTGAACCCCACTGCCGATTCCCAAATAGCCCCTTCACAAACCAGAGCAGAGAGAGTGGTATGGCATATAGTGGGCCACAGTATGCAGTGAAACAAAGCTCCACGGTTAGTCGCCAGTCTGACCTCTAACCCCATCCAGTGTGCTGTTCTTGGGCGGCTCACCACTCAGTTTGACTTGAGTTGTTGTGCTGTTGGCTATGTTTTCATATCTTCTGTCTTTTTCAATTGCATTCTGCTTCTCATTGACCAAAACCAACTGTTATAGTTTCCCTTCTCTCTGTCCCATCTTCAATCGTCACAAGCCTTGACCTTCTCTCTCCGACTGTTATGTACGTCATGCACAATTTATTATTCCCCAAAATTCACTCTACATGTGTATGTGTATGCAACTTCTGGTTCTGAAGCTTCCGAAGCTCTAAACCATGTAACGCATGAGTCTGTTAGCACAGCAAATAGGCTGGCTTATAATTGAATATGATAGTCATATTGGCTTTGCTAGTGCTTGTCTTCTTGATGAAGCTGTAAGAGGGTTAGGGAGAAACAAGAGATGTTGAGGAGTGGAGTTGCAAAGTACTGCTCTGAAGAAAATACCTTAACAAGACACTGACTTTGTGGAATAATGCCCAACCGATGAACTTTGTTCACCCATTCATAAACTGAACTAATAATTTTGTGAGGCAGGTACACTACACTACTTGAAAAAAGGGATGTTTTAAGAACATTAAGTATGCCACTTTATCAAATTGTTCAACTTTTCCTTTAGATTAAAAATCATGTAGCATATGGAGCAAGACATCTGAAATCATAAATTAGAGAACTTTTCCTGTCCCCTTGTTGTGCTGGAAAAGGACCGCTCCATTGCTGAAGTAAGCTGTGGCTTGGCCCTTGCTCCCCACAGATTGAGACAATGGTAACTTTTTGTTAGCTTCAGCTCACATAGCAATCATAGTGCCAATATCGGCCCACTCACCAGCCCTCTCGCAGCAACATGCATGTCGCATAAATAAGCAGACAAGACAACTTTTTTGTTGGAGAAAAATTGCTGCAGGTTTATTAGCATACACAAATGCCAACAAGGTGGGTTATCTTACAGGCGATCCAAAGGCAAGCCGCCCCTCGCGGCCTACCACCTGATGGGCCAATTTGCATCGTGGCCTTAGCCAATCGGTGCTTAGCGGTTGTGGTGAGGAGATAGCCCCTCCCACTTCCGGTGAACCATTGGTCCACCCTCTTGCTCACGCCCCCCCTACGAGGGGCGGAGCGTTTAAGCGACCCCCAGTTGTACAGGTTTCCAACCGCCCATAGGATAGCGGGGCGCCGTCGCACCCCAGGGTCCACCGCACAGACTTCCTGGGGATATTAGGCCTCAGCATCCTTTGTGCTCCTGAAGAGGGTACTCCCGGGTACTTTTCCGCCTCTGGATCGCCCTGTAACTCCGTCTGCAACACAAATGAGAAAAGATTAGAAGACATTTCCCCCCCACCCTGAAAGCGCCGGGTATGCGGTAGGGAGGGAAATGGCATCAGGGTGAGGGGACAGCGGACAAAGAGGCCGCTAGGTGGGTGGGGGAGGAATATATACTCTCCCCCGCCCACACCAGGCCGGAAGTGAAGAGCGGGACCCTTACAGGGATCTCAGAGCACTGGGCTGCCCCGTGTGCCATCTTGTGGCACTATGGGGGCCGCCTTCTTACTAGTGTCCCCTGCGGGGACGTGTCGGTCGGCCTGCATTCATGTGCATTGAGAGTCCACCACAACATGGACTGTGACTAAGAACTGAGCTCTGTGGCCCTGCAGGGCACATAGTTTGCTTCCCCGTTTATGACTGTGACTACCAACAAACCATAGGGCTGTGAAGGATTGACACCGGTGACAGTGAAAGATATCTACTGTTGCTTGAATATGAATTTACCTTGAAAAAATGAAAGACAAGAGGCAATTGGCAAAACAGGAACAATTGTTTAATTAAATGCAGTGGCTGAGAGAATAGGCATCAGAGTCTGGGTCTGAGGACTGTCTCAAAGCACATTGGTTTTGACAGTCATTTTATACATCACATGAGGTGTCATAAAACAGTTGTAAATTCCTTTGGAGACAGAAATACGGGCCTAGTCACAGGGCCAAAAATGTGGTCTTTTGATAAAAAGCATAGGTGTGCTTCGATCTCGAGCGTACACAATGCGGTGCCAGTGGGTACATGTCCAGATGTCTGGCATGGGGAGCGTGTGATCACTGCGTGTAATGTGCATGCTATCTTCTGATTGACTGTGTGTCCCTAAGTTGTAGCATCTGACTTTATGGTATTTTTGGGAATCCGCGATCCTCTGGCCAAACGTGATTTATCGGGGCCAACCTCCAGAGACCATTGTGGTGTTGCTGCCTATTTGTGGAATTGATCTTAGTTTTCCTGTACATGCATTTGTTTAAGGGTTACTTGTCGTGATCTGTCAATCAGTAGCTTCAGGCCTAGGTTGCACAGCCTGCCTGACCACGTATTCCTGACTCGGGCTAGAGGGGGAGATGCAAGCTTGTTATTATACGTACATGTATCATGGTGTGCATCAACATCATATTTATCAATACTAACATTTCCCCATCTAGTTGAATTTTCAACCACATCACTTACCCCATACTTCATGACAGCTACATTATTCAAGGTTTGCTGTCTATCTGTTGTGTCTATTACTAATTCCCTAGATTCTTGCATTCTACCTAACTTCAGGAATGCATTTTTACAGCAGGAAACTTTCACTTGTAGGAAACCACACAAACACAGCACAAAAAGAGATATGGGAAGCAATGACAGGCACAGTTTGAACACCCATCGGGTGAGCCAATATGTCTATAAACCAGTTGTGCTAAGGGGCACCTCCCACCTTCATCATGGCAGCTTGTAGATGATGTAATGCTTGGATGGCAAGAGCCAATGTCCAGTTATGCATGTAGTTTCTAGGGATAGAAGTACAGCAGAACACACTATCTTGGCACACACCCCACCTTGATCGCTGTCATCAAGTCCAACACATACTAATGATATACATCACCATAAGGCGGATGACTCTTAGTTCTTCCTTGATAGCGTTTAGGCCGAGCTCAGTATCGTTGATCATCTTCGGCATTTTCCACCTGGTTATTTGTAACCAGCGAGCTTTTGCCTTTGTTTGCAAGGTGAAGAAGGGTATGGACCCTCCTGCGTTTACTTGAGTGTCAGAAAACAATCTGGATTCTTACAGAATGTCCTTGTACTGAGCCCAGCCAAAGTAATCAGCAGTTCTTTTTTCTCACGCCTGATGCAATAGAGTTGTTTTCTTCTGTAGTGGATGTTTGATCAAATCGGACAGATCTTCTCCATTGATGACCAGGTTTGGGGTGTGTATGGTTATGAGTGTGCAGAGGCCCTGCCAATTGGGGACGAACTGGTGTAGGCAAACTCACCTCATTGCTAGTAAGTATCCATCAACATGGTGGTGCCCCTTTGCATATCCGGTACGTGCAGTATTAGTTCACAATTCTCATTTGTACCATGCAGGATTGTTCCTTTGTCTCGGAAACTAAAGAATACAGTCTAAGTTTCCATAAAATTAGGGGTTGCCCTTACTTTCTAGCACGTGTATCTTTCTATCTCTGTGTCCCAGAATTCCTGACATGTGGTATCTATGCTGGCATTCAACCCTTCCCTTCTAGACTTATTTCCTTTTGTATCATCAAGGTGAATGGCCCTGCACTAGAACTCAATTTGTGGCATCCACTTAATATTAAAGAATACTGACCCAGATACGCTAAGGGCCACCCTGGGACCACAGACAGAGGCCGGGGCGGATATGTTTGTGCACTGGTGCGGTGGTCCTGCTACCTCCAAGAGACTCTTCTCTGGAAAATCTCAGGGCCAAACAGTGTCTTCTCCTATTGTGACCTGCCTGCGCATTCTGTCTAACTAAGTTTGGATGCCGCTAGACTCAGTGAAATGGCGTAACCCTGTAGGGTTGGTTTCATTCCAGCAGTGGCCTAGCAAGGTCAGGTGGTACACAGTGCTGAAAATTTCAAGTCACCCCTGGCTTGACAAAATGTGTTTAAAACATATATTTTTGCCATTTTGTCAAGCCCAGGGTGACATCATTCAAGGGGGTGACAAAATGACAAAAATATGTGTTTAAAACACATATTTTTGCCATTTTGTCATCCCCCCTCAGTAATGACACCCGGGGCGGCCCACACCCACCGCATGCCCCTTCCTACGTCCCTGCATACTGGGTGATGTTTACCACTACTCTATGAGGTTCTACTCCACTGGGTTGTATCTTGGTCCTAATCCTACATAGGTACAAGTGGATGAGACATTTTGCTTTTTTGGGGGCTATTTCTTGTGATAGGTAAAGTCTGTCTGTGCCCACGGCATGGTGTATCAACGAGCAGGCATAGCATGACTTAGCCCATGTCTGGGCGCCCTCTGTGGTCATGTGTTGGTACCATGTGTTGTGCAAGAGTGTGCTGTGTAGTGCATGCAGAATACTAACATTTGGTTCAGTGTAAGTGTAAGTGAGGTGGGAGAGGTCCCTACGCAAGCTATGTAAAATGTTGAGTTAGGCTCCATGCGACTAGGCAAAGTTCTCGCTGCGTATGGTTGTGGACACAACCATGATAAGCAGATGATATGCAAGGTGCAATAAAACATAACATTTGGAATATTGCGGATCTTGGAGTAGTGTCTGGTGGGGTCGTCTGCAGCTTATTTGTGTTTGGGGGTGTCTTTGATATAAAATGGCTTCAACCATAAAGAGACTCCTGTGGCACTCTGGGAAATGTAGCATGTCTTGGCATGTTTTCAGTAGTGTGAGGGTCACAAAAACCCTATGTGGGGCATCACATTCAAGGTTATGAAGGTTATTGAGTAAATCTGGGCATCCATCCAGAATTTAGGTTACAGTATACTTAGGAGTAGTAGTGTATGAGTTGGGAAAAGTTATCCGGTGATCCCGTCTTGGATTTGAGAAACCCTTCTTCTCCCCCATCTAGAGAGCATCTTTGTATACACCCTAGAACATCTGTGAATAGTATAAACTGTCAGACCTGAAGAATTTCTGTAGGGCATACTCCATACAAGGTACGCATGAAATGCTTGTAATAATTAATCAAATTGCTCAAGTACTTTGAACCTGAATGTTCTATATTTTGTGGGTGGTCCAGCGCAACTTGAAGGTTTTTCTTGGTACTAATGTCAGTCAGTGCAAGGATTGACATGTGAGTTGTATGTGCTTTTATCTTTCCAGGATTTTTTAAGTGACTTTTCTAAATAAACTATAATAAATATACAATTGACAATATTGCATCTGCATCAAATTATTGTCTACCTTATTTCCTGTGTAAAGAAAGTGTATCTAAAACTAAGACATGTCCTTAGTCATTAGGCAAGATCTCCTCTTCCTTCTCCATAACCTTATATATACATTTTATAGAGCCAACAGGAAGTCATATTCATGACTATAGTCCATGTGCAGCCATGCGGCTTCAAATCAAAACAGTTCGTGGCTCATCAGTTTCTCAATAGTCTCTCGCACCCACCGATCCTCATTAAAATATGTTCAGTAGACCAGTCCCAGATTCCTTATGTTAATAGACAATTTTCATTCTTCCCATATCCTACTCCTGCCCCCGCCTCCCCCCTCAGAGTGTGCAGTCACCACTGTTCCTGTTGTTTACACTGCAATACTGAGTCCTTCCTCTGTATTTAGATCACATATTATTTATTGTCAGGTACATTCTCTCCTCACAGAGTTCTTGTTCCACATGGGTTAGAGAGAGCCCGTATCATCTTGGCTCATTTTATCAATTCTTCTGGTAACTTATCATCTCGCCTCACTATTCTACTCGTGATTCCTTTGCAGCTGTCTATATCACAGATCCAGCCCTCCTTAGGCTGTACTCTAGAACTCATCCAATGGTTAGTGAAACATCACAAAGCTAGAATAGTACCCAATCTGATAAACATTTCGCCCAAGTCCCTCTTTTTTCCTCCTTGAGGCAGTATATCCAGAAAGTATTATTTTATTGTAGGTGGTTGACCGCCTGTCACATATTGCCCAATCCTGCAGGTAATCTCCTAACAGAAAGCATGTATAACTGGACAGTTCCATGTGACATGTAGGAAGTCTGCGTCCTCTAACTGGCACATTCCTCATTGTGATAATCTGCCTTGGTAAATTCTAATCATTTTAACAGGAGTAATGTATGTCATATGGACATAATTTTACTGCATTAGTTTGAAACATGCATTAATAGACACAGACTTCACCCCTGACAAACCATCAACCAATCTTTGTCAGTAATTCTAAATAAGCTTGCCATTTGTCCTGAACTTTTTTTTTGTCCAGCTGTAGCACTCTGTATAAGTTGGAAATTAAGTATCTACCCTGAGGGAGGCCAAATAACCTTGTCATTGTCTGTGTCTGTGGTATGGCTTCAACGAAAGAGGTCCATATGCTCCTACACGTGTGAGACAGTTGTACATATTGTAGAACGTGGCTTCTGCAAATCCCAAAGTTATCTTGACCACCTTCAAATGGTACAGACATGCTCTCAGGATGTAAATGTGCTAAAGTTAAACAATCACCCCGCTTCCAACTTTCTTGTTGACAATCTGCCCAAGGCATAAATACTCCAAATCAACATTTCCAGTGTGAACGGTGGGTGTTTGAATATTGTCTTGATTACTCTATCCCATATGAAACAGACATACCTAATTGCATAAGGTAATCGTCTAGGGGCTCCCTGTACCCACATCAGTAGGTTCTGCAGGTGATTCCCCTCGGGCATGCCCTTACGTAGGGATCTTCTCCCAGTTGACCCCTAATCCAGCCAACGCACCGCATGTTGTAGTTGAGCTGCCATGAAGCACATCTCCGTATACCTGGAACTCCCACTTTGTTCCCATTCCCGTTTCAGAGTATCTAATTTGGCTCTAATCCTTTTGCCCACCCAGATCAGTTCCACCATTAAGTGCTTTAAAATCACAAAAATGATATATTGGATGTGTGTGGCCTCTTGTAATACGTATAAGCATCTGGCGAAAAACCCAATTTTTGCCAGTGATACTCTGCCCATTACCTACAGCTGGAGCATTTTCCAGAACTTAATTGAAGGCTGAAGTCCATCTGCCACACTCTAACCATATTTAGTCTCTCTGCTTCATTCATTGAAATATGTATGCCCAACTCTCTGAATTCTATAGTCACTAAAGGAATATCCACCCTCTGCAATAGGCTGTCATCCAACTCCAAAAGTCCCCTCATCAGAAATAATTTAGATTTAGTGTGGTGGATATATAACCCTGATACTGTTCCACATTCAGCTAACATGTGAAAAAGGATCAGAGCAGAATATGTTGGTGTCTAAGATATAGTCAGCCATTGTCAGCATATAGAGACACAGTGTGTGTGGTATCCCCCACTTGAATTCCTCTGAGTCAAAGCATTACTCGTAATCTACAGGCTAGTGGCTCCATCACCAATGCAAATAGCAATGATGAAAGTGGGCAGATCTGCCTCGACCCTCATTCTATTCTGAACGGCTATGAGAGGATATGGCCTGTTGGGACCCTGACCACTTGTCTAGTGTATAACAACTGTACCCATTTAATGTATGCCTGTAGCAGACACATTGCTAGCAGAGGTTCTCACCTGCAGATCGAACAGGCCAAATCAAAATCCTGTTCAATGTCTAGCAGGGAAAATGTGAATTTGTCTTCCGTACCCACTGTTTGAAGGATATGTGTCAGAATACATATGTTAAATATAGTGTTTCCATGTGGCATTAACCACATTGATACTCATAAAAGGTCTGTGATACCTTCAGTAAGTCTCTTTGCTAACACTTTACTAAGAATGTAATATTTACATTTAACGTTGAATTAGGAAAGTATGACATCACTATCTCAGGATCTCTGTATAGTTTGGGGTTAAGTGTGATCTGAGCTTCCCTCATGGATTCAAGCAGTGCACCAGCCTCATAGCTTTCACTGTATACTTCCAGGAACTTGCCTTACTAATAACCCCATGTTCAATTGGCAAAGCCATCAACTTTGGGTATTTTAGCTTTCGGCATGTCTTTAATTGCTGCAGTTAATTCCTCTCTATTGTTTTGAAAGAATCTATCTGTTTATTTGTATTTATCAACTTGGTACACACAGCACACCAATAAAGGCAATACAGGACCAGCAAGCCGGCCAACTTTACACCAAAAAGAAACTCTCCCGCCAACATCCAACAACCATCCACCTCCCCTTCCCAATCCACAACCGGACAGTCGCTCTATACCAGGCACATACATAACAGATCCACGTATCTACCTACCTCATTCTCTATCACTATAGACACTCTGAGCATAGGTGACGGGACATATCTTCCACGTATTCTATCACCTTTTGTGACCAAGATCGGGAAGCCCTCCCATCAATACCTGAACAGTCAGCATCCACGAGACCCCTAGGATCTCCCCAATGGTAGGTGACCACCCTCAACGGCAGGCCTCCTCGACCTTCCAGGGATGCCAGTTTCTCTAAAACCTGCGGGGACATCCCCAAGATTTATACACCTTCTCCTCCGCCTGCATACACCAACTAAGATTCGATTCCCATTTCCACAATGTAGGCAGGAGAGAGTTCCCCCACTGCCTAGCTATATCTCTCCTTTCAACCGCCATGGCCACATTAAAGAAAAGCAGGGCATACTTCTCCAAAGTCTGTTCCCCCCAGATACCCAAGCAACCCAACAGAGGCATACGCTGCAGTCAGACCTTTATCACCGCAGAAAAACACAACCCCATCTGCTCCCAGTGGGCACTCCCATAATGTGTGGAGCAGAGTACCCCTCCGGCTGCAACCCCACAAAGGTCAGAATCACCTCGCCCCAGTCTATATGGGCCTTTCCACGTGAAGTACACTCTATGTAATAGTTTTAGCTGAACAAGGCAAAAACCTGCCTGGATCGCCACCTCCAGTGGGTAGCGAAAGGCCTCCCCCAAGCCCGCTCCTCCAGCACACCTAGGTCCCTTTCCCATCGAGCTCTAAGGGGGGGGGACCAAGTCAGGGAGACTGTGAGCTAAGAGCATGGTGTATACCAAGGAACTGGCATGCGTATGTAGGGGGGAGATAACCACCCTATACTCTAGGGGGGACAGAAAGGAGAGCAATCCTAGATCTCTCCAGACATCCCCCACCACCGAGATGCCCAACAAGTCCTACTTTTTGTATCCCTCAATGTTCCTGAGCCCCCGCAGTGCCTCCACCTCTCACAGTGGTGTCGCAGATTAACTCGTTAGTTCCACCCCATGAGTTTCTCTACACTCTGCCAGATATCAACCACTATTGCCGTTGACAGCGGGAACCCATTTATTTCCCTGCCCCCATGCAAATGCCTCTGATACCCCACCGGGTACATCGCCCTCCTATCTGGTATAAGGGAGGATTCTCTCTGATCTGAGAAAATCCAGTCGTTCTACACCAACATTCCTCTCTATTTAGGGGAGCTGCAAATATTTCACTCTGATCAGGAAATAGTGCAGTGGGAGTCGTGCAATATAGGATCTTTGGGTGGTTAACTATCTAGCATTGCATATATGAATCTCACATATGCACAAAAAAATAAACCATTGATGTCCTTTTGTGTGAGTATCCCTTGACCTTGTCTATCTCTGACTCTCAACATGGGGGTATGTTTAGTCTCTCTCTCTTAAGTAACCATGCCAGCAACCTACCAAATGTATTCCCTTCCTTATACAGTTTTTGCCTTTATCTCCTGATGGTAAATCTTTCAAGTGTGTCCCTTGTGTTGATGAGTGTATTCTTGAGAGCTTTCCAATGTGTGAGTTTCTGTGGGTGATGAAGTACATTTACTTCCACCTCTTTCAGCCATTTTTCATGCACATGCAGGGTTTGTTCCAGCATCTTTTCAACCCCACATGTTTAGGCCATGTATTCCTCCGCATCACCAGCTTCATTGCCTCCCACTCTACCGATCTACTGTCAGTTCTGCTGGAGTTAGTTAAGAAATATCGCATAAGATCAATTCCTGTAGGGCCTCAGCATTCTAGAACTACTGTGGGGCTTTGGGAATATGTCTACCACCTACATAAGTGGCGATCAAGAATGAATGTTCTGATAGATACCTGGCCAAATATGTTACGTTTTCAAATTTGCACAAAGAAGTGGTTCAGTCTACTATGTTTGCCCATTGTTAGCATATAGCACAAATTAATTGCAGAGGCTGGCTGTGCCCTCCACAGATTTAGCAAGCCTATCCCGTCCACCATCTCAAGACTCCTTGTCACAGTTAGATTAGTACTCTCTCATGGTAGATGCACCACCCCCTCCATTCAACACACAATTCAAATCCCCAGACGATATAATTTCCACTTCTATGAAAGAGGTCAGCACCCACAATAGCCCTCCAAAGAATTCCCCATGGTCTACATTTGGTGGAATAAGCTGAACATGGATAGTACTGTACCAAAGATTTAGTTGTGGGATGAAAAGAAAGTGTACTGATACATGAACAACAAAATTCCAACCCTGGTTACAAGTTTCCAAATACAGGTGACCATATTATTAGGAGATGTGTTTATTTATGTATTAATCTTTCACAACTTGTGTGTTTAATCTGAACAAAACTGTTATTACTACACCAATTTCTTTAATATGCTGAGAGTCCTGTTTCATTCCCCTTTCCATTTGCTCAACTAGGTTTAAAGATTTTTGATTTTCTTTTATATTTACTGCATGAGTACTAGACTTCAGATTTCTTCAGCTGCATTTACTGTAATACCTGGGGCCAGATGTATCATTGCACTGGTCGCAAAAACTAGATGTAATTGACAACCAGTATTTTTGAGACAGTGTAGAATTTTACAAACTAACTTATGTATTAACAGATAAGTGATACAAAATTATGATTCGGACTGGGTTGGAATCTGATCCACCATATCAATATTTTTGAAGTACGTCACTAAAACAGACTATCTTTATTAAAGGAAATAAGACTGCTGTTAAAAAGAAAATTCTTCCTGTGAACCACTGTGAGGTGGTGGACCCACAGAAGTAAAGACAGGAAACAGTAAGCTTGATTGAGGGTCTTTAATGTTGTAGTGTAGTTCCTATTATCCCAATAGGCTCTGCGCATTGGAATAATATCTTCAATAGTATAGACGTAGGACAGAGGTTAACTAGGTCTTCTACTGTCGATATTAGACTTAAAGTTTAATGTTTGCCAGCTAGCTCAGAGTTCACTAGAAACTTTCTCGAATAGACAAGGAGGAGTTTAACCTCCCTGGATAGACAAGAAGGGATTTAGTTTCTGACAACCATAGAACATGACAACTTTGCTCTCCCCTAATCAAGAGTGTATCTCTAGAGTCGTGTGAAAACAAAAGACAACTTATTTTACTCAGTCAGTTCAGTGCATTCTTAGTTTCACCAGATTGTAGAGAAAAGGAAGAGACGGGCGTGTTCAATAAAAAGATGTTATTTATTGATCAGTCTCTTTTCTCATACAAGAGAAATGAATCGCTATTATTGCAATACTTATAGTTAAGTAAAGTGCATACAGTAATAACAGAATTATAAAATAATACTGTAAAAGCATTGATATGGTTTCTTAGCCATATGATACTTAAAATGGATAAAATAGATACATACATATATACATTGACTAATCGTACTCAACTGGTGCTTCTAACTACGCCTACCCCAATGTACCTGACCTAAGCCTAATACGTGGGCGGGAGTAGATAAGTAGCAGTTTAAGTTAAGTTTGTTTTGCCAAGAGTCTGCTTCAAGAATTCTCTACAAAGGGTTATTCAGTTCAGTACCTGGGATTTAGAAGGCTGGAGGGTTGGTATCTCTATCTCAGGGCTTGATATTCCAGCTGCCTGCGAGGGCGGCTTGGAAGCGCCGGAGCTGGATTTCTCGGCAGGAGAAAAGGCAGCGTCTCTCTCTCAGCGCGTCAGAATGGAGGGGCAGCATCTGTGGGCTTCGCGGTCAGCTGGGCTCCTCGGCAAGTCTCGCTGCTCCAATCTTGTCACCACCTTGTGTGTTTGCTTAAGGCAATGTCGGTATTATTTATACCTGAAAGGTGCCGAGATTGACGTAAGGATGGACATAAATACGTCAATAAGGATGTCATACGAACTGATCATTCGCACATTCTTTACTGAAGTTCTCGGTTAAATCAAAACAATGGCTGTGGGGATTTCCCAGGTCGTGGTAGGTTTGATTTGTTTTGAGAACACTGTATGCCTATTAGGGGGCTGGAGAAATAGTGCTTGCCTAATGAGATGGCATGCGCTCTGACCTAATCAGATAACGGGCTTCTGTGCCATTGTTTGGCTAATCAGATAACGGGTTTCTGTGCAGTTGAATGGCTGCTAGTTAATTATTAACCAGACAAAGGTCAGAAATAGGGGGATCGATACAGTACCCATAGTAAATACATCACACCCACTCCACGTAATCTATGTCCATATTTACAAATCTAGGCATAGTAAACAAAACTAGTAGTGCATGTGTATACCGAACCACCCCAAAATACAATCAAATGCATTTTGAAAATTGGAAATGCGAAATACACGAAAAGATGAGTATAGTTACTATATGCACTTCAAGCAGTATAATAATGCTAAATCTAAACGCATATTTTGAAATCAGTATGAACGAAATGCGGAAATTACACATGAAATGGCTCTTAATACAGAAGAAAAATTCGAGACCATCCCATCACAAAATCATAAATACTTGTGAACATGCTAGAGGGTAGCTAATGTCTCTAGAGTAGCTAAAAATAGAAATTTTGTTCTCTAGGAATAGTTTTACTTTAAGCAGAAGATAAGTGTCCCAAAAAATCGTAAATATTTTTGGAAATGGAAGGGGAAAGAAAAAAAATGTCTCGCTCTCCGTAAAAACTGGTGAGAACATTTCTTATTGCTTTATTTTCAAAGTTCAAGGCCAAATTCAGGGTGTATGGAACGCCGTGTGCTAGTTTGTTCAAAGTCATTCTTTCTGCTCTGGTGAAAACATCATATTGTTGAGACTTTCGAAAAACTGTCAACTGCTTCTTGCGAAAGTTCCACTAACTCGAAAAAATTTTGTAACATGCATTCATGAGCATGATTGCCTTCATTGATGTTTCGATCAGCATAGCTGACAGAAGGTCGTACCTGATCGATGCTGCTTTCATCTTGTACTTCACAACTCTTCAATCGTAGTGGTGAAGTCTCCACGAATGCCGTCATCAGGATTGGTAGCCGCTGGGGACAGCACAATGCATGAGCCGTTACCGGACCCAACAAAGTCTCTGCGTCCATTGGCACATCCGATTGTAGTGTCAGACAGGTGTCCAACACGCATTCTTCGCCGCATAGCAAGCACCTTAATACAGGCATAACACAACTTTGCCACATCGGTCTAAATGAAAGAAACCAAGTCATGTTTAAATCTCGTAGCCGTGCTAGTCCAAGGACTTTAGTTATGCGGTCCCGGTAGCAAATAGCTCGGATTGTTTCTTCCATTATCGCTGGTGTCTTGTCTGTGACGTGGTTTGCCATAGCGAAGTAACAGGTTGAAAAATAGGATGCCTGCCACTAGTCCCAAAAGGAGAGGAAGTCCGCCAAAGATGGAATGGACAAAATCAGGAAAAATACCCAGGATGGCTTTGAATGGGGTTAAAGCTCCCGAAAACACTGTCTTAAATACACTCGCGATTCCACTTGTATCAGAAATATTTAAGATTTCGCTCAGTATTTCTGCGAAATGTATGGGGGAATTGGTTGATAACAGTGAATGAATCTCAGCAGTTGTCCTTGCAACTTGGAGATCATACGTTTCTTTTGATGACGTTAACATGGTTGGCGTCTGTAGGAGCACTGTCCGCTTAAAGTATCAATTCGAATAGAAGAAATTTTCAAACTGGGCCATAACCTTGCCTCCCTGTCTCGGGCATCGTTTGGGAACAATACTCGTTCACAGCACATGACGTTCGTAGTCACGGTTATGAGATAAGGTTTTCCGGGCAGCAGACTGCAACATCTGCGATCTACAATTAGAATGTAACTCCCGTTCGAGAGTCTCCTAAAGAATGGTTCTATTTGTGTTGCAGGTGTGCCTAGCTGGTGACATGAAAGGTTATTTGAAGTCCCTTCACATGCTAGATGCAAACTAATACCCTGACACAGAAGTGTACCGCTTAGTGACCTTTCACAATTATTGCCACTAAGGAACACACTTTGTCCTTTATTACTAACACATGCGTGTGTATAGGGCAAGTTCCATGTTGACTTAAAGTATCCTTTACCCAACCTTTCATACTGGCCTGCCTGTATATATTTTTGGCAGTATTGAAACTGGAAAGTTGTTATCGGAATATTTATTATCCTATGTATTATCCATTCAATGACAGGTCGTTCTGACATTGTCAATGGTAATCTCTCAAGTTTTTCAATGCTCAGAATTGTATAGTCAGCACCCTTCTGTGCCAAACTGATTTGTTTATCAGTAAGGTTAAAGATATTAAATAGTGACGTTGTGTTGATTAAACGCCAAGGCACATAGCCTGAACGCAGATTTTGTAACGTCCAGCCAAGTTGTACAATAGAACGCAATTGGGAATGACCGTGTTGTAACATCAGTAAGTCTTGCGATATTATATCGATTGCTGAAGACACAATACTGTCCAGTGAATATATTCTGGAGGACAGAGTCATTAACCCATTGTCCACAACAGAAAGTGATTTTTCCAAATTAATACGGTCAATTTCCCGTATTTTTCTGCTGTCTCAATTTGAGTTACTTTCCAGGCTTCATTGTAAGCTGCATATATAGAGGCCGCTATGAAACGTTTTTGACGCTGTTTGCGTGGTCCCATAATGAAATCACGCAAGTCAGCACCCTCTTGAAGTAAAGTTAGGTGTTGCTTAATTTCTGCCAGTGTGGATGTTTGTAGCCATTGAAGGCAGAGCTTGCCCACACTGTAAGTAGTTACTATCCCTGGATGTTGTCTTTGGGAATATCTAGGGTCTGGCCTGGTCAATTTGAACCCCTGTATTTTGTTCAGGAATCTGTCTTGACAGTTATTTGTGGATGTGGGCCAGATCAACCATTGTTTCCAATCAGGATGTGTTCTGTTTTGGTTTAAAATATGGTTCACGTCTATCTCAACATCCATAGAGCTATTACTGTTCGTTGTTGGCTTTGAAATAGACGGTTTGTTTAAGTCTTTGATTTTGGCTAAGCCAAGACAGGTAGTTTGTTGAATAGTGTTATTCAAGAATATAATTTGTTCTGGGATCATACAGGCTCTGAACAATGATTCTATACCTTGTACTTGCCAATCTTTTGTACCCCAAACAGTTTTTGTTTCAATGTTATTGTTCCAGAAATCAAAACCAAATGTATTCATTTGCTCAAAAAATGAATCTGAATATATCAATTTCGTGTTTGTAAGCATGGTCTTCATACCTGTCTTATTCGACAATTTGAAATAAAATGTTTCTGCATTACTTGTGTTAAACCCTGAAAAATATGCATATTTATCATAAAATGTTTTAGAACTACCCTTTGGTGGAGTAGCACAATGTTCCCATTGGTTATAATTTAAAACATTTCTAGGTTGTGCAGATTTATGGAGATAATGGTTACCATAGTGGTTGTAGCAGAACATTTGATCATAATTAGACGAACCCTGCAAATAATCATGTTCTGTAAATTTAGCAGACATTACTAGGTCAGACATCATATCATTTATACTTTCAAAGTCCCAATCATCAGCGAATGTGCTTGGTTTTACAAAGTCATTTAACGAGATCTTAAATTGATGTGGATACTTCAGGATTTCAACCGGGCCATAGATTTCATAATCAGTATTGTCCCATGCTACACCGCCTGGTATAGGATTGGCTGTGAAGTTCACTGAAGAAAGTTCTCTTTTCTTGACGTGTGAAGATGTGTGTGGTTTAAGGACCAAGTTGATTTTCTGGCTTGCTGTGTCCATTTTAGCATATTTTCCCTCAATGAAATGTCCCAAGCATAGTACCATGATGAGCCAAAGTATGAGGATAAACGCACCTAATGTCACCCAAATTTCAATCCATTGAGAAGTCAGATAGGTTCCCTTTAGTTGATGAAAAAGTTCCTTTGCTTTGTCTTTAAAAGTTTTTGTTGATGGCTGTACTTCTGGTTCACTTGGATCTTCTGAAACATCATCGAAGTTGATGAAGTAGCCGGATGCCGTTCTGTCAATTGTTCCAATTGCTTCTGGATTACTTTTTGTTTTTGGATTTTGCTTTATTTCATTAGCAAAGTCTGTAGTTACATCAACGTAGGTTGTTGTTCCTTGATGAAAGTTTTTATTTGGGTTTTAAGAGGTTCAAGTTCCATTGCTTTGTTGCATAGTCCTTGTTGTTTCACTGTAGATTTTCCAAATGTGATCAGTCTTTCAGTTTGAACCTCTGTGGATGTAGCAAACTTTGGTGTTCTGCTACTTCTTGGGAGTCCACTTGGCCTACTATTTGTTATCGGCCACATGATTGTGGTTTAACCAGGTCGATGGATATGACTTGGTTCTCCTTTTTACCAGCAAGGGGCGGTAGTACTACTGATCTTGTCCCGTTGATAGACAAGACAGGAACTGCTTTTCTGTAAGAAGGCCCAAATTCCTTCTTTACCGCGATCTTCTCTCTGACCAGATCCCCGACTTTTGGAATCCAGACAGGCCTTGCTGGGACAGGTGGTTTTTCTTCAGTGGTTGCTGGCTGCTGTTTCAACTTTATGTTGCTCAGGTCTTTTCTTGTTTCATTTAAGTCCTGTAAAATAGCCAAGCGATCTTTGATATCAAAGCATTTTACTTTAACCACTGAAGTCTGACTATCTAAGTCCTGGATTAACATTCTAATCCCAAACAATAGTTCGTACGGAGTCCTTTCAGAGAATTTCTTGGCAGGTGATTTAGACTACGTTGGACACTTATTAAATGTTTGACCCACCCAACTCCTGAACCTAATATCTTTGCTGTTATAGATTGCTTTATGCCTTGGTTTTTTCTTTACACCATCCCGTTTCCCTCAGGAAGGAAGTGAGAAGAGTCCCGCAATGCAATGTTCATTCTGACCAGTCACCCCCCATAAGCTGTTTTTAGAGCTAAAGGAAAGTTTTTGGTCAGAACGTAACATGCTTCTAGCGTATATCCATTCTAGACTCGCAAATCTTTGTATAACAGTTCCGACGTCAGCCGAAAGTTGGGGTCTAAATTATAAGTGAAGATAGTCTCTACATGTTAATACGACGCATTATTCATACTGTGTTTTTATTATTTTTTTGTTGATTTGATACATTCTGGAGTGAAACGCCATGGTAGTAAACCGTTTCTCTCGCCACTGCGATCTCTGTTGCAGTCTGGGCAGTTTTTTACAAAAATGTGATGATGCAGGCTCATGCCTGGCCACCAGTACACTGATTGTAATTCTTCCAGAGAATCTTTTAGCTTAAGGTGTCTGAGACCCTCACCCATATGTGCGTCTGCTATTAACAAGCCTCTCCTGTCCGTGTTTGGAATTGCTCTATCCCCCACTCCAGGGATTCGAGCAAAAGGGACTGAGTTTGCATCGATTATGTATGTATAATTGAGTGGGTAATTGATCGGTAGCGCTGAGCAGTCGCCTTTTGATGACGTTTTCACTGCCAGCACAGTTTCTCCGTCAATGTATTTTACTGTACGCTTTTTTGTAGCTACGGAAGCCGATTTAGTTGCTACCGCTGTGGCTGTCTCAGCCAATGAATTCCCTGCAACGTGAACGCCATCACGCTGATGACTCAGTGAATGTATCACGTGAGTTTTTGGTAGTTCTTTCTGTAAAAGAACTACTTGTTCCCAAAGCACTTTTTGCTTTATTGTTGCACCTGTGTCATCTTTGTAACCGTTTTGAATCCATTTCTGTAAATCGTTATTGTATGATTTGACACAGTAATACGAATCGCACACTATAAGTGTCGGGAATTCGCGATCGGCATTATCTAGCGCCATTTTTAACGCTATTATTTCAGTTTGTTGTTCTGAATTATTTTCTACTGAGTGTGTTTTTGTAAGTAGAGGTCTTAATTTACCTCCGCGCCACACTTCTTTTACAATTTCGCATGTGGCGTTGTAAGCCAGCTCTCCCCAAACTGAGGGTTGAGCATGACCGTCTGTATATATTACACAGGCGTACTGTCGTAAAGGCAGAATGTCGATTGGCAGAGGGTATTCTCTCTCATATTCTAGATATTTTAATTCTTTCATTTCCGGGTCAAAATAGTATTTTACTTTGTCTGTAGCAACAGAGTTTACCCATTGTATCCATTCTGGATTCAGTGCCGTTGTCGGTAAATTACATGGTGTTGTTAATGCCTCAAAAGCTGATTCTGCTGTTCTGACTGTAACCTGTCTACCGTCGGCTTCGTATTTTTCTTTTGCTACTGCTGTTTGAACCGCATGAACAATGTTTTCCTTAATGCTAAACCTTTTTTCAGCTTCTGTGTACAAATGTGATTTGTATGCTATTGGTACCTTCTCTCCCTCATTAGAGGTCAGGTATGTGAATCCGCATCTTCCTGGGATGACTCGAATCACAAGGTTGCGTGTGTTGTCACGTGTTTGTAATTTTGTTTTAACTAACATATCTGTTTGTAAAGATCTCAACATTTCTGTGTGTTTTTGAGTCCAATTGATTCTTTTAAAATCTGGTTTTATAAGATCATAGAGAGGTTTAACTCTCTCTGCATAATTTATAATGTAAGTTCTTCCGAAATTCAGGAAACCTAGAATTGATTGTAAGTTTTTTAGTGTTCTAGGTGCTTGGATTACAGCACATTTCTCTAGGAAATTGTCAGCCAGGCTTTTGCCTTCACTTGATAGTTCATATCCTAAAAACAGGACAGTTAGATGGGCAATTCTTGACTTTTTAAAGTTGAATTTGTAACCCTCTGCTGCGAACCCAAGTATTATGGTGTTCACTCTCTTCAAGTGAGTATCCAAGTCATCATCTGTTAGATAGATGTCATCGACATAAGATAATGCCTCATCATCATATATTTGTAGTAACTCTGTTACTCTTGCTGAGAATAATCCTGGGCTGTTTTTAAACCCCTGGGGCAAACGACAGAATTTTTTTTGCACGCCATTTATTGAGAACGCGGTCAAATATCTGCTCTCTGGTGCTATATTTTGACAGAAGAATCCATTAGAGATGTCTAATGTTGTTTTGTATTTTTTGCGCACTATGTTATTCATTAGTGCAGCACTATGCGAGTTTTGTACTGCAAAGGTTTTGCAACATGAGTTAAGGTGTCTGTAGTCCAAAACAAGACGATATGAATTGTCTGGTTTGGAGACAGGAAACAAAGGATTATTCATTTGTGAGGTGCAAGTTTCAATCACCCCCTGGTATTCAAGTTGATCTAGGATCTCTTTTACCCGTTTTTTTGCTTCTTGCTTAATTGGGTACTGCCTCTGAGCAGTAGGTTGTGATTTTAACTGGATTTTGTGAGGAGGAGAGTCCTCATCCCATCCCACATGGTTTTTATATAATGCAGGAGCTTGGGCTACTGCCCACTTTCTTGCAAGTGTATATTTTTTATGAATTGGAATATGATTTGAGAAGGCAGGCATAATTATTTCTTCGCCATGAGGGCACTCCCTGACAAACTCTGGTGGCCAGTCTCTTTCAGCTAGAAGGATGTCATAGCCCTTGGAGAGATTATCCCAAAAGAGACCCCTTATTTTCCTAGTCTTATCCCCCTCTATACGCAATGTTATTTCATATATTTTATGAGGTTTGCTAACCCTGGTATCTGCAGTTTCCACCTGAATGTATTCATTCGTGTCCACTGTCTCCAGATGATTCATAAGGATCTTGCGAGCTATGCTCACTTCTGCTGCGCTGTCTAGCATTGTCTGAGCCCATTCTCCGTTTTTCAGCTGTGTCCTCAGTATTCTCAGCATGGTTGATTACTTTAATACTGGCTACCTTCTTTTTTGGAAACTGTAATTTTTTATTTTGATGAGCAGGTTCCTTGTCTTTGGACTTGACGTGCTCTTCCCTGTGTTCTGATCGTCCTCTTCTTTCCGATTTCTGCAAGGAAGTCTGAAAAGATTGAGAGGGACGTGTATCAATATCTTGATATCTATCAGGTTTCTTCAGATTATCCCTATTTCTAAGGTTGTATTTTTTCTCAGAGGCCTCCCTCTGGGGAGACTTGTGTCCTTGGTCCGGAGATCTTTCTCTCCGCCGAGGAGACCTTCCTCTGGACTGGAATCTTTTTTATTTAGGAGTGGATTGTTTATTTCCATCCCAGCTCTTTTTTCGAGTGTTTAGATTATTTTTAATAAATACTTTTTCAGGTTTTTCAATAAGTTGGGGTTTCACCGGTTTTCCACCCAAACTATCTCTTCCTAGTTCTTCATAGGATTTTTCTATGATTCTGGCAATTTCAAATGGTTGGTCTGCTATATCTGTCTCTTTCAACCTCTGGCGGATCGCCACATTTGCTGCTTCTCCCTTTATATTTGCTAATAATATTGCCGAGACCTGCTTGAAGTCTTTTAGTAATTTCATACCAAGAGTTAAGGCAGGTTCTGGACCGTATTCATCTTGAATTTGTTTTAGCACATCTGGTATTACTGACATGGATGGAACACCATGTGTTTTTGTGTAAATGGAAGCAAAGACTGTACCCCAAGTGTCACAGTCCTCCACATGTGGTGCGATTCCCATTGGAAGACAGATAGTCAGAATCCTGTGTTTCTCAACCGGGGTGGTATCTGGAAATACCGCCTCTATTTGAGTGATTTTTTGTGCTAACCAGAATGGAATTTGTTCCCGTTTTGCGGGTACTTTACCTAGACAGGACTGTATGTTCTGTGGTGTAATTTTATTTGTGTTCCCCTGGTGAGGGATCAGCTGTGGAATTTTAATAGCTGGTTGGACTGTTGAAGTCCACATTACATATTGGACTAAAAGTCTATGTATTTTAATTAATTGTTTTAGCTGTGCTAAAAGTTCTGGTGCAGACATTTCTTCAATATCTGGATGTGGTGTGTATCCGGCTAGGACCGGCCACGTTGCTCCTGGTCTACCTAGTGGACCGAGCCTGGTGATGTGATTATTATGTTTTAGGGCGCCATTAAACCAGAGCAGGTGCTCTTGGTATTTGAGTGGTATTTCCACCTCCTCGAAAGGAGTGTACTCATTAGGAGGTTCCTCTATTTTGTAATAGTGGAAGTCCTTTGTTACAGCGTTTGCTGCTGGAAAGTTTATCCATGAATAGAATACCTCTGTCTGCCGATATTCGTGTGCCTCAATTACGAATATGACTGTACCACCTCTCGGTGTCAGCCCATTTTCTATAAGTTTTAAAGTTATAGATTTCCTTATGTTGATCGGGATGAGTATTGCCTCCGGATCTTGCTGTAGGAGACTATTGTCAGCCGCTAGGAGTTGAGCTGCTTTTCTAGCTGTCTCCCTTTCTTCTTCAGCTTGTGACATTCTAATGTCAAGAAAGTTATTTTATTTATTTGCAGATCAGGTTTCTATGGAAACAAAGATTAGATGCACAATATTTTGGAACAGTGTATCCTTCAACGTTGAATAAACCAAGAACCATACATAGGAGTCTCCTCCTACTAAGTTTGGCGGATTTAACCTTTCACCCACTCCAGACGTCTTTGAAGTATTATGGGGAAAAGGGGTCTGTGTGAAAAAGCACGACTGAGTTACTCTAATGTCTTACGTTAGATTTATCGCCTATCCAAACCGTTGGGCGCCATGTAGTGTAGTTCCTATTATCCCAATAGGCTCTGCGCATTGGAATAATATCTTCAATAGTATAGACGTAGGACAGAGGTTAACTAGGTCTTCTACTGTCGGTATTAGACTTAAAGTTTAATGTTTGCCAGCTAGCTCAGAGTTCACTAGAAACTTTCTCGAATAGACAAGGAGGAGTTTAACCTCCCTGGATAGACAAGAAGGGATTTAGTTTCTGACAACCATAGAACATGACAACTTTGCTCTCCCCTAATCAAGAGTGTATCTCTAGAGTCGTGTGAAAACAAAAGACAACTTATTTTACTCAGTCAGTTCAGTGCATTCTTAGTTTCACCAGATTGTAGAGAAAAGGAAGAGACGGGCGTGTTCAATAAAAAGATGTTATTTATTGATCAGTCTCTTTTCTCATACAAGAGAAATGAATCGCTATTATTGCAATACTTATAGTTAAGTAAAGTGCATACAGTAATAACAGAATTATAAAATAATACTGTAAAAGCATTGATATGGTTTCTTAGCCATATGATACTTAAAATGGATAAAATAGATACATACATATATACATTGACTAATCGTACTCAACTGGTGCTCCTAACTACGCCTACCCCAATGTACCTGACCTAAGCCTAATACGTGGGCGGGAGTAGATAAGTAGCAGTTTAAGTTAAGTTTGTTTTGCCAAGAGTCTGCTTCAAGAATTCTCTACAAAGGGTTATTCAGTTCAGTACCTGGGATTTAGAAGGCTGGAGGGTTGGTATCTCTATCTCAGGGCTTGATATTCCAGCTGCCTGCGAGGGCGGCTTGGAAGCGCCGGAGCAGGATTTCTCGGCAGGAGAAAAGGCAGCGTCTCTCTCTCAGCGCGTCAGAAAGGAGGGGCAGCGTCTGTGGGCTTCGCGGTCAGCTGGGCTCCTCGGCAAGTCTCGCTGCTCCAATCTTGTCACCACCTCGTGTGTTTGCTTAAGGCAATGTCGGTATTATTTATACCTGAAAGGTGCCGAGATTGACGTAAGGATGGACATAAATACATCAATAAGGATGTCATACGAACTGATCGTTCGCACATTCTTTACTGAAGTTCTCGGTTAAATCAAAACAATGGCTGTGGGGATTTCCCAGGTCGTGGTAGGTTTGATTTGTTTTGAGAACACCGTATGCCTATTAGGGGGCTGGAGAAATAGTGCTTGCCTAATGAGATGGCATGCGCTATGACCTAATCAGATAACGGGCTTCTGTGCCGTTGTTTGGCTAATCAGATAACGGGTTTCTGTGCAGTTGAATGGCTGCTAGTTAATTATTAACCAGACAAGGGTCAGAAATAGGGGGATCGATACAGTACCCATAGTAAATACATCACAATGTAGCTTCTTGTAAAGATACCTCATCCTTCAGCAAACAAATCCAACTGACTCTCAGTTCAAGCACTAACATTCTATGCAAAGAGTATTCTAATAGAGAAAACAGAACTATGGTAACAGGGGAGAATTACATAGAGAAGATAAGAACACTACACACTGTCAACGCCTCATAAAACTTTTACAAAGATTCACAAAGGGGGAAGGGATGCAGATTTTGCGCCCCTTCAGAATTGTGATTTGATATCTAGTCGCAGACCAGTTTATGAATCAATAAAACTTTACTGAGTGTGGTACATAGGAAAAAATGCTTTATCTGTCACAAACCCACAAATCTAGTTTTGCACATTTGGCCCATGGATCTTTATTTTGCATTATTCACAGTTAGTAGCAGGTACAAAATTAATTCTGGATCTTTTTTATTCAAACTTTATAAAAAGACAAATTAAAGAGAGATTTGTAAGATCATTGTGCTGTATCATTGTATTATTAGTAATATTAATCAGTAGAATAAACATTGAGGGCTAGATGTACGACCCTGTTTTGCATGCACGAACGAGTTTGCGAATCCGTTTGCGCATGCAAAAACATATTGGGCCATCTACATAGCCTATTTAGTGAGTTGGAATTATTTTGCGACTCGCTAACTAGGTTTTGCAACTCGCTATTGGGAAGGGGCATTCCATTCTAAATAGAGTCTCAAAACAATGTACTAATGTTGTGCAACAGCAATTGCGGGCGCATTAAACACTCGCAATTACCACCTACTTCAAGTAGGTGATAATACATTTGCAAATGGGAAGGGGTCCCCAGCGGACCCCTTCCCCTTTGCAAATGCACGCAAAATAATTTTTTAAGGTCGACCACTGCCTGCCCTTAAAAAATTCAACTAAATGGTTTCATTTTATTTTTATTTAAATACATACCGTTTTCCTTTAAGGAAAACGGGATGCATTACAAAAAAAAGGCTACTTTATTAAGAAGCAGTTCCAGACATGACAGTCTGCTGAACCCAGCAGGCCACCATCCCTGAGAGGGCTGCCATTCACAATGGGTTCGCAAATTGCGAGACGCTCATTAATATTAATGAGCCTCGCAATTTACGACCCCATTGGGAATCGCAAAACAGTGCCAACACACTGTTGTACATTTCATTTAGCGCTTCGCCATTTGCGACTCGCAATGTGTCGCAAATTGTGAGGCGCTAAATGAAAGGGTCGTACATCTGGCCCTAAATTCATTTGGAAATTTCAAAATCAAACTAAGTTTGACTTTATATCATAGTAGAAAACAAATGATTAAGCTCAATATAGGTTATCATCACATTAACATTTATAGCATGCATATAGCTAAACAGAAAGACACTGTGTTGTTGTCAAACTCTTATTTGTGTTAAAACTCTTTCCTTTCTTTGAAATCTGTAGACATTTAACTACTGTTCACAATCACAAGACAACTATATCCAGTGATACTCCGCTCGCTCCTTATTGTTTGACACCATGGAACAGGGCATATCCATTTTATGGATAAAGAAGCAACTTTTTATATGAAATATGTGAAAGAAATAAGATTGATCTTCCTCACTGTATCAACAATACTGCTCTAATTTCCCTGCACATCATCCGCTCATGGCCATGAGAAACTCATCACTCTCATCTTCCCCATATCAGTGAAATCTTGTCAGATGTGCTCACTCCTACCAAAGAAACCCTAGACCAGAAGCCTTCAGATTGTCAGATGGGCCCCACTATTACATCCATATTGTTAAATATGTTCAGAGCTGCTATGTGGTAGAAATTTCTATGGAACATCTTCAGGCATAAATGAGGCCCTAGGGTCCTCATTTATGAAAAGTGACGCATCGCTGTGTGAAAACAGCGATGCGTCACTTTTCATTGCGCCCTCCTTGCGACACCAATGATGCGTCATATTTACAGTATGACGCGTCATTGCGCAAGGAGTTACAGATATGTCAGTATTTCTGACGTATCTGTATGGTGCAAAAGTGACGCATTGCTGGAGTGTGTCACAAAAGTGACGCAACTCCAGCAACTTTTTATATGAAATATGTGAAAGAAATAAGATTGATCTTTCTCACTGTATCAACAATACTGCTCTAATTTCCCTGCACATCATCCGCTCATGGCCATGAGAAACTCATCACTCTCATCTTCCCCATATCAGTGAAATCTTGTCAGATGTGCTCACTCCTACCAAAGAAACCCTAGACCAGAAGCCTTCAGATTGTCAGATGGGCCCCACTATTACATCCATATTGTTAAATATGTTCAGAGCTGCTATGTGGTAGAAATTTCTATGGAACATCTTCAGGCATAAATGAGGCCCTAGGGGCCTCATTTATGAAAAGTGACGCATCGCTGTGTGAAAACAGCGATGCGTCACTTTTCATTGCGCCCTCCTTGCGACACCAATGATGCGTCATATTTACAGTATGACGCGTCATTGCGCAAGGAGTTACAGATATGTCAGTATTTCTGATGTATCTGTATGGTGCAAAAGTGACGCATTGCTGGAGTGTGTCACAAAAGTGACGCAACTCCAGCAATGTGTCCTTTCACATGGGGCAAGCCCCATGTGAAAGGACCTGCATCAATCTTACGCCTGCTGTGAGGCAGGCGTAAGAAATTGACGCATTTGCGTCCTAGAAGTGGCGCAGTGAAATCTTATTGATTTCACTGCGTCACTTCTATGACCCTTTCTTGCATCAGAACCCCCCTGCATACATTATACCTGGCGCAGGTATAATGTAGCGCAGGGGTTTACAAAGTGATGCATCTACCTAGATGCATCACTTTGTAAATATGGTGCAACAAGGCACATTTTTTACGCTGCTGGTGCGTCACAGAAAGTGACGCACCGGCGGCGTAAAAGTGACGCATGGCCTCATAAATGAGGCCCTGCCTGGTATTTTATCCAACGTGCCTTGAATTTTGGAACTTGTAATAATAAACATTGTAAGCATGAACTCAACATTTCAGCATGCAGTGCAGCTTTGTAATAAAAACAAAAAAACAGGACTGGAGAAAGCTGTCCTTTATGACTTGGGGCCAGTAGTCAGCTGGGTATGATAATGTGAAGAAATAAAAAAAAGACAAGAATGAACATCAGTTTTTGACAAACTTTTTTTGACACCCTCTAAAGTTTCTTACTTGTTTTTAAATGCTATTTTTGGAATCTAAATACTCTATTCCAGCTCCACCTCAAGCGCCAGGAAGGGGGGAGTAATCTCTGATTCTGTCAGTACAAAGGAGAACAAGGAAGGGGTGTTTACTTCCCACAACTTCATTTGCCTTCCCATGTTATCGCTTGGCAAGTTATATTCCAGGCGAGGGAGCAGTTCGTGGTCTGCATGTCCTGGGAGAGGTGCACATCTTCTCGCTATATTCGAATTATAATGTGTTATATATAAGGGGCGTGGGGGCGGGGTTTCCAGTAGTATTTAATAAACTGCAAGGAATCTGTGAAGTTTCAGAAATTAAACTGTCAGCTACTAAGTCCTGCAGTTCCCCAGACGGATGCAGGTGCACAGTCTGGTACCCCAGAAGTCATGCATCTCTTGGTATTAGAGCCTCAGACCTTTAAAAACCTGGGAGTCAACATATATAGACAACTATTGGATGCGGTGGCAGACAATTTAACAAGGGCCCTATCATCCATGTATTTTTCGAATAGATAACCCTTCTCCCCACTGGAATAAGTTGTGCTGTCTAAGAAGGCGCCCCTCCAAGTATGCTCTATTATTTTTTTACCATATGGTCTGGTCCTGCCATACCTTCAGCAGCTTTTGGAGCAAGTGAATAGGTATGGGGTATTATTCATTGTGCTTTGTGGGTGTAACAAGCAAGTGCACCTACGTTTTGCGCCGTATGAGAACTATAGTATCACAGAAGGGGCCGCAGATACATTTGTGGCTTCGCCTGTAATACTGATAGTGCTGGTGCACTTGTAGCACCAGCACTTTCTTGGTAGGATGTTTTCTCTTTGGGCGTGACTCCCACGCAAATGAGGGAATCACTTTGCCTCTGTGTTTGCGTCCTCTTACGGCAGCCGGCGCGAAGGCAAACATGCCTTTTGGAGGTGCTGACAGTGTGCCACAAAAATGTGGCGCATTGTAAGTATGCTGCTTCAGGGAAGTCCTCTGGAGGGGTTAAAAGGCGGCCCCATGGAACCTCCTGGCATCCCCCTGCGGTGCAGTCACTCATTGCACCTGCCTGAGGGGAATCTGTTTCCTCTTATAAGTGCAGATTGCTTCCGCCTGCTCTGTGTAACACAGAGCTGCTTTAAAGCTATCTTACTCTGAGTGCGCTGCCACCAGGCCAGCTGTGAGTTTCCTGGGGGCAGTGCGTTCATTATACTAGGGTGCACTGGTCTGGTCTGCTCCAGTCTTTTAAAGATGCGCCTGGAGCAGACCGGGACAGTGCGACCATTCTGTAATCAGGCCCCCATGCCAATGGGTAACACCACCTGCACACTGGCAAAGCATTTTTAATGGGCTTAGTGTCCAGGCCAAAAACAAGCAAAACTCTGTGCAGGTGTATTGAACTGACCACAACTATAGTTAAAAGGGTCATTGGTAGAACATGGAAATCAGCCCTGAAGTGGCAGTTAGAACTACGTACATGTGCTCAGCAAAAGGAGATGTGAGTGGGCGCCTACGATACAAGGTAGGAACAGTGCCCATTTGTGCCAGTATTTTGCTCGGCTTGGCAGCAGTAATTATTTCTAAGCACCGTCACTTATTTATGACAGTCCACCACATGGGGATCACTCTCAGTCTATTTATGAGCGGGGCTCATGAACAAAGTGTTCAGTATACTTAAAAAATAATAAAGCAGCAGGTTTAAGCCTTTCTTAAAACGTGAGGTGATCTGGAATAGCCTAAAATGTCATATTTGTATTGTTTGGGTCTTAATATTTCACATTGCCGGCACAGTCAGTAGTGACAACCACGGTGGCCACTTGAGAAATAGCTCAGA
Source organism: Lissotriton helveticus (assembly GCF_964261635.1). Taxonomy (NCBI): domain Eukaryota; kingdom Metazoa; phylum Chordata; class Amphibia; order Caudata; family Salamandridae; genus Lissotriton; species Lissotriton helveticus. The sequence continues at coordinate 1,825,003,229 of NC_136061.1, read as the reverse complement.
CCCTGGCATTAACATTTTTGCAAATTAAGCACCGGGAAGTTTTAGACTGTGACGCAATTCTGATGAAACTCGTCCCAAACCAGATGACAAGCCTCAATAGTTGAACATTATAATTAGTCTGAACAATATGTACAATATGCGCTGTGTTCTCTGTCGGTGCAAAACAAAATAAAAAGCCAAAACGGTGGTTAATAGAAATGTTTAAATAACACAACATACAATATCAGGAATGTATACTTCACTTTACGATTTTATTTACAGTTATATTGTTTGCCCATTGCTTACTGGTTTTGTGATTGTTCCGCATTAAGCTGTGTGAATCCTTACATATTGTATGCATTTTTGATTATGCGAGGAAGTGTATAATGTACATGTATGCTCTTTGACTAAAATAAGTAAAAAAGATTTGCTCAAAAAATTCTTCAAACATTTTGGCCCCTTAACTTACAACACAACCACATATGGGATTTATTGTTAGAAAAAGTCATATAGAACATTGCCTTTGGACAAATCTTTTAGTGTGTCCCTTTAGTGTGCCACCTCATTTGAAATATTTGTCTTGGCTTGGATTGCTGTTTTACCCTACATACATCTAGTGTGAGAAATGGAAAAACACTACTTCAAACCAGCTTTGTTTTGATTGGTAGACTATGTGCACTCATGCCTCAGGAATCCCCATAACTTGCCCACTGTTTTTTTTTGGGGGGGGAAATCTTTTTATTTTGAGTACAAGCCAAAAATAATGCATAAAACAATGGATACAGGTGTTAATGCAATGCTTTTCATTTATGAGGAAAATACAGATAGCAACTACGGCAGCGGTATGATATACACAATCAAGAACACAAAAGCCCTGGACTCCTGAACGCTACACTTTTGCAGTATCTGTCAAAATATTCCTCATGATCCACCCCACTTCCCACTCCCACTCTCACTCAGTCATTTACTCCGATATGCACACAATTTGCCCCACACTCTGACCCATTTGTTAGAGCAGTGTCTACTTTGGTAGACTATCCGTTCTGCCCTTTGGCACCATTCAAGATCCATTTTCCATGCCGCCCGTCGAGGAGAGAGCCCCGACCCCCAGGTGCGCGCTATATAGAGCCCAGTCACTATCGCTGCAGTCGCCAAACAGATATTCTGGTACCTGGGCCACACCTCTTCTCTAAGAGATATTCAAAAGGAGGAACTTGGCATCCGCAGGGACCTCCTGTCCCAGGACCTCAGTCATAACTTGCAGGACCTCTTTCCAGAACAGTTGGATCAAGGGCACTCCCATAGTATGTAGAAGAAAGTGCCCTCCTGCCCACATCCCCTCCGACAGAAAGACGTATCTCCCCTATTCATTCTATGTAAGAGAACCCTGGAATAGTATGCCCTGAGTTGGATCCATCTAAATCGTGCCTGTATCGCTATCGCCCTGGAACATTGGATCGCTTCCATCCAGTCCTCATCATCCAGGGACCCCAAGTCGGTCTTCCAGGATGCCCTCAAACAAACCAAAAGGTCAGGAGAGTTATTCATTATCTTCCTATAGGACATGGAAACTGCTTTACTTTTGAACGGGAATAAAATAAGAAGATCCTCCAGCGGGGCCCCTTCTGGCACTTGATCTCCCTCCACTATGTGTCTACAAAGGACATAGCTTAGCTGTATATACTTGTAGTGTTTGGATCCCACTATATCTTGTTCCTGTTGCAGGGTGTCAAATTACACCATTGCCTGTTCTCTCCATATATTGCTCAGGTGAGAAATACCTATAAGATCCTATTTTGTAAAGCCCCTGAGGGCCCCTATATCACGCAGATTGTCACTGCACCAGAGCAGGCTCAAGGACGACAATTTCCCCTCCGAACCTAAATACCTTGATGCCTCCCACTGAAGGAAGTTACCCGTTTAGGGTCACCCGGGTCATTAATTACCACCTCTCAGACTTCCATACCAAATGAAGAGTCAGTCAGACAGGAGAGAATACAAACCAATAACTGTTTATTCAAAGTACACTCAGAGCGGAGCCCTGTCTGCACAGTCGCTGTGAGTGCTGCAGAGGGACTGACATCAGCAAGCATAGAGATACATAGGGGTCGATTCCGATCCGGTAAAAAGCGCTCCGAATCGTCGTACGGAGCGGTTTTTCCCCGTACGAATCGTACCTGTAAACGTCCCGTACGTACGACGAAGTACGATTCGTACCAGGAGCCGTACTCCGTACGAGTCATACAAGACACCGTACGACTCTAATCTCCGTACGATTCTCCCTCGGAACCCGCAGTACGGGACATCTGTACGGTTCGCGGCTGGTTTTTACGACCCAGCAAGTACGATACGTGTCGGGTACACACCGTACGACCCTTTTTCTACGGGAGCTGAAAACAGCCGTAAAAGCAGAGTTCGTGCTGAAACAGGTACGGAACGCCCCCCCCGGGTAAGGTGCGTACCGCCCATGATCGCAGGGGTACGCACCGTACCCCTGCGATCATGGGATGTACGAGCCGTACCCCCATTGTACGATCGGTGTACGAGCCGTACCCCCATTGTATGATGGGTGTACGAGCCGTACCCCATGTACGATCGGTGTACGAGCCGTACCCCCATTGTACGATCGGTGTACGAGCCGTACCCCCATTGTACGATCGGTGTACGAGCCGTACCCCCATTGTACGATCGGTGTACGAGCCGTACCCCCATTGTACGATCGGTGTACGGCTCGTACACCGATCGTACATGGGGTACGGCTCGTACACCCATCGTACAATGGGGGTACGGCTCGTACACCGATCGTACATGGGGTACGGCTCGTACACCGATCGTACATGGGGTACGGCTCGTACACCCATCGTACAATGGGGGTACGGCTCGTACACCGATCGTACAATGGGGGTACGGCTCGTATACCCCATGATTGCAGTGGTACGCACCGTACCCCTGCGATCATGGGGTGTACGGACCGTACGGTGTGTATGTGTTTGTGTGCTTTTCCGTACGACTCGCTCTTACCTGACGTGGCCGTACGAATCGCGTACTGATCACCCGGTCCGGATCGTACTCGCCGAGTCGTACGGTGTGTGTACGAGTCGTACGGAATCGGCTCCGGATACGAATCGTACGGACGGTGATTTTACCGGATCGGAATCGACGCCATAATGTATATTTCAGAACCAAGAAAGGCATGCCCACAATGGAAATTTCCAGGCAGATGCAGCTAAACAGTGAAGCAAAAAGAGTAAGTTTCGATTCTGAGGCCGGGCACACATCATCTACTATTCAAGGTAGTTCTGCCCGTCTCCGCCACTAGACAAGTGGGAGAAGGCCTCTATCTAGTGGGAAAGGTATGCCCCAATAAGAACAGTCTATTAATTAGTGAAGCAAGACTCAACCATGGAGAAACGCAACACAGCAAAGGCCTTTTCTCAGAAATAGCAAAGGATTAGTTTTGATCATGATTAAAAATGGCGCCCAAATCGAAAATGGTGCGGCGAATGCTAACTTATATATGATAATATATAAACAAAATAATTTCTATTCTAACAGACCCTCCTTTTAGCATGAGCTATAACATGTTCTAACAAGAACAAGAAAAATATAAGAACAGAACTTTTATGAGCCTTCCATATTCTCAGCATCAGGAAGGGAGACTGGAAGAAGTGTCAAAAATGCCCTCATCTATCTGCATTATGTCATCTATCTCTTTCGGTATCATGATTGGAGCATTGGTATCATGAATTGATATTTTCCGCTTAGGAGTGAGAAACGTGGTGCAATAAGAACAACATAAAGGAAGGCATTGAATAAGGGCACAACAAGACACCAATTTCACTATTAAGTAAATCACCTTTTCAAGAATACAGCCCCAGCTGCCAAAAAGAGACCAACTTCAGTTCCCACTTTTCATTCCCTTGACATTATCAAGAATGTCTAAAATGTGTTGAGTAATATTCTTTTCCATAGTTTTTAACCCGATAACACACTGTACTACTAACACACATACACCACCACTCTTGGCTAAAATGAAATCACCAGCATATCTGGGTTGTTCCGAATATATTTGCATACTCTCCAACTGAGTAGTGATGTTGCATAAAGCAGCCACTGTAGTATTAGATAAAATTTGGAGCTTGCACCCAAAATGTTCTCTGGCTTTCTCACCTCGGGCCATAGAATTACCACCCAAAGTAAATATAGAGGAAAGGTTGTATCCAGAGGTGATGCCATTACTAAAATTATTGACCTCTATATCAGTCACTCCCTCACAGAAGTCTTTGGTCAGAATTCTTTTAATATATCTCACTTTAGGCTTCACACGTTTACATGGTACACCCAAAGGCAGTACCATCCCAAGTGGCACATCGTTCGCACCATTAGAATAAGTTCAATTAGACTAAAAAAGGAAAACTTTGGGTGTGCATAAATCGGTCTCTCATAATCCACTAAAGGTTCTGGGGTCTTCTGAATTCACCGAAGGGAACCTGGTCTTATGCAACACAATTCCTGAACAATTTATGTACAATGAAGTATCAGTACTGTTGATAATTGGACAACAAGCAGGATAATAACCAGCTTCTCTGGGAATTGTCAGTTCCTTGTAATGCCAAAGCACCAAACTTATAGTCTGATTCTCCATATAAAAATTATCACAATACGTACTATCATCGCATCCGGGATAACCCTCCCCCAATGGTTTTCTACAACAAAGGCATGGCCCTAAGTAACCATACCCAAACACTGCTTTCACTTCTACAAAATCAGGTGGCGAAGTATACATACAATTCACAAGTGATAAAAGGTTCGAGGTCCATGGGCTAGTGACAGATGATTAAGTAGGGTAACAAGCCGTTTCTTCTCCAAAGAACCTCTTATGTGTCTCTAAGAATACATTGCTCGGGTTGCTCTTCTGTTTCATGTTGGGAAGATAACCTTACCCTTACTATGTAAAGGAACACTTTGATCATTTCCCCAAAACCATGATACACCACATAATTAACAGCAAAATCACAAGGGTAACACATGTTCACTTTTGTTTATGGGTCCACACCATATTGTGCTGGGCAACAAGAAGCACTGGTTGCTCTTCCTCAGCAACCATTCTACCAAAGGGATGCATAACAAATGTTGAAATGGGGGGCAAAATGCAAGTGAAATATACAAGTTCCCAGTGTCCGTCAGAGCCTCACTGGTACAGGCTCCTATTGTCCATCAACAAGTTGGCACTCTTGAGCACCAGCGGTGGAATTTGCTCTGTACTAAGCTCGTATGCCACGTCGACCAGGATTGTATACCTCCAGGGTATACTTCGATCTATCCTATCCAATGTTCAAACAGTGCACAAAGCTCCCATCAACCTGAACTAAATCCAGTGGTACTATAACAAAGTATACTCTAACTTACACAGTCCATCCCTAACTAATCTTTCTTCTCTTTTGGTGCACCGTCTCTCAGCCGAGGGCGTACGTTGTACCTGGTGGCCCCAGGCACAGAATGATCACCAAACAAGGGTTCCTATATAGCTCGTATTTCCGGAGGAACCACTGCATTCAGCACGTCATCATTTTCCTTATCTGTTTGTGTCCATGTCAGTTGGGCATTGATAAACCGGACAAATCGAGGCACCGCCTCGCACTCGGAGTACCTGATGCTGTCCATTACCCACTGGTCATAGGGCAGGGGCAGAAGGACCCTGTAACAATGGGTCACATGGATCCAGTTCTTATGGCCAACAACTTTCACTGCGGTACGTGTTACCAAAGGGACTTGCTCCAGCCCCTTCCACCAAGGCTCCATACTTTTCTTCTGCTAAAAATTCCTGATCAATATAAAATCTCCAGGCTGAATGTGATGGCCAGGTCCCTCTGGCGTAGGAGGCAGGGAATCCTGCAACTGTTGGTGAATAAAAACGTAAACTTCCTGTTAACTGGCCAAGATAGTCAAGTAACATAGGGTACTCAATATCAGAAAACCACCAAGGGTGCGGGACGCCCCAGACATTTGCCGGGCGTCCAAACACAACCTCATACGGTGACAATCCTGTTCTAGAATGCGCTGTTATTCATGTTGACAAAAGAGATAACGGTAAAGCATCTGGCCACTTTAACCCTGCCGTCTCCTGTATTTTTGCCAATTTCAGTTTGGGAGTACCATTGCACTTCCAAACCAAACTCGCTGACTATGGATGATTTGCAGCATGGAATTTTTGCTTTATTTGCAGACCTTCACAAATCAATTGAATCACTTTTGCATTAAAATTACTTCCTTTATCACTCCAGATCACTCGGGGCAAGTGAAACAAGGAAAGAACTCCTTTAGGAGCACCTTTGCAGTCGTAATGACTGTGTTATCTTTAGTGGGATAAGCCTCAACCCATTTACTAAATGCACATACAACCACTAAAACATAGTTCAAATTACTGCCTCTCTAGCTCGATGTAGTCCATTTGAAGGACTTCAAAAGTAAAAATGTGGGTGGGGCGAAGTTACGGGGGGGTTTAGGGGTACCTTTCCCAGGATTATGCATCATGCATATCATGCAATACTTCACTAAGTGTGCAGCTGTCTTAGAGATATTATCGTTTTGCCATACAGGGTCTAACAATTTGCAAATGCCTTTAGCAATATAAGATGGGCCATGAGCCATAGTGACTACAGGAAGAACATATGCATCTGGAAACATCCATCTCTGCTTCCCTGACTTATCGATCCAACATCCCTAATCATTCAATTGTCCTGTAGTTTCCTGCCGCACTGCTAATTCTTCTCCCGTGACTTCACTTTGTATCTCCTTTGACTTATTCAGGAATCCACCTAGCTGGACCAGCCACAAACATTCTTTTCGTCTTTGTTCGGGCCATCTCTTTAGCTGTCTGATCAGCAAAAGCATTTCCCCTACCCACATCATTGGTAACCTTTCTGTAAGCACTACACTTCACTATTGCCAATTTCTCAGGGAGTGTTAAAGCAGACAAAAGCCTCAATATATGTCCATATTGGATTTTTGTGCAATGGGAAGTAAGGAACCCTCTCTCAGCCCAGAGTCGCACAAAATTATGCGGGAACCCAAAGGCATAGTGACTGTCATGATAGATGTTGACAACCGGTCCCTCACTCAATTTACAAGCTCGAATAAGGGCAGCAAGCTCAGCAGCTTGAACCGACTGATAAGGGACCTGTGATGTCTCCACTACTGTGTGCAGAGTGGCAATAGCATAGGTGGCAGCGATAGTGCCATCTGGTAATTAAAAACAAGATCCATTGACATATAGTACCCCTTGTGGGTCAGCTAAGGGAACGTCAGTCAGGTCTACCTGACCTTTCATCTCTTCTTCCGTCCGGAAGATGCAGTCATATTTGTCGACTTCATCGCTCTCAGAATGGAGGGGGAGTAACGTGGCTGGATTCAAAGTAGCACATCTTTTGATTGTGATATGTTTAGCAAACAATGTCAATTCATAGTCAGTAAGACGTGCACAGGGGAGATGCTGTTTCTTTATCTTATTCAAGAGTGTGTCCACAGCATGGGATACCATGACTTTGAGGAAAGTATCAAGCACAAGTTCAGACGATTGTCTGATTGAATTGGCAACAGCCGCAACAACTCTTAGACAACACTGGCAGGCTCTCGCAACATGATCAAGCACTGCAGAGAAATAAGCACACAGCAGTTGATTATCTTCCAATGTTTGTGTTAAAACAGAAAGCGCGCAACCAGCCATCTCATGGATATACAACACAAATGGCTTAGCATAATTAGGCGTGCCAAGCACGGGAGCCGAACAAAGCGCTGTTTTCCATTGCTCAAAATACTGCTGACATTTAGGGGTCCAGAGAAAAGGCTCATGCACTTCCTTAGTTGTTAATGCAAGCAAAGGTTTGATTAGTAGAGAGTAGTTAGGTATCCACTGGCAACAGTAAGAAGTGATACCTATAAAAGCGGGCACATCCTTTTGAGTTTGTGGAATGGGCATTTTAACAATGGTACTGATGCTCTCAGGGTCAACCTCCTTCCCTCCTCCGACAGTAAGTGACCTAAGTAGGTGACCTCCTGTCGACAATACTGAAATTTAGAAAGAGAAACTTTATATCCATGCTGATCTAAATGTAACAGACAATTATTTAAGCATGCACATCGCATTGCAGGCAGGGAAGAAAAAAAGGAGAACACTCATTTTGCTTTTAAATCAAGATATTAAATCATCTTCTTTTATAATTGTTTCTAGGTCGGTAATATACAGTTAGTGGCAGCACTGCATAAAATGAATTAAATGACAACCGAAACAGACTTGGTGCTCTAAAAAACGTGACTGTGGTGGTAGCGTGGCGCGTGGACATTAAGGTCTCGCGCCGGTACACGGCGAACAGAACCGACCGCCAGGGGCTTAATGATGTGCCACCACGCAGACTGGGAATAATTCCTGACGACCTTCCCAGGTCATTTACCACACCGGTAATCCCCAGCACACCTCAATTGAACAACCTTGTCCTGATGACGATCCTGAATTACATGGATCGAAACGCCGTCGACCACACAGCTTATTAATAGGCGTACTCGTCCAATTGTGATTCATATAATGAAAATAAATCGCCTTAATCTGTGATATCACTCAGTCACATGATTGGAACCACTCACTGTATATATTATTCACTAGAGTCACAGTGCGCCGTTTTCATGCTGTTCACCTTGCACTTGCGTCGCCACTACCACCACAGTCACATTTTTTAGAGCACCAAGTCTGTTTCGGTTGTCATTTAATTCATTTTATGCAGTGCTGCCACTAACTGTATATTACCGACCTAGAAACAATTATAAAAGAAGATGATTTAATATCTTGATTTAAAAAGAAAATGAGTGTTCTCCTTTTTCTTCCCTGCCTGCAATGCGATGTGCGTGCTTAAATAATTGTCTGTATCATTTTTACCTATTGGGACATTTTTTTCTATGTAGTAGTAGTAATAGCTTTATTCGATAAAAACATATCATAAAAGCGTTTCTTACATCTTTAAAAACAATTTTATCAACAATCATCAACATTAAAAACATATTATATACAAAACAGCATATTGAGCAGGAGGGCTCATTCACTGGATTAATAATTTTTTTGCAGTTCTTAAACGCCAGGCCCAACCCAAAAATGTTGGATGTATGACGTTACAACGCATACTTTTACTCCGCATACCATTACAACGCGGTATTTACAACGAATACCGTTACAACGCATAGCGCTTTGGGGTGCTGGATAGTGGTAAGTATAATTTACTATTCTAACTCCAGTCCCCGTGGACCCTAGGGAAGGTGTTGGATAGTAAATTAAACTTACCTCTTATCCTAGAGCGCCCCCCAGCGCAATGCGTTGTAATGTCATGCGTTGTAATGCCCGCGTTGTAATGGTAGTGCGGAGTAAAAGTTGCGTCGTAACGGGTGTATACCAAAAATGTTGCCATACAGGTAGAAAAGAGGGGTCTAGCATCTGTACGAAGTATACGTAGGGCTTCCAAATGAGAACGAGTTCCCAAACACCTGCAGAGGGGCTTCAACCACCTCTGTCTCGGGGCTGCGTAAACACTACACTCGAACAACACATGGGACACAGATTCTACCCTTAGAACACAAAAGGGGCAGTAGGGTACAGTTTGGGCGGGCGGTTTCCAGGTGGAGGTAAACTCACACAATGGAAGCACCCCCACCCTAAACTTAATGTACAATGATCGGTCCCATGAGTTCTGGATAGTGTCTAGATAAGGTTCCCTATACGGGATCTCCTTGATAGACAAAAACAAGGCTACAGATTTACAGTGATTTGTACTACGGACCCTCTCGATTTCTACCCATGCCCAGTAGGCCTTCTTTAGCTGTTGTTTTGGGGGTGCAGATTTGTTGGCCCAGGCCTCTCCTAGTCCTATTTTGTAGAGCAGCTTTTTAACCTCCCTAAGCCAGATGATCTTATGGGAGCCTGGCAGGGACATAATATCTTTTAAGGCTTCTGCATAACTGCTAAGTTCTTGCACATTCCAAATTCTGGACCATAGGAGAAGCGGGCGCAATTTCGCTTGATCGCATATTGCCCGGGTACCTGCATCAAGCAGCAGTGGGATTGTTGGTGTGCTGTGGGGCAAGCCCATAAGGTCTTTGTGGAAGTTGTTCTCAAGATGGGCCAGAGTATCAGCTCTATGTGTGCCCCACAGTTCGGCACCATATAGTGCCGCGCTCGCAACCCTTGCCCTATAAATATCTAAGGGTGCCCCAATTGGTTTTAATGTTGAGGCACGCTGTTCTTTAAGCAATGCACCTGCCACCCTTTTGTGAGCCAGAAACACCTTTTGGTGGTGTGCCTTCCAGCTCATGGTGTCACTGATACGTATACCTAGGTAGTCAAATTCTTTGACTCGATCAAGTGAGACGGAATCTAAGGCCGGTGGAAAAACAGACCTTTTGGGTGGGTTAAGAACCAAAAACTTGGTTTTTCCTATGTTTATAGCCAAACCCCTTTCATCGCAGAAGGCCTTGAAGCTGCAAAGCAACGATTGGATGCCCATAGGTGATTTCGAGATAAGGAGGGTATCGTCCGCGAACAGGAGCGTTGGGACTTCCTTCCAGCCAGGGTGGGTGCATCTGATGGCTGTTGGAGGAGATGCTCCACCACTCCGTTAATATAAAGAGAAAACAGAGTGGGGGCAAGCACACACCCTTGGCGGACGCCCCTGTCCACGGAGATACGAGGTGTTTTCTCTCCCTGTGTGCCCCATCTAATTTGGGCAACATTTCTGGCATGAAATTTTACGAGCAAGGACAGCAAATAGGGGAGGAGGCCTAACCCATCGAGGACGTTCCATAAAAGTGTTCGTGGTACTAGGTCGAAAGCAGTCCGCAAGTCATTAAAAATTAAGTACAGACTGCCCCCTCCCAGCACCACCACTTTCCAATAAATCATTAGAAAGCGGAACGTCTGCTCGATTGTGCCTGTTCCTGTTCTGAAGCCTGCTTGAAGATCCGACAAAATCTGATTTTCATTGGCCCACTGAATAATCCTACCCAATACCACCTTTCCTGCCACCTTCTGGGATGAATCCAATAAACTAATGGGGCGATAATTCGCTGGGTCGTCCCTGGAGCCTTTTTTAAAAATGGGTACGACTTCAGCGCCCCTCCACGAGTCAGGAAAAACCCCACCCAACAATACCTCGTTCAAGAGGGAAGCAATTAGTCTGCTCCAAGAAGGAGGGTAATTCTTAATTAGGTCTCCTGGGATTCCATCAGGACCTGCCGCTTTATTTGAGACAATACATCGAATTGCTCTCTCTACTTCCAAACTGGTAAATAGACCATCGTGACATGGGAGGTCAGTTAAAGGATTAGGAAGTGAGCCCAGAGGTGGACAAGCTAACTGGGTCGCACCTGAAGGAACGGAGTACAATTTCGAAAAATGATTAAACCATACATCCCCTGGAATGTTACAAGTTAGCTGGTGATCAATGGGCTTTTCCCTGGCTCTTAATAGGTCCCAAAACCTCTTAGCATCCTTCCTAGTGCTGGCCTCTACTAGGTCTCCCCAAAAATTAAAATCATAATCCTGCTTGGCTTCAGATATGATTTTTTTATAAGAATTTCTCGCAGCCCTAATATTAGCTGTGTCTTTAGACTTTAGTGTTGCAACAAGTTCCCTTTTAGCTGCACGACATTTGGCAGTGTACCACTTGTCTGTCTGTTTGGGAAGAATATTCGGGGGACCCCTACGAGTGGATTGGGGAACAACAAATAGGTCGCTCAATGCCATTATGGTCTCGGTGAATATGGGTAGGATCTTTTTACCAGTGGGGCTTAAAGTGTCTATCCGAGACTCCACTCCTGCCAGAATAGTCCCGGCTTGGGTCATCCTTGTTTCGTCTGCTGAAACTTTCGCCCACTTCAAGCGCCTACTACAGTTTGTGGGGGCTAATTCATGAGAAGATTTCCACTTGTAGTCAGATGTGCCATGACTTCCAACCTGCCAGGGAGGGGTAATGGTTAGCGAGAGAGGGTTTTCTATGTATACCTTCCTCACCCAGTCCTAATTGGGTATATGGGTCACACTCCTGTAAACCTTTACTAGATCTAAATGTAACAGCAGTTGAACTGTGCTGTCTCTACAACCTTGTTCTGTGTCAGAAGCGATAAGTATGTAATCAACATACTGCACCAATACATTACCTGAGGGAAGCAACAAAGAATCCAACTGACTTTCCAATGCCTGGCTATAAATACTCAGACTCTCTGTATAGCCCTGAGGAGCTCGACAGAACCTAAAGTCCCTACCAGCTAGGGTGAACCCAAACAGATATTTGCTATCGGATTGGATAGGAATACAGAATGCATTTTTCAGCTCAATAACAGAAACGAATTGAGCAGTAGAGGGAATCATTGTCAGAAGTGTCGTAATATCAGGAACTACTGGAAACTGAGGAAACACAATTTTATTAACTTCACGCAAATCAATCACAAAACGGTAAACATCCTCATGATCATCAGCGTCGCCTGAAGGCATCCTTCTAAGAATCGGAAGAATGAGACTTACTACTATGGGGGTTTGGGGCGGTTTAGATTGTATTAACTTTTAAAGCATAGTTAATGATTACCTTATGGAGCAAGTGTCTGTGGTCTTAACCTCTTCCATGCTCATGACGGCTCCCGGCCGTCATGAGTCACGGTGGGCATGTGCTCATGACGGGTGGGAGCCGTCGGGATCACGCCCGCTATTGGAATGTCTAGTGTTGGGACGGAATAACCGCCGCAGTGAAGAGGTTCAATGAAATTGGCTTTATGGCATTCTCCATTTTATATCCTTTGTGTGTTATGCGTATTGATTATCCTGTGATGATTTTAATTAATCGAGCAAGTAAATAAAGTACCTTGAACCTCAAAGCAAATAGCTCTGCCCCCGCTTATGCAACACGCTACAATATAAAACAATCAGAACTCCTCATGGGAAAATTTCCTACCTACTTCATATATTGTTGCTTTTATTATAATCACTTTCAAAATTAAATCAAAATATAAACGTTTGATAAAATATTGCTGGAACAAATATGTTTACCGGTTGTGTCTGCAAAGAACTGATTATAGTTTTTCAATCAGTAAATCCCAATGTTTTTCTCAGGAAAAGTCTATAAAACAATACATAACAGAAGAAATCGATATTTATAAGAATACTAAAACCGGGTACAGTATTCATTAAAGCACTTCTTTATAACGTTAATAATAATTTTACGATGTAAAATGCAATAAATACCTACATAATAATTGTATCCAAACGTAAAGAAGCTATTTTGCATCTATGTAGTATAAAAGGTAATACAAAGGGTGCACAGACATAATATCGACTCCAAAATATCGTTTGGACAGAATATCGAGTTTTAAATATCGTTTGGACAAAATATCGACAGGACAGAATATCGACAGTCAAAATATCATTTTTAAGGTAAGTGAAGTAATATCGACTGTAAATAATATAGAAAGTGAAAATATCCAAGTATATAATCTAGATAGTAAAAAATATCGTTTTTTAAATAATATTTAATTATTTATAGTGTTTTTATGTTATAATATGTGTGAAAAGTGTCATTTTATGTTATAATTATTTTTAATTAATGATTTTTTTTTAATTATTGTGTAATTTTATTCTGTAGTGGGTTGTGGGTTTATAGGGGAATAGGGTGGGAAGTAATTTAATTATAATTAATTAAATATGTAAATGTATTAATTGGTAGTAATAATTAATTAATTGGTAATTAAATAATATGTGTTAATTATTTAAAATTTAATTGGTAATTAATTTAATTTAATTGATTAATTGCTAATTATGTAAATTAAAATAATTTATTTCCTGTAGCGGGTTGTGGGTTTATAGGGGAATAGGGTGGGAAGTAATTTAATTATAATTAATTAAATATGTAAATGTATTAATTGGTAGTAATATTTAATTAATTGGTAATTAAATAATATTTGTTAATTATTTAAAATGTAATTGGTAATTAATTTAATTTAATTGATTAATTGCTAATTATGTTAAATTAAAGGGGTATTTTTAGGGTTCAGGGTCAGTTTTTGGTTTTTGGGTAAAGGGGTATTTTTAGGGTTCAGAGTCAGTTTTCAGTTTTTGGGTAAAGGGGTATTTTTAGGGTTCAGGGTCAGTTTTTAGTTTCTGGGGTAAAGGGGTATTTTTAGGGTTCAGGGTCAGTTTTCAGTTTTTGGGTAAAGGGGTATTTTTAGGGTTCAGGGTCAGTTTTCAGTTTTTGAGTAAAGGGGTATTTTTAGGGTTCAGGGTCAGTTTTCAGTTTTTGGGGTAAAGGGGTATTTTTAGGGTTCAGGGTCAGTTTTCAGTTTTTGGTGTAAAGGGGTATTTTTAGGGTTCAGGGTCAGTTTTCAGTTTTTGGGTAAAGGGGTATTTTTAGGGTTCAGGGTCAGTTTTGGGGTTTTGGGTAAAGGTTTTTTTTAGGGTTCAGGGTCAGTTTGGGGTTTTTGGGGTACAGGGGTACATTGTAAAAATAAAGTAAAATTAAATTTACATTAATTTAATTTAATGAAATTAAATTAAATTAAATTATATTAAATTAATTTTAAATAATTTAAATTATAAAAATTATTATATACTTAGCAATACTTACGTAGTAATGGTAGTGCGTTGTAAAAGTTGCGTTGTAACGTCATATATCCACTGTTGCACTCCTTGGAGTGGGAATAGTAATTTTAACCCCTACGCTATCCAACGCTTTCCCTACTGTTGCACCCACTGGAGTGGGAATAGTAATTTTTACTCTTTTGTATTTGTACGTTAATAATATTGGCTATTATTTAATTAAATTGTGTTACTATATATATACATGTTTTAAGAAATATGATTAAAAAAAATATTATTTTTTTACTTTCATTAATTATTTAATTATTAAAAGTTATTTTAAGTATTGTTAAGTATATTTTAGTAATTAATTTTTTATATTAATGTAATTAAACATTGTTTTTATTAAAGTCGATATTTTTTAAAACTATATTTTTGTAAACGATATTTTTAACTCGATATTTTTGTACTTACCTGTTTGTAGATAGAAACTCGATATTTTGTCTCTCGATATTTTGTCAACGATATTTTTGTTGGTTGATATTCTGTCCCTCGATATTATTTCAGTGATCCAATACAAAGATAACATTTCTGCTCCAGTTACAACATATTAATTATCTAGAAAAAATACATGTTTGCTCTTCTGGTACAATGCATAATTCATGACAGATACATACATGTTTCTAACACATGGCTGTCTAATACCGTGACTGGGTCTGTCTGTCTCTGACATGACATGTGTAGGTAGATGTCAACAACAGGTCAAGCAGGACTGATTTAATTATGTGAAAAAGGTATGGAGATCATCGTGAAAGAGGACAGCTGAAAGAGACTTTTTACATGCTTTTGTGCCTCCGCTCTGCATTTTCTGTAACATTAAACCTTGCACTAAAGACCGTCTTGCCTCAAATTCAGTCATGAAGAAGCATGCATAAGTGATGGCATGAAAAATCCAAAATGGCGTCCAGTGGACCTCCACTGCCAAACATTGGAACCAAGACAATATATTACGGTTACTAGAGTTACGGCTACAGTACATACAATAAAGTAACAAACTGACGGTTTTATATATAAAGTCGGTATTCTGGAGAGCATTTTCCATCAACCTCAGAAGAATGAAAGTCAGCGTTCACATTGCTGGGAATTGAGTCTACCAACTGTATAGCGCACAGGACAGAGCTGTAAACACGGTAGTCAATGGACTGTTCATGCTAGTCGTAAAAATTAAATAAAAGGAATTTTGGTGTGAAGTGGAAATATTTCAGCATTGCATACCTTTTTGCTCTATGGAGCCGCTGTGTTTGCCAGCACCAGTACTAAGATTTTGCCACCCCCTCCATGGTGATAAAGTTTATCAGAGCTTTCGCAGTTACTGGAAACTGGAATGTGTATCAAATGCTTTTGACCGCTATGGAAAAGTGGAGGACAGGAAACAAAACAGGCTGAACTAAAACAGGTCTAATCCCAATAAGCAGTACCGTGCTAATAGCTTTATTTTGTAATTTCCAGGCCGCTTCAAATGTGTGTCTAGGAGACACATTACCAGCACTAAATTTACAAGTTCATAATTGTTGTCAGATTTAGATCCAAAACAAGATCATATCCTCGGAAAGGAGTTAACTTCCCTGTTTACTCCTATTAAGCTCGTCCCAAAATGGCCTTCCTTTTTGGTATCTTAATAATGTTTTTATTGTGTCCTGGACCTTTTTTTTAAATGACTAATTAAATATTGTTGTTTTCCCTTTGGTTTCTTCTGAGCCGTTAAAGTTGGCTTTCACTACACTTTACATAAATGCATATGACTAAAGTTTAAGTGAGTAACATACAATGCTCTGCCTTGACATACCCCAAAGACACCACCTTTGCAAAACGTTTTAGTTTTCATGACAAAACCTTTGTGGAGTCATGCGATCATTTGTGCTGTATGCCACTTGTTTCAAAGTATCTGATTTCTTCCTTTCCCAAGGGATTTACTTATTCTCCTCTCCACAGATGTTAGGCTGATTGCTGTATAGTTATTGGTTTATCGGTGGCCAGAGATAACATCTAATCAGATGTTTAAGGCAACATTAATCACCAGGGCGGCATCTTGAGGCCTTTCAGGGTATCCCACGAACAACGCCGAGGCCCAACACCCCGCCTAGCAGTTCACAGACTCTATGATGGGAATGTGACTGCAGCTGCACTTAAAGACCCAAAGCTGAAGTTCTGTTTAAATGTGTTGTGCGCATTATATACACACAGCCTGTTACCACCCCGCTCCTCCCTAAGCCTGGCCAGCAAGCTCGAGTGGTTGTTCTATAATTGAGAAATTGCTCTGTGTGTATATCATAATTACAGGTCAGTGACCCAGGGTCTCACAAGGAGGTACTAATCGTTTTGTCACTGTGCCACAGATGGCCCTCGACATGTTCGCAATGACCAATGGCCTCCTCACTCTGTTCTAATACCATGATTGCCACCTACATTTGTTCCCAGGGTTTGTATCCCTTATCCATTTCCAGGTACCACCCGATGCTTTAGTTTAATACAAGTTGTTTATTTTCTTTTTTTTTAAGGCGCTGTAACTCGGAATGTGTAGAGACATACAGAAAGAGTCTAGGACGAGTATTGGATGCATTCAGGGGGGCTCTTGCAGTCAGCATGGTGAGGGGTTGCCTGTTGTCACTTGGATGTGGCAGTTTTAAGTGGGGGCATCTGGAGCAGAGAGTGAAGACAGAACTATTTGCAATAAAAGGACAGCCGGGGTGTGGGCAGACACAAGGAGCATCGGGTGCAGAGTGAGGGCACCGTGCACAGTGAGCGTGGTACTGGGATTGGGCACTCGGGTGACTGAGAGAGCCAGTTGACGCGCAATGAGAGAACAAAGAGAGAGGGCATGTAAGTGACTAGGGCCAGGGAAGGTCATCGGGGGCAAGAGGGTGGTTGTCTAGGCGCAGTAACGGATGGAAATCGGCAGAGTGGCTTTTTGGTTTTAATTGCGGTCCGGTCGTGAGTCTCGTGACGCCCCCAGAGCCTGGCCATGAATTCAATCAATGTAAATGGGTGGAGACTCATGCAGGGGACGGCCGGGCACCGCGGTCGGGTCGCTCACCTGTGGCTGCGGGCGCCGGGCGGCAGACACGGGGACAGGCTAGAGTAGAGAAGAAATAATTAAATTATGGGGTGCCGTGCCTCCACGCTCCGTTCCAGACCAGCCTCTCTTTCAGTCATCTGGGCCTCGCAATAACGCTTGCGCTGTCTCCAGACCATTGATTGTACCACAGCGCACAGACTCACTGAGAGTAGATTTCGTTAGGCGGGGCACATCACGTGCAGCCATCCAGCACAGGTTAGAGGTCACAGGTGGATTTAATAAATAAAATAACATCGGGTGACATCACGGATATTGTTCCAGATGGTGTGTGCAGCACCAGCAGATGCATTTTATGCAGATTATGCTTGTTGTTTGCTCAGTCACGCCTCAGGGACAGGGTCCAAATCGGCACCCAGCAACTAAACCGGCCCCCTGGCACCAAACCGGCCCCCACCACGTCCAGCCTACCGGGGGATTGCCCGGTGCCCGGAATTGTCAGTCCGGCCCTGCCCAAAGGTGTTTTGGTGGGGTACCTACTAGTACGAAGAAGCTGTCTGGCAAGAACACCACGCCCCCTATCATTTCTTCTAAATGCTTGTTGCAACTGCACCTTCGTCTTGAAATCCTTATGCTTTTTCTCTGTCTTCTCTTTCTCCTCTTAGTCACGATGTTCATAATATTGAGCCACAGTCATAATAACAGAGGGGGAAGAGGTGGAATCTCAGATGCCTGTAAAAGTGTCTCAATTTTGGGAAGTAAGTTGGAAACAAATCTATCAAAAGTACAACCGAACTCCTCCCTCAATGGACATATCTTGTCCACTATAATCCAAAAACGTATCTTCAATTTGAGTAAAGAAATCAGACACGCTTTCATTTTTCTTCTGTCGAGAAGCTGTCAACTTATTCCAACTTCCATTGCATATATGTAATAATGTGACCTGGCAAAGCAAGGATCTCAGCTCAGGGCTTATCTCCTGGTTTTCTTTCCTGATGCCATCCCTTAATCACATCCCACGTACCACCCAGCTCCGCAACATGGTCTTGAGTATGAACCTGTCACTAAATATCAACCGGAACAAGAAGACCAAAGAACAGTTCAATATCAGCAAGAGTCATTACAGTAGAAGAGGCAGCCTCTGTCGGTTCTTTATAATAAGCAGTAGGATTTTTCCTGGGATCAGGCTAATGAGTCGTAAGGGACATGACCTCACTTCTTTTCCACAGAGTATAAACCCACTGTTCTTGAAAAATGGGCCGGCACACCCGCTCAGGTGACAGTACCACGCTGATCAGTTAACTCTGGTATTTCTGGGTGATATATAGGATGAACCTCTCGCACCGGAAACTGAGATACTGGGGTAGGACTCTTCTCATTCAACCTACCCTTATAAACAATTAATGTTGCCACATTTGCGAAAACTTGGCCAGGCTCCATACTGTTAGCATACATGCGATCTCTAATGTCAAATAAAAGTTGCAGGCCATCATTCCCAAAATGTTGCTGCCATGGACTAATCAACATAGCGGACATATGCTTACGGGCATGCTCTTTTACAAAGGGCTCATAAACTCGCATTACTCCCCAAACATCCTCCACACAGTAAATGGGATTACGACCCCACTGTGCAGCCTGATTAGCTACTACCTTCTTCTCCTCATCCCCCACCTCAGATCCAATAAACTGGCCCATACACTCCTTAAATTTTGTCACGTCTCTATCCTCAAATTCACGAACCGGCGTTTCACTACTCGCAGACGTCGGAGGATGAAAAACCAAGGTAGGGTAACTGACAGAATTAACAGGTACAATTGTCGCTGGCGATTGCGTCGGAGGAGAGAGAGCAGGAGATATAGCAGTCAAGACAATAGGCATACTAACAGTCACAGTTGCCACAGATGGCGAAGCCAAAGAAGGAGAAGGAGGTGCGAAAGCCAAAGCCATCGAAACAACGGCAGTAGATTCAGGGACCGTTCAAACAGTAATAGCAGGCTGCTGCGATGGCAAGAGGACAGTGGGATATATCTTCTCTGCAGCATATGGGGGTGAAGGTCGAGTATCTAACAATTCCTCGAACAAAAGTGTCATTTTCCTCCTGGGCCAAATAGGACTTATCAATTTGCAACCAAAATCTCCTATCTTCACATTCAACTCCCTTTTTTTGCTTTTCTTTATCGTATGCTACAGCTTTCTAAGTCAGCATCTGCATCTTTCCTTTCCATGTGTCTTTTTCAATTTTCAACCGTCTCTGCCTGGCTGGCTTCTGCCACGTTCTGAGAGGATCAGACATAGACTGTCTACTTAGTCTCTGAAATAACTGTTCCTATAAAAACCCAATCTTTTGTTCATCAAAAGTGCCCGTCAATGGCCACTGTAACTCGGCATTGTCACTCGTATATTTGCGCCATAATGTACTAAACATAATAGGGCAAAGACCATGCTTCACATACATATCAAAATTCAGAGTGCCTTCTGGAGGCGCCGTCTAGGTTTGTTCTAATCAAGCATCTGTAGAACAACTGCGACAACACAAAGAGAAAATCTTACTGATTCCAGGCATTTTCAAAAGAAACGAAGTTCATTATTTATACCTGGCAAAGCAATTGCAAATGCTTTTATCAAAACGGTTCTCAGACCGTACCAAACTCAAACCATAATGGTACCCTATCCACAAAGAACAAAAACAAACTTCCCTGATATCAGTAGCACAAATGAACCGATTCTCCACTGTTGACTCTTCAGACCAAACGGTCAGATCCAAGGGTTTTGCCGTTCAAGACTCCAGTCAGGATGACCACTGGGCGAGGTACCATCCAGAGGGACAGAAGGGGCAGCTGCGATTATCAGGAACTCTTTGTGCAGGGATCCCTGATCCGTCAGTCCAACCCGACAATAGCCTTGACCTCCCACCCCCCTTCCATGGAAGGGGATGGTTCAATCATCCGGAGGAATGCCTGTTCGGGCACCAACTGAAGGAAGTTACACGTTTAGGGTCACCGAGGTCACTAATGACCACCTCTCAGACTTCCATACCAAATGAAGAGTCGGTCAGACAGTAGAGAATACAAACCGATAACTGGTCATTCAAAGTACACTGAGTGGAGCCCTGTCTGCCCAGTTGCTAGAAGTGCTGCAGAGGGACTGACATCAGCAAGCATAAAGATACATTATGTACATTTCAGAACCAATAAAGACACGCCCACAATTGAATTTTCCAGGCAGCTGCAGCTAAGAGTTAAGTACAAAGAGTAAGTTTCGATTCTGAGGCCGGGCACACATTATCTTCTATGGAAGGTCGTTCTGCCCATCTCCGCTACTAGACAAGTGGGAGAAGGCCTCTATCTAGTGGGAAAGGTATGCACTAATAAGACCAGTCTATTCATTAGTTAAGCAAGACTCAACCTTGGAGAAATACAACTCAGCAAAGGCCTTTTCTCAGATCTAGCAAAGGATTAGTTTCAATCATGATTCAAAATGGGGCTCAAATAGAAAATGGTGCAGCGAATGCTAACTTACATATGACAATACATAAACTAAATCATTTCAATTCTAACACCACCACACTCTGACAATTGTCGAGGTGTGTAACAGCAGTGCGTCCACTGCTGACCTATTGTATAGGCCATTTGAAACCCTCTCCTACCCGTGACCTCTCGGTCCATTCAAAATGCCCTCCGGTCCTGTGAAGACCCAGTCATTGACTGTAATGAGCTGCGCAGCCCAGTAATACTTAAGGACGTCAGATACCACCAGAACCCCCTCATAAACATCTCTACATGTTTGCTCAGCACTATATGGGAGCTCCCTACATCCCACAACTGCGGCCTGACTTCAGAATTGATTTGTTTATAAACCCCTGGTGGTATCTTGTAGTGGGTATTCTGCAGGACGTACAAGAGGCATGGCAAGGTCATCATTTTAAAGAGGGCAGCCCTACCCATCAGGGACAGTTGGAGGGTCTGCCATTTTTCCACACCTCGTTCGAGTCTGCCGATCAATGGATTTAAGTTGTTTTCCAGGAACTGCTCCTGTTCCCGACTGACATGGATGCCTAGATACACAAATCCCTCCTGGATGATCTGCCTGACACAGTCTGAGGGCAATGTCAGCATCCCCCTGACCAAGGGGAAATCCAGGGACTTGCCCCAGTTAATTTGATACCCGGATTGGTCTCCGAAGATCCGGAAGGTCTGGATAATCCTGGTAACAGACCAGAAAGGCCTGATTACGTATAACAGTATGTCATCAGCATAGAGAGAAATATGTTCCTTCCATGCCCCATATGTATTGATGCCCCAGATTAGGGGTCCTGTCAAACGTGGGCTGCAAGCGGCTCCAGTGCCAATGAGCATATCATGGGGGACAAGGGACAACCCTGTCACGTGCCCTGCCTCAGGTGAAACGCTCTGGGGAGCATGGCGTTGACCCTCACCTGCGCCAGTGGGTCCCGGTATAAGAGGCGCACAATTGCAATACCCATGGCCAAAACGTAATCTCTAGAGGGTAGTGAAATTATAATTCCTGCCCACTGTATTTAATATTTTATAGACTAAATGTGAGAAAATGTGTTTTTTGGGTGGCCACACTTTAACTGTTTTACATGAGGGCGTCTTTGTATTAAAAACGTTGATGACCACTCACATACTCTTATGACTTAGCTAACTACTACACAACCACCCACTTCTTATTTCTCATTAAGGCCCAATGGCAACCTGTCAGCCAGCCATGCAGTGCTTGTTGATCATATTACCTAAAATAGCATAGGTAAATATATAAACATTGAAAATAAAATTCCAAAGGTTATTCTGTGTTCCACAAGTTATTCATTAAATCCCCATCTTAGTCCACAGTGGTACACTTTGGGCATAAAACCTGCATGGTAAATGTAAGAAATCGTCTCATTATTTATGGTGGGTGACTGCCCACCTCAAGGAATAATCACAGCTCTTGCCAGGAGGAACCATCAAAATCCCGAAAGAAAGTTGAGCTCTATTGCCTAGTTGCTATATCACAGAGCAGGCAGGTTTAATTTGGGGCTATGTGTGAAGTATTTATCCCATGCTAAAACAGTGGTAAGTCAAAACACCAAACAATAAAAATCCCAAGCTGAATTTCAGAAATGGAGTAAGCTTTAATAAACAGAATGAAACCGAAATTACAAAAATCCAATTGGAGGAATTGAAGATGTACATGTTTTGAGTAGAAATAGAGCAAAGAAATAGTAAAGCACCCATCAAATTCAATGGTCAAGGTAGGCTAGGACCATGGTGCAATTTATGTCTGACTGTGATGGATTCCTGGATGGATACGCCAAGTGTAAAAAACCTTCTAAGTTCCACTGGTCTTGGCGAAAAGTCTTCAAAAGTTTCCAAATCTTTCTTCTGGTGCCCTATCAACCAACGGAGTCCACTTTTAACCCCTCCTCCCCACAAACATCACGAGAGGCACTTAGAGGTACACAGGGTGTCTGCTGGGGGCATTCCAGGTCCAAATGCCAGTGGTCAGCCTTGGACTTACAGGAAAAAGGGCTCTGGCAGCCTATTGTATCTCTGTAGCCACACAGGAGGTCAGCCAACTGACTGGTGGAGTCCACCTCTTTGTCCTGGGTTCAAGAGGGGGCAAGTCCAGTTAATAGGCCTCCTTTATGTAGCAGCAGGTTCAGTCCTCTTTTAATCTTCTGCTGGTCCAGAAAGTTGGTGCCTGGGGTTCTATATGTATGCCTGGCACAAGCTAGTCAGTGGGGGTGACTCCTGGATGTTCCTTAAACAATGGGGTAACATTTCCCAGGGTTAAACCTTACTGAAAACTGTCCCAAAATACCATGTGTCGGGCCATTTTCAAGACAGCAAAAGTCTTCGGCCATACTAAATATGGTTTCTAGGGCTAGGGGTGTGTGTGGGGCATGTACTATGGTAATCCTAGTGTTCTCCTTTACCTAACACTAAACTCCAGTTACAAGCAGGCACTGTATCCACAACAAACATGCAGACAGAAGTCTGGTAGGATAAAAGCAGGGTCCTTCAAGAACCAGGTAGATTTATCTTGGCATCATGTTCTCTCTGTTTCAAGTGTACCCCAAGCATTACATATGACTCAACAGACCTGTCAAGCAGTATTAGACAGTGTGGTGTCACAGAATGCCCATAGCCCCCACTCTAAATATTCTGTGGAGTTTACAGGAGTTATCTATACTCAATCAGGTCATCCTATTGTCTGCTCCAGGGAGGTATTGCACACATATTCAATGCTGAGCACAAGCTTGGTGAAGCTGGAGAGATAATGCAAATTAGCCTCCAGGAACTTCAGTCAGGAAACATGTAACTTCTTGAAAGTTATTTACTTTAATGTTTGTTATAAATTCGACTTCACCATTGAATTGAATTTTTAATAACTATTAAAAATAGTGGCTTAATTATTTTTATTGCTGATCCCTTTCCCAAGTTAGCGGTTTTCCCATTTTAATCTGCACTCTACTTAGGTAGGACAGCTCTACCTGCCACAGTTTTTTTTACATGTCTCACTTTTAAATAACATATACCCTACCTTGTGGGCTAAAACACTTACAAAGTAATGACTTGCTAATATTTAAAAGGGAGTTTTTACCTATTAAAAAGAGTTACACAGGGGTGTGGGTGTCACACTGCAACTGTCAGGCTACACAGGGTAGGCCTGAAGCCATGTTTGTATTTCCACTAGAGGGGATGGCATAATAGGTGTTGCAGTCCACAAATGCCATATGTTCAAGCACTTTCTTGAACATATAGGGTCTGATCCTGATGTGGTTAGGAAGGCCTCCTAATAGCATTTACTCCATCCAAATTGGATCGGGAATGTGTCTTTCCACCCAAATCGGAAAGGTTTCCAACCGACTGAGTACGATGCGAGTAGGCAATAGGAATATCCCAATCCAAATCCAATGGCATTTGGAATGACCGAGCCATACGGAGCAGAATTGTATGTCTCTATGGGCTGCGTTTCCAAACGATGAGTACGATGCTGGATGTGGACTGCCTTTTTGAATTGTGCCGTCACCCTCGAATCGGCTGTCAGAATCAGACTTTGGGGGCCCATAGTGCCCCCCCTGCACCTGGAGCCTTCCCAATGGGGCCCAGGGGGGTAACCATGGGTCTTCCCTTCCCAACCATGCACAGTGTGGGAAGCACTAGGGGGTGCCCGATTTTCCCCAGCCACCCCTTTCTTCAATGGGAGCCTATGCATTCGGTTGGAACAAAGGCTCCCATTGAAGTCAATGGGAGTCCAACCAATCGTATCTGGAAGCATCTGAATGCATCGTACTCGGTCGGTGGGACTCTCCCGATCCGATTCGGTTGCAAACCATTCTGAAACCCATATGGACAGGAAGCTTTTCAAACCGCATCAGAATCGGTCCCATAGTGACTTACAGGCAATTAAAATGTGCCAGTTAGGAATAAACCAATTTAACCATGTTTGATGGGAGAGTAAAAGCACTGTGCTCCTGGTTAGCAGGATACAGTTCAGAGTTCAAAAGGCAGATAAATTATGCAGTCCAACAAACTGTGAAATTTCTGTGGTGGCCATGCATAAAAGGCAGATTTTCTACAGTAAGGCACTGCACTTTCTGAAAAAACAGCTCAAGACATAAAGGGGCAGATTTACAAGCCCCTTGTGCCTCTTTTACGCTGCCGTTGCATCACTTTTGTGATGCAGCGGCCGTGCAAAAGATGCGCCATGCTGCGGGGTATTTACAACGGGACTCATCTGGGAGATGCGTCATGTTGTAAAGCCCTGCGCCAGAAGTAGGCGCTCCTGCGCAGGGGGGGGGGGGGGGGGGGGGGGTTTCGGCGCAAGAACGCCTTCCAAAAGTGGCTGAGTGAAATCTACAAGATTTCACTCAGTCACTTTTGAGCCCATGCTGCGTCAAAACCCTGCGCCTGCTTGAAGCAGGCATAAGATTGACGCAGCATTGCAAAGATAGGGCCACCAGCAATGCACCACCTTTACGACACAGATGCGTCGCGCATCTGTGTCGTTTTTGCCCCATGGTGCGCCGCATTGTAAATGGCAAATAACACAGTTGATGGACAGAATGTAGAACAATGTCATACATTCACCCCAGTACAAGGATCTGGGACTAAATCCATCGTTTTTTTGCACTCCACATCACCCTGGGTTAGACACTGGCTATATTGTAAATGGGGCGCATCCATGGTGGCGGATCCGTGGTGCACAATAACTGGCGCATCCCTGCTGATATGCAGGGCTGCGCCAGTTATTGTAAATCTGCCCCATAGGCTTTATGTGCACTGCACATGGACAGTTGGAGCATTGGAATGCGGTCCTAAATGGAGGGGTCTAAGGTGATTGCACAGTTATAGGTGTGAGAGTGGCCCTGACCAGAGTTTGATTGATACTTTCTGTTAGCCGTTTTGTTTCTTTTTTTCAGTTTCATTTTATTACTGTTATACGAAAAATGAAATCTGTTTGATCCAAATCCCTAGCCCGAATAGAAAGCCCAGTGGCTAAGAAAGTAACGAATAACTTGTAAGTGATGTACAATCAAACATTAATCTGCTGCCTCTTGCGGCCACTGACAGAGCACTGTTGTATATTTGTGATCTTGGAATGTAATTCTGATTATGAACCTTTGCAAAACCAATAAAACAGTAGAAAAAACAGAGAGACAGAGGATGGGGCTGTGAACTTTTTATGTTCTGGCTTCATTCCTATTGAATAGTCTACCTTTCATCTCCCTTTGTTTGCTGACTATTTATCGACACTATAGAAAGAGGTTAGAAACCTGCCAATGTGCCTCATGCTCTACTGATTCTGCGTTTCTTAAGCACATATGGCAACAACAAGCCACTATGGGTGAATGAGTCAAACTTGACCATAACTTAAAATATTTAAAAATACAATTAATTTTTAAAGCGACATAATCCGGACAATACAACTTCAAAATAGATAAAAATGTAACTAGAGACAATGCAGAAAAAACATTGAACATACTAAAACCTAATTGCAAGCAAATAAAAATAATTTCCAGTCAATTCAAGTCATAAATGGATACTAGAATTTTGAAAAAAAAACAAATGGTTGTGGAATTAAACGGCTCATGGGAGAGCCAAAACAGCTTTATGAACTTAGAAATGATGTGAAAATGTTGAGGACTGTGCATTATGCATGCATCATCTTGTAATGAATTACAACAGCGCAGAGCATCCACAAACAATGTGTAAGCAAACACTGTGCAAGGGTTTCCAGCTCAGTGTAGCCTTCCCCATATGAGAAAATCTCCTCAGAGTGTGACCATACCATGAATTCCAATACTGTGTGCCACGCTGTCGCAACACCCGAGCTGGTCTCCAAGACATACTTCAAACATAAAACATGTGTACAAAAATAGATATGAAGTAAAACTGACATGAAGGCAGTCAGCTGTGTGGCAATCAAAATTAATTGTCATTATTACTCTATTACCGCCTGATTCATCAAGCTAAATTGCACTCGCAAAGGGCAAGATTCTCAGAATCTTGCCTTTGCGAGTGCAATTTTTGCATTTGGGATTCATCATCCCAAATGCAAAATTCGCTATTTAAGAATTCGCACATTTGCGAAGAATTGAATTTAAGGAATCTCTGTTTGAGATTCCTTAAATGCAATTCATGAAGCATTTTAAAATTGCGAAAATGCAATTTTGGGCCACTATTTACCGAGAGGTCAGACCTCTCGGTAAATAGCAAAAACTTAGAAAAATGCTTTTAAAAACATTTTTCTAAGTTGCATGTTGCACACACACATGTCCTTTGGACATGTGTGTGCGCAACACCTGTTTCAATTTGCATTTAAGGGGTGCTACAGGGTGTCCTTTGGACACCCCTGGCACCCTTTAAATCGCTATCTTATTTGCGATTAGCTAATTGCTAATCGCAAATAAGGAATACTCCCCATTCATTCCTATGGGCCTTTTGGCCCATAGGAATGAATGGGGAGTTATTCCTTATTTGTAAGCATGGGCGGATTTTGCGGATTGGCAATCCGCGAACTTGCGTATTTACGGATTCGCAATCCGCGAAGATCCGCGAACTCTAGCGGATTTGCGGATTTTTCCGTTTTTTGTGTTGGCGTGTGTTCGCGCCGATTTTGGGACAAGTTCGCAATTGCGAACTTACTTTTCGGCTTGCAACGGCCGCGACTATGTTGTTTCTACGTCTGGTTTATCATCACAGGTTCACAGCACCCTCTGTTTCACCACTGCCACCCTCTGGGACACCCATGCCACCCTCTAGTACATCCTCACTGGCACCTATTAGGTTTATTTATCACTGTAGATTATGGTGGTTGAAAAAAGCAAGCACACCTGCCCTTCTTCAACTGCCATCAATTAATTTGTGTTTCATTAATGTGTCAGTAATTTTGAAAGTTCCAGTCTGGCTGGCACCTGCTTCCTTCCTTATCTGTAATTTGCTTTTTGTTGCAGTGAAATTTTTTTTTCACAGGACCTTTATGGTGCTATTCTATGAGCCTGCTGTTTGGGTCATAGCAGGGTCATATAATAGTTGCAAACTCTGGAGGGGCCCATCAGGAAGCACTACCTTGAATGTTACTAATGTTAAGTTTGAACTTTTGCACCTGCTCATTGCTTTCAGTTTAGCTAAAATCGTTTTTTCTGCAATTTCGCGCGTTTTTTGGGGCGCGAATCCGTGCGAGATCGATTTCGGAAGCCGCGAATACGTGCGAATACAAAATTGTTTTTGTTGCGACGTGTATGTTCGCGTGATCTTGCGCGTGTTCGCGAGGCGCTTCTAGCTATACGTTTGCCAAGTTACCCTATCGGTCGTACACGGGCGCGGCCATCTTGTTGGCGTGACGTAATTCCGTTTCCGCCCGCTATGTGTAATCTCGCAAAGTGTGCTGCTCGCTAGTACAATTTCGCGCGTACTCGCAAGGAAAATCTCGCGCGAACTTACCCACGCGGTCGTGAACGGGCGCGGCCATCTTGTTTCTCATTCATTGCTATGGTTCTGGGCATGCTTTCTCTATCCTCTCTCAATCTCTGCCATCCTTTGCTTGTTTGAAGTTTTTTTGATCTAATTTTACTTATTATCTAACCCTCTATTTTTCTAGCTCTATATTTTTGTGTTTTCTGCAGCTTTTAGTTACTTTTAAACTACTTTTTTAAACTCTTTTCTTTTCTTCTTCACTATTCTATTTCTTCTTTATCATTTAAGTTTATTTCTGCCCAGACCATGGTAAAGGGAGCCGGGAAGCACCCTGAGAAGGGGAAGGGTCCCGCACCCCGTGCCCGGCTCCCGTGCGGGCGTTTAAGGGGGGAGCAAGTGGTCCCGAGGGAGATCTTCAGCGCGGAGGAAGTGGCGGCACTGATCTTCCACGTCCAGCGCCGCCTCCCCAAGACGATCCTGGGAGGCGGCAAGATCGCGACCGGCTATGGCATCCGGGAGCGTCGCAAGCGGTGGGAGAAGGTGTGCCGGGCCATGTACAAGATCTCTGGGGTCCGGCGCACATATAACCAGGCCACCCACCGCTGGACCGATGTCATGGACCGGGAGCGGGACTTGCTGGACGCGCTCGGCGTAGAGGTCCCCGGGCTTGGTGAGTAGTAGTAGTAGTACATTTACTACTCTGTTTTATCCTGCTCTGTTGTTTGCAAATCTTTGTTCTTTACCAAGAGCAATAATGCTGCCGATTACATTGAGGTAAATTATATTTCAAAATCTTCTATGCATTTCAGGTGCACTGCTCTCCTTCTCAGTAGCCTTGCTTGCTACTATGCTTCTTTGTTTTGTATGTTGTGTTCAGAAGCATTTCATTGGCCTGAGAAATTATGTATGAGTGTACTGTAAAAAAAAGAACTGCGTAATGCTAGACAGTAAGGGTCATATTTTCAATTACCGGCGCATCCCTGCAAAGTAGCAGGGATGCGGCAGTAATTGTGTGCCATGCCACCACCACCCATTGGCCCAAAACGTCACAGAAGCCTTACGCATCTGTGCCGTAAAGGCAGCGCATTGCTGGAGTTGTGTGCCAACGATGGCGCAGCTCCAGCAATGCTCTGGGGTACCCTATCTCCCCAATGCTGCATCAAGCCATACGTCGGCTTCAAGCGCGCAGGGTTTGAGTCATGCATCATTGTCCTAAAAGTGACTGATTGACATCTTGTAGATTTCCCTCAGCCACTTTTAGGATTCGTTCCTGCGCAGGTACGCCCTCCCTTGCGCCGGAACGCCCCCTGATGGCGCAGGGCTTTACAACGTGATGCATCGCCCATATGCCCATATGTGTTTTTTTTTTTTATATATACGCCGCACCAACACCATGGCGAGTCTTTTGTTCTGCCGCTGCGTCAGAAAAGGCACGCAACAATGGAGGAAAATCAGCTGCAACTTCCGCAAGGGACTTATAAATCAGCCCCAACAGACTGAAGTCCAGTCCTTCCTTTAGACAGTCACATGGCTATAAGAAGAAATAGTGGCGGTGGTGGCGGGTGGATTGATAGTTTGAGTATTCACTGATCTGCAAGCAGGATGGACTTTGTCTGTCACGTGTTGCGCACTGCTGCCTGCAGTGCCAGGCCTAGGCAAACCTCTTTAGTAGTCTGTTTATTGAGTTACATAGGAACTTTCTAAGTCAACGTTCCGCAAATCAGGCAATACGAATAACGTAGTATACCACATGAGATAGATCCCGTGGAATAGTTGTCTATCTATTTGCTATTTTTCCAAAATATGTTGTTATTGTTCTTTTGAAATGTTTGATTTGGTTGAAAAATCTCATCCATGTTTTCTGGTTTTTCTTTCTTTCATGTTGTACATCAGCTCCCCCCAAGGGCAAGAGGACACAGGAGGAGGGTGCTGAGGATGCAGGCCAGGATCGGGCAGGCGAGGGCTCCTTTGCTGGCCCCAGTAAGTTTACATTTTAATAAACAGTACCTATTTTTTCCTAGCGTTCCTCATTCGATTTTTTCTAAATCGTCTTTGATCTTCTTGTAGACTGGATATAAATTCTTATCCTGCCTCGAATATGACTCCCTGTGGTATTACTAGACTATTCTTATTAGTCTGTCTGTGTAGCTAACTAAGATTGGACATTTGGCAATTCCATTGGACTCCCATTATATTCAGCAATACCTCTATGCACTGTCTCCTTACTGACTAGATAGTGTGGCAGAGTCATTCAGCTCCCGAAGTCACCGATTATAGATCCCCAATGATCTCTAGATTATCGTACGCAGGACAAGAGAGTAGTACGGAGTCACAGCACAGTCAAGAAGTGTCAGAGGCACTCATGCTTGCAAAAATTCCAAAACCTTTAGCTCATCCACTCTAGTCTAGAGGAACAAAAACCACAGAGTCTATTTAAGTTTAAAAGCTTTATTAAAAGTAAACACATTTATTAAAATCTACTTTGTCATAAAACTATTTAACTGTAAACGGAAAAGTGGTTAGTGCTGACGATTAATTGGACACATTTCTTGTGGTCGAGCCGAACTCTCACCTAGTTTGAACTTGATCCTGGTCGTGTTCTTAGGACTCAGGAGTCAAGCTTCTGTCTGTTAGGAGAAAAAGTGGTGCGTGTTAAAAATCAAAAGCAAGCATTCATCAGTTGTGCATAAAAGTGCAGCAAGACAACAGCCTTCCCTGGAAAATGGGACATTTTTACTATGGAGTAGACAGTCACAAATTATTACATTGTATTCAGTTTTTTTAACATTTCTCCTAGACCAAATATTATATAGTAGTGAGTGGTGTATTCTAACATTCTTAAATGTACTTTGTAGGTGTAACATCTGGTGACGGGGCCAGCGCGGAGGTGGCTGTGTTGGACCAGGACTCGGAGGCCTCTGGGGAGGAGGCGGCAGTAGAAGAGCTGGTGGCCGTTCCTGTGGGGGATCAAACGGTGGTGGCGGAAACAGGTAAGCTATATATTCCTTACTTATTGAGATTGAAGACTGCATAGTGTGCTTTCTGCACGGGTGTATTACAATTACAAATCAACCAGGTAGTAGCCTCCTCGAAATGTACTTCGACTTAGCTGTGAAGTTTTTGGTGAGAAGAATCCCAATAAGTTCTTAGACGAACGTGATGGATGGGATGAACGAAAAGCGAAAGAAGGGTGTAAGTAAGTGGGACGCGAACTTGTATGATGGCTGGCAAAGAAGAACGATATGTGTTTGCTTGGACCCAGAGGTGGCTGGGAAGGAAAGAATATGGTATGGTGCATGGCTGGGTCAATGATGAAGCAAGGATGGGTGGAAGGACAGCAGCCTGGGTGGGTGAAACAGAAACTGTATGTGTGCGTATACTTTGACTGAATGGATGCCTGGAGCATGGTATTCTCTGACTCTTACATAGCACATGTGTATCTAGAGAGAGTAGATGGTCGCCAGGTGAAGTAAGTGTTACCTTGAAGAGCATGTACCACCGCACCCGCACGTCCGTCCCAGTGCAGGGAAGGCAAGGAAAAGAAATTGTAAATGTGTCCAATACTACCATGAATAGTAGCAGTACTTTGTATTGCGTTTGCATTCACAGCATATATCTGGTTATTACGGTGGACACTCCGTACCTCTCTTAATAACTTTAGTTTACTTGTAGTACGTCATTCATGTGTGGGTGTATCACTGTTCACTCAATATTAAGCAAAGCACCTAAAGTCATCTCATCTGTCATTAAATACGTCCCATGTGAAGTGATAGATAATCAAATTAGTTAGCTTCTTCAGTTTCCTTTTCTAGTACTCATTTGCACTGTAGGGTGAAAGGTAAATTAATTAAGCAGTAGCCCTTGTAACAGAGTATTCTCAGTGCCACCCGTAATAGAAAAGTAATAGCTTCACCACCTGCATGTACTGGACCGGTACAGTAACGCAAGTCTGTCTCAATCATCATGGTGTGCAACTTTTTTTCTCGGGTGCAACTTCACTGTGCTGTGTCCATGTCATTCTGCCGGCTTGCATAAGATAACGTACCCATTTCCCTAAACAAGAGAGAAGAAGAAGAATAAGACTGGTGTACTGTCATAGTCGACTGTAATGGAAGTCCATAGTGGTCGTAGAATTAGTTCATTAAACTACCACTACTGTTAGAGCAAGGATGCAGAAGTGGGAGGTTACATAGATACTGTCCTCAATAGTTATGTACTGTGCTTTCAATTTGCTACTTGTACTCTGTGACCCAACTTTCGGCTCAATCACTTTGTGTTATTAATAAGGAGCATTGGTTACAGACTATGTCTTTCTTTCTTCATATAGTTGCTCCTTCCAAATCAACAACAAGGAGGGAGCAGGCTAGATTGGCCCGGCAACGGAGGCTGGAGGCCACAGTCGCCGAGTATCGGCGGCTGGTGGCCCTGGAGGAGGAGGAGGACACGCAGTCGAGCGGGGCAACATCCTCGACTGTGACCACTGCATCCTCCTCCGTGACTAAGCCAGCGGGACCGAGCCGGGCTAAGAAAGCCGACCGCCACCGCCAAGCAACCGAAATACCAGCTGCCCCCCACAGGAGCTGCAAGGAACGCCAACGCCGCCTACGAGTCCGCATGTCCAACCTGGAGCAGGAGGTCCTGAGGTATAAGAACTTGGTTAAGGGCCTCCGCTCCGAGCTTGCCACCCTCCGCAAGGAGTATGATGCCCATGCCGCATCATGCACCAGCACCAGCACCCTCCAGTAGTGGAGTGTCCCTTGCCCTTTTTTTATAGACTTTTGGGGGGTGGGATTTGGGAGTTGGGATCGTTTTGGGACGTTTCAGAGACAATCGTTGGGGTTAGGGTGGGTGAGGGAGATTATTTTGTTAGGGCTAAATAAATATATTTTTCAACTTTATCTGACCATACCTGTTTTTTACTGCTTTTCAGTCTGGTGGGTGGGGGGCGGGGGTGTAACAGTAACTTTGTTTTCCTGAACAGTCGTAGGACTTTAGTAGTACAACCGTCAATCTCTTGTCTACTCCGAAATAATACTCCATTATACTACCTCCCACCAAACGCTTATCTTACCTGTAATTTGTGTTAGAAATTAGGGCTAGGCCCAGGGCTGGCTCCAGGTGAAATGGGGATTAACGTTGTCAATCCTGGGCGGGTGACATTTCCTCATTGCGGTGGTACTAGTGGTGTGACACAGTGGCAGTTGCATGCCTATGGAAAAAAAGAAAACGAAACCTTGTTTGTCCTCCTTACTGTAGCATTACAACGGTTACGGTACGATCGAGAAAATAGCAGGTGACAGTACACTAGAACAGTGCCATAATGTAGCCTAACAAATGGTAAAGTATTTGCTTGCAAGTATAACTAGTACTTGCGTTGAATTTATTTGACATTGGCTACTACTACTAGAAGATATAGTACTGAAGCTGAGTAAGTCTAGAAGATATCCTCGTATTCCTTCACCAGCCTGTTGATGCTATCACCTTATCCTCCCCAGCAAGTGTGTGGAATTATTGATGTCATTTTAGTCAGACATCAAGCAAAACAACACAGCCCGGGGGAAGAGGGTTAGGGTTTGTAAAATGGATGGGAATGGGGGTTTCTTTTTGGGTAGGTTTTGTTGAGAGAAGAAAAAAAAAGCAGAGCATGGACAAACAATAATTGAAGATACAGAGTTTACAGACAATCTTTGGTTACAAACTAAAGGTAAGCACATGCAGTCACACTCATAGAATAAAAGACAACAATGGATACTGTATCTGTATTGCGTATGTTGTTGGAGTTGTCCTGTTGAAATTGGTAAGTAAGTTGCATGCAGCAAACAATTCCTCTTATTGGCGGCACTCCTCCATTCCAGCTGACGCTTCGTCCATCAATGTGGTGGTGACCACTGACAGAAGAGACACCCTGTCCACTGCCTGCCTGGCGGATGTTGACTGAAACCCGGCCTGTAATTATTGAACGGAAAACAGGAAGTGCTATTACAATACCACTGATAAATAAATAAAAGGTATGTACGCTGTGTGGTTCAAAAAGTGACACTTTGATTTCCCTAATAGACAGTACAATATTTTTGAAATTGCGTGCTCTGTCTGAGTCACCTTTTTAAGGATCAATAAGTATGGCCAAAATATTATAGCGGATCTTTCCCCTCAAGGTGGGTGTACTACTGTGTTTTAGAACAAAATTTGACCTTCCCAGCAATGCTCCCACCAAGACCCTTACTAAAGCCAGTCGCAAAAATGTAGAAGAACCCCAATCATATCTCCAAAAACGATGCCTAGCAGAAAAATGGTTACAAAACGTACTTTGAAAGTAACAGTAGGCCCAAATACAGACCGTGGATTGTATTCAAACCACTTGCAAGCAAGCAAAAGTATCCATAGCCAGCATCGCTCCAACAGTGCTCTACAACAACAGAACCGCGTTGCAATAGAACCCCCCTAAACACATGCAATCCTGCTGCTAGGGCTAACCCTAACGAACCCTAACTTACAAAAAGTGCCAAAACTGGTGTTTCCTTATGGATTTTGTCCAACAAACTTCTAGCCGGTATTAGACCTTCCCAGGAATGCCCCAGGCAAGACCCGCCAACCCACCCGCAAAAAAACACCCGACACAACACCACCAAACAGCGAAAAAGCTAAATCTCATACTTACAATGTCTCTCGGCCTTCGGTCCAAACGCGGCGCTGTGCAGCTAGGTCGTCATCATCATCAATCATCATAACTCCTGTTTTCCACCACGGATTTCCTGAAAAGCAAATGCAATCAAGATTAGACTGTCGCAGCAGTGCTTCGACAGAGACCCCGGCCGCAACCCACCCACGAACAGCAGGAAGCCCCCCAAAACGCTACATTGAGCAAGATGTCTGAAGAAATGGCAAAAAAAAAGGTGTTCCTTATGGATTTTGTCCAAAACACTTCTATCCGGTATTAGACCTTCCCAGGAATGCCCCAGGCAAGACCCGCCGGCGCCAGCCCACCCGCAAAAAACCACCCGACAACACCCCCAAACAGCGAAAAAGCTAAATCTCATACTTACAATATCTCTCGGCCTTCGTTCCAAATGCGGCGCTGGTCAGCTAGGTCATCATCATCAATCATCATAACTCCTGTTTTCCACCACGGATTTCCTGAAAAGCAAATGCAATCAAGATTAGACTGTCACAGCAGTGCTTCGACAGACACCCAAAATTACACACAAACCCCCGGAACCCCGCCAAAGAGCACCTCAAAGGCAAGCAAGTCAGCAAAAACGGCAAGAAATTTCCACCTCATATTTGGTCCAAAACACTTTTGTCCATTATTAGAGCTTCACAGCAATGGGCCCAAATCCGTCAACTCACCCGCAAAGAAGTACAACACCCCCACAAGTGCTGAGTCTTTCTTCATTGTGCGTAATCCAGCACTCTGCTTGGAGGGAAATCGCAGTCTGGAGGAGGAGGATAGAGGAGCATGTTCTTCAGAACTTGTGAACCTGAGGAATGTAGACTGCGGCACCTTCAAATCAATAAGCAAACAAGTGAAGACAGTTCTGATGATGGTCTTGTTTTTGGGATTAGGTGATTAAAGTTTGAATTAAATTAACTGTGCAAAACAAAGAAAGAGAGACACAAAGCACACAGGAATAAAAGTGAATAAGGACGAAAAAGAAAGTTCTTGATTGATTGTCTCATTTTCAGGGCTCGGTGTCAGGGAATAAGAACAAGATTTCGTCATCATACTCTGCGAATTCAGGCTGGATGAGGTCAGTGGCACCGAACAGAGAAAAAATCTCCTCATCTACGTTGCTGTCCTCCTCGTCTTCATGCGGCGTGCTTTCTCGTACTTTGTAATCTGGTGATATGAGGTGCTGATTCATCTTGATCATTGTCAGCCGCTCCACATTTTTGGGCGAGAGGCGGCTCCGTTTGGGAGTTACAATGCCACCAGCAGCACTGAAAACACGTTCAGAAGACACACTTGCGAGTGGGCAAGACAAATAGTTTATAGCCAGGTTGAAGAGCTGTGGCCACAATTGTTTTTTGCCATGCCAATACTGCAATGGCTCATCATTAAGGAAGACCTCTGTTGAGTCATTCAGATAGTCCTGCACCATCGACTCAAGGTCATCAACTGTTCCTCCACTTTGCTTACTTTTTGCTGTGCCTGTGACATTTTTTCGAGAACCATACCCCATCAAACTTAGCCAATCCTCCTCCCCAGCCACTGTTAGTGTTGTCATTGTGTGTGGTGCAGATGATCCAGTTGCCGGTGTGTTTAACGGCTGAGAGGTCACTTGTGCCCCAGCCACAGGTGCAGAAGTGGATTCTTGTGACTGCGGATGGCCTGCTGATGCTGATGCTGATGTACTGGCTTCTCCTTCAATAACCTGCCGTTCTTTTTCAAACCTCTTGGCTGACCAGGCTAACCAATGTTTGTACTTTTGAACATCTGCATCAGCGAAAGGAAAGAATGCGTTGTCTGCCAGCGCCTTTTTGTAGCGTGGATCCAGAATAGTAGCACAAATGTAATGCTGAT
This sequence comes from Lissotriton helveticus, assembly GCF_964261635.1. Lineage (NCBI taxonomy): Eukaryota > Metazoa > Chordata > Amphibia > Caudata > Salamandridae > Lissotriton > Lissotriton helveticus. Next base: position 1,824,966,132 of record NC_136061.1, on the reverse strand, counting down.
CTGAGTTGATGTTTTGAAGACGTTCATCACCACGTAGGCGATGTAATAATTTCTCAGACAAAATGAAATGTTTTTTTTTTTTTCATCTTTTTCAAACTCAGAAGAAACCGCCATCAGTTGGTGCTCCAGTATGCACAACAATGGGATAGCTTTTCCCAAATTACAGTCCTCCTGGCTGACTGCACGCGTGAAGAACTCAAAAGGACGAAGCATGTCTGTCAGGCTTTTAACTATGGCCCATTGCGCCTTACTCATCCGCAGGTCCTCCTTCTGAGATGTAGCCTCTGTCAAGAAATAGTGATCGAGTACCGTATACTGCTCATACAGACGCTCAAGCATGTAGAAGGTTGAGTTCCAACGTGTTGCCACCTCCTGGATGAGTGCTTTCACTGGCATTCCACGTTGAAGTAGCAGTCTCCGCAGATGCTTCCGGGCCTTAAAAGAATGGCTGAAATGGTTGCACATTTTGCGGCAGGTGGCCATTACCTCGAACGCTGGACTCTCTTTATCACTCAAGAATTTTTGAACTACCAGGTTGATACAGTGCGCCAAACACGGCACTCTAACATGGTCACCAATGAACATGGCCTTAACTACATTGGCGCCATTATCCGTGGAAACATAACCAATCTTGCGTTTTAGGGGGGATAGCATTGTCAAGACCTTTTTGTCAAACTCTTCCAAAAGGTTTTCTGCTGTGTGACTTTTCTCCAAGCCAAACATGGCTAGTGTTGCATGTTTCCGAGCAGCTTTGAAAACTTGGTCCGGGTCAACACCTGCGTTTAGCTTTGCTTTAACACCTGAAAAAGAGACCCAGTGTGCAGTGATGCACATGTAATCATCGCCTGGGCCACTGGTCCACATGTCTGTTGTCAGATGTATTGTGTGAACAGCACTCTTCTGCAAAGCTGCCCCAATCGCCTGCAGCACATCTTCATGTAGTGCTGGAACCGCAACTCTGGCAAAATAGAACCGGCTCGGAACCTTCCATTTAGGGCAGAGCGTTGCAACTAATTCAAGAAAACCTACCGCTTCTACAAAAGAAAAAAAAGTAGAAGGTCCACAGCTAGCATTTTAGCCAGCTTAGTGTTATACAGACGCGTCAGTGGGTGGTTGCGTTCATATGGCACGTCTGAAGTAAGCATTGTTCTAATGTTGCCCTGGACCAAGCATTTACGGGCTGATAATGACTTCGTTGACCCAATTTTGCTCGCTGGTGAACTTTTGTGCGTTGGTGTCTCACTCGCTCCAACACTCTTAGTGTGCCTCACATTGGGTGTGCTGCTGACAGGGGTACTGGGTGTAAGGGAAGTGTTTGACACGTCTTCTTCCTGCTCGACAACATCAGATGAAACATCAACGTTTCCTTGATTTTGGCCTTTCTTGATCGCAGCTAGGTGCGCAAACCATTTGACAGCGTGCTTTCTCTCAAGATGACCACTCTGGCCGCCGGTACCATAGTTGGTACCTGACTTACCACGACTAACTGCAAGCTTACAAAGGGTACAAATGGCAAACTTTGGATTTTTGGGACAAACAGTAAAGAAGTCCCAAACTGGGGACTTGAAGTGTCTGTGGGACCTGGAGGAGGCGGCGATACTGGTGGTGGTGGTCATGAAGCTAATGCCAGATGAAGTGGAGGATCTGGATTGCCCAACTTTTGTACGTTTTCCACTTTCACCGCCACTAATTAAGGTCGAGGTTGACGGAGGTCTCTTCTTGCCAGAAAGAAATATGGAAGCGGGACGAGTTGGTGTACTACTTAACTCCAATGATTGTGGTGTTTCCACTGCCTCCTCATCGACAACATCATCATCATCATCATCACGCGCAGCAGCTCTTCGGGCTAGGGTCAAAATGTCTGTTTGCTGCATGCCCGCTGGGGCTGCAGTGACCTTTATGATGACTGGGTCGTCGTTGGCAGAGTCTTCATCAGCAGCAGTATCCGCCACTTCTTGTTGAGCCTCATCACACTCCATAAGTCTGAGACTTTGGACGAGCTTCCTTTTACGCTTAAGTACCTTTGTTGGATCATGGTGTGCCTCACTCTCAGACGGCTGTGGTGCTGGTTCCCAAGTTTGATCCGTATCATCAGAAGGAGGTGTGCTTGAAGAGGATGTAGACACCACCCTTGATCTCTTCCTTGCTAGGGTTGTGGAAGACAATGAAGGATCATCAGGAGGAGTGGCTTCCTCAAATGATACCTCGCCTTGATTGTCGATTTCCTGATGTGCCCCTACTTCGGGAGGAACAACTATTGTGGGCACTTGTGACCCTCCATGCACCTCTGCTTGCGCATCTCCTTGCGCTGCCTCTCCTTCCACATGTACTTGGGCTTGTACTTGCACATGTGATTGTTGTTGCGGCTGTGGTTGTTCAACACTCGTCAGATGAGCTACAACAACCTGTGTTGATTGAGGGACATTGCTGCTGCTTTCTTGCGATGAGCCAACATCACTGGTCGATGGTGATTGAAGAACTATACTGGCTGCCTCTGCAGCACTCAAGGGCTTGGACTTAAGTTGGCGTGGTGGTGGTGGTGGCACTGAGCCCAATGGAGCGGGGGGGGGGGTGCTGCCAGCTTGGTCCCCAGCAGATCCCGCTGCTGCTGCTGCAGGCATACTTTTTTTTTTACTCCCAAAAAAAGGGGCGGGCGGCACACCAGTCTCCTTGGTAACTTGCTTCTTCTGCTCCTTACTGGCACCTTTCTTGCTAGAGGAGCTACGGGTTACTTTTTTTGGGGCCATCCTCTTCAGAGCAGGTCAGCAGGCAGCAGTTGCACGAGTTGCAGAGGGTTCTGTGTCCAGACGTGACGTCGCGTGACGTTATGCTGCACACACCGCTGCAGGACTTCTTCCTGGCACTGGTGGTTCTCTTGAGTCTTCTTGTGCACCTAAAAGCAATGGAAGACAGAGGAACATCAGTTCAGTTATACACCCCAAAAATTCGACAAAACACAGAAAAATGAGCACAATCCCATGCCATCCTTGATGTTTACATTGAAGACACCCCACAGAAAGACTACGGACATGCAAGTATGCAACACTCACTACCCCTGGGCATAATGGATGAAAAGTAGGCAAAATAAGTGCAGGCCTCAGACACTGCCTCTCCTCAAAATGGCCCCTTACACCCCAGGCACATGTTGCCTGTACCAGCCAGCACTCAAGATGGCCACCACCACCACCCACATGGCCAGTCCACATCAACAGTACACCCCCAAAAACCAGAAAAACAGCCAGAAATCACCACAATCCAACGCCATCCATGATGTTTACATTAAAGAGAGTGAGACCACACCACAGGCACACTCAGTCCATGCACCACCCACCACCCCTGGGCAAAAGGCCACACCAGCAGCCCCCCAAAAACGACAAAAAACAATAAAATAAGCCCAATACCAGCCCATCCATGGCCTCAATTATGTTTAAATTCAAGAAGACACCCCACAGAAAGACTAGGCCCATGCAACACTCACCACCCCTGGGCAAAGGGCCCCACCAGCAGGCCCAAAAAAACGACAAAAAACAATAAAATCAGCACAATCCCAGCCCATCCATGGCCTCAATGGTGTTTAAATTCAAGAAGACACCCCTCAGAAACACTAGGCCCATGCAACACTCACTACCCCTGGGCATAATGGATGAAAAGTAGGCAAAATAAGTGCAGGCCTCAGACACTGCCTCTCCTCAAAATGGCCCCTTACACCCCAGGCACATGTTGCCTGTACCAGCCAGCACTCAAGATGGCCACCACCACCACCCACATGGCCAGTCCACATCAACAGTACACCCCCAAAAAACAGAAAAACAGCCAGAAATCACCACAATCCAATGCCATCCATGATGTTTACATTAAAGAGAGTGAGACCACACCACAGGCACACTCAGTCCATGCACCACCCACCACCCCTGGGCAAAAGGCCACACCAGCAGCCCCCCAAAAACGACAAAAAACAATAAAATAAGCACAATCCCAGCCCATCCATGGCCTCTATTATGTTTAAATTCAAGAAGACACCCCACAGAAAGACTAGGCCCATGCAACACTCACCACCCCTGGGCAAAGGGCCCCACCAGCAGGCCCAAAAAAACGACAAAAAACAATAAAATCAGCACAATCCCAGCCCATCCATGGCCTCAATGGTGTTTAAATTCAAGAAGACACCCCTCAGAAACACTAGGCCCATGCAACACTCACTACCCCTGGGCATAATGGATGAAAAGTAGGCAAAATAAGTGCAGGCCTCAGACACTGCCTCTCCTCAAAATGGCCCCTTCTTACACCCCAAGCACATGTTGCCTGTAGCAGCCAGCACTCAAGATGGCCACCACCACCACCCACATGACCAGTCCACATCAACAGTACACCCCCAAAAAACAGAAAAACAGCCAGAAATCACCACAATCCAATGCCATCCATGATGTTTACATTAAAGAGAGTGAGACCACACCACAGGCACACTCAGTCCATGCACCACCCACCACCCCTGGGCAAAAGGCCACACCAGCAGCCCCCCAAAAACGACAAAAAACAATAAAATAAGCACAATCCCAGCCCATCCATGGCCTCTATTATGTTTAAATTCAAGAAGACACCCCACAGAAAGACTAGGCCCATGCAACACTCACCACCCCTGGGCAAAGGGCCCCACCAGCAGGCCCAAAAAAACGACAAAAAACAATAAAATCAGCACAATCCCAGCCCATCCATGGCCTCAATGGTGTTTAAATTCAAGAAGACACCCCTCAGAAACACACTAGGCCCATGCAACACTCACTACCCCTGGGCATAATGGATGAAAAGTAGGCAAAATAAGTGCAGGCCTCAGACACTGCCTCTCCTCAAAATGGCCCCTTACACCCCAAGCACATGTTGCCTGTAGCAGCCAGCACTCAAGATGGCCACCACCACCACCCACATGACCAGTCCACATCAACAGTACACCCCCAAAAAACAGAAAAACAGCCAGAAATCACCACAATCCAATGCCATCCATGATGTTTACATTAAAGAGAGTGAGACCACACCACAGGCACACTCAGTCCATGCACCACCCACCACCCCTAGGCAAAAGGCCACACCAGCAGCCCCCCAAAAACGACAAAAAACAATAAAATAAGCACAATCCCAGCCCATCCATGGCCTCTATTATGTTTAAATTCAAGAAGACACCCCACAGAAAGACTAGGCCCATGCAACACTCACCACCCCTGGGCAAAGGGCCCCACCAGCAGGCCCAAAAAAACGACAAAAACAATAAAATCAGCACAATCCCAGCCCATCCATGGCCTCAATGGTGTTTAAATTCAAGAAGACACCCCTCAGAAACACTAGGCCCATGCAACACTCACTACCCCTGGGCATAATGGATGAAAAGTAGGCAAAATAAGTGCAGGCCTCAGACACTGCCTCTCCTCAAAATGGCCCCTTACACCCCAGGCACATGTTGCCTGTACCAGCCAGCACTCAAGATGGCCACCACCACCACCCACATGGCCAGTCCACATCAACAGTACACCCCCAAAAAACAGAAAAACAGCCAGAAATCACCACAATCCAATGCCATCCATGATGTTTACATTAAAGAGAGTGAGACCACACCACAGGCACACTCAGTCCATGCACCACCACCCCTGGGCAAAAGGCCACACCAGCAGCCCCCCAAAAACGACAAAAAACAATAAAATAAGCACAATCCCAGCCCATCCATGGCCTCAATTATGTTTAAATTTAAGAAGACACCCCACAGAAAGACTAGGCCCATGCAACACTCACCACCCCTGGGCAAAGGGCCCCACCAGCAGGCCCAAAAAAAGGACAAAAATCAGCACAATCCCAGCCCATCCATGGCCTAAATGGTGTTTAAATTCAACAAAACAGTTGTATCATGCACCCCTAACCAACCCTGGTCCTACTGGATACTGTGGCTACCCACAATATAATTTATTTAATGTTCTGAAAAAGTTCCAAAATTTTACTTGCAGCAACTGTAATGCCCCAAACAAACTTACTTGTGAAAGTTGATTTCTAATCCAAAAGTGCTCCAAAGACAGTCAAAAAGGCCTCAAATCCAAATATCCAGCAGCACCCACAAAAAGTAATCCTTCCAGCTCCAGATCCAAATGAAAGTGACCAGGAGATGGACAAAGCACTGGGAGGAGCCTGCTGGACAGGAACAGGAAGTTGGAGACTGTGGGGCACTTCCTTCCTCCCCCCCCCCAAAATGGACTCCTTGCAAAAAAAAGGCCATGCAAATGTCAACCTGAGGAGTGATTCTGATAAAAATCATAATTTTCTGAAGGTTTATCCTGTTTGCTGGTGATTTTCTTGTGCGAAATTGCAAAATCTCTATTTCGCAAGTGCGAGATTGTTCCTTTCCGCCGCAACTACGTGTTCGCAATTGCGAACTCTCGCGAGGTGTGCTGTGCAAGGTGGCAAGCCGCGAGTACGTATTCGCGGGCGCCAAACTCCCGCGGGAACACGCAGCAAGATCTAAAATGGCGCGTCACTCGCAAAGAAAAACAACTCGGCAAACGCTAAATGACGGAAAGTGAACGCCGTGCACCACGCCGCGCGCCGCAACCAAGCAAAAAATCCGCCGCGAGCGGATTCACGGATTTTCGACAAATTCGCGAGCGTTCGCGGATTGCGGATTTGCCGAAAATCCGAAAAATCCGCGAGCGGAGCGGATTTTACGCCCATGCTTACTTATTTGCGATTAGCAATTTGCTACTCGCAAATAAGGAATGTGTAGGAATCGGTATTTATTTAGCAATTCCTACATGAATACCGTTTTGCGAGTCCTTAATAGCGATTCGCTATGAATCGCTATTAGGGGCTCGCAAAACGGCCCGTTGATGAATAAGGCTGTTAGTTCCTAATTTAAACATGGGACAGTTTCCTACGACTGGAAATAACGCGGTGTCACCAGCCTTCAGGAAATCCAATGAAAAAACAAATACCATCTTGCTGACAAAGAAAAAAAAATCAAACTAATGAAGCAATATTTGAAATACAGAACGTTTTGAAAATTAAGTTGCTGACACTGCATAACATTTTAAAATCTCTCATTGTTTTAACCATTTTCCCTATTGTTAATTTGTGCGGTGGCATAATATTTACCCAAACTCCGAGCAGAATGTTGGAATATAGTTAGCCAATCGGAATGCCCTGTTGCTTTCTACACTTAATATTATAGGCCCTCAAAGAGGGCATTTTTGGACGGCCAACTCCAAACAGGATGTTTGACATGACAACGCGGGCTTTTACCCCGCGCTGCCATTACAACGCTGCTTTTACAATGCAAGTCGTTACAACGACTTGCACTGTGGGCGCTGGATAGTGGAATAGTTTAATTTTCTATTCCAACTCCAGCCCACGTTACAGTAGGGAAGGTGTTGGAATAGAAAATTAAACTATTCCTTTTCCAACAGCGCCCTCCGTTGTAAAAGCAGCATCGTAATGGCAGTGAGGGTAATGCCCGTGTTGTCATGGCTGCTTACCCTCCAAACGTCCACAATGTGTGCTGCAAGAACATGAGCAGACTCTCATCTGAATATTTAGCTGATAAACCCCCTCCAATTTCCCAACACACTCCCACTTCCAATCTACCTTCCTGGACACAAATTTTTGTTTAGGCTCCCCCTTTGCTCCTCCCCTTGCTTTCAGTGCAAGGGAGCCCAATATTGTCATTGTAGGTCTCAGAACATCTTCAAACAATTTTGGAATGCCTATTGGTGACTGTTATCAATGCAGGACTAGGTAAAGAGGATAGGGCCATATTATCAAGAAAGCGCGATACATTATCGCCTCTTTTATCGGCAGGAAACTGCCACTAAAGCGGCGATAATGGGCTTGATAATATGCCCTTGTGAATTCCCATAGAAACCCAGGTTAACACCAGAACCATAGGGCATATTATCAATAATATGCCCTATGGTTCTGGTGTTAACCTGGGTTTCTATGGGAATTCACAAGGGAATATTATAAAGCCCCTTATCGCCGCTTAAGCGGCAGTTTCCTGCCGATAAAAGCGGCGATAATGTATCGCCCTTTGTTGATAATATGGCCCATATTTTTTTTCTGTATGGTAGATGGCTTCTCTGTGGAGCTGCCTGAATTACGTGTACACTGAGGCTTTGATGTAAATATGAAACAAGCTGTTAAAAAGAAATTTTGGGGATAAGTTAGGGTTTTTGGTAATTTGTGGCATAATACATTTTAAAGGGCAAACAATAGGTAATTGGAGAGGGCCTTACATATGTCCAGCATCGTCATTTCACATCTGTGTCCTTAGACTATCCATATTCTCTCTTGCTTAATACCTCCTTAATTGTTTTTAAATATAATAATATATTGGTATTCACGGACTCAATTCATGGGAATACAATTTTAGAGGTGCTATTTGCGAACAGTTCTTATATTCAAGATGAATAGATTGGTGCTTCTGTTTGTAATGAGATCATCAAACGAGTTGCTATTTGGATATTTCATTTTTCTTTTTACTTCCCCAATTCCATTTATGGGGCATTGCTGCTCCCTGCATGAACGTGCACTGACTTTCAAATAATTTTTATTACGTGTTCAATATAAGGAAATAATGAAACATGTATATGAATATATATATAGAAGTGACTCGCTGTATATGTTAGACATGACTACGTCAAAGGTAATTAATTAAAACATATTTTAAACTGAGTAATGTGGCAAATCAAACCAAAGAATAATGCAACTCTTTTAAAACACAGAACTGTCATATGCGACACATTTTTCACAGACAGGGAACACTTTAAAGAGGAGTTGGCCTAACGGCTAGGGCGCTCGACCTCGGACCTGGGGTTCTGGGTTCGAGTCTCGACAACGACGCCAACAAGCATTTTCAATGCAATGGTCTCGGCAATATTATAGGTAGAGCTATTGGTATTGCTCATTATTTTTTTATCTTGTTTGTATCCCTAAATAAATGGCATTGTCATTTCTATGGGCATTAGCTTTTTTTTTGCATATGCGATACCTATTGCATTAGCAGAGAGAGAGAGTGAGGTAGTGAGATAGAGAGAGAGTGAGGTTTTGAAATAATAGAGAGTGAGGTATTGAAATAGAGAGAGAGTGAGGTAGAAAGAGAGTGAGGTAGTGAGATAGAGAGAGTGAGGTAGTGAAAGAGTGAGGTAGTGAGGGAGAGGGATGTTGTGAGGTAGTGAGATATAAGCATAGAGTGATGTTGTGATGTAGTGAGATAGAGAGATAGGTAGTGAAAGAGAGAGTGAAAGTGAGTTAGTGAAATAGAAAGTGAGGTAGTGAGAGAGTGATTGAGGTAGTGAGTTAGAGAGAGAGGGAAGTTGTGAGCTTGTGAGCTAGAGAGTGAGGTAGTGAGAGAGTGAGGTAGTGATGTTTTGAGAGAGAGAAGTTGTGAGATAGTGAGGTAGTGAGATAGATAGAGTGGAGTAGTGAGCTAGAGAGAGTTATGTAGTGAGAGAGAGAGTGAGGTAGATAGAGAGTGAGGTAGTGAGAGACAGAGAGAGTGAGGTAGTGAAAGAGTGAGGTAGTGAGGGAGACACAATAAGACAGTCTACTGTTCCTCCTGCATTATCCGAGGATAAGGTTTTGGTGACTAAGAAACCTTTCATACACAATTTTAAATAAAGTGGGGTTACATCAAATAAATACCACTGGTTTAAAAAAAAAAGTATATAGATTTTTTGCGCAAACTTAAAAAAGATTAAATAAACTAAGGTTTGCATAATTGACCTGCCAATTAAAAAAGTAGTACAATGCTTCTATTCCGACACTTTCCCAGGATTGCGAAGTGGAGCAACAGTGGGTATTACAGGAAAAGAGCTACCAGATTACATGCTTTTTCAGTAAAAGCTGAGATATGATATCCTAGTGAGCGTGTGTCCTCAATCTCTGGGGCTTAATACCTTTACTTCAGCTAGTCCACAGCAGTCCACATGCTGTTTGCAAGCCATGCGGACCGATTGGTAACAACTGCGGTTAGCACAAATGGCTGATGCATTAAAAGAGTGCATTTGGCAGGTGGGCTGACAGAGACTAAGATGCCTGCTTTGCGACAGAGCTCCCACTCATAGTCCCATATCCCTGCCCGCCCTGGTGATCCAGGTGCATGGAGACCTGTGAGGGAAAGAAGCCCTGAACCACAAATCCACCTTCCAAGAATGGAAAGAAAGGTACTGAGGTAACTGAGGCGCCGTCCTACAGCCCTACACCAGACCACTATCATTTCAATAGCTGTGTCACCAGGGGTGGCAGCCACGGACATTAAACAATCCATCTGCGCAAATGTGAATTTACATTTAATTCTGGATGAGCCCACCGCACTTTTAAATAAGGTAGAGGGTTGTTTCTGTCACTGCATCTGCGAGTAGCCCCCCACCCGTCCGACATGTATTTCGCTGTTTCTGTAGGCTTACTAAAACAGCTCGCCAGCCCCCGGCTATGGCGGGTCGGTGGGCCGCTTCCTCGTTTGAGACACGGAGGGGGGGGGCGGAAAGGGAGACAGCGGGAGGGAGGGTGGGGGGGGGAAGGAGACACGGACAGCGTTGAGGGGGTCTCTCTAAGCATGGCCCATAGGTGAGCCCGAGCAGTGACTCTACATTGTAGGCTTACTAAAACAGCTCGCCAGCCCCTGACTATGGCGGGTCGCTTCCTCGCTCTCGGGCACCTTCCCAGCGCCTGGCAGCCTTGGGCTGCTGCAGGCACAGCAAGCTAAAAATCTGTGCTAATCATAGTGTGCCGTCCGACATGTATTTTGCTATTTCTGTTATTGCATCCAGAGGGTGGGTGGGGGAGGTGGTGAGTCTCTCAAACGCCCGTGGGCAATTTAATTAAGGGTGTGGCTTAAAAACACAAACGCTAAAAATCTGTGCTAAGCATAGTGTGCCGTCCGACATGTATTTTGCTGTTTCTGTTATTGCATCCAGAGGGTGGGTGGGGGAGGTGGTGAGTCTCTCAAACGTCCGTGGGCAATTTAATTAAGGGTGTGGCTTAAAAACACAAACGCTAAAAATGTGTGTTAAGCATAGTGTGCCGTCCGACATGTATTTTGCTGTTTCTGTCACTGCATCTGCGAGTAGCCCCCCACCCGTCCGACATGTATTTTGCTGTTTCTGTCACTGCATCTGCGAGTAGCCCCCCACCCGTCCGACATGTATTTTGCTGTTTCTGTAGGCTTACTAAAACAGCTCGTCAGCCCCCGGCTATGGCGGGTCGGTGGGCCGCTTCCTCGCTCTCGGGCACCTTCCCAGCACCTGGCAGCCTCGGGCTGCTGCAGGCACAGCACACTGCCACACCCGCATGCAAGATAACTCAAGCAAGCAAGTTAATGGGTACCCCTGACCCCCAACACCCACTCACACTCACCGCGGGGATCCAGCAACGGATGCAGCCGCAGCAGGGCCTCCCGCCAGTGACGACACTCCGAACTCGGCCCAGGGAACAGCGCACACGGCAGGCTCCACCCAAAGCCGCACGGTCCACCCTGCAAACGAGTGAAGAGCCGAGAGTGCCCAGGCAGGGGAGGGCTTGTCACAGGGCAGTAAGAGGGCAGAAGTAAGGGCGGCATAACCGGGTGTCTGTGGATTGCAGAGGAAGGGCTAAATGAAAGATCGATCCTCACTGCAGACAACAACAAATATGGCGGCCTCAAGGTTCCGATTTTTTTCGGATTCGGGGGCGTGGTTTTGCTGATTTGAGTGACAGACAACGTCACTGTCTAAAGAACAGCAAAATTTACGCCCCCGAATCCGAAAAAGACGGGGCTTGTTTAGAGTGACGCTTCTCTCCTCCAATGGCTGGCCTCCTTTTAGGAAGCCAGCCAATGAAGGAGAGACAGGGCAGGGAGGCGGGACCTTCTGCGCTACTAAGAGTCATTAAATCTCCGGCCTAAGACTGCGCAAGCGCAGCCTTTTAGGCCTTCGACCTAAAAACCTCCTGTGATTCTGGGCAAATCACTTAATCTCCCCGTGCCTAAAAATGAATGCGTGTCCTCATGTAACGTAACTGGTGCTATGTAAGGCGCTCTGATACCTGTACCTGATTCAGTTCGGATCTAGTTCGCGCTATATAAAACTCTGCAAAAAAAAATAACACAAACACATGGAAAGGAATGCTTATAACGGGCTCCTTTATTTAAAAAATGTTTAGGAGCGGAGATGAAAAAAAAATGTATGTAGATATTCAGCCTTCTCCACTCCAAGGTAACAAGCATGTTGAGAACGGCTCTACAACACCAGTCTAGGTCCTCAGCAACTCACAGGGAGGGTCGAAGAAGTGATGGACGCCGCTGCAACAGGAAAGAGATATAGACACAGATGTGGGCTCAGAAAAAAGACTGACCATGGCATGAACCCTCTGCCCTCACCAAAGCAATCTGAGAGGGGTTCAAAGTAGACATGCTCACATATAAAAACTATTTAATGGATTCCAGCGACAGACTGCTGAGTAAGTATTCCGGGGGTGGAGGGGTGTCCCAGCTTGCTGTGACCACCTTGCTTCTTTGGAGCAGCCTCGCCCGAGAAGATACCTGCTTCCCTCCTGTAATAGGAAGACACACTCTGCCCAACTCCTCATTAAAGATAACCACAAATCTCCCATAACTTGATATCTGGCCAAGAAGAATGAGACACAAGGACATGCCCCATAGAGGCCAAACAAGACCCTGGGAACGGTTTTATATGCCTTTGCCTTTTGTGCAACTTCTTTCAAATTTACGGTTCTTTCTTTGAAGAGAGAGAGTTTGGATTCAAGGTTTGTTTGTGTCTTTTCCAAGTTGGGATTTTTTATTCATGCATCCATTGACTGTTTCTTCATGTTCGAGAAGTGTAGGGTGGTAGGAGGGTTAAAGGTTTGTTTCATGGTGTTATGTGATGTAATTACTCATAATGTTGTTAACTCCCAGACTGGGCAGATTTGTATCCTTAAACTAAATGTGAACCGCCTTCTGAACTAAGTTAAGAACGCAGCAGTCCTTAAGTCCACCAGGTGCTATAACCAGAATGTTCTACTTAACGTCTCATCGAGAATAAATGCCCCGTCTTTGTGCACCATCACTTTATCACAGTATTCCATGGCGACTTTGCCAGAGGTTCGTGGAATGTGGCCATAAACAGTAACATTCTACCATTGCGCCTTGCAAGCATCGGGAGAAACCCTTTAAGGGGTCCTTTAAGGCTATACATAGCAATTATGGGTATGGTTCATGGAAAATCTCTAACGCCCATATGTGTATAGGCACCTCCCCTGCTGAGCATGACCTTCCTGGAACCAGTTGGTACCCTCATGTCAGTTCCTGTCTGGGAGATGGAGAGCTGGGCTGTTGGGGGACCTTGTACCAGACTGGACTGACTGGTCCAGAGGTCCCCCAACAATCTGACTAAACTCTTAATGGCTTTTGGCCTTATCATTGGTGACACATGAACCCCAATCTGTGTAGTTACTTACACTACTCAGAGATACACTAGCTCTTCACCAAGATAGATTGTTTACTGTTGCCGACCACAGACCTGAGCATGGTAGTTCGGGGCGGGGAGGTGTATACTAGCCCGTGACATGTCAGATCACTCGCCAATAGAACTAACGCTCAAGATAGGCTCCAAAACGTGAAAGGAGCGCTGACGATTGACTGCCTGGTGGTTAAATGATGCGGAGTTCAGATTATATATAGCAACTGGAGCAGAATTTTACTTTAGAAAAATCCCATGGTACAGTGGACTTGCCAGTAGCGATGTGGGAGACCTTCAATGAGGCTGTAAGGGGGTGCACTATCAGTTACACTGCAGAACAAAATAGACGTCAGCAACTACAGGTTTCATGCTTAGAGGAGCTCCTCCTAGAACTAGAGACTTGTGACCACTTGAGTACTCCAATACATGAAACATAGTGTGACAGTATTCAAACAGATTCTACTAAATGAAGACAAAGCGGTGTGGCTGACCTTCCAAAGCTGAGATTGCCAATAGGGTAATAAATCAAGCAAGATGCTGAACTGACAGTGCCAGAATAGAGATGATCAGAAACATATTACCCATCTAGTTGATTGCCAGGGAAAAACAGTGGGGTTGGTTGGGCCATTGCCCAGACATTTGCTGCCTATTATCGCACACTGTCACGGAGCCCCGGAGCTTAAGCGACCTAAAGAGCTTTATTCGGGATCTGCAAAGCACTGCCTTGTGCATGAGGAGAGAATACTACCCGAAGAAGATATCTCAGTCAATTAATTATAATCTGCTCTTAGCAAGGTAAGACACCTGGAGCTAATGTGTTCTCACTCATTAACCCTTTCAACAATAGATTTTGAGAGGGCTTTCAGCTCTGCATGATAGGGGTATCTATTTGCCCTGTTGGAGCCAATGAATGGAATATGGTGTATAGATTACTCTGTCGGGTTTGTCCCCTGTATACACATTTGACAGCCAAGCTTAGCGTAGAAGGGGCCATATGGGACATATTCCTACTATATCTCCAATCAGGAATGGCTCCTAAACCTGCTCCTTTTTGCTAGCTGCTAGCGGAATGAATCCTGATTGATGGTTGGCCGCTAGATTGTAAACGGTCACCTGGAATTGCCTACAGGTTTTCACTGTACAGAGATGATATCCTTATGTTCTTTTAAAGACACCGGGTGGTCTGGCCCAACAGCCTTACAGATGCTTTAAATATTTGAAGATCATTCCTTTCTTAGGCTAAATCTCTGTAAGTCATCTGTATACCGCATGGGGTAAAGGAACAGAATTTACAATGAGTGTGCGACTTCACGATTGACAGGGAAGGATTTCAATGCCTAAGGAATTTATTTAACAATGAAGCAATCCCAGGTGTGGCAGATGAGTTTAATCTCCCATTCCACTATCCAAGGCAGGGTGGCAATCTTTAAGATGTCATTCCTCTGATGAATTCTCCACCATCCACGAAACAAAAATGTCGAGGCCCCATTCAGCTTCTTCACTTAGATCAACTCCCTAATCTGAGTATCTGTTTTGTGGGAGGGTGGGGGGGGGGTTACGGCTTCCCCTCTGCATCACCTACACGTAGTGCTTTAGGGAATATTATAATGGGGGAATTGCTGTGATGGACTTCATCTCATATTAAAAGGCATCACAACTGACAATAGTAAATAAAAAGCTTTGGGATGCCTAAGGGAAAAGTGCCTTTGTGACTGAGAATTGGGTGGTGGGGGACATCCATCCAATCCACTTGTTACACCTAGGTAAGATTGTCTCACGTCTGCCCCGGTCAATACACAAGGTGAAACAACTTTGGAGTAAGACTATAAAAGTTTTGAGGTGGTAGAATAAACTAATGTAAGATATAACTTTGTGGTTGATACATGTTCTGGGTAAGGTCCATGGAATTCCGAGGATGGGACGGCATTGAGAATTTCCCAACTAGGAGATGGAACGTCTGGGTCTTTTCTGCCCTCTTTTGAAAATATACAGACTGAATTTGACCTGCATCGTGGCAATTCTTCTGCTATCTTCAGTTCTGACACGCACCCCCACACCCCTTCAGAAAAGAGGACGCTGAGATTCCCGAATTGTAATCCAATCAAAACTAAACTGTTGCTGAGGGAGATGGGCGAAAAAAAATCTCTTCACTTTACCGGGCATTGGTCATCAGTACTCTAGACACTTTGGTGTACTTAGACCGGTGTGGTAGAAAGATATGTCTGTGCTCTTAGTAGAAGAGTGGCACGGAGCTAAGATGGATGCACACGAATCGGCTATTTTCACACAGTTTCAAATCATCCAGCTTTGATACTTGACACATTTAACTCGTCTGAAATCATGAGAGATTGGCAAGTCTAATGTCTGTAACAGTCTAGCTATGAAGATCAAATACAAGACTTTATGGCTTTATTCACACAGCATGGCAGTGCGACAGAATGAAACCCTTCTGGGAGGGAGTTATAACATACTGTGCGTGGATCTGGGCTTTAGACTAAAAGGGGGCTCCTAAAATGGCCCTGTTGCATGTTTCAGTAGATCTAGACAACACACAAAAAGGGCCTGAGGAAGTTTAAAGACCAGCAGGAGACGACTCCCCTCTAGCACAACTCGAAAGCACAAAAAGGACCCTGGGTGGAGGGAGGAAAAGAAAGAGTGTATGTGAGCCTAAACTAACTCTAAGGTACGCCCAAAAACTTTATTGAGGCGTCCAAAGGTCAGGATTATAAAAATAAAACTGTGACAGGGGGTTATTCAACTTGTCATAGGACAGTGGGGGGTCATGTTTCAGCCATTTGCCCTCCGTAAAGGTGTGGCGGCTTTCTTCAGGACCGACGTGAAAAGAAAAATATGGTAAGATTTTACCCACATAAAATCAGAACAATAAGTGGTTAATATAGACAACCAGTGGTTGGAGTGGGTCACCACTCTAGAGTGAGATCCACTGGTGGGTGTATTACCTGTATGTTCAGGTAATCCAGTGACACTTTAATCTCGGCGCAAAAACCCAAGGTGGCATTTGAGTCCTGGCGGCTCAGATGCAGCGAGCGCATATTTGCGTTTCTGTATATTTTCCACTTATTGTTCTGATTTTATGTGAGTTGAATAACCCCCTGTCAAATTTTAGTTTCAATCAATTTCTATTAAAGTTTTCATATACAACAATGTAGTGGGCATACCCACCCCTTAAACTAGACAGTGTGTGCAGAGCAATGTGTAACTAAGTTCAACAAAGCCCCTCTACCCCATTGCCACCACTGCGCCAGTGTAGTGAGTGAGATCGATTTCTTGGCATTTGATTCCCACAATCAATTAAACATCGTCAGCTGTGTTCCACCTATAGTGTTATGGTAGGCCTAGAGCTCTGAGGCGAGCAGGGCAAGTAAGATCTCTGTTGCCTTGACTCAGATGTTCTAAAATAGGGTCCAAAATCATGGTGAGTCCTGAATGTCATATGCTAATTTTTCAGTAGCTAAGAGATGCCAGATTCTCTGTAACCACATAGGAGTGTTCAGAATGGTGTCCCTCCTCCAGAGACCCAGTTTGGTGTGTTTTGCCACAAAGAGGAGATGGCATACCCTCTTACCCATGGTAGAATGAAATGGGTATGAGTGCTTCTGGGGTAGCCCCAAGAGAATGGAGGCTAGGACACTTGCTAGAAGTTTCCCCTCCATGATTCCGATAGTTTCCAAAACTTCCCCCCAGAAACGGTCCAGCTGGGGACAGGTCCACAGGATATGGTATAGGGTCATTGTACCTCTACATTCTCTCCAGCAGTTTCCTGATTTGGTGTTATCCCTCCTGTGTAACTGTACTGGAGTGCAATGGCATCTATATACAGTTTTGTATAGAGATTTCCTGCCATGGGCATGACTTCCTAATTTGGTTGTGAGAATGTGCATGGCTCCCCCATTGGTGATTGTCAAGGGTCCAGGTCTTGCTCTCATCTAGAGTTGTATGCAGGTGGCGTCTGAGGAGTAGTGTGGAATATAGTTGAGTGACTAGGTGGCGGTGTGTTGTAAGAGTCTGTAGGAACTTTTTGAAATATGAGAGAGGCCTCGTAGCTGCTGCTTTTATCAAAGGTTACAGAACCTTGGGGGCATATTAGCAAGAACCTCATTAAAATTATCACAGTTTTCGTTATAGAATTCCAATAGAAGCCCATGTGAGATGTGCAGGACATCTAACCTGGGCTTCTATTGGAATTCTATAACGCATATTAGCAAGCCCGTTATCACCGTTTTAGCGGCAGTTTTCCGCCGCTAAAACGAAGATAATTTTAACGAGGTTCTTGCTAATATGCCCCCTAGCGTCTAATTTATCAGTAGTGAAATCTCTCCTGCAAAGGGATGCGGAATGTGAGTTTGATATCTTTGAAGGAGTGAATGCTACCAATATGGAACATGCCCTGAAACTGATAATAGCTGTTATCTATCCACGCTCGGAAGTGGGATCTCTCTATTCCTGGGGTGAAGTCTCTGTTCTCATGTATTGGTGTAAGCGGGGATGGGTAGCTAGTAGTCCCTTTATATCTAGAGAGGTTGTTCCAGACATCGAGGGTAGCCCAAGTGAACAGGGAAACAGAGATCACAACAGCGTTGAGATCTAGGTAACTAAAGGACCTCAGCCATCAGTTAGGCAGTCATATTGTGGTCTATAAAGCACCACTGTTTTTCAGTTTCCCCTTGGAGCCACTCCACTATGTATATCTGTGCAGCCAGGTACCAGAGTTGATTATTGGGGATCCCTATCCCACCCCAATGTGGACTCGTGTGATACCGGAGTCATGGGCGTTGGTCGGCCCAAATGAAGGTTTTTCAGATGACAGATAGCTGTTCGAGTTCTGCCTTCCATAGTTGGAGTAGTGCTTGGAACTATACACACATTTAAAAAGGGCAGTCATTTTGAAGGAGGCAATTCTACCATGCCAGGAGAGTGCATGTAGATGCCAGGAAGTCACAAGGGCTTTGAAGTTGCTGGCAGGATGCGCAAAATTCGTCCTTGCACAGGCATGCAGGTCTGGGGTCAGGGTCACCCCCACATATTTCAGTGAGTCAAGGACCAGCAAACAGTAGTCTCCAGCTGTAGTCTCCAGAGAAGGGTCTCTCCCCCACCCCCAAGATCTTAAGCCCCAACAACTTTCCCAGGTTGATTTTGAGACCTGCAAGAGAGCTATATTCCTCCAGCAGTGGCAACAAGTCAAGTATGGAGTGTAACAGGTCAGTCAATGTGAGCAGGATATCATTATAACTGTCGGAGAGTGAGAAGTGGTCCAAGTTGGAGATATTGTACCTTGAAGAAAATGTGACAATAGAACAGTGTTCCTACTCTTACCCAGGGTCAGGAGTAATAGCAATGAAACTTTGGAATTTCCTGATGTGTTACTACAGTTGGCAGATACAAATATGACTGATTAGCTCCATTTAATTACTGATCAGGAGATGTGTTCATAAGGGATCTATATCCTGAGGAAGGCCAGTGACCCATGTTGGGCAAATTAAAATATTGAAACGTGTTGATATCGGCAGAAAGGGTGACAGGGATTTTGATTCCCAGGTACACCTAATTGATTTTTAATCCTGCCAAAGGGGCCCCCATAATAAAGTTGAGAGGGTACCCTCTTAGACAGTTTTAAAATGTATTTCGGCTTAGTGGACCCCTATTATCTATATATATAAAAAACAAAGTTTGTCCGTTTGTCCTTTATGCATTACTACACCATTCATCCGATCGGCATGAAACTGTGGGAAGTTGTTGAGTACACTCCCGCGAAGGTTTCTGGCTAAAAAAAAAATTGTTAAATATCGGCCCCCCGGCCACACAGGGCCCTCATAATCTTTCCAATACTGAACGTTTACAGTTTACGGTGCGACTCGCTTTTGCAATGACCATCAACAAAGCACAAGGACAATCGCTGCAAGTGTGTGGATTAGATTTAGAGAATCCGTGCTTCTCACATGGACAACTGTATGTGGCCAGCTCACATGTCGGAAAACCTTCTGATTTATTCGTTTACGCAACGTTTACAGTTTCCGGTGCGACTCGCTTTTGCAATGACCATCAACAAAGCACAAGGACAATCGCTGCAAGTGTGTGGACTAAATTTGGAGAATCCGTGCTTCTTACACGGACAACTGTATGTGGCCAGCTTACGCGTCAGAAAACCTTCTGATTTATTTGTGTACGCACCAGACGGAAAAACAAAAAATAACGTGTATCCACAAGTACTCGAATAAATAAACAGAATTAAAACAACACTTTAAAATGTTTTCCATATTAAAATGAATAAGTTTCAATAAAAATGACACAATGTAAATTGAATGTTATAATAACAAGTTCCCTTAAATTTCCTTTCTTCTGAGATCGCAGCAACGCGCGACGGGTAAGCTAGTATTTAATAAAAAAACACAGCACGACACCCTGAGTGTTGCTCTGCGCCAGGGTGTTTTAGCGGCTCTATGATGAAGCATGCAACTATTTAGTGGGTTAGGACAATTTTTAAAAACCCTTAGGGCTTTACAAGTAGGGCTTCTTCCCTGTTAGTCTAATTATTGGCAGTGTACAGCATATGTTTTCCCTTCTGTGTGTTCTGAAGTGAAGTATTTGGGAGGACTAGGGAAAATATTTACCTCTTGTCTCGTCCCTTTTTTCGTGTATACAGCAATATTGCCTCCCTGTGGCATTTCCACACCAAATCTACGACATGGAGGGCCTGTTTGGTGCTATCACTAGTGGGCTGGGTCGGGACAAATCCTGTTTGGTCAGCATGTATCAAGTTGGGCAAAAGGGTCTCTAGGCGTGTTACTTGAACTTTGGCCATAATTTTCAGCAATTAAATTGGGCGATAGGACCGACATTGCACCAGGTCTCTTTCCGATTTTGCTATTAGTGACTTAGTGGTGTCCGCCATTGTGGGGAAAAGGCCGTAAGACTGGGAGAATTTGTTGTAGATCTCGGTCAGTAATGGGGCTATCTGGTGCATTGAATGCTTGTAAAAAGCTGCTGTGAACCCATCTGATCCTGGACCTTTGCTCCTTTTATAGCATGCATAACTTTTTCTTGTGTGATAGGAGCATCCAGGGCTGTCCTCCCGTCCCTGGACATGCGCAAAAGGGGGGTGCCTGCATCAAGGCCCCATGCCTAGAACACATCTCCGGGGCGTCTGTCGAGGAGAGGGTGCTGTAGTATTCAAGAAAATCCTCCGCTTTCTAAGCGTCTGTGGTGCACAGGTGCTGGGCTGTATTCTAGACCTCCCCATTATATCCCTTGGTGCAAGTGTTCCCAGGAAGAACAATCCTTTTGGAACCTTTCAGCACGGAGCAGGTCCTACCACGTGAGGAGCAGTTCCAGCTTCCTCATCATCTTGAGGCAATGCTCCTCTTTGATGAGAACTTCCCGTATAATCGCCTTCAGTGCATCCCATACTACTGGAGGCTGCGGTTCACCGGTATGGTTGAACAATACATATTCCTGTATAGCCGTTGTCACCTCGTGGCACACCACTGGGTCCCACAGGAGGGAGTCATTCAGTCTCCAGTGCCCCTGTTTGTGGTCCTGTGGTGAGGTCGACCAAGAAAGAGTAGCCTGAATGAGACCATGCTCTGATATGGTCATCGTTGCCTGGGAGACGTCTTCTATTTGAGAGAGCAGCCGCTGATCTAAGAGGAGGTAGTCTATTCTCTGCTACTGAGAAGTGGGAATAATCGGACTGTAATGGGTGTTGGTACCGCCACACACCTGTCAGGCTTAGATCTATGAGTTGTGCCTGGCCTGCAGTGCCCCCTGCCCACTGCTGAGATTTGCCAAGTGTGGTATGCATGACAAAATTAAGATCCCCACCAATCATCAGGGGACTATCTGTGTCTCCTGCCAGTTTCTCCCAGGTGCAATGAACAAGACTGGTGGGAGGCGAAAATGGCAACGTTGATGCTGGCTATCCCGTCCAATCTTCGGCATATTCAAGTCAACTATTATCACAGAGTTTAGAACAGTCCCCATAGACTGTGGAGGATGGGCCAGGCCAGCCACCCAGGTTGTACAAGGTGTTGGGAAGCTGAATGTACCTTTTACCACATGGTACGGGAATGCTGGAGTATTCACAACTATTGGCAAAGGATTCACAATGCTTTGGCAGATACTACTGTTGACGGACTGGTATCAAGGCATTGACCTCTGCTTGGCTGCGGTGCAAATGGTGTATAAATGGAGAGGGTCAGGTGTACAATGAATGCTAAGATCTGAGGCCCAAGGGCAGCCTGTCAGACTGGTAGTCGAAGATGACTTGGTTCTACTGTGCATTATTGGCATGGCTCTAAACATATGGCTGTGCTGGCTTCAAAGTCGTATCAGATTCTGTCTGCTGCTGCAGTTTGCTATGTTTTCTATGTGAATATTACATCTTTAATCCAAAAAAAAGAAGACAAGGCACTGGGCTTGGGGCCAGTGGAGCGCTTTGAGAGCACCACAGGAAGGCTAGGGACAGGACCCCTGCAGCAAATAAAAGAGGAAAATGTAAACTATTCGTTAAAATATCAGTTTGTCAAAATAAAGTGCTGTTGATTTTTCACTGTACAAGTTGCTATCCTATAGATCCACATTAGAGGCCTCCATCCCCCTACTTATCTTAATTATCCATCAGTCAGGTTTCCAGTGCCTTTCTGATGAAGTTAAAACAGCTGAACTGAAATCCACAGCAATTCACCAGGAGAACATTCTGCATTTAAAGAAACAACGTTCGAGTTCAGCACAGAAACTACCTGCTCCACATCAACCCATATCGTTGTAGGAGATTTCAATCTCCACTGTTAAAACAGACTTGATCCCCCACACTCACAGCACTTGGAACATTCTTCATCAATAATGACCTAGCAGAACCGTGCTATGTGCTGCTCACAGCAAATGAAATATACTTGACTGGATAATCTCGACAAGAAGTAGAGTCTAGACAGAGCCTCTCATCACCACGAATTGATTAGACCACTACCTAATACCCTTCAAAACTTCTATTCACCAAAACATAATCCTAGGGCCCCCTCCTCCCCTCCCTCCTCCCTCCTCCTGTCCGGCCGGCCGGCTCACCACTTTGGCAGGTGACATGCCGCTACTGAGATAGGTCAAAATTACATTTTGCAGTACGTTTTGTAGTGCTGTAAAACGCACTACACAAAGTGCAGTTTGTGAATCAGGCAAAATGTTTGTGAAATTATAGAATCTTACTACATAAGCCCCAATAACTGTGAGCTTCAGTATGCGGTCCAGAGTTAATCCTCATTGCTTGTTAGCTGATTCTAGAATGTAAAAACCTGAGGAAGATCAAATGTTGACCAGTGACGAATTGCAATATTCTCCATGACTCTCCATGACTCCAGAGCTGTCTGCAGTCATTATACGTAAAGCTAAAACAGAGATATAAATTATAAACGTGTAAAAAATTAATATGACAAACTGCAAATCGGACAGCTGCATACTATCATAATGCTGTATTTTGATTGGCTCCTTAGTGACAGATATTTGCCCAGGTGTTTCTTAGCCGGTACCCGAGAAAAGCCTAATTGAAATATAAACCCACAAATCAGTAAGTCTTCTTCCCAGAACAGCGTTTGTAGGACATTTCACTGCAGGGCAGTTAATGAAGCCTTGCAGATGCCAGTGACTGTCCAGGGTCAATTCTCGGCCAAGTATTTGTGCAGACACCTGTCTCTAATCCCAGAGTACCTTCTCTTCTGTTTTTATTTTTGCTGCACTATAGTGCAAGAGTTCCTGCAATGGCACTAGGCAGCTGAAATTTGCAACAGCACAGGGGGAAACGCAGTGCGGCATCACATTGTTGTTAATACGGTGCAGCCCTGCGTTTCAGAAGTGGCGGAGTGCGGCGTTAAGCCAAGGAGTCTAACACCGCGTTCTGTCACTTCTTTGTGAATATGCCCCTGAGTCCCTCTACAGCGTCAGTACCTGTTGGCCCAATCCTGGCTAGCTTACAGTGCTTCAGCTGAACTCCTAACCTTCCCAGACTAATAGGTGATTTCGGGCAATCTCGAACATGACCTTCTAGTCATGGGAACTGTGGAAACAGATCCTTCCCTTTCGTTACTCACTTATCCACACATGCATAACCATAGCGAATATAAGAAAGACATAAAGCAAGTTTACAATACATTTATTGAAACTATCGTAATCTATTATGAAACAAATGTGCTACGATCATTAGGCAGATGCAACCAAACAAAGTAATTAGCATTACTAATGGACTGTATAGGACAAACATCCTAACCATGGCAAATTACATATCTGTCTAGGTCTACACTTACTATGTGAGCACAGGGATATATTTGCAATCTTTGGGATTGGCCTCGGACCCAATACCTGGTGTATGTAGTTAGGTGGTCCGCATCATGGATGCAAACTTAGTTTTACTCAGGGTTGCATGTGGGGCACTGTTGTTGTAGTACTCTCTGCCAGAAGTCTCCTCTCTGGCCCCCAAGAGGATCAATACAGTTTATATGATAACAACTATTGTGCTGGAGATGCAGCTGTGTGACTGTGTTATGTCTAAATGCTAGGAGCTGTTGCTGAATGAGCACAAAAAGTATACTATGTTATGTATTCCCAGCAACCTTGTACAAAATGTGTAGAGGAAATCCCAAGAAGAACCCCTGAATAACAAACAACATGTACAGTGTATTTTCAAAATAATGTTACAAAAACAAATGTATTATATGTGGCTATGCAGAGCAAGCAGAGGCAGCCTAAAACGTCCATGATGCAAACTAAGGGAGAACAAAAGTGGACCAGAAGGGAAAGCACTACACCCCCTCTTAGGTCGTGAAAGAAACGAGGCTACCAACAAAATAATACAAATCACAAGCCATGCTAATTCAATGTAATGTTAACAAAGAATAGGCCCAATAAATTGAAATTGAAAATTTAGAAAACAAATCTAATTAACTGGAAATGGAGGCACCCAAGATGGCTTCCACAAGGTCATTGTTTATTAAATCCAGAACTGATTCAGCTTCCAGAGACAATGATTCGGCATTAACCCCATTCAAAAGCTCCAAAGAAAAGATATGATCCTGGTTATCAGCCAATGCTGAGGAAGTATTTTCGAGTGCTTCATCTGTCTTACTAGAGCCAGAGTTCAAACGTTTAAGAGCCAAAGTATCAATTTCCCAAAAAAGGGAGTGGCCCATAGCAGGCATCTTGAATCAGCTGCAAGTTCATGGGACAGCTCTGAAAATGAGTCGTTATCGAACTCATCAATCAGTCCATGTCCATTGTAACAGTCAATTGCATTGTAAGACAAACATCGAGGGCCCATTCATAGCGACACCACAGGCAATGAAACTTGGGTTGCACACAGGTAAACCAGGCGGGTTTGAAAGCCAACAACCAGTCAGTGTTCCGTTCCTGGTGCTGTGGGGCTCCAAAGAATCATATAATTCGCTCACGGCACAGCTGGACTGGTGGTAATTCCATGATCAGTGGGTTTTGAAACGGAACATTCATTGCGGAGCAGCAAAAATAAAACCAAGGCAACATGTTAATGCTAAACGAGGAATAACACCAAGGGTATGCTTCCAAAAACACTTGAAAATAGAGAATGTATAAAGGCCGGTATTACTCCATAGAGTTTCTGGAAGGTACTGACTAAGCCAGCCCCGATTGTTTTTAAAAAGTGTGCTATACTGGCAGTGTTAGATGTATTAAAGGTACCATGCCCCAGCTCACCAACATGCTGTGGGAGGTTAGGTCTTAAAAATGACAGACTTTTACTGGATGTCCTTGCAACCTGCAGTTCAAAGGTTTCTTGGTCAGGCATTAATGCCACGTGCTTTTGAAACAATAAGGCTTTGAGTCTGCTTAGCTTGTTGAAATCAGCCTTCTGAGTTGGAATGGAGGCAACAAGAAAATATCTAAAACCTCATGTATTGGAGGAATAAGCATGTTATTACAGCAAGTCACTATCTGTGAAACAGAAAGAACATATCAAATATCAGCTCTCATCCTACAACATCTTGGTCGTGTAACATGAAATAACTTTCTTAGGAAAGTACGATAATGCTGGGTAGAATTGAAGGTGTTGGTGTTCCTTGTAGAAAATAGGCCAAATTAGCTGCCGAAGTGTTACATGCTCAGTGAATTGCAATATGTTTACAAACAAGTGAGTGGCGACAGAGGTATCACATTAATTTCCAGTAAGGAATGCCTCTCTGTCCGCTCTTGCGCATCCGTAATCAAAGGGAAATGACCATAATTTGTGAATAAAGCGCCCTCCCAAGGGGTTCATATCTTCCTACTGGAAAATGTTCCATGCAAGATAAAAATTTAAATTTGAAACTGGCAAAGATATTACGCCATGACTCAATCACTCTGCAGACGATTTCTGCTACTGTGAAAGGCAGTTGTTCTAACTTCTCAATGTATAATATTGTGTAAGTGGCATAACTTTTTGCCATGAGTCACTGTTTACGTGTCAAGTTAAAAGGCAAGAATAGGTATGTAGAGTTTAAACAACATAATGTCATGTAGTTCCTATATATACTATACAGGATCTGCGCGTTCGGATAACATAAATTGTGGGATTGGTGGCAGACTGTTTCCTAGTATCCCCACCGGATATGTTAGCCTGTTTGCATAAGCTAGCTCACAGTGCCACTAGAATCTTCTCTTATCTGGGAGAGAATAGTTTCTGGCAACCTCAGAACATGACAACCCTGATCCCTCAGGATCGTGGAAACAATATACTACTTTTCGCTCAGTTACTCGTGCTCACTTAGTTTCTCTCAGAGATACACAGAAGAAACAGCCTGGCGTTTCCAATAAGGATTTATTGAACAGTTGTTATTCTGGTGTAAAATAGATGTGCTGTAACAATCATTAGACAGTAGCAAAGATATATGATTAGCAGTACTACAAAAGTAAATGGATGGTACAGTTCTACCATTTTGCAGTAATCATGAATATATACAAGTACATAAAACACATGATAAAAGTGCGTACTCCTATGATGCCTTCCTAACAAGATGTACCTAAATGTACCTAACATCTGTGTAGGTATTATGCCAAGAATCCCTCTGAGGTCTAGTCAACCCCATTACCTGAGAAAGGAGAGCATGAGGGATCCCATCCTGGTCTCAAGTTGGACACCCATCCATCTGAAGTTCGACCCCAACATTTTAAGGCCCCCGAACCTCTACCCGAAACAGCAGGGAGACAGAAATATCAAAGTCTGGAAAAAGATGTAGAACTTGTCTTTTTTCCTCACTATGTACACAAGGGCCCGCATGACATCCTCAACAGAAGCAACCTTATCCGCTTATTTAATCACGTTCCGGCGCTTTCTGAGGTGACTCCTTCAGATCTTACATCGCTCAAGTTTGCCTCAATACCAGGCAAAGGGGTTCCAGAAGCAACTGTTACAACGTGGTCTCGAGAATCCCTAAGGGATGCAATCTTTGGGGAAGCCAGCCTCTTTGAAAACTGGGGCATAGAACTGTGGGTTCCTCCACAACAAAAATATCCCCACGTTCTTCTTCAGGATGACTTAGTGGGGCCGTACATCAGCGTTCTGAAGGGGACTCGGGGTGCAACCCATGTCTGGCTTCCAGATGCTTCGAAAGCGGATAACCTCATAAACATCTCATGTAATAACAATCAACGTCTGGTGAGCTGTAAATCCAGCCGCCCTGTCTCCCACGCCTTAAAGCCGCTATGGGTACTCCGATCGAGAGCCTTCAACCGCATGCTTCCAGCAGCACTCCTCCTAACGGGGAAGCCAAA
This sequence comes from Lissotriton helveticus, assembly GCF_964261635.1. Taxonomy (NCBI): domain Eukaryota; kingdom Metazoa; phylum Chordata; class Amphibia; order Caudata; family Salamandridae; genus Lissotriton; species Lissotriton helveticus. The sequence continues at coordinate 1,824,938,890 of NC_136061.1, read as the reverse complement.
GGGTCAGACTCCAAACTGACCATTACGTCCTGGAATGTGGCTGGGTTAAAGTCAACCTTCTCATCCAAATCAGCTGTGGAATTTCTGAATAAAAGTGATATCCTTTGTTTTCAAGAGACTTGGTCTCTATCTTCATCGCCTCTCCACGGCTATTACGAACTTTTTCAATCAGCTTCCCAGCCTAATTCCTATGGAAGACCCTCTGGGGGCCTCTCCATTTTCATCAAACACAGGTGCAAGATCGCGGTCACTCCCATCTATAGGAACTTAACGGCAGGGCAGACGGTACTAATTACCGGTCTTTCAACCTTAGGCATGGGCTTTTCCTTGCTCTTAATGAACTGTTACCACAACATAGCCAACACTTCAAAATCAATGGCAACAGCTTTATTGGTCAAACATCTGGAAGAACTTTCATTGGAATTCGCCTCTGCAGAAGTACTGTTACTAGGGGATTTCAACATCAGAGACCTGGCTACCAACACCCTTTTACTCACCAAAACTAAGGAGCAAGAAGCCATGACTACTTTTTTAACCAACTACAACTTACGTTCTGCAAAGGAAATCACATTGGAACAGAATCCTGGTGCCCATCTGTCGCCAACATTTAAGAATCTTTCGACCATTGACTATATTTTTTTATCACTATCTTTGGCAAACAAATTAATTATGATGGAAATCCCCACTCGTACCGAGAGCGACCATAACCCTTTAACCGTAACAATGGGCCTGCAAGTGCCTGCCGCTGCCGAAATAACTGAAGTGGGGCACTCAACGCAGGTCGAACTCCACACCCTAGTCAGACGAATTAAATGGGATGCCTCGGGTTCTGATAAGGTGGGCTCGTGGCTTATGGGAGAAACTCCAAGCTCCACGCTCAATACCCCCACAGACTTTCATCACTGGTGGGACAAAGCCATTGTCAAACTACGAGACCTCTTAACAGGCCCTAAAGCTCACCACAGACCCCACGGGCCTCGCCCAAAGCAGACTTCTGACCCAGTGTTAGCCAGCCAAGGAAGACCCCTAAGGAGGGCTGTGCGCCTGCACAAATCGAAAGGCACTGCACACTCTGCTAACAATATGGCCTCACTGCGCAAAGCCCTTAAAAAATCATCATGGGATGCTAAGAGACAAAAAGAACAGAATGAGTGGCTAAAAATATTTGCCTTGCTAAAGGGGAAAAACATGTCCCAGTCTGGAACCACATGAACAAGCTTCGTTCCTCCAACAAGAACAGAGGGAACGCGGTTCGTGAAGAAGATTGGGCCCAGCATGTGATTCAACAATACTGAAGTGACACCGTGGACCCTGCGGAGACCGAACCTAGAGAGTGTGTCGATACCACACAGAAAGAAATCCATGAACTGACTACTCCAGCCGAGGTCTCTAAGTACCTGAAAGCCATGAAAAACGATGGCGCTCCCAGGCCCAATGGCCTTCCATCTGCGGTATTTAAATGTGCTCTGTAAGAGTGGGCCAAGCTTTTGGTCCCCTTATACAACAACGTGTTTACTACCTGTCGGCTACCAGACTCTTGGTTAGGCTCAATCCTATGCCCAATATTTAAGAAAGGAGATCCCTCTCTCCCAGCTAATTATCGACTCATTGCCCTATTAGATCTTGAGGCTAAGGTATATGCCTGGTATCTTCACAGGTCGCTAGAAAAATGGGTAGCAGAAAACAACATCCTACCATATTTTCAAACAGGGTTTCGATCCTCGGCCTCTACAATAGATAACATCACCACTCTAGCTATCCTGAGTCAACAAGCAGCACAAAAAATCATCTACCTCTTTACAGCTGCTTTATACACTATAGCGCTGCCTTTGATAAAGTGTCTCGTAACACCTTATGGAGGAAACTAGACAAGTGGGGGATCCCTCAGAGTCTGTTAGGAGCCCTTATCTCCTTGCATAAAAATACATGGGTGCAAGTTAGAACTGGCCCAAACACAGTCTCTGCAAAAGTTCCAACCTCAGACTGCCTAAAGCAAGGTTGCGTTCTCGCCCCCCTCTTGTTCAACCTTTACACCGCTGACCTGGGAACATTCCTGGAGAAAAGCAATCTTCTTCCGCCAAAATTGGGCCTTGCAAAAACAAACCTGCACATCTTGCAATATGCCGATGATATTGTTATAATGGACCAGGCAAAATCCGGCCTTCAACGAGCTTTAAGCACGCTCCACAAATATAATACAGCTAATACTTTAAAAATCAACCAGGAAAAGACAAAGGTTCTGATATTCGGCTGTTGCAAGAACAAGAAAAATTTAAGATGGAATATCGGGCCAGCAAAGATTAAAACAACATCAAAATATAATTACCTGGGGGTCTGGTTTAGTGAGTCCTCTAGACCATCAGCTCATCTAGCTGCCCTGAATAAGAGAGCAGGAGCAATAACATACTCTCTGATCCGACTTAACCAGTCCCTGAGTAGTCCTTCTGCAACACCTATTCTGAAGGTGATTAAAGCCACTCTGCTCCCTGCCTTAAATTATGGGCACCAGGCCTTACCTAGAGCATGCCCTGCCAGTCTCGACAACGCCCAAGTCTCCATTTATAAAAAAAACTTTCATCTTCCGAACTTCATCCACAGGGCAAGACTACGACTGGAGCTGGGCCTTCAAAGACAATCTATTTTTTGTGAGGCTGATACCCTGAAATACTTTATAAGGACACTAAAAGCCAGCCCTGGAAATCCATGGAATCATCAAATCGCAAAGGCCATAAGGTCGCTAGACATCAACAACTCATTACTAACCACAGACACTATTCCATACACAGTCTGGAAAAAGGTTATCAATAAGCAGGTTAGACAAATTTCCCATCTGATGTTCTCCCAGACTTTAAAAACATCCACTGTCCTGCTCCCACTGAATAACTCATACCTCCCTGGGGTACCTCAATCTTACCTCCTGAAAAATCTGAACGCAATGGCTCGGAAGAATATAATGTTCATGCGTCTCCTAGGTCTGCGCTCCACTGCCTTCAACCGATGGACTCCAACAAGTGAGGATGGGGCTTGCAGACTGTGCAACTACAGGTTCGAATCATGGTTGCATCTTGTGTGCTGTTTTCCCGCCCTTGACGCTCCCAGAAGACTTCTTTTAAAACCTTTCTATTTAAAATGGGGCATCAGGTCATGTTGGGAGGCATCGGCCCTGTGCTTTACTTCCTTAGACACTCAAGTGCTTGTAAGGACTGGAAAATACGTGAGACTATTGGACAATCTTTTTCTACCCTCCTTGGCCCCTGCTCTTCCAGCTCCTCCCCCCCAAAAACTCATCACAGACTTTTTTCATCCCCTGGCCTAAGCATTCCCGTATTAATTTATTTTATTTTAGGCTTTTGAATTCTGTATGTGATTACAATGGCAACTACATGATTGCCTTTTTAGTTATATGTATAGGATTTCAAACCCTGATGGTTTTTATTTTTTGCTTTCTAACGTGACAATTGTGCTAATGTTGATACTCTATAGCAATTGTTTTAATTAACTGTGCTAATTTAATTAATAATAAATAAGTTGGATACCCTGTGAGGGATGTTAGACCACTGCAACCTGGAGTGTCTGCATGCAGGAACCTCAGCGTCTCTGGTCAGTGTGTCAGCTGGGAAGTCACGGTCTCCTCTGTCTTTCTAAGCAAGACATGATGTATATATACACCCACAGGTCTCCCAAGGGGTCCTACCTTGCAGTGCTACTGTGTCGGCCTAAAGGATGACGTCGGCCCTGAACTTCATCCAGAGACATTATACAGGAGATGTTCGTCCTGCTGTGCTCCCAAGAAGCCTCATGCAAAATGTATGAGTTTCGAACTAGGGAAACACCAGCGTTCTGAATGCAGTGTCGTATCTAGGTAAAAGGTCTGTGCCTAAGAACCGTTATATTTGTAATGTAGGGAAGGATATACATGAAAGATTGTAGTGTTACCTGCACCTATGTAGGGTACCTATATAGAATATAACAATAATGGCACACTGACATATTTTAATACCCGAAGTGTCCAACTAAATTTCATAATAGAGCAAAACTAATTTTGCCCATGGTATAATGAAGACATGTAATTTTACATAACATCAATAACATACGACACAAAGTTATTCAAGCTGTAAATCCGAGAAGGCAACATGTTAATGTTATTATCTACAACAGTAAGTACTTTATCCAAATTATCTTGATAAATTTACCTTTAACGTGCAACAGCTTCTATCTGTGACAATTTCCAAATTGTATTGTAAGTAGCATAAATGAAACTTTTAGAATGCACGCACTTAGAACCCAACAATAAATCTGATAGATCCATGTCATCTGGCAGGAGGGAGAGATATTGTTTAACTGCAGATAGTGTTGAATGGAATGTTCCAACCACTGTTGCCACAATTTTCCTACCGAATGGGTGGTGACAGTGTTGTGACTGGGAATATCAAGGATCAAGGTTGCTTGCCTTAAACCCTGGTTTGAAATTAAAAAAACAACCATTACAACCATTTATGTCCATTGACCGCACTAACTACCCGTTTGGAACAGAAGGTGTGGAGCTGTAGGTACCATTCTGCACCATATTATAGAACTGTTCTTCACTGTAATTTGTTAAATGTTGCCAATTGTCAGATCGGGCAATGGAAGGAATATTAGGTGAATTGATGTCTTTAATTTTAGCAAGTCCTAGACATGTGGTCTGTTGAACTGTGTCATTTAGAAAAATCATTTGTGTTGGAATCAAGCACCGTCTAAATAAGGTGTCTGTTCCCTGAATCGGCCAATGTTTAGTACCCCAAATTGATTTCAAATCAATGGTATCTTTCCAATACTCATAGCCTCTTAATGCTAATTGTGTAATAAACAAATCTTTATATATGAGTTTGGTTTGCGTCAATATATATTTCTTTGGTGGTACGGGGACTAGTTTAAAATAGAAAGATCTGGGATCTGAAGATTCATGGCAAGAAAAACATGTGAATGTATCCCTATATTTTGTTGGTCTCCCTCCTTGTGAGTTGGACAATGCTCCAGTTGTGTGTAATTAATAAGTGTTTGTTGAACACTGGCTCTATGTAAATAGTGATGTACACAATAATGATAATAGAACATTTCACCATAATTAGAGTAAACAGTGTCAACATCGCAGCATCTGAAAGTAACCCAGGTACAATACCATCACCCATGGACCCAATAAATACATTAGAAATCTGCAGAATTTCTGTAGGACAGAAAATATCATAGAAGACCTTATCCCAAGAAATTCTATCTGTTACAGGACCAGCTGAAATATTAACAAGGGACAGGTCTGTCCTCAGTTTATTTTTGGATGAGTGAGGCGTTAAACACTCATTCACCAGTTCTGCGGCAGAGTGTTATGAAAGGTAATGGCCATTTAATAGCAACAAGAAAATAGTCATAAATCCAACCCAAAGAAATAGAAAAATTAAAGAAAGTGTTATCCAAACATACATCCAAGGAGGGACAAGATAAGTGTGTTTCAGCCATGAAAGAAAAACACATGCCCGTGTAGGGGGAGTGTCTAGAAAGGTGGACTGTCAAAAGAGTCAGATGAAAAATCATCTGTTTCTACAAAATACCCAGAAGCAGTTTGTTGAGAAACAGGAGCCACCGGTGTAGTAAAAGAACTGGTAGATTCCACAAAGTGTGGATCATTGTAAACAACATAATCTGTAGGAGAAGCAGTAGCAAGTACAGTACTCACTTACAACGTATGGCTGACATTTGTAGCACCATCAGGAATTAACTGACATTCATTCACCACCCCTTCCCAGCTGGAGAGAAACAGCTTTGATGTTGCTCACAAGCTGTAGAGAACATTTCAGTACGGCAGCGAGAGGAGTTAGAGAACGACCATGGAATCCTCGGAGGCTACTGTTAAGAATTGGCCACATGATGTATCTTTACTTGATCAAATGAGAGAAAACGATTGTCTTCACAACCAGCAAGCGGTGACAATATTAGGGTTCTTGTACCTTGAATGCCGAGGACCAGCACCAGTGTACGATAGGATGGGCCATTCCTTCTTCACCTCAATCTTCTCTTAAACAAGATCTCCAACTTGTGGCCTCCGTCTGGAAGGTGCTGGCTGCTCCTTGATTCGGGTAGAGCAGACTTCTTCAACTTTTTGTTAGCTTGGCCATTGCAGAAATGTTGTTAATCCTGTAAGACAGAACAACGATCATTTACGCCAAGGGGTGTGGCTGATACCACGATGTTTGGACCGTCAAGATCTGAAACTTCCATTTTGATGCCAAAAAGGACCTCGTATGGGGTCTGGCCACACAGAGATGTTTTAGGGAGATTATTAACTTCTCTTTGTCCCCCATATAAGTGATGGATCCAGCTATGTCCTGAACCTAATGCTCTAACTGTCAAGGATTGTTTTATATCACGGTTCATCCTCTCGACCACCAAATTTCCCACAGGATGGTGGGGGGAGGAGTAATGCACCTCTACACCCAAGGATACCATAGAATCCCCATATGCTTTAGAGGTGAAAGTGGGGTCCTGGTGGAATGTAGTGTATGCATATATCCCAATAAAGACTTTCAAATCTTTAATAACAGTATAAGCATCAGCTGAACGTTGTGGCCACACCCACAGGAACCTTGAGTGAGAATCAACTGCTAGTATGATACATTTAAAAGCACTATCCAAATTAAGAGGCCCACAATGGCCCAAATAAATGAAGCCGAAAGGTTTTTTGGAAATCAAAAGGTGTGTCTGTGGTGGGCAGTCACCGTGGAACTTTTAATTTGTTGACAAATGTCACAACAAAGGTAATATTTTGTTGGCCTATTTGTATAGGCCATGCCACCAATAACGCTGTTGTAATAAGGAAATTGTGGCTGACACACCTGCATGTGTAGAAGCAACACCTTCATGTGCAGCTATCACTAACGCAAGCCTGCGGTCTTGGTTCGGAAATTACACGATCACCAACTCCTGGAATTGTAGCAAAGGGGACATTTTGTTTGCTTAAATGATAAGTATATTTATCTGGAAGACCCCTAGGCAAAGGGGTGCCCTTACATGTAGCATGAATGGGCAGCCAGTATATCGTCATCTACCCTCATATGAGAATGAGTAATTGAAGCAACTGTCGCTGTTGAAACTGCAGATTTGGCAGCTTCATCTGCAAAGAGTTCCCAGCAATGTGTATGCCAACACAATGATGACTTAATGCATGAATGACATGAGCCTGCAGTAACATATCTTTGAGATCCACTACCTCCATCCAAAGCAGTTTATACTTTATAGTGTTTCTTTTAGAATCTCTGAAACAATTTTGACAGCATGAATACAAATTATCACTAAAAGACTGGACACAATAATAAGAATCACACACTATAATAGTGGAGAATTTGGGATCTGTATTCCCCTATGCCAGAATTAATGCGTTCAGTTCATCCAGCTGTGCAGTGTAGTCACCTAAAGAATGCATGCAAGTTTTTTGGTGGCTGGAATTTACCATTCAACATTACACCATGATTGGTGGCGCACGCCGCCGAATACTGGTGCTTGGTGGCTGTAGCAGGCTCGGCCGAACAATCGGTATAAATAATATATTTATACTGCTCAAGAGGCAAATTATTGCTTTGCATGGGATAGCACGCTCATAGTGCAAAAATGATTGTGTTTGTGAAGATGGGTCAAAGACAAAGTCTATGTATGTAGCTGTTAAGGATGTTGCCCATTGTTTCCAATGTGTATGTAGGGCTTTTGCATTAGGGGCACTTGCTTTTGTGCCAGTCTCTAAGGCTGGAATGGGAGTAACAACAATAATGCGTTTGTCCTGTGTAAGTGGCCATGCTTTAATGACAGTCATTTGAACTTCATTCAGTATTTTTTCAGTGGATTCAAAATGCATTTCTGCATTGGAAATATAAATGCAATGTATATGTAACCGGCACTGTCTGACCTTCATTAAAGGTGATATATGTGAAGCCAATGGCAACCGCAACAAATGGATGACCATGGTTGCCATATTGACACATGTATGTAAGTGTAGTGTTGCTAGCAAGCAGGTCAGACTGTAATGATCTGAGTATGTCTGTATGATCATGTCCAATGTAAACTGGAAAAGTCCGGATGTATTAATTCATATAATGGTTTAATGCATTGAGCACAATCAGGAATGTAAGTTCTGCCAACATTTAGGAATCCTAGTAAGAAATGAAGGGGCAGATGTATCAAGCCAATTTTTAGTCGCAAACGCTGCGATTCGCAAAAAAGCAGCGTTTGCGACTAAAAATTCGCTAAATGGTATGTATTAGGGAAATCGCATCGCAAAATGGAGGAATCGCAAAATTTGTGATTCCTTAATTATGCATAAGCATTTAAGGATTTGCGATTCCTTAAATGCTATGCAACAAGCATTTAATTTTTGCGAATTCTCCTTAAGAAATCGCAAATTACCACCAACTTCAAGTTGGCAGTAATTTGCGATTTCTTTCACAAATGCACTTTTTGGCATTTGTGAAGGTGCCATATGCGCAGACATGTTCATTTCAGTCTATCCGTAGTTGTCCTGCTAGAACTGCCCATGCTGGGGCAACCATCAAAGTGCACGAAACATATTGAGTTAAGCATCTACATAGTCTATATAGTCTTTCTAGACCGTTGTATAGTAGCACTAGCTCATTTGCATTGAGAGTACATACATTAGTATATGGTGTATAGCCAGCCAACGATGGCCATGTTGCCCCCTCATTACCAAGGGGCCCTGTGTGGATATTTTAATGTTCCCAAACAGATAGTGATATTTCTAGCTGTTGATACGCTCTGTATTGAGCCGGGGGTACAATGTCAGTGAATGTATAAAATGTTTGTGTGTTACAACCCACAGCTGGAAAATTGACCCAAGAATAGTAGACTTCTAATCGATAGGCATCATGGGCTTTTTCCATGTAAGTTACATCACCACTGACATTGCCAAGTTCATGTAAAGCTAAATGGGCATGGACTGCAGGTCTGCAATTTTTAGCTATAGGTATAGGCTGCGGCACCGCCATTACTAATGAAGTAAAGGAAACAGAACGAAAACACTAATATGGGTGTCTTTTTAAAGGTTCAAGCTTGAACAACCAACAGATAAGATGTAGGTACTTTCTAATATACTGTGGAGGAATAATCCCAAACACCACGGACATCTCTGGTAAGCATGTATAGGGTACTAAGGGCACATATAAGTTCTTCTCAGGAGACCTGTTAAATAAGTACCTGACCAAAGTTGTTAGGGCCATGTTGCATGAATTTTGCTGGTAAAGCAAAACTGTGTGTTAGTATGACAGGAGGTTAGAATGCAGTGACTAAGTCTCTCTACAGCATCAGTATCTGTCGGCCCAATCCTGGTTAGCTCACAGTGCCTCACCCATACTCCTAACCTTCCCAGAGTAAGTGGTGATTTCAGCAACCTCGAACATGATCCTCTAGTCCCCAAAGGAATAGTAGAAACAGATCCTCCCCTTTCGTTTCTCACTTACTCACTCATGCATGCCCATAGTAAACATAGGAAAGACACAAAGAAAGTTTACAATACATTTATTGAAACTATAGTAGTCTATTATGAAGCAAATTCGCTGCAATCATTAGGCAGATACAACCAAATAAAGCATTACTAACAGACTTTATAGGACAAACATCCCAACCATGGCAAATTATATATCTCTCTAGGTCTGCCCTTACTATGCGAGCACAGGCATATATTTGCAATCTCTGGGATTGGCCTAGGACCCCTTACCTCGTGTATGTAGTTAGGTGTTCCGCATCTTGGATGTAAACCTGGTTTATGCAGGGCTGCATGTCGGGCACTGCTGTCGTTCCAAAGCAGTCCTCTCTGCCGGAATTCTCTTCTCTGGCCCTCAAGGGGACAAAACACAGTTTATATGAGAAAAACTATTGGTCTGGAGATGCAGCTGTGCGACCATGCTATCTTTAAATGTTAAGAGCTGTTGCTAAACAAGCAAAGAGAACTGTACACTATATTGTTACGTATTCCCAGCAACCTTGTACAAAATGTGTAGATAAAATCCCAAGAAGAGTCCCTTGATAACAAACAACATGTACAGCGTATTCTCAAAATAATGTTGCAAAAACAAATGTATTATATGTGGCTATGCAGAGCGAGCAAAGGCAGCTTAAAACATCTGAGTTGCAAAACTAAGGGAGAACCAAAGTGGGCCCAGAAGGGAAACCACTACAGTGCCAGACCCTGGTGAAGTTCCAGGTACCTATAGAACTGGGACCTATGTAGCTGGAAATTATCTATCAACCACTGGAAGGATTTGTTATGGTCAGTGGCCCAGACATCCCATAGGGCAGAAAAGTCAATAAAGTCCCAGGCAGCAATCCAAGTAACTGCACAACTTGTTTGAGTCTAGTACCATGCCACAGAGGTGTTTAGTTGGTAAATGTATTCAGCCAATTAATACGCTTTAGAGTACACTGGCAGTACAACAGCGGTATTTACGTGACCTGGTGAAGTACGTTGGAGGAGTGTTACTGTATAACAGGGCCAGGATTTCCAGTCTTTCAGGGGTCTCTAGTTCCAGTCAGAATGCCGAATCATAGCGATCTCCAAACAGCCAATCTCTAATGGGAACCATTTGTGTGGCCAAGTAATATACTTTGAGATCCTGGAACCCCAAGCCACCCTCATACTTAGACTGTACAGATTTCCCATAAGAAACTTGAGGGAGCTTTTTGGCCCATAGGAAATGTGTAACCAAGGCCTGCACATTAGCGAAGATGGAGGGTGGACATTTTGCGAGGCATAAAGAAATCCGGGGAGTACGATCATTTTATATAGACTGTCCTTGACCATTAGGGAGAGCGGAGTGAGGCCCAGGCCTCTAAATCTCTCTGCATACTCTGTAACAGAAGAGGAATGTTTAAATCCCAAGCCTCACATTGGTCCTGTATGACATGGAACTGTAGATATTGGCAGTGCATTGTGACCGCACAAATGCGGGAGCTAGAGACCAGCAGTGGCAAAGGACCATATAGAACCACATACGTGTCGCAATAAATAAAATGACACCAAAAATGAATTAAATGCAATCAATTGAGTCAGAGTTTTGAATTTGTAACGTTTTTTGTATCATTTAACACCTAAAAGATCAAAGCGCCAACTGCGTGTTCTTGTTCGCGCAAGACGGGGGTAAAGATAAAACTTAAGGCCGACCATGATGGAGCATGGGCCGGCTGCAAGAAGTGTGTTGGGCTCGGTCTCAGCTTACCTTCGGACTTGGAAGAAATTTTGAATAAAAGTCCAGGAGAAGGTAGAGTTCAGCGGGGCAAGACAGCAGGCTGTTTCTGAGAAGTCTTTGTTGTTGCAGGAGAGTCCTGTGTGAGGTCTCAGGGTTAGGCAGGAGCTGCACCTCTAACATCACTTTCAAGGGTCCAGGGCATGGGGGGGGCACCAATTTTGGGTTGGAACTCACTCCAGCAGCAGAGGCCAGAGGTAGGGTTCAAGGTGTCCAGAGCTTGTTGAGTCCCTGTTTTTCACACAGGAAGGCAGCCAAGTAGCCAGTGGTGTCCCTCTGGTAGGCTGGGTTCAAGCAGCAAGGCATACCTCTAGCTGCAGGGCAGTCCTCTGGAGAACAGGGCAAGCCTTGAGCAGCAGAGAAGTCCTGTGGGGGTCCAGGCAGTGTACTGAAAAGTTGCTCTGAGGGTCGAATATACCTAGAGCCAGCCTTTGAAGTGGGGGAATCTCCTAGGTTCCCCCCACATCTGGTTCTGGAAAGGTTTTCCCTTCTACTGTCAAGGCTCCAAAGAGTTTTGGGTGAGACTTTTTGTGTGTGTTAGAGGCAGCCGTTTGAAATGTAAGTAGGGCAGGGAACGGCTCCACCCGCAGCAATCCGGGCTGGATTGCCCATTTCTTCAATGCCTAATCCCCCTTTGTCTTACTGTCTGGGATGAATACACAAAGCCCAGCAGCTATAATATTCATAGGCATGTGACCCATGGCACTGGCAGCAGGCACCACATGGTTAGGGCAAGAAAATGCCAACTTTCAAAAATTTGCATTTTCTGAATTATGACTTAAAATTCAACTTTCCCATTAAAGATTATTTTAAATTATAATTCATTTGAGATTAAACATGGCATTTCTACGTGCTCCAATTCAAACGTTAGCACTTATTAAATGTAATATGGTAACCCAGTTTTATCCTATGGAAGAGGTAGGCCTTACAACTGGGAAAAATTAATTTGGGAGTTTTTTTAACTACTAGGACATGTTAAACTAAAAAAAATGTGTCTTAATTTTGAACTACAATGCACCTTGCCCTATAGGCTTTTTAAGACATACCTTATGGGTGACTGATTTAAAAAAAAGTAAGGTTTAGGCCTGGCAAAATATTTATTTTCCTAGGTCGAATTGGCAGTTTAAAACTACACTACAGACTACAGTGGCAGGCCTGAGCCAAGTTTTAAAGTGCCCCTTTAGTAGGTAACACAATGAGTGCTGTAGGCCTGCTAGTAGCATTTAATATACAGGCCCTCGATGTGATTGGTGCGATGTAGTACCACACATTAAGTAAATTAAATGTGCCATTCAGGTGTAGGCCAATTTTACCATGTTTTAGGGAGAAAACACAATCACTCTAGCATTGCTTAGCAATGATACATTTCAGAGTCCTTTTAAAAATTTTTTTTTTTTACAAATAAGCAAAACATAGCACAACGAAATAGAATATATGAATGCCATCTTCATAACACAAATAAAAGTTCCGGGGACAAGATGCCATAACAATATTAGAAAATATAACATGATTACAAGAATAGACACAGACTTAAATAGTATAGGCATATACGAGTCCCAATGAAGGCTTAACGAGATCCTTTCAAATTTAACTCTTGACCTAGGAACCGTGGCTTTAGCTAAAGCCAGTTCTAAATCATAAATCTCCATCAGTAGTGCCCAAAATTCAGTAATTTTCGGGCTGGTGGTTTGAATCCATGCCCTGGCAATGCACAAACGGGAACAAGCTATAATATTTGAAACCAGCGAATTCGATATATTGCCCGGATCATCTATTATCCCCAATAAGATTTCTTTCGCAGCCCCAAATAAAGCTGCCTACTGCACTATCTAGCCACTTAAAGAATGATGAAGGAACCCTTAATGGAATTGTGCAAAACAAATATAGGAATTTCGGTAAAATATGCATTTTAATTGTATTGCACCTCCCCAAAATAGTAAGTGGTAACTTGTGCCATCGACAATAACCTTTTTAAGCAAAGGCTCGTAATTTAAAGCAATAATATCATCCATATGGCAACTAAGGCAAACTCCGAAATAGGTAGCAGTTCTAGTAATTCCTAGCGCAAGTGGGGTTGAGCATCTAATGTTATCACAGCCATAGTGTCCAACGGCTTTGTAGTGTATACGGCAATGTCGTCTGCATATGCAGTAACTTTGAAAACCATATCGTTAAAGGACATTGGAGAAATAAGAGTATTTTGAAGCAAATGCCTAATAAAAGGCTCAATATAGCAAGTAATAATGGGGAGAGCTGACATCCCTGCCGCATGCCCCTTTGAATATTAAAAAGAGTGGATAATAGACCATTCAGCCTAATAGCGGCAGTTGGGTTGCTGTATAGTTTCTGCACTGCTGAGATAAACCCCCGACCGAGACCTAGAGAAGACATCGTTAGCCATAAGGGCCCCCAAGCCACTAGGTCGAAGGCCTTCTCAGCGTCAAACATCAACATCCCAATCTGCTGATTTAACTGGCCTGCTACATCGAATGCAGTAATAGATGTATTTATGTGTGCCGCTGAGTCACGCCCCGGGACAAAACCATGCTGTTGTTCAGATACCAGTAGATGAATCACGGGAGCTAAGCGAGAAGCAAAGAGTTTTGAAAAAATGTTTGCATCTGCATTAATTAAAGATATTGGAAGGTATGAGCTGCTATCCTCCACGGCTTTCCCTTTTTTTGGAAAATCAATTATGTTAGTTATATTCCAAGAGGCGGGCACATCCCCGCCCTGCAGTATATAGTTAACCAACTCTAGGAGGACCAAGACCAATATGTCCTTGAAAGTTTTATAAAACTCTAGAGGGATGGTATCTTCACCTACCGCTTTACTAGAGTATAGCGCACTGATTGCTAAGTTAATTTCCAAAGGATCCGCACCTCTGTCCAGTTGATCAGACTGAGCTGAATCCAAGACCGGCATTGCGTTGTCTTGAATGTAGTCTGTAGCTGCATGTTGATTAAAACTGGCTGGATCACTGTAAAGAGCTGCGTAAAATAACCTAAATTGCTCTAATAAATCTTGAGATTTTGTATAAACTGACCCATCAGCTCCTTTAACTTGTTTAATATATGACTTAACCTGCTGGTCTGCTAACTGATAGGCCAAAACATATTCAACTCGTTCGCTATACTTGTATTGCCTCAATAAGCTGACAATGAATCCACGATTCACCAGAGTCCTTTAAACCAATTGCTCTAGCATGTAACTGCTCTAGCTCAGAATACTGCCTACGCTCCTCTTTTACCAGACGTATATTAGAGCGATTCTGCTTGATAATATATTGAAGCGTTGCCCCTCTCACATATGCCTTCAAACAATCCCAGACTATTCCCATTGTCACTGAAGGTTGATTATTCTGAATATATTCCCTCAATGTTCCTTGCATAAAGGTAACATGGTCCAGATTGCTAATTCCTTAATTGACTCCTTCTCCTTCATCCGAAAGTGTACACTGAGCATAATGGGATTGTGGTACGAAGTGAATTTCGGACAAATCACCAAGTATGAGTTTTCATATGTTTTTATTGGTAAAAATCATATCAATTCTGGAGTATTGTTTATGTGGATTTGAAAAAAAAGTGTAGCATGGTGTTGAGGGAAAAAACTTTCTCCAGACATCCTCTATTTCATGTATATGGAGTAAGTCAACTATAGCTGCCCTTGTCTGAACAGTTTGGGCCCGTGCAGCCACATTCGTAGTATCAATCTTTTTATCCAAAATGCAGATAAAATCTCCCATTACTATAAGATCGCCATCCTAATCCAATAATTCAGTACTCAAGAAAGAGATGACCTCAGGGCAGTCAACATTAGGACCAAATACCATACAGATCGTGAACTTCCGACCAGAAATCAAAAGTTGGGCAATTGCCCATCTTCCCTTGTTGTTGGCCAAAGTGCGTAACAATGAAACGGTGCACAATTTAGACTTTAAAATTGCCACTCCTCGGATAGACACTGTCTGCGAAGTACACACAATTACATCATAGCCGAGTTGTTTAAAAAGAGCTCTATCCTTAAAAGCCAAGTGTCCCAGTCTGCTAGGTCAGGAAAAGCCTTTTGTAACAGGTTGACAACAAAAGTACGTGGTCCGATCCTTCCCTGCCTTCTGGGATTCCAAAAATCCTTAGGTTTTGACGTCGCTGCCAGTTTTCCAGGTCTTCGATCTTAAATTGCATATCTGTCATTTGAGAGTCCCGAGATTTAACCAAGTTTACTGTATGAGTATTGACCTCCTCGACGGCTGCCACCCGTTGTTGGAGGTCAGAGACCTCAGACATTAAATGTGAAACTTTAACAGTCACTTCTGACAAAGCCTGCTTTATCTCGATATTGTCAGCCTTAGCCTGCTGGTAATAGCTCTGTGCTTCTACTCTCTGAATTGCGAGTGCCTGCATAATCCCAGAGAGTGAGGGTTCTTCATCCTAGTACTGGAGATGGCTTACACCGCTCTCGAATCCTGTCTCTTTGAGAGGCCATAATAAAGGAGATAATGACAAAGAAGTAACTGGAGTGATGACAGAAGGCATTGCAGAAGGGGCCGAAGGAATAGTAGATGTAGATATAGGCATGCACCCTACTGGTTGGGCCGTCTCCCTTATTTTTGACCCTTGTAAAAAGCCTTGGCCCCCAGCCTCAGTTCAATCTGTGAGCTGCTCAGACTGACAGGGGCTTTAGCACCAACAGTTGCAGCAATAGCTAACTCTAGGTGGGCAGACTGTATAGTAGCACCTGACATGGTGCCGGGATCTCCTGAGATAGATAATCTAGAGATAATAGATTTAACCTCGCCTTTTGATGTGACCCACTTACACAGTGGGCTCACACGACCACCTGCACCAGACTTTATAGCCTTTGCAGATCACTTGAGTCTTCCCAACACCTCTGTCACCTGTACCTTGGCTCCAACTCCACCCTCGACCTCTACCACCTTTGCCAGCCCAGGTTGATTTAGGGACTTTCCCTTTAACTGCTCTTGCCTCCTCGGGAGTGTTAGATTTGGGGCTGGCGGAGGTCCCTGTAGCACAGTTAGGACTATATTGAGAGTCCTGCAACCCGTGGGTTAACACAACTTTGTTCCTGCTGCCATTAAGCGCCTTACATATGCCGTTATCCCCGTCTGCACGTTTCATCACACCTGATTGCCAAGTTGCCATCTTGCAGTCTCCCATTAACGAAAGAATCCAAGGAGTCCTCTCAGGGATGTGAAGTCGGATCCACAATGACCAAAGCACTGCCAACAGTACCAACTGTGGAGGGGGCAAGTTCCAACACTGTCTCGCTGGCAAACACATCTTGAGAAGTTGCAATAGACAAGTTATCAGAGCTAGGATTTGAGTCAAGAAAGACATTGGGTGCCGTTGATATTACAGGATCCTCAGCACACCCCATCCCTCATGTATAGCAGTGTTCAAGACTTCGTCCATTTGAAAACCCGGGATGACTGTCTCAGAGCTGTAGGATCGAAGAAGAGCCGTTGCTCTTCCAGAACGCAGGAGTTTCAGCATTGGTTTCCCAACTTGGGGGGCTTACGTTCACATTGTTAACAGCCAGCGGTGCGGTGTTGCTTACCGGAACCCCCTCGCTCTGAACGCCACCGCAAATGTCTCTGCCACTCTCCAGAGCCTCTAGTCCATCCGTGGCTTCAGCAGTAACCCCGGCTTCCCTCGGCAGCTCCGCACTTTCGCTGTTATGTATCATTTTAGGACCCTATTGTAATTTTCCCGATTCATGCCTTTATATTGGTATAAATCACCATATCTTTCTATAGGCATAGAAATCATAGCCATATTTAGGCATAGCTCATGCAGTCCAAATACGGCAGGGCTACTTCCACTAGTTCAGAAAATCTACAGTGATTTCTTGGAAAACTCGGCTTCAGCAGCTAGGGACTTTCCCTTGCTCGAGAACTGACTTGTCCAAGAACTCATGGAGTTTTCAAAGAACTGAGACTCTTTGATGACGTTATTATGTCCACCTTTACGTCAAACTCGGCAACTTCAAGGTATAAATATGCCCACACTTGCCTTAGCAAACACACAGTGGTTTGGAGCAGTTCGACTATCTACTTGCCTAACGCATCCTGCTACAGCAAGTGCTGAAGGAAGCCGACCCTCCAGCAGACGCACTGAGAGAGACGCTGTCTTATCTCCTGCCGAGAAATCCAGCTCCAATGTTTCCAAGCTACCCTTGCGGGTTGTTGGGAAATCGAGTCCCGAGACTGACCTTCTCCATTCTAAACTAAGGTACGGAGCTGATTAGAACCTAAGAGAAATCTTGGACAGATTCTTGGCAAAAGAATACTACATTTATGCTACACCTCACTTACTTCTTCCCTCGTACTAAGCTTAGGTTAGTTATCCCAGGGTAGGCGTATTTTAGAAGCACCAGTTGAGTACTTTTAGCCTCTGTTATTTATGTATGTATTTTTCTGAGGTTTAGGAATCATACAATGCTCTTACAGTATTATTTTGTTCTACCTTTTATACCGTAAGCGTTATATTTTACAACCAGTTTTACGATTGTTGAAGTTCATTTCTTATGCTTGGGAAAGAAGGCTGTTCAAAAATCCTTTTATTGGAAACGACTATCTATTTCTCTGCAACTCTGGTGAAATGAAGCATGCACGATTGACTGAGTGAAATATATATCTATTGTTTCCACGACTCTGAAGATCAGTTTTATCTTGGGGAAACAAAGTTGTCATGTTTATGCGGTTCTCAGAAACTAATCCCTTCTTGTGAATTCGAGAAAGTTTCTAGTGACCTCTGAGCTAGCTGGCACTCACAATTAAGTTTAGTATATTCGATAGAGACCTAGTAAACCTCAGTCCATGTCTAATCTATAGGATATATTATTCCAATGCGCAGAACCTATTGGGAATGTAGGAACTACACTACTTGGCGCCCAACGTTTGGTAAGGCACTAATTTAATGCTAGATACTAGAGTAACTCAGTCATGCTTTTCACAGAGACCCCTTTTTCCCGTAAATACTCCAATAGACGTCTGGAGTGGGTCAAAGGATAAAATATCGGCCATGACTGAGTAGGACGAAAATCCTATGTATTAGTTTTTGTTTTTTTCAACGTTGAAGGATACAGTGTTCCAAAATATTGTGCACCTTATCTTTGTTTCCTTTAAACTTTCTCTGCAAAACATGCAACAAAATGCAAGATAGCGACTAAGAGAATAGTGGACCTGCAGGCACTATTACCTGGCCGGGTTTAGACGAGACAGGTCTCCAACAAAATGACCCGGTTGTTATAATCATCCTGGAAAACGTAAAAAAAAGCCATAGCTATAAAGCTTATAGAAAATGGCCTATCACCGAGAGGTGGTACAGTTATATTCGTCATAGAGGCACATGAATAGCGGCAGACAGAGGTATTCTATTCATGGATTGTCTTTCCACAAGCAAATCCAACAACACATGTGTTCCACTTCTACAAGATGGAGGAACATCCAGCGGAATACGTTCCTTTTGAGGACGTTGAAATCCCACTAACTTACCAAGGGCATCAGCTCTGGTTTAAAGGCCCCCTACAACATCAAAGTCATATTACCAGGCTCGGCCCACTAGGTAGACCAGGAACAACATGGCCGGTACTAGCCAGCTATGCACCACATCCTAACATTGAAAGAATGTCAGATGTAGAACTGTTAGCTCAGCTAAAACAATTAATTAAAATACATAGACAATTGTTACAATATGTCATGAGGACTTTAACAGTCCACCCTGCTATAAGAATTCCACAGCACACCCCCTCATCAGGGGAACACAAACAAAATCACACCACAGACTATACAGTCAGTAATTGGTAAATTGCCTGCAAAAAGGGAACAAATTCCATTCTGGTTAGCCCAGAAAATTACTCAAATAGAGGCAGTATTTCCCGATAGTACACCTCATGAAAAACACAGGATTCTAACAATCTGTTTACCAATGGGGATTGCACCACACGTGGATGGCTGTGACACTTGGGGTACAGTCTTTGCTTCAATCTACACAAAAACACATGGTGTCCCATCTATGGCGGTAATACCAGACGTTCTGAGACAGATTCAAAATGAATGCAGTCCAGAACCAGCCTTGAATCTTGGTATGAAATTACTGAAAGATTTCAAACAGGTCTCAGCTATCTTATTAGCTAACATTAAAGGTGAAGGAGCATCGGTGGCAATCCGCCCAAAATTTTAAAAACTCAATATTACTGAGCAACCGTATGAACTTGCCAGAATTATTGAAAAATCCTATGAAGAACTAGGAAGAGATAGTTGGGGAGGGAAACCTGTAAAACCTGAACTAACAGAAAATCCTGAAAAAGTTTTCATCAAAAATAATCTAACTACTCCTAAAAAGAAATGGGAAAATAGTAGGCAGTCACTTCCTAAAGAGAAGCGCTCTCAGTCCAGAGGTAGATCTCCTCAAAAGGAGCACTCTGAAAAGAGGTATAGCCTGAGAAATAGGGATAATTTAAGAGAACCTGAAAGATATCAAGATACTAATACACGATCCTCTCGTACCTTTCAGACTTCCTCGCAGAAATCCAAAAGGAGAGGACGATCAGAACACAAAGAAGAACGTGTTCAGTCCAAAGAGGATCAACACGTTCCAAAAAATAAGAAAACTCAATTCTCCAAAAAGAAGGTAGCAATTATTAAAATCAGACATGCCGAGGATCTTGAGGACACAACTCAAGAACGGAGAGTGGGTCCAGACAATGCTGGACAGCGCAGCAGAGGTCACCATAGCTCGCAGGATCCTGAAAGATCATCTGGAGACAGTGGATCTGAATGAATACATTCAGGTTGAAACTGCTGACACCAGGGTTAGTGTACCCCATAAGTTATATGAAGTAACACTTCGGATAGAGGGGGACATAACTAGAAAAATAAAAACACTATTTTGGAAAAAACTATCTAAGAGTTATGACATCCTTCTGGCTGAAAAAGACTGGCCACCTGAATTTGTCATAGAGTGCCCACATGGCGAAGAAATAATTATGCCAGCCTTCTCTAATCATATTCCTATTCATAAAAAATATACCTATGCCAGGAAATGGGCTGTGGCCCAGGCTCCAGCATTATATAATAATAATTTGGGATGGGATGAGGACTCTCCTCACCATATAATCCAGTTAATAAATCAACCTACTGCGCAGAGGCAGTATCCAGTAAAACAGGAACCTAAAAAGCAAGTCAGGGAGATCTTAGATCAACTTGAATACCACGGGGTGATTGAAACATGCACCTCATCCATGAACAATCCTTTGTTTCCTGTCTCCAAACCAGACGAAACATATCGTCTAGTTTTGGATTACAGACATTTAAACTCTTGAAAAACTTTTGCAGTACAAAATTCGCACAGTGCAGCACCAATGAATAACATTCATTGGTGCTGCAATGAATGTTAGATATTTCAAATGGTTTCTTCTGTCAAAATGTGGCACCAGAAAACAGGTATTTGACCGCTTTCTCAATAATGGGGACACACAACACTTTTGTTGTCTCCCCCAGGGATTCAAGAACAGTCCTGGATTATTTTCAGCCAGAGTAACAGAGTTACTACAAACGTACGATGATGAGGCATATGTCGATGACATCTATCTTACAGATGATGATTTGGACAGGTACTTGACCAGGGTGAACACCATAATACTTGGATTCGCCTCTGAAGGGTATAAATTCAACTTTAAACAATCAAGAATTGCCCACCTCAACGTCCTATTCTTAGGATACGAACTTTCAACCTCTCTACGAACTAATCAAACCTGATTTCAAACCAACTAATTGGACTCAAAAACACACAGAAATTTTGCGTTCAGTACAAACAGACATGATGGCAACAACACACTTACAAAGACGCGACAATGTACGCAACCTTATAATCCGAATCCTCCCAGGGAGATGTAGATTCACATACCTAACCTTTAATGAAGGTGAAAAGGTACCAATAGCTTACAAATCACACTTGTACACACAAGCTGAAATGAAATTCACTTCAACAGAAAAAATTCTGACAGCGGTTCAGACTGCTGTAGCAAAGGAGAGAGCCCTCGCACAGGGTAAGCGCATAAAAGTCGTTACACCTGTACCTGCCTTAGAGGCAGTAACAAAGGCAAGCATTCCAAATGCAAAAGCTCTACATCCAAGATGGATACAATGGGTTAATTCTCTCTCTGCAACAGACGTTGAATACGTTTTTGACCCTTACTTGAAGACACAAGAATTTCTCCAATACGAACAAGAATGTCCTCTGCCTACTGAAATTCTACCTCTAGAACATTACGGCTGTATAATATACTAGCAGCCCGTCCCGACCTTGTCCGGGAGCAATCAGGCTTCCCCGACCCCCGCCTGCCCCGACATAGTCCAGCATTTTGGGGCCCCCGCCCGCCCCGTCCCCCGCCTGCCCCGACCCCGGCCTGCCCCGACATTGTCCTCCGGAGCCTTAAAAAGGCGACATATGATAGTCACAGCAGTGCACTATAATGTAAAACCGTCTCACTGTATTGCAGCTATTACTCCAGCCTTCGCCTGGAAATTACAATTTCCATGTGTTTAGAGTGGGAATAAACCAAACCAGATTTCCTGGCTTTCCTTCGGGCTGCTTGCTTTCCCCATCCCCGCCCGCCCCGTCCCCCGCCTGCCCCGACCCCCGCCTGCACCGACATTGTCCCCCGGAGCCTTAAAAATGCGACATATGATAGTCACAGCAGTGCGCTTTGGGCTGTTTGCTTTCCCCGTCCACATGAAAAGTACCACGAAAAGAGGGCACATTTAAACACGGCTCCGAGGTTGACGGATCACTTTCGCCTGTGGGGTCTCTTTGAGCAGGGTTTACCCTTGACGGAGCTCGGCGTGCCGAGATTCCAGCATGGTAACATAATGCCCGCGTGTCAACCTAATGACCCTTAAAGCTGAAACGCTGAAACGCTGGCACTCTGCAGTTAAACTTCCTGCGCTGTTATGAGCGTGATCGTGGTAGTTTGGAGCCTTACATCACCCCGTCTCCCGCCTGCCCCGACCCCCGCTGCCTTACTCAGCCGCCGCTCCTCAGTCCACCGCTCCTCGCCGCTCTTCACCGCTCCTCCCCGTGCCATGTCCGCCGCTCCTGGACGCCGCTTCGTGGTAGTTTGGAGCCTTACATCACCCCATCCCCCGCCTGCCCCGACCCCCGCTGCCTTACCTCAGCCGCCGCTCCTCAGTCCACCGCTCCTCGCCGCTCATCACCGCTCCTCCCCCGTGCCATGTCCGCCGCTCCTGGATGCCGCTCCTCCCTGTGCTCCTGACGTCAGCACGCAGGTCGCGGCCAGCGCTACTTTAAGGGGACTTCTTTTTTTATAATGTAAATTTTTTAAATATAACGTCTTTTTTAACTTTATATAGCCTATGTCCATCTGCACACCCTGAGGATTCCAACGATGTATCGGGTGTGTGGATTGGCGCTGTGGTTCCCGAGTTTACCCGCCTCAAAGCCTCAAAGTTCTTCCTTTATAATAGTAGTATAGATACAGACGGATCAGCACAGCCCGCAATTGGGGGCAAACAAGTTTATAGTGCAGCGTGCGCGATTGTTAAAGGTCGCTGGCGCGATGGTAAATTCAGACCTATGGTCACAAAAACTCAGTCCTTAGGAGATTGCACAGATCAGAGAGCTGAACTCCAGGCTTTCAAGATGGCGCTTGAAAATACAGATCGTGTATTCCCCACACTGTTAGTGTGCGATTCGTATTACTGCGTCCAGTCTTACAATGAATATCTGCAGAACTGGGTTCAAAATGGTTTTAAAGGCGCAAAAGGTGGCACAATAAAGCATGAAATGCTTTGGAAACAGGTAGTTCATTTGCAGAAAGAACTACAAAAGACTCACGTGATCCATACACTGAGTGATCAGCGTGATGGCGTTCACGTTGAAGGGAATTCATTGGCTGATTAAGCCGCGAAGGCAGCAGTGCAAGCGGCTTCCGTAGCTGCAATTACTCGTTCAAAAAGGAAAATTGACATTGAAATAATGCAAGCAGTCACTGCTTCAATAAAAGACAGTGGTAAAACACTACCAAAAGGCTATCCACTCAAGTACTCATATATAACTGATGCAAATAATGTTCCGTTTGCTTGAATCCCTGGAGTGGGGGATAGAGCAATCCCAAACATGGAACACAGGTTAGGACTAATCTTAGCAGCACATGAAGGGCTTGCCTCTGCACTCGCAGGTGTTTCCTCCACAGCTTTATTATTAAAACAACAATACTGGTGGCCGTGCATGAGGAAACAAACCAAAAACTATGTTTTGGAATGTGAAATCTGCCAGAAAATGAAAGTTTCAACAGTGAAATGCCCGGCGCAGACGCCCCTTCTAATTTCAGATAGACCATTAGCGTATGTTTACCCAGACCACTGTGGTCCCTTGCAAAGGGATGGCAACTATAAATACATCATGGATGCAGTGGATTCATGCACAAGATTCATTTGGATGTGGCCTCAGTGCTCGGCTGACGCCCGAACTGTTATAAAAGATTTGCGAGTCTTTATCGGCACATAAGCAATCAGCACGCTACATTCTGACCAGGGTCCTGCGTTTAGCTCTAGGGATTACAAGGAAGCCATGGCTAGCTTGGGCGTTGCATTGCGATTTTCGAGTCCATTCCATCCTGAGGGAAATTTGGTTGTGGAAAGAAAATAATGTGACATAAAGCAATCTATTACAGCTACGGT
Organism: Lissotriton helveticus; assembly: GCF_964261635.1. Taxonomy (NCBI): domain Eukaryota; kingdom Metazoa; phylum Chordata; class Amphibia; order Caudata; family Salamandridae; genus Lissotriton; species Lissotriton helveticus. Next base: position 1,824,914,890 of record NC_136061.1, on the reverse strand, counting down.
ATTAGGTTCGGGTGATGGGTGGGTCAAACATCTAATAAATGTCCAACATAGTCTTAATAACCTGCCAAGAGATTCTCTCAGTGGAATCATTCCATATGAACTCCTTTTTGGTACTAGAATGTTGGTTGAAGACCTCGATCGTCACACTTCAGTGGTGGAACAAAAACCATTTAATATCAAAGATCGTTTGGCTGTTTTACAGGACTTAAATGAAACAAGAAGAAGTCTAAGCCACACCAGTGAAAAGCCAACGACCACTGGAGAAAAACCACCTGTCCCAGTAAGACCTGTCTGGATTCCAAAGATTGGGGATCTGGTCAGGGAAAAAATAGCGGACAAGAAGGAATTTGGGCCTTCTTACAGAAACCCAGTACCTGTACTAGCAATCCACGGATCAATAACAGTGCTACTGCCGCCCCTTGCTGGAAGAAAGGCCCACACCATGTGGCCGATAATAAGTAGTAGGCCCAGTGGCTCCCAAGATGTAGCAGACGACCAAATCTTGCTACTATCCAAGAGGTTCAAACTGAAAGACTCATCACCTTTGAAGATTCTAAAGTGAGAAAAGAAGGACTATGAAACAAAGCCATGGAACTTGTGCCTCTTGAAACCCAAATAACAGTTCGTCAAGAAACTCACGTCTACAATGATGTAGCATCTGACTATACAAACATGTCAAGGGAACGAGCAACTACAGCGATTTCAGAGAATCCGGATGCAATACCGACTATTGACAGAACTGCCTCTGTCTTTTTTATCAACTTTGATAACTTTTCTGAGGATCTCAGTGAACCAGAAACTACACCAGAAAATAAAACTTTCAAGAAAAAATGAATGGAACTTGCTAAAACATAACTGGTTTCACCATGGGTTGAATTTTGGATTGGGTTAGGTGTATTTTTTCTCCTGCTGTGGCTCATTCCTGTTTTAAGTCTGGGAAAGCTGATAGGTGGAAAACACATTAAAATGGACACAGTAAGTAAGAACATCAACTTGCTCCTGAAGCCACACAAAGCATCTCATCGTGAACAACGAGACCTGTCATCACTCAACATCACAGCGGTTCCGCTACCAGGTGGAATACCGCGGGATACAACTGATTATGACATGTATTGCCCTGTCGAGCTGCTGAAAATTCCACACCAATTTAAGGTTTCGTTGAGTGACTTCGTTTCACCCAGCACATTTTCTGATGATTAGGACTTCGAAACTGTTAGTAACTTGATGGCAGACTTAGAAATGTCAGCAAAATTTACAAAACATGAATACTTAAAAGGTTCATCAAATTATGAAGAAATGTATTGTTTTAATCATTTTGGCCATCATTACTTGCATAAATCTGCAAACCCTAGAAATGTTTTAACTTATAATCAATGGGAACATTGTCCAACACCTCCAAAAGGTAGTTTTAAAACATTTATTGGAAAATTTCCATATTTCACAGGTTTTAATGTTACAACCCCAGAAGGTTTTTACTTTAAAAATGTTAATAAGACAGGCATGAAAAGTATGTTGACAAATACTAAACAAATTTATTCTGCGGCCTTTTATGCTCAATTGTCCACCTTAGGCTTTTGGAAAGACAACATTGAGACAAAAACTGTTGGGGGCATAAAGGACTGGCAGGTACGAGGTTTTGAAGCATTGTTCTGAGCCAGCATCAACACAGAACAAATGATGTTTTTAAATGACACTATTCAACAGACATCTTGTCTTGGCATTGCTAAGGTAAAAGATTTAAACAAACCATCCATACCTAAGCCCACACCTAATAGTAATTTAACTGCAAGTGAGGAGGTAGACGTAAATTATATTTTACAACAGAACAGAACAAATCCTGAATGGAAAAAATGGTTAATCTGGCCCACAGACACGAATAACTGTCAAGATAGATTCCTGAACAAGACACAAGGCTTCACAGTAACTCGGCCAGATCCAAGATATATCCAAAGACAACATTCAGGGATAATAACAACTTATAGTGTAGGTACACTGTGCCTTGAGTGGCTGCAGAAATCTACACTTCCAGAAATAAAACAACACTTATCTTTGCTTAAAGATGGCGTTGATTTACGAGAATTCTTACTGGGACCTCGTAATCCACGTCATAAACATTTCATATTAGCCGGTATATACGCTGCATACAATGAAGCATGGAAAGTCACGAAAATTGAAACAACTGAAAGAATGCAAGAAATCGATCGTATTAATTTAGAGAAATTACTCTCTGTAGTTGACAATGGGTTAACAACTCTGTCGTCCAGAATATATTCTTTGGACAGCATTGTATCCTCTGCCATAGATATAATGGAACAGGACTTGCTAATGTTACAACATGGCCAGTCTCCATTACATTCTATAATGCTGTTATGCTGGACGTTACAAAACCTTCGTTCTGGCTATGTGCCTTGGAGTTTAATCATCACTATGTCATTGTTTATTGTTTACCTTACAGATAAACAAATCTCATTTGCACAAAGGGGAGCAGACTATACGGTGCAGAGCATAGAAAAACTGGAGAGATTACCTTTGACCGTTTCTGAGAAACCATCAGTTGAATGGATAATACATGGCACCATCACAATACCAGTGACGACTTTCCAGTTTCAATAAAACACATATCAGCAGGCCTGTATGAAAGGTTGGGTAAAGAATACATTAAGTCGACCTGGGATTTACCATATACACACAAATGTTGGATTGGGGGAAAGGAGGTATTTCTTAATGGAAAAAACTGTAAAAACTCACTAAGCGGTGCATTGTTATGTCAAGGGATTCATTTACACGGAGCCTGCAAGGGTTCTTCCAATAACCTTTCTTGCCACCTGCAAGGTTCGCCCACAGCGATGATAGAACCAATTTTCAGGCAGCTTTCCAATGGTAGCTACATTATGTTAAATGATCACAGCTGTTGTGGAATGAGGCCAAGAATAGGCTATCTCGTTTGTGTGTCAGCCAGGGTCACTTGTATGCTAGTATTGTTTCCTAAAACTAAGACAGCCGGGGAGTCACCACTATGGCCTTCACTGAACATCTCTTCTATACGAATTGATACTTTAAGCAGAATGAAAGCCATTCTTTTACAAAAAACTGTGCAACTGACCTCGTCCAGGGAGACGTATGATCTGCAAGTTGCAAGGGCTTCTGCAGAGATACATGCATTATTATCAACAAACTGCCCAATACATTTCGCAGAAATGTTAGGTAGTATCTTTAACATGTCTGATACCAGCGGTATTGCACATGTCAAGTCAAGTCAAAAGATAAGTTTATTTAGATCATAATCTTTAAACCAATTCACAGTACATATTTGCTTAAAATACCATCTATCAACAACAATTCATACAAAATTCTCATTAAAATCTCATTCCTTTAAAAGGGAAGTGTAAATGGACATCCCCCAGTCATATGACATTTAGAACTGGGTGCACATATTATCAATTACTCCAATGATTTTTATCCTACAAAAACATAAAACCAATTATCTCTAGACACATTCCTATTTAAAACCTTAAAATCTACTTCTGACTTATTATAAAACTCTGTACAACCTTTATGTATTTCCCAAGTGCAATTACGATATCAATGCTTGGAAGTTCTGTAATTAGCTGAAGTGCTTCTTTCCTATTTCTTATATCATATTTTATAAATATTGGACGCAGCCAAAGTTTACGCTGTTCTAAAATATTTATACAGTCCAACAAAAAGTGCACGGTATCCCCTTTTGTACCCAGCCTGCATTTACAGTGCCCATTAGGGTCCAACATTTTGGCTTTAAATTCTTTATTTGATATCCATGGATTAATCCCAATGCGTAACCTTAGGATCTCTTGTCTAAACCACCGGTTAGGCAATAGATCCAAATAAGGGAACCAGGTTTCCTTTCCCCATGCATTCATCATAAAATCCACCGATATTTTCTTACCAAGATATTCCCTATCCATTGTTCTAGTAGCAGCTTGGCCATTAGTTCTTAACTCATATTTGAGGCACTCTATTGTTAGCGAATCACAACATATATCCACTTTTATATTTTCGCAGGCCTGTACCATTCTCTTCCTACATGTTTTTGCCCATTTTTGGTCACTTTGTTGTATTTCATTTCGACACCAGTGTGCAGCTTTTTGGTCATTTTCAAGGCGTTTCCAAAATCTAATTACTGCACATTGTGCCTGTACCCCCCAAGAAGTTGTCCCTAGCTCAGTTCTTATGGCTTGCACCATTGCCGATGGGGGTAGGGATAAGAGCTTTTTCAAGCATTTTCCTTCCTCTTGGTCCCAGACTCCCTTACCGCTCAAATAAAGGATTTCTGCTCCATAGAGGACTTGTGGTGGGATCATCGCATTAAAAGCTTTCAATAATGGTTGATGAGACTTATCCCCATAATCCCGGTTAAACATTTTTAACCCAGCAATTTAAGTTTGTGACTTCGCTTTTTGGGCTTCCAGGTGGGTTTGCCAGTTTAATTTTTTGTCAAACCACACACCTAGGTATCAGTATTCATTTACAGATTCTAATTTAAGATCCCCTAAAAACCAATTAAACTTGATCGCTTTTTTCCCAAAGCATAGGATTTTCGTCTTGTCTAGATTTACCTTTAAAAATAACTTTTTACAATATTCATTAAAAGAATTTAATTTCCTTTGAAGGCCAATTTCTGTTTGATCCACTATTACTAGATCATCTGCGTATAGCAGACATGACACCTTTTTGCCATCCATTCTTGCACTGGCACTACCCTTCACTTCAAGGCATTTCGGTGAATCAGATAGGAAGATGGAAAATAACTGGGGGGCCAGTACGCAACCTTGCCTCAGACCATTTCCAATTGGCATTTACGGCGTCAGCGACCCCTCAGTATCCCTGATCACTTGAGCCCAATTTTCTCGGTGCAATTCTTTTAATACCGTCAACAGGTCTCTTGGGATGTTTTTCTTTGTTAATATTTCCCAGAGACAGTCCCTGTCCACAGAGTCGAATGCGGCTCGGAAGTCCACGAAGCAGCAACAGAGTTTTCCGTTCTGCTCCGTCGACTTCCTTGCCATTGCCCATAAGGAGAAGCAATGATCTGTTGTTGAATGTCCTGCTCTGAACCCTCCCTGTTCGAACGGTAATATTGCATTCTCCTCGACCCACTCATTTAGTCTGTTTAGAACTAGTTTTGAGAAGACCTTTTCCCCTATGTCCAGGAGATTTATCAATCTGTAGTTTTGTGGTGCCCCTGGGCTACCTTTTTTGTGAATAGGTCTGATTATTGACCCTTTCCAGTTTATTGGCATTTTTCCCTCTGTTAAGATTAATTGGAAAAGGTGGGAGAAAAACTTTGCCCACCATTTTGTTTGGGACTTAAGGATTATGGCTGGGAGGTTATCCGGCCCTGCCGCTCTAGTTAGGTTCAGCTTCTTAATTATTTCTACGACATGGTCTTCTGTGAAGTCTACTTTAAATTCATCTGAAATTTCCTGCCAGCCTGGGTGTACTCTTGCTCCTGGGACTAATCTAGCTTTATACAGTTCCCTTATATATTTGTCCCAGGCTGCCTCACTTACGACGCAAATCATGTCTCCAGCTGGGGGAGCCAATGCTGCTTTTATCAATTTCCAAAATTGTCTCAAGTTCTTACTTTCAATTGATTCTAGCAGCTCTCCCCAGCATTTCTCTTTATATTCCCTTTTTGCGTCAAGGACCATCTTTTTGAACTCTATTTTTAGAGAAATAATAAGTTTTTTCCTCTCTTGATTGAATTCTTTCTTTTGTTTTCTAGCTTCAGCCCTTATCTCCCTTTTTTTAGTTTGACAGTCCATTGAGAACCATTTCAGACGGCTGGCTCGATTTATTATACCTTTTCTTTTATTCTTTTTTAGTTCTATCTTAAGGCATTGAACTGATTGGGCAATTTTCTCCTCGTACCATTTTAATTTTAACTTTTCAAGATTTACTAATTCTGTCTTTTGTTGGAATGATTTTAACTTTTCCACGTACTCTTCGGTTACTCTGGTTGTTGCCCTTTTTGGGTAATCCACTTCTGGGTGAATCACCTTTTCCCTTGGTTCCACCCTTCCCCATTTTAAACTCACAGAGAGCAGGTTGTGATCACTACCCTCGCCGTGAAGTACTTTGAAGTCCTGCACTAAGGGGAAGTTCCAAGCTGGCATAAAGACATAGTCAATTGGGGAATTTTGTAATCCTTTTTTAAAGGTCTTCTTTGCAGGGCAGTCTGTTTTAAACCTGCATTTCGGCAAAAAAGTCCCTTTTCCCCCAAATAGTTGACCGATTCCCAATCCAGCTTTGAAGGGTCACATGATGGAAAACTGGCATAGCTTATTCCATAGGTGTCTAGTAATTCTGCGTACCAACGATCGGTCTTCATTGGATATAGCTTATGATTAAAATTCCCTAAAATTAGTAATATGTCTGAGGAGTACCTTTCAAAAATATCCTCAACATCCTGTTTGAAGTTACCCATCTCTCTTGCGTAGTCACCTACATTGTCCCACTGTATATATACATTTATGACAATTAATTTTTCATATGTCTTAACCTGGGAGAGATGGTTTATCCTGCACACCAATAACCATTTACACTTTACTTCTAGCAATGTCACATTTCTTAATATTTTCGTTGAGATAAGCGTCATTATTTCTCCCGAAGGGCGACCAAATCTTTGTCTCGTTGCCGGTTGATTTAGCTGGTAATAGCCCTCGAAGATAGGGGTTTCGCCACATGCCCAAGTCTCTTGTAGGCAGGCAATTGCAACTTTGTTTACTCGATTCTTTATCTATTCTCTTTTAAGGTCATTGCCCAGCCCATTTACATTCCACGTTAAGAGACTTAGGGCAGGAGGCACCCCCCTCTCCTATTCTATCTCGCTTAATCCCCCAGCTTCCCCATTTCCATCCAGATCGCACTCCGTTAAGTCCCCTACATAACTGCATTGACTCCAGTTGCCCCACCAATCCTCATTCGCCGTGCTCTTTATCACTACCTTTAGATGGTTACCCCCTTCCTCTTTACCCTGGTATAGTTTCACTTGTCTCATCTTCAGACCAGCATGACAATTTAGGAAGTCCCTTCCTGGAAGTGCGTTTCCCCTTAGGTCATTTTCAGTGAGCACCTTTACTCCCTCTTGAAGAATCTCACTGGCTGCCTTCAAAATTGCCTTTTTTACCAGGTCTGAATATAACCATACTTTTGTTATTTCTCTACCTTGTGTGCTAACTATGAAGCCCACCTGTCTTAGATCTTTTGTATCGATCCCACTCAGGCTTCCACATTTAGAGAAGATTGCCAAAATTTGTGATATATTTAGGGGTTTTATTTTTCTTGACTTCTTACCCCTTTGGCCTTCATCAGCTGGTTCTAAATAGACCCATTTATTGTTCCCCTGATCATATCCTTTCTCAGGGGACGCTATACTTATCTGTCTTGGTCCTTTCCTCCCTATTGTTCCCCTTTCTATCTCGTGCATCTGAGGTATATTTTCCAGGTTACGGTGTCTCAGGGGGGGTCTGCCTTTGGCTTTTTAGTGGGGTGGTTATTCTCTGACTTAAGGGTTTTTTCTTTTGTACTATCTCTTTAGGGTCCTTGCCATTCTGCCTCTTTTTCTGTGTGTTTTGATCCTTCCTTATCACTTCTATTTCCGAAGGTCTGATCTCGACAAAGGTCCGAGCCATTACATTTAGTGTACCTCTGGTTTCCTTTTCCTTCGTCTTTTCCTTTGGCACTACTTGTCTGGCCCGCTTTTTGCCTGCCCTACCTTTGGTGTGGGCTCTTACAAGATCACATCCCCTTCTTACCAGCATTGGGCGCCTAGAAATATATACATTATCTGAGGGCTCTACCAGACCACTTCCCAAGCTTTGTTCAATAACTTGGGGAGTTCCTACTGGTCTTATCAAGGTGGACATTTGGCCTTTAATTCCAGTCAACTCATCCTCTATCTTCTTTAGGTATTGTTTTTGAGCATTCATAACCCCATTATTCAGCAGTGAAACTTCGAGGATCCCTTGCAGAGGTTTTTGTAGCATTAATAGAAGGTCCATCATTGAGGTGGTAGGGGTAGCTGAAAGGTCGGGATCGTGTTGGCTGTTTCTCTCAGGGATTGTTTGACTTCTGGTTTTTCCAGGGTTCTGCGTATTTGAGTTATTTCCCCTTTCTTCACTCAGTGGTACTTGGAGGGAGGTTGCCCCCCACACGAAACTTGTCCCCAGGCTGACTCTTCTTATGTGGTCTTCGTTTCCCGAAGCATGTAGGGAGAACAGTTTTAGGGATGAAGAGAGCCGAGGTACCAGTAGATTTGAATCCTGACTGTGAAGTGATAGATTTATTAACAGAGGATCCTCCATCTCATCTTCCTGGTCTTTTCCTAGCGTTTCTCTCAGGTTTTGGTCTACTTGAGGCACATCATCTGTTTCTCTATTTGATGTCTCGGAGCCATCCTCCTCTTCCGAGTTCACATTAGTTGCAGATTTATTTTGGACTTTATAATGTTTACCTAAGAAGACCTTTACAGGGTTAGGGGGCTCGGTAGTCTTTTTTTTAGAAGATATTAAGGAGCACTCCTTCCTTGCTCGTGGGGCCTTTTTTGCTCTTTTTTTACATTTCCCTTTCTTGCGTCTCCCTGCGGAAATGTCCTCCTGGGAAATCAGACTCTCTTGGCTCTCTTCCCTTGACCTGGATCCTACCAGTATTTCGCTCGTCTCCAGGCTGTTATCTGGCGCGTCCTTCCGTGCTTTCTGTCTTAGTTTCCCTTTTATGGGATTATACTGGGGGGATTATTTGCTTTATCCCTCCTAGGCTTCCTTTTTCTTACTTTACAGTGTAAGTAAGTAATCGCCAATTAATGTTTTTATATTTAAACCATACACTCCTCCACACTCCTCCACACTGTAGCTCACTTACCTCTGTTGTGCACTGTCCACCAGCCTGCCTTGCCGAGGGTTTCTGATGTTCTCTTCCTCCTCTTCCTTCACTTCCTTCTCTGGAAGTCTTTCCCGTCTTTTTCCCTAAATTGGGGTATCCAAAAGGTTCAGGCTTATTAAGAAAGTTCAGCCTCAATGGAACGCTCTGGTTAAAGGTCGAGTTAAGCTCTGCAGCTCTGCAACACTGTACCGTCCCCCCTGGGGACGCAACTTGCCACTCCTCGCGCCCTTCTCAGTCTCCCGGTCCTTTGTTTCTCCGGCCATGACCGGGGGTGCTTGGGGGCTTTATCGTGCGGCGCGGGCTTCACCCTGCCAGATGGCGCGGGAATGAGGGAAGTGGGTCAACTCACCACTTTTCCGTACCTCGCTTCGTAACACAAGCGGCTTAAGCAAACTGCAGGGATATATCTCTCACACTCCCCAGACGTGAAAAACACGGCGTTTTGGTGTTTTAGACTTGGTGCTCGCTTCCAGAGTCCATAGCGTTTATCGCGCTTCTCACGCCGTTTTTCTGGCGTTTTCTGCGTTTTTCTCCGTGGTCCACGTGTAGCAATCAATTTGCTAGGCTACAATCCCTCGGCTCGGTTCTGGGCTTCCGCGGCGTTTTCGCGCCGTTAGTTCCCCTCGTACTCAGCACTTGTCCGAGACCCGACGTCTCTCGAAACTCGTCACTCCTCCTCCTCCAACTTGCTACAACATCGACGGCACGGCAAGGCAAGGCGGGCGTGGCAACAACAGCGGGTATTGCACATGTATTTAAGACAATTTTTTCGGGACTGTTAGCACCCTTTGAAGCAGTCCTGGGCATTTTTCCTAATTTCATACACTCTTTGTTCAGCGGCCTGCCTCTCATTTTGGGACTCGTAGCAGGGATCTTATTTTTATTCCTCCTGCTCCATTAAGGCAAATCCGTCCACCAGCGATACCCAAGGCAGCATGGAGGATGCGCTCCAGGCCATGAGGTATCGTGAACGCATAACACAGATCCTTGGCTTGGCTCATTTGAGAGATCTGAATACCACATGGTTCCTGTCATTCAGACCAATCTGGCAAGATTGCATCTTACCTCTTCTACGATGCCTGCTTTGTGGAGAGGAATACGTGTTGGATATCTGTCTAACACTACCATTGGTTATGCCAACGGATGCTGACGCATTACTGGGTCCGGTAACGGCTCATGTGTTGTGTTGCCCCCAACAGCTACCAATCCTGATGACGACATTCATTGAGATCTCACTGGCAAATCCGACTGGAGGCGAGATACGCGGACCAACAGGCACACAGGTACCATCTGCTATGAACATTGCTAACGCGGCTGACGCTGATGGCGATGCTTCACATCTGTGCACAATTGACCTTCTTAATGAAGTGGTCATACTTTCACCTACTGTGGTAGACGATTTCTTTGCCAGCCTTGATGACTTAACGTTTTCTCCTGACACTGAGAATAACTTTTGAAATTATTATACAGCGTTCTTTTTGAACTCTGAAATTAGACCTTCACTTTTTCAAAACAAAAGCTTCCAAAGTTTGAAAATCTACTTCCACTACAGATTTATTTGACTTTTTTCCAAAACAGACTGAACTTTGGCACAAAGTAATCTGCTTAAAGTAGAACTATTCTTAGAGAACAAGAATTCTTTGACCACTTCCTAGAAACAATATTGACCCAATACACAAATCAGACTAGCTTATATATTCTGTTATGGGATGGTCTCAACCTTTTTTCTGTATCTAGAGCCATTTCTTAAATGTAAATTTCGTGATTCATTCGGTTAGCATTATATCATATAATATGCCCACAATTAAATAATTGCCTTTAAATGTGTCCTGTACAAAATGCTCATTTTTTGCGTGTGCAACCATTTCAAATGCATTTTATATGTTTTTGGGGGTTTGTAAACACATGGTCTAGATTATTAATTTTAGTGCTTGAACTTAGATGAACATGATAACTTGGAGTGGGTGTTATGTATCATTTTAGGACCTTATTGTAATTTTCCCGATTCATGCCCCTATATAGGTATAAATTACCATATCCTTATATAGGCATAGAAATCATAACGATATTTAGGCATAGCTCATGCAGTCCAAATACGGCAGGGCTACTTCCACTAGTTCCGAAATCTACAACGATTTCTTGGAAAACTCGGCTTCAGCAGCTAGGGATTTTCCCTTGCTCGAGAACTGACTTGTCCAAGAACTCATGGAGTTTTCAAAGAACTGAGACTCTTTGATGACGTTATTATGTCCACCTTTACGTCAAACTCTGCAACTTCAAGGTATAAATATGCCCACACTTGCCTAAGCAAACACACTGTGGTTTGGAGCAGTTCGACTATCTACTTGACCGGCGCATCCTGCTACAGCAAGTGCCGAAGAAAGCCGACCCTCCAGCAGACGCACTGAGAGAGACGCTGACTTTTCTCCTGCCGAGAAATCCAGCTCCAGTGTTTCCAAGCTACCCTTGCGAGTTGTTGGGAAATCGAATCCCGAGACTGACATTCTCCATTCTAAACTAAGGTACGGAGCTGATTAGACCCTAAGAGAAAACTTGGACAGATTCTTGTCAAAAGAATACTACATTTATGCTTCACCTCACTTACTTCTTCCCTCGTACTAAGCTTAGGTTAGGTACACCGGGGTAGGCGTATTTTAGAAGCACCAGTTGAGTACTTTTAGCCTCTGTTATTTATATATGTATTTTTCTATGGTTTAGGAACCATACAATGCTCTTACACTATTATTTTGTTCTACTTTTTATACTGTATGCGTTATATTTTACAACCAGTTTTACAATTGTAGTAGTTCATTTCTTATGCTTGAGAAAGAAGACTGTTCAATAAATCCTTTTATTGAAAACGCCCGTCTATCTATTTCTCTGCAACTCTGGTGAAACGAAGCATGCACGATTGACTGAGTGAAATGTATATCTATTGTTTCCACGTCTCTGAAGATCAGTTTTATCTTGGGGAAACAAAATTGTCATGTTTAAGTAGTTGTCAGAAACTAATCCCTTCTTGTGAATTCGAGAAAGTTTCTAGTGACCTCTGAGCTAGCTGGCACTCACAATTATGTCTAGTATATTCAATAGAGACCTAGTAGACCTCAGTCCTACGTCTAATCTATAGGATATATTATTCCAATGCGCAGAGCCGATTGGGAATATAGGAACTACACTACACCGCATTGTGTATTCCGCGGTGGGGCCATCCCCTTCACTGGATGAAAGCTGAGCCATGTAAATACTCTCCTGGAGCTCAAATTCATCAGTCCTTCGCTTCTGCTCCTCTCGTCAAGTTGCGGTTGTGAATATGAAGCAATTGGTGGTAGCGACGGCAGAAACGGTGTAACTGTAAACCACCTCGCTGCACGGCCGTCAAATACTGAGCTGCTAAGCTGAGCAATCCGGCACATCCAGCAACGTGGAGGCGGCCAGGTAAAGCCCCTGATTTTTTTTTCTGATTTTTTCCCCCGTCTCCAGGTTTCAGGTTTAATTTAGCAACTCTCTTCAGGCTCCAACTTTATGTTCCCGTCTCGTCTCGTCACTCCTGATAGCACCATTGGCAATCGGCAAGCACTGTGCGGGCAGGTATCAGTGGCTCAGGTCCCTGGTGAGAGGTAGGGGTGAGCGTCCACCGGTAGCGGACTCAATCCGTCATCTTCCTATCCTTCACTGCCACATTTCAGAGTCCTAATGCCAATAAAAACAAATTTCAGAAAACAGGAGGGATGAAGGCAAAAGATGTCGGGGGAAGACAAGTCCAAACAAGCATTTTTCATTGTGTGGGATATTTGTGCAGCTTGGTTTTTTGCAAGCATTATTCATCATTATGGTGTTTGTATTTTATTTTGTAAAAGTCACGTAATGCCAACAAAGTTTGAACATAGTGCATGGAGAATGCAGGACTCTGTGATCTATGTCATACTTTAGGGTGATGGAAATGATGAAGATGTAGCCAGTCATAGTTATGTCTTAGAAGGCACCCGACGAAAGCCCTCTGGAATATAGAATACTGGGGGCCCCCTTGCACCGACATGCTGCCTCACTATTATATAGAACACAACTAGCCAATAGCACACCCCCCTTGACATCGCTATGGGACAAGTGGGAGGGAGTCTTTGAAGACGATGCATGGGGCAAACCCTGGAGATACTCATGTGAAGTCGCAATCAGGGCAGGGTTTAGGCTCATCCAAGTTAAAACCCTGCACAGAACATACTATACAAGGAGGCACCTAATCGCAGTGGGCAAGGCTGACTCAGACCAATGCTTGAGAAGGTGCACACAACAGGGTACCCTGAGGCACAAGCTTTGGGACAGCCCTAAGTTGCATCGGTTCTGAATGAGGGTCCAAAACAGTATATCACAAGCCCTTACTCAGCCACTAGAGCTCAACCCTAGGGTGGTTCTGCTGGGAATCTGGGGGAGGGGGGCAGACATTATAAAGATATGCACCTACTTTTTTGTAATGTTAACTTCTTTTGGTTGCTAGGCGTGAAATAGATCAACTGGGACCAGGTGGGCGTCCAACATGGACTGGTGCATTAGGGCTGAGCAGCGGATCTGCAGGGCAAGGGCATTCCCGAGCCAGTTTATCAAGATATGGGGACCCTGGCACGGTCTGATGGAGGATATGGAGTAGGTAATGTGTCACTGACCATTTGGTTCAAAGCCCTGGCGCAAGGAGGGGGTCCACTTCATACTGCAGCAGCGTTTGGAGAGCACGAAGCAGTCTCCCACATCCTGTCAGGGCAGGAGGAGGGCTGAGAGAGGGTGAAGGACTCACCGTGACTTTATACAAACTTATTATGCAGGGGTGGCCTTAGGCATGTGCATGCTGTGCACTTGACAGGGCCACCAAACCCCAGGGGCCACCACGCCAATATATATCCTTAATATAATAATCCTCTGAGGATGGATACATATTTGCGTAGTGGCCCCTGGCAGGGATTTGGCGGCCTCCGGCTCTGTTCCACTTCTAAACACCTTGACCCCCCCTTCACTGGCCTCCGCGCTCCGCCCCGCCCGGACCCCCTCTTCCGGGGACCCCTACCTACGCTCCCTGCCCAGGGCCGCCATGAGCCTAGAGCCGCCCCTGTATTATGCTTTGATTTACCGGTGCTCTCCCAGTTTTATTGGGATGGGGAGTTTTACAATAACAAGGGTTTTTTCCCTCTCCATTTAGGTTTGTATAGCCTAGAAAACTTGAATAAAAAATAGTTTTATTTAAAAAAAAAAAAAAAGAAGACTCAGTTGTCCTTGGAGATCTCCGACTTGTACATTGTGTGGATAATCGAGGACCCTGCTAAATGTTGTGCTGGATGGTTGTGGTGATTTCTGGGTGGGTGTGAGGAGTTCCCATCAATATAGGAGACATTTGAAGAAGGGGCACAGTTGGCCGTAAGCTTCAGTCTACCATCAGTTTACTCTGCTTCATTCTCTAGAGTGGGGGGCACCAGCAGCTCCTGCAGCTGCCAGAGCCCCCAGCAGGCCCAGATGGAAAGGCTTAGCAACAGACAACCTGTTTTCAGCGAGTTTTTCAACAACCTCTGGGTAACCACCCTGTCATTTGTCAAATAAAACCATGGACGTGGAAAAATCAATATTTTGTAAAATTGCTTGACAGAGAGGCCGGGCAGCCTTTGGTCGGGGTCGGGGTGCGGATTCGCGGGAATAACTGCTGCTCTGTAGCTCGGAGATCCAGAGGTGCTCAGGTTTGCCTGTTCGGTCCCAGATGTCTGTGTTTAAGAGCTATATTTGATCAGACCCCACACCCACCTCCCTTCAGCCAGATGGAGTTTGACATTTCAGGAAAACAAGGGCCATGCTTTCTAAGAATATTGGATAGAGGTTGTATTAGAATGGGGAGGCGGCCAAGCAAAATGGAAGAGAGGGGAATGTTTGTATGGCGTATTGTGAGGTTAGCGCCGCCGAGGGTGCCCTGGAGACTGGGGGAATAATGAACTGAGGGAGCTATGCGTCATGGCAGGCCAGGCCTACCTCACACACGCAAGGCTCCCAGTTACGTCTCAGCTTAAACTTCAATGTGCGACCTCTCCGTGGCGTAAGTAATGAGTTCATTTTATGTCGCACTTTAGCTCTCGGCCTCTAGAGTGAGTGGCCACCGTTGTGTGGGGGTCATGATGACCATTGGGCCCTGGATCTTTCTCTCGAGGATCTGGTCACGCGGTTAACCGGGATTCCCGGATTCAGTAATTCTCAGAATGTGTCGGTCCGCCTTGAAATTCAGTGAAAGAAAGGCCACTCTGTCTCGTGTATTGACGTACCAGTGTGTGAGTCCTATTATTGTTTCAATAGCAGGCACTGTAATGATGTCGATCGGGCTAGAAGCGAGCAGTGTTGTTCGGGTGCAGGGTTGAGGTACATCTGCAGAGCAATACTTCTGGAAAGAAGTGCATTCAACGTAAGCGCTATATAAATGCAATTACAATACAATACGGCCTCTACCTGGTGAATGTGTGCTGGCCAGGTGCCAGACTGGTCGTAGCGGGCACCGGGCTTTTTCCCGGTGGGCCGTAAGGGCGGGGGCTGCTTTTGGACCTGCAATATCGCCCCCACCCCCTATAACAAAAGGGCAACAGCAGTATTTCCCAAGAGTTTTTGTTACTGTGGGCCGGTTTTACAGCAGAGCTGCAGTATCTGCCCCATGCATGTGACAAAAGCTCAGCAGCAGTTTACCACCAGCAGCGTCCACCCCCAGCTGGTCCGACGTAATTTGCAGGGCAAGAGAAAAATAAAATCCGGCCCTTGTCACTACTGCAGTAGCTCTGGTTATTCAGGTCAGTGTAGACTTATAGGTGCACTGCCTGAGATTTTGTATTATGAACTCTTTGCTGAAAATAGTCGGGCTGCTGTGCCGAAGGAGGTAAGAGATGAGATGAGGTGCATTGGTTGATCTGTGCGGGCCGTATTGCAGGCAGTGATGGGATACCCTGCCCCGTCACAGAGATTGAGGTGCGTTGGAAGCGCTAGTCAGTCTGCTGGCCCACAGGCTCACAGGTTCGCGTGCAGCTCGCCTGAACTATTCAACCCCTCCTCCTTCGTGAATTCCCCCCTCTAATGAAAACAGCCCCCCTCATTAGAAATAGTTTCCTTCCGTTTCTAGGAACGAGGAAAAAGAATGGGCTTCTCAAGGCCCGCTCGTTAACGAGGCTGAGGTTTCCCCGCCACGGTACTCCCTTTACTACGTCTGTAAAATCCCCTCATTTCTTAGAAATCCCCCAAACACTTTGGGATTTATTAGAGGCGCGGGGAGTCGGATTTCTCGTTGATAACTAGCTCGTGGGCAGGCGACTCTGGGCCGAACTGCAAGACTACGAAGAAAGACCACAGAGAAGGGGTGGGGGTTGGGGGGGGGGGGGGGCGGGGGCAGAGGGGTTAACCTGAGAATTTATGTGCGTGAAAACAACAATTAGAAGGTCTCTGTCATGGCAGAGTGCCACTCCTGCAGTCTCGCTTCTTAGGTCCGTGTCTCACACCTAACATAGTCCCACCCTGGGTCGTTGCTTCGCTGACTGACTGGCTTATAACTTCTATCACACGCTGGGGATGTGGCTTAACAGATAGAGCGGTTGACCTTGAAGCGGGGGAACCAGGGTCGAGTCTGGCGGGAGGCTCAAGCATCCTGTGATTCTGGGCAAATCTCAGGGGCAGATTTATGAAGGCCTTGCTCCGCCCGTGCGTCATTTTTAACATGGGAAAAAGTGACGCACCGGCGGCGCAACTGGCGCAAGGCCTTCATAAATCGGCCCCTCAGTGTCTAAAGAACACGAATGCGCCCGTCTGTAATGCAACTGGTGCTAGCGCTCTGATACCTTCAGGTCGTGTTTGCGCTATATAAATCTGCGAGAGAAAAAAATAAAAAATACGCTTACTGCCAAAGGGTCCCTTGGCGCAGCCGCTTTTATGTTATATGCCCTCACATCTGGGAATACTAGTCATTTTCTCCTAACCCGTTATCCTGTACCGCCTGACACCCGTCGCCTCTTGGCGTTTACATTTCGACACCCTAGCCTCTGCTCATGATGATGCACCCAAACTCTAGTCTCTTTGGTGTGTACTGGCCTGGCACTAAAGTAAGCATGTGCACATACACCGGGGGCGAGTGATCATCTCGGCCAATCAGTGTGGGCCTCTCTATGGGGTTGATATCGCAGAGCAGCCCTCACCCATTCTTCTTCCTGTGCGTGAGCGGATGTGTAACTGCAGGAGCACCGCAGGTCGATTACAGGGTCACAGGGATGGAAGAGGGAGGATCACAACAGGTGGAATACTGGTGGCACCTTTTCTTGATTCTTTCATCTTCCTCTTCTGGGCCCTCTTTCCCTCTCCCCTGACCTTAGAGGTTTGGAGTAAAGTTATTAGATTGGTGTCAATAGTATACAGCTATCCAACATAACTTGTCAATAAATCAAGTTCCCACATTGGTCATAAGTGGGTAACTCAGTAACTGTTAATAGGCATTGATTGAACTTCTCACTTTACTGGAGCAGGGCCAATCACAAGACATGTAATTCAACCCCATGCACATAAAATGAAGTACTGGAAAATAGTCCTGTGTTCATTTAAAAAACAAATGAGATTTATGTGTGACAAATACTTTATTGTAGCATTTTATAGTACTTTCCTTCTCCTTCAGGAAACCCCAAAGTCCCTCTTGGAGGGTCGAATAACTAGTTACTCCATTTCTTTGTATGATCCGAGAAAAGTGTTAGTTGAGGCCTATCACGAGTATGTTTTGGTGAGTTTTGTGAGGCCAGCATACATGCCCTGTGCAGGCGAAAGCATGTGAGTGCGTGATATGATCTTAACATCTTAGCAGTTTGCGAAGAGAGTGTGAGACATAGGCTGACCCTATTAGTATACAAACCGTAACGATTTGTAGCCTGAGAGTCACTTGAGTCCTCATTTGGGAACAGATCAGTACTTTTTCAAACTCAAGATTGCTGTTGACAATTTCTATTGTCCTTGGCAGGAGCTTGCATGTTTGCACACAGAAGAGGCACCCACACATGTGCGTTTATTGATTAGAGCTAATCATCAGGAGTTGAGCCATTCTGGATCTGAGATTTTTCCTTTAACTCAATGCATTGCCCAGTGAGCAATCCCGTGGACTTTAAAGGAGATTCTTTTTCTTACTCATAACCAGTTTATAGCTTTGAGGGCTTGGGTTATGTGGCCATTCCAGCTCAGGTTTAGGACGTGTTTGGCTGCAGCATTCTTGGGGCCTCATTTATGAGGCCTTGCGTCAGTTTTGCGCTTCCGATGCGTCACTTTTTGTGATGCATCGGTGGCGTAAAACATGCCTCCTGTTACGCACTATTTACAAAGTGACACATCTAAGCAGATGCGTCACTTTGTAAACCCCTGCGCTACATTATACCTGCGTCCCCCGCAAAAAGCCTCGTAATAGTGACGCAGTGAAATCTATGAGATTTCACTGCGTCACTTTTAGGACGCTGTTGCGTAAAAATCTTGCGCCTGCCTCACAGCAGGCGTAAGACTGACGCAAGCCCTTTCACATGGGGCTTGCCCCATGTGAAAGGACGCATTGCTGGAGTTGCGTCACTCTTGTGACACACTCCAGCAATGCGTCACTTTTGCACTTACAGATACGTCAAAATACTGACGTATCTGTAACTCCTTGCAACATGATGTGTCATACATTAAATATGACGCATCAGGTATGGCGCAAGGAGTGCGCACTGAGAAGTGACGCATCGCTGCTTTCACGCAGCGATGCGTAATTTCTCATAAATGAGGCCCTATGGGGCAGATTTATGTCGGACTTGCGCCACGTTTATGCCGCCGTTGCGTGATGCAACGGCGCGGAAACGTGGCGCATCCCTCCGACCTATTTACAACATGACCCATCTAGGCAGATGCGTCATGTTGTAAAGCCATGCGCCACATGAAACCTGCGTCAGGTTTCATGTGGGCGTTCTGTCGCAGGGTGGGCGTTCCCTCGTAGGAAAGTCCCGTAAAACTGACGCAGTGAAATCTACAAGATTTCACTGAGTCAGTTTTACGATGCTGCTGGGTCAAATCCTTACGCCTGCTTGAAGCAGGCGTAAGGAGTGACGCACCACGTTATGTATGAGTGGCCTCTGTACATTGCAGGAGTTGCGTCGCACCTGAGACGATACTCCAGCAATGAGCCGCCCGTACACCACAAGATGCGTCACGCATCTGCCCTTCCTTGCACCATGGTGCGCCGCATTGTAAATGCGGCGCATCTGTGGTGCAGCAAGGAGGGAATTGCGTGACGCATCAGTTCTGGCGCATCCCTGCTGATTTGCAGAGATGCGCCAGAACTCATAAACATGCCCCTAAGTTTGTTGTAGTTTGCAGTTAGTTGAGCTCTTTGGCATAATTACAACGTGACAACAGTAGACCTACTGGTAACCGAATCCTGTGAGAAAAGACTAAGCAAAGAAAGAATTACGTTGCGTTTTTATCGTATTGAGAGCTTCTTTGATTGTTGCCTTTTAATGTGGGTTAAGGTTAGAAGCTTGCAGGGCATGATCACAAAGGTTCTTTTATGTGGTTGGTGGCTATCCTATGTGGTTGTGGGTCAGTAGCTGTCCTTTCTCCGAAGATCAAGGGTTATGATGTTGTCATGATTCACCGGAGAGCATTTCCTTTTTAGATGGGTTAAGCTTATGGTGATGGTTCTATAGCACCCACTAGTCTTCTGCCAAACGACATTCAATAAGGCCAAGGTCATTTCAGTCCAAATGTTTTTCAAGTTCCAAGATGATTCGTGGACCATTAACATACTTAGAGAATGATTTTATTTTATTTTATTTGTAATTTTATAGAGCGCGCGAATGCCCTTGGGCGTCTTGGCGCTGGGTAGGTAAGCTAGAAGGGGCTTAAACGATATATAAGTGAGGACTGATATACATGGAAACGAAAAGAGCTGATTGTGGGTCCTTGGTGAACTCCTAGTAGAGAGGTAGTTGACGAAAAGCAGTTTGGAGAGAATCTGACAGTTTGGTTTCTGTGTGTGTCAGAATTTTATCTATTTGAGGACAGTACCCCGGATTCCTGTAACCTTCACTGTTTCATCCAATAATTGGTGGTCTACAGTGTCAGATACTGACAATAGGTTGAGTGAGATTAATGTAGCAACTCCATTATTGTCAACAATATTCTTGTGGCCATCGCAGCTGGAGATTAATGTTGATTTGGAATTTCTTCTATCGATCAAGCAATGTTTATATCCTTGATAAAGTTGTTAAGTTCTTTTTTTGTTTAGCATGATGAAAGGAGGACAGCTTTCATTGATTTGTAAAGTTTATAAAATTAGGTGAGTTTGGCAGTGGAATACTGTTACTGCCCGCTTTTGAAGTCTCACCTAAGACAGTGCTCATGTGCTGTCACTTGCAAGAGATTTTGTTAGGTACACAGAATTTGAAGCCTGCCCATTGCTTACCATTCGTTGGCGTCATTGTCACTCTTACTTGCTGCTTCCTGATTTGCCAGTGTGTGCCTGTTTCACTTTCTCTTCTTTCATGTGGAGCATGGACCAAGTACATCATGCTTAATTTTGATTAGAGTCCTGTTGCTCATGCTGTGATTGAGGTACTGTTTTATTTCTTCTTCTGTCGTTCATCGTTGTCCGTGTTTCTTCTTCTGTGTTGCTT
This sequence comes from Lissotriton helveticus, assembly GCF_964261635.1. NCBI lineage: Eukaryota > Metazoa > Chordata > Amphibia > Caudata > Salamandridae > Lissotriton > Lissotriton helveticus. Next base: position 1,824,894,296 of record NC_136061.1, on the reverse strand, counting down.
CTTACCTTCCACCCCCCCATTGTGCATGTTGCTTCTTAATTGTCCATGTTTATTCTTCCCTTTCACCCCAATTGCCCATGTTGCTTCTTCCCTCCCACGCCCCATTGTCCATGTTGCTTGGTCCCTCCCACCTCCCATTGTCCGTGTTGCTTCCTATTGCCTGTGTTGCTTCTTCCCTTCTAATCCCCCATTGTTAGTGTTGCTTCTTATTTGTCTGTGTTGGTTCTTATTGTACGTGTTGCTTCTTCCCTCCCACCCCAATTGTCCATGTTGCTTCTTCCCTACCACCCTCCCATTGTCCATGTTGCTTCTTCCCTCACCCTCCATTGTCGGTGTTGTTTCTTCTCTCCTACTCACATTGTCTGTGTTGCTTCTTTCCTCCCACCCCCCTTTGTCCAAGTTGCTTCTTTCTTCTCATCCCCCTTTGTCCATGTTGCCTCTTCCCTCCCGCATCCCCTTTGTCTATGTTGCTTCTTTCCTTCCAGCCCCAATTGTCCATGTTGTTTCTTCCCTCCCACCCCCTATTGCCTGTGTTACTTCTTCCCTTTCAGACCCTCATTGTCCATGTTGCTTCTTCCCTCCCACCCCCAATTGAGCGTGTTGCTTCTTCCCTTCCACACCGATTGTCTGTGTTTCTTCTTACCTCCCACCTCCCATTGTCCGTATTTCTTCTTACCTCCCATTATCCATTGCTTCTTCCCTTCCACCCCCCATTGTCTGTGTTGCTTCTTCCGTCCCACCCCCCTTGTCCGTGTTGCTTCTTACCTCCCATTATCCACTGCTTCTTTCCTCCCACCCCCCATTGTCCGTGTTGTTTCTTCCCTCCCACCCCCTTTGTCCGTGTTGCTTCTTCCCTCCCACCCCTCCATTATCCGTATTGCTTCTTCCCTTCTAACCCCCCATTGTCCACGTTGCTTCTTAATTGTCTGTGTTGCTTCTTATTGTCTGAGTTACTTCTTCCTTCCGCCCTCATTGTCCATGTTGCTTCTTCCCCCCGCCCCCCTTTGCCCATGTTGCTTCTTCTCTCCCACTCTCATTTTCCGTGTTGCTTCTTTCCTCCCACGTTCATTGCTTTTTTCCTAATTATCCGTGTTTCTTCTTCCCTTCCAACCCCATTGTCCAGGTTACTTCTTCTCCCCCTCCCACTGTTCATGTTGCTTCTTCTGCTCTCACCCCCTTACTTTATGTGTTTTTTCTTGATTGTCCATGTTGCTTCTTCCCTACCACCCCTCATTATCCGTATTGCTCTTTCCCTCCAACTCCAGATTGGCTGTGTTGCTTCTTAATTGTCGGTGTTGCTTCTTTCCTCCTACCTCTCACCCTCCAGTTGTGGTGTTTTTTCCCTCCCACCCTCCTGTTGTTGTGTTGCTTCTTCCCTTCCATCCCACACTCCTGTTGTCTGTGTTGTCCCCCACCCATCATTAGAAAAAAGAAAGCTCTATGACGTGGCTCTGACAAAGCCCCCATTGTCCGCGTTGCTTCTTCCCCCCATTGTCCATATTCCTTCTTTCCTCCCACCCTCCCATTGTCCATGTCGCTTCTTCAGTCCCACACTCCTGTTGTCCATTTTGCTTCTTCCCTCTCACCTCCTACTTTCCTATTCTCTGTGTTGCTTCTCCCACACCGTTGTCTCTCTCCCTGCCATAAGAAAAGCAAGCCAGCTGTTGCACAACATGACTAAAAGACACTGACAAAGCCAATAGGTCTTGCGTAGGTGAGACCTATTGACGTTGCCAGTGCTTGTTTAATAAAGTATTCTGCCAAGTAGTTGCAGAGCTTCTAAGTGTGTTCTGTGCCATTTGAAGTAGGCTGGCTGGGTGCCCGAATTCATAGACTATTTTGTGGAGCTTCTAGGTTGGGCACATAGTTTCTGAAGGGCAATGAGAGTAGTGAGAACAGATTAATGTTTTGCAGATTCTGTGTTGTCATTGGAGTCAATTGTTATTGAGATTGCACATTTTCCTTTAATAAGGAAACCTCTATTGGTGAGGTTTATTTTTTTTAGAACTTACAGATAGGGTCCGAAGTGGTTGATTCAATTGCATTACAGAACGAGGGAGAAAAATAAAGGCTGGAAAATGACTAAAACACATAAAATTGAAGCCTCCCTTTGGAAGTTTCATGACTCATATCTCAAGTTGAACAAAGTAGCTTTGGTGGAACTGTTTATAGAAATCTTGGCAGATGGTGCATGTTCCAAAAGGGGATTCCACAGTATAATATTTGTGGAAAATATGTGTGCTCCACATAGCATTGAGTTGGTGGTAAGTGTACATAAGAAAAGAAAATCTGATTTCACCACTTTAACATTTTCGCAGGTCAGATCACCGTGACAATTAGAGTGGCAAGTCACCATTCTAAATAAATACTCTGGAAGCTGTTCCTTACCTTGGGCTACCACCGCTGTTTCAAACCCAGGTCATGGATTCTGTAAAGTTTGCAGGCAGCCGATGGGGATACTTAATTATGTGAACCTCATCATTAAGCACTGACTCTGGATTCAGAACATTGGGTGGTTCTCAGCTGGAAAACAGGCTTTACAACGAGCATTACAATGCAAGGCTTTTTCCACGCATCTATTACCTTTACCATGCAATCCCTTTACCACGACTATGCCTTTACAATGTTTGCCTTTACATCGCAAGGTAAGTATATATGTATATAAGGTGTGTGTATGTATATACGTATATATTACCTAATGGCACCAGTAGCTAGTTATAGTTAGGACCATGTTTCTATAGGTAAAGCGTTTATTGACTTTCCTATTTCTTTGGCACTGTTTGACAAATCTTCACAATATTTTCCAAAAAGTGTGCCAGGGGTTTTTGTTGCACATGGAAAGTTTTGGGGTGATCCCTCAAGCGGGGGCCGAGAAAAAGGGGTGGTAAAAAAAGTGTGTTTTCCCATGTTAATTCCCATATGACCTTTGAACACGTCTAAAACCCAAAGCGCTGGATGGAATGACACCAAATGTGGCACAAAGGTAGATTTGGTTACACAGATAGTGCTTTTCGTTATTTGGTGTAAATCTATTCAGCAGTTATTGAGAAATGTAAGAGAATATAGTTAGTGATATCTGTGGCCTTTGCGAATAATAACAAGCTTGTGCAAGGAAATCCAGAGCTCTGATTGGCTGCCAACACTTCAACCAGGAAGTGTTGGCAGCCATTTTGGGACTCGGCTTAGGCTGAGCCCCCACCAAAAAAATAAAATAAAAAAGGGGACAGGGTAGGAATGCCCTGTCCCCCAAACCTTGGGGTCCCCCTGTGACCCTGACACAGTGTAAAAGCATACAAAAAAAATGGCAGTGAATTCGAACATCGGACTCAACCAACACGACAACACACCGACACACAGGGCAGGGCACACCCTCAACTCCATCTTCACAGCAGGAAATAGCGTCCACTTCAGCCACACAGTGCAACCACTGTGGACCGATCACCACTGCGTCCACTACACCGTCGAGAAACCCAAAACACCTGAACCACCCCGCGCCCACCACAAAGAAACTGGAGCAAGATCACTGATGAGCAACTGAACTCCACCCTCTCCAGAGACTACCACAACTGGGCATCCAATGCAAACACTGCAGCCAGAGAACTCCACACGTGTATCTCCAAAGATGCAGACGAGTTTGCCCGCTATGCAACCCCGGCAAACAACGTCCCAGAAAAGCTGCCTGGTTCACCACCAAGTTCCAAGGAGCCAGACGCACCTGCAGACGCCTGGAAAAGAACCAAGTTTACCGACAGCTACTCCACCTACAAGAATGCCATGACGGACTACTACAACCAAATCAGAACAATCAAAAGGAACTTCATCCACAACAAAATCCTCACCAACTCCACCAACTCCAAGGAACTCTTCAGCGTCATCCAGGAATTCACCCTCGCAGCGAAGCCACAGACATCAGCCCATCCCAGGACCTCTGCGACATGCTCGGAACCTTCTTCCACCTCAAGATCAGAACACTCTACGATAACTTCATAGATCACCCTCAAAAGACATCAGTCAGACCCTGGCCCCCCAAGACACCAGCCAGCTCACAATCTCCAACTGGATACCAATCACGACCATGGACACTGCCGCGACCATGCAAGACATCCACTCAGGGGCCCCCACCGACCCCTGCCCGCACATCTACCACAGAGCCACAGACAGCATTGCACCCCAACTACAACACACAATCAACACCACCTTCAAAACGGGTGCATTCCCTGATGACTGGAAGGGTGCCGAAGTCAGGCCCCTGCTCAAGAAACCCACGGTGTACCCCACTGATCTAAAAAACTACAGGCTCATCTCGCTTCTCTCCTTCGCAGCCAAAGTGGCAGAAAAAGCAGTCAACAGGGAACTGACACGATTCATCGAAGAACACACCATCCTCAACCCGCCCCAATCTGGATTCTGAGCCAACCACAACACTAAGACCGCCCTACTTGCCGCCACAGACGACATATGCACTATCCTGGACCAGGGCCATTCCGCGGTCCTCATCTTCCTCGACCTTTTTGCAGCCTTCGACACCGTCTCTCATCGCACACTAATCAGCAGACTACGCAGAGTCGGCCAGTTCTTAATTTGTAAAATTTGAAGTGCAGGTGCTCAAATCTTTGTTGAAGGCCACACCTACTTTTCTATGGCTCCACCCACTTCCTACACTGGCATCACCCACTCCCTCAACTGACACTGTGAAGTCAGACTTTCAACATAACCTTGTTGTCCCATATATTAAAAACATCACGCAAAGTTGTTGAACAATCACAGATGTGTAAAACCCTGTTTGGGAGCATAATGTAGCAGAGTCCCCAGTATTCTCTCTCTTTTTGCTTCTTTTTTTCTCTATAAATCTCACCGCCACGGCTCCCTGTCTACTTCTAACTCTGATTGTCTTTACTTTAGTTTCTCTTTAGTCTACCTATCCCTCCCTCAACACCCTTTCTATATATATTTCCTTCTCTCCTCACCCATCTCTTACTCTGTCATCTCTCTCTTGGTATGTGACCACACGGCTCACCCCTCTTTAATACCTCTGTCTCTCTTTCTGCTTCCTACCCTTTCCTCCCTACTGGCATCTTCTAAGTAATTCCTCTCCTCACCTCCCTCTTGCTACCATGCATCTGTTCTGCTGTGGAAGACAGAGTATCAATCATTAAAAAAAGTTACCAAACATAAGTATTTTTTTTGTTTCCAGCACCCACATGTCGAACACTGAGGACCAATAATCATAGACACAACAGCAAATTAGAGCTTTCAGCATCCCTAAATGTGTTTCCCAACCTTGTCTAATATCTAAGCCAGTACCCGACCTGATACTTGATGCAATGCAGACATCTTTGTGTTTCCTGCCAGGTACCTTGGAAACTTAACTGTAAAGGATCTCATCACAAGCCAGGCAGCCTGCTTTCTTATGCTTGCTACTCCACCAGACACTTTGCATTGATCCCTTAGGTACGCACACCTACCTTCTCAATCCTCTGCTACCCAAACTTCCACAAGGTAATTCCCCTTTCTACCGTCCCAGCCTCTGATGCGCACTAATTTTGTTATAAAAAGCACAACATGCTCCTAAGGTGACACTCCTTTCTGCATGCCAAAAACCGCAGACCTCTACTCCTTTGAACAACAAAGCTTCTATCTATATTCCAACAGAATGACAGCAAGACAATGCGTAGAGCAGTGGTCATCGCTGCGGTGGTGGCTACCTATCATTTTGCTCGGAACAGTCCACAGTACATCCTCGGGCATCACCATGGTGGATAGAAGTCTCTGCTGGGCCGGGTCATAATGAAATTCACCTTAATTCTGCATTTATATATATATATATTATATGCGCAACTGAAGGTGTGCAAAGGGGCAATGCCTTGGCGCTCCTATGGACACACCACACCGAAAAACAAAGTTGTTCCTGTCAGTAAAACGGAGCAGAATATGTGAAGCAGAACCAGCAAATAATGTAACCCCAGGCTATGAAAGAGATAAACATCTGCCAGTGCTGTAGGAACAGCGAGTAAACCACAAGCTGCTCAACTTGGTGTAGAAAAATGGATTCCTGTTTGCTGATCATAGTAGGGACTAAGAAGTCGTTCTTACACCCGTCTGTCGGGTGGAAAGGAACAACAGAGCCTGGACTTGCTTGACAGGTGTACATGTAAAAGGGGCCCTCTGGTAACGGCTTAACATGTCGCAGACCCCCAAACACATATCAAATAAAGGAGCATTCTGAACGGCCTGCCGTTGATTGTTGTGGGTGCACCTTAAGGTTTATTTGTTCTTCAAAACTTCATTTAAGTCATTGGGCAGTTGAGACTGTCCATGAGTGAGACTGTGAAACGTAGAGTACACCCATCACTGTTAGGTGTTGTGAAGAAATTGTAGGAAACAGAAGGCCTTATGCTTGCCCTAAACAGTCTACAGGTGAGAGGAAGAAGTGGGGTATCAGAGTTGGTTACTAAACAAAAACGGCGAGCCTTTGTCGCAGTGCATGAGATTGCAATCAATGCTGATGTGTTTTCACGAACATGCACACCAGTCCAAAAATGTCTCCAAATCTATATGAATTTTGACAAGTCCGAAAAATACATATCTGACTTTCAGTGATAAAGTTGGCTCCTTCCACAGGCGGATCTCCTTTGAGTCAACACCAGCTCCTTTACCAACCCCCAGCCTCCAACATGTCCATCCTTGGACGCAAAAGCGACTTGAGGTCTAACACCATTTGTACTGAGGGTGGCCCTTCTAAACTCCTCTTAGGGCCCACTATTAATCAACAATGAAGATTGCACAAAGTGTGATCAATGAGACACCAAGCGTTCACGCAAAATGGGCTTCAATGAAACCACTCTGCACAGTGTGATCAATGGAGTACCTAGTGTGCAACAATATAATCATCAGGTGAATCATTGATTGACAACGTGTCTAGCATGCAGACAGCGTGCTTCCATGCTATCTAGTGTGCACACAGTATGAATGAGTAGGGAACTAGTGTGTATACAGTATTACGATTGAGATGCGCAACATGCACACCATATGAAAAGTTGTGCGTCCCCTGTATATACGGTATGAACAATTAGGTATCCAACATGCACCTAAAATGGCTGAAGAGATATGTTGTATAGATACAGCACAATTGATAAAAGGTGGACACACAACAAATCAGTCAGGTATATAGTATGCACACAACATTATTGAAGAGTTGTCAAGTATGTACTCCGTGTGATTGATGCACCCATCTCACACACACACATAAATGCGAGGTCATGTGACTGGCACCCTCTCCCTTACTGGGCGTTCAGAGGTCCCAGCATGCGCAGGAAAGGACTAAATATTGTTGAAGGAGTTTTGCCTGGTCCTCTTGCCTGCTGTGTGTAAAATAATCGAATCTTCAATGTGGGGCCGACGGAGGCTATCTGCCCCACCAGGCCGCCACCCCTACTACCACGGTGATCTGGTGACCGTCGGACGGGTTGTCACGGCCGTCACACCACCCCCACCACCACCACACTCCAAATTGAAAACAGTCAGCGCTGGTTTTTATGGCAAGGCAATGATCATGGCATATTGGCATCGCTAGTAGCAGCTACTTACTAGTACAGTACAGAGTACTACTAAGTAAGTTTAGTGCTTAACTTATCGTTACCTGTGGTGGGCCGGCCGGCAGGGACTGACTCGGGACACACTCACACTGGTTTCACGGTGCACAGCCTTTCTTTAATAACTGATTAGGCCTGCCTGGTGCTGCTTAATACTAGCAGACACAGTACTCAAATGGATGTGGCTACAAAAAAAAAAAAACGCTGTCCAACGTCAGCGCCTTTTCACAATATTCAAATTAAAAACCACATCTTAACGTATTTATCTTTTCTCAGGGGTAAACTCTGTTTACTAAACTCTCGCCTGCGTCGCACGAGTAACAGTCCTTCTGCATAATAAATATCCGGACAAGGGAGACAGTTCTGTCAAGTGAATATCTGACTTGCCAAAATATTGCTTATTTTCCCTCACTGTTTGTCGAGCTGAAAACAGAAAGGCTATTGATAACAGAGCTGATGAACAAACGCACGCAGGTGTAAACTGTTGCTTGTGGGCCCAACTCTTTCAAAAGCAGAATCAGTCCCCCTTAAAGCACGCCCCCTGGTAATGGACAGATAGCAGTCCATGGCTCTCTCTGAGGAGGATATGGGTTGCTGAAATGTCAATGCATTTTGATATGAAATTAACTTAACTGATCGATGCCCTCTCAGCGCCACGACACGATGACTCCTGGTGACCTGCCTGCTGCGCGCTGCGGTGGTTAACCGTTATGCTGGGGCGTGGCAAATTGGCAATGTGAAATAAATCTGCGCAGTGCGCACGTTGCCACACAGCCCGCCCCTACCCCATCATAAAAATATCCAGCCCAAACCAGTGTCTCCGGCCCGCCCACCACAGGCAAAGGCCCGAGGCGCGCAGTGCGGTGCCGCCAATAACACATTTATATTTAATGACTATGAATGTCCTCTGGGCTGGGGCGGGGCTCAGGGCAGGTTAAATGTCTCACACTCAGCAGCACTGTTAAACACCGGCTGATCGATCGGGAGATGTGAAAAACATGATGCAGCTGAGAGACAGGACAGTACAGTAGCGAGTGTTCAGCAATAAATTAAATTGAAAAATGTGATGTGCACGGTGCGCCTCATAGACCCGGCCCTGTCAAGTAAGTGCCGGTGCTAAGCCCCGGAAAGCACCGGCACAAATTAAGCCCTGGAGTCGGCATACAAGGAACTGCCCTAGACTGGATTTGCTTGTTCCTCACCGGAAGAAGCCAAAGGATCAGACTACCACCCTTCCTCTCCGCCCCCACCAACATCACCTGCGGAGTACCACAGGGATCATCACTGAGCCCGACTCTTTTTAACATCTACATGGCCCCATCGCAGATATTGTCCGACAACACGGCCTCAACATGGTATCCTACACCGACACTCAGCTCATCCTCTCCCTCACCAAAGACCCCACCATCACAAAACTCAACTTCCAGAGAGAAATGCAAGAAGTGGCAGTCTGGATGACCAAAAGCTGCCTAAAACTCAATGCTGAGAAAAAAGAAGTCCTCGTCCTTGGAACGACCCCTTCAGCATGGGACAACACCTGGTGGCCCACCACCCTCGGAAGCCCACCAACTCCCTCAGACCACGCCAAGAACCTCGGCATCATTCTCGACTCATAACTCACTATGAACCTAAAGGTCAACACTGTCACCTCCAGCTGTTTCAACACCCTCTGCATCCTCCGAAAGACCTTCAAATGGATCCCCTCAAATCGAGGAAAACAGTAACCCACACACTCATCACCAGCAAACTCGACTATGGCAACACACTCTACGCCGCATTCAACAAGTCCCTACTCCGCAAACAATACAGAAAACCGCGGCTAGACTCCTCCTCGGCATCCCCGGCGTGGACACATAAGCCAACACCTGTGGCGACTCCATTGGCTCCCTGTGGAGAAAAGAGTCACCTTCAAAATCCTCACACACGCCTACAAGTGCCTGCATAACAACGGACCCAAATACCTCAACGACAGAGTGAACTTCGTCGCACCCAATAGAAACCTGCGATTATCCAACCTTGCACTGGCGGAATCCCCGTGGATACACAGAGCCAGATCAGGCAAAAGATCATTCTCCCACATCACAGCCAAGACCTGGAACGAGCTACCGGCAGACATCAGACACGCCCCGTCCCAGAACTCCTTCCGGAAGACCCCCAAGACATGGCTCTTCGGCTGCATGGAGCAGCATATCTAATGCCCCCCCCTACAGCGCCATGAGACCCTCACAGGTGAGTAGCGCGCTTACAATTCCCTGATTGATTGATTGATTGAATTCATGATATGTGCGAAATCGCAGGAAAAATAACTCTTTGCTTGCTTTTAAATAAGCCCTGTGTGGGCAAGGTCCCGGGGGCATATCATAAAAATAGGAAGGGGCCACAGAAAGCCCCCCTCCTAGGGCTTATAAGTACTTCGGGGACCGCCACCTCCCTGGGGCATTGCTTTTTATGTATGTGGGGAATGCCACACAGCAACCCCCATGCCCCAGGGACTGCCACCTGCCAAGACAAATGTACATAAAGTAATCCAGGGTGCCCTAGTGGCCCGCAACACAGAGGACTGCCAACTCCTCAGGGCACATACACATGTGTATGCAGGCCGGCCCATTGGGCCCTTCTGCATCGGGGGACTGCCTTCTCCCTGCGGGGGGCCTGAGGGACAAAGCTGCAGCCCCGGGGACCACCACCTCCCCAGAGCAATTCATTCAAAGTAAGGGGGGTAGCACGCCCCCCTCAGCCACGGGGACCACCACCTCCTTGGGGCTAAGTACTCCAATGGAGGCATAGATGGCCCTGGGGACCCCTACTCCCTATGGCCAGCTCTTCATATGTCTTGGGGTGCTCACTCTCCGGCACAGAACTGTTTGCTGTGGCTTAGAGGAAGCTTTAACTGCTCCCACCAAGTCACAGCAAATCCTCCACTTTCAGCAAACAGGAGCTGTGAAAATGTCCTTGCTTGTTAGAAGCGGAGCTTTCGTCTGTTTCCCTGCACGCTTTCATGTGAGCGGGGAAACAGACAAATTGCTTTCACACACAGGAGGCGGCATATTTAGCAGGTCCCTGTGTGTGAAAGCAATGCTGACTCCCACAGGAGGCCGAGAGGCGGCAGAGACAGTGGGGGTCTTCAGGCTCACCCTGCAGTCTCATTGCAAACTGGGTGTCTTTGGGGCACCCAGGGAACTATGGCCCGGCCCCGGCAGTCCCTGGGGCCGAAATCAGCCTGGGGAGGTGGGGGGGGGGGGATCATGTGCCTCCCCCTCCCCATTGAAAAGAGGCCAAGCCCCGGGTATGGGGCGCCGGGGCCGAAATCAGCCCTGGGAGGGTGGCTGTGCAGCTGTCAGGTGCCCCACAAGTCTTACCTTTGCTTGTGACGCGATTCCGCAGAGACGACAAGAGCACCCGTCCCTGTACCCACCTAACCCTCGTGGAAGACAATACCCAGCAGGGATGAGATGGACGCAGGGATGGTAGCCAGGGTGTAGGATTAAAGGATGGCGTGGAGCTGGCGGGGCGTCCCGGTGTCAGCTGGAAACCAAAGAAGATAGATCAGAGACTGAGCAGACCCAAACAGGAACCACCCCCCCCACACACACACAGGACTAGTCACCCCTTGAGGACTCACCGATGCTCCCGGGAAGAAAGGCCTCCAGATGAGAACAGCTCCGGAAGGGAATAGCGAAGAAAAGGCGCTCCTGCGCTTTACTGGTAAGGACAAACTAAAGAAAGCGCTCCTGCGCGTTTCACCCCAGCTAAAACAAAAGAAAGTGCTCCTGCGCGTGTAGCCGAATGCTGGAAGCAGTCAACCTGCGGTATTCCTGAATAAGGAAACCAGAAGTACAGGCTAAGTTGTTTCCCTAGCGCTCCTGCGCAGTGGGAAACCGAAAACACAACACCCCAAAAACACAATCCAGGTCTTTTAAACACCCTCAAGGCGCTCCTGCGCATCAAGGGTTAAAACCAACAAAAACGGGCACAGTCCTGGGACCCCCCAGGTGAGAAACAAACAAGCGCTCCTGAATGGCGCAGTCTTGAGGCAAGGAAAGCGCTCCTGCGCGTCTTGCCTCTTTGAAATCAGCCGAGGATCAAAAGGCTGCCGTGACAGCCATGCAGCGCTCAGCGCGGCTCGTCCGGCAGTTCTCGGCAAGCAGGAATCAGCAGAGGATCAAAAGGCTGCCGTGACAGCTTTGCAGCGCTCCAGCGCGGCTCGTCAGGCAGGTCTCTGTAAACAGGACTCCGGTAGGAATCCGAAGCACAGTGCCGGCGGGAAATGCGAGGTTTAAGCGTTTCCCCCGGAAGTGCTTCTGTGCTCCCAGGTCGCCGCCCGGGACTAGACCGGGAACTCTACTTCCGGCCGGAAGTGAGTATACCGGCTCCCGTGTGTGTGTGCGGGAGTGGCCAGCCACGGCAATGCCGCGAACCGTGACAGCACCCCCCCTAGAACAGACCCCCCCAAGGCCCCCAAGGAAGTCAGAAAAGAGAGACAGGGCGAGGGCACAAGGGATGACTCAGATGGAAAGCACGAACCAGAACAGGAGCATGGCGCACATGTGACAAGGGCTCCCAGGACCGTTCGTCGGGACCGTACCCCTTCCAGTCCACAAGGTAGAACAGCTTGCCCTTGGTACGACGGGACCCCAAGATAGCCCTGACCTCATACTCAACATGGCCCTCCACGACCACCGGAGGCGGAGGAGACGGAAGGGAGCCTCCAGACTGGACCGCCCGCAGAAGGGAGACATGGAAGACCGGATGGATCTTCATGTGCGGAGGAAGCAACAGTTTCATGGCCACAGGGTTGACCACCTTCTCGATAACAAAGGGACCCACAAAGCGAGGCAACAGTTTCTTGGGCCCATGCACATTCAGGTGTCGAATAGAAAGCCAAACACGATCACCAGCGCGATAAGCGGGTTCTTCTTGCCTGTGGGTGTCCGCATGCTCCTTGTAGGTGTCCTTCGCCTTGGCCAGCTCGAACCGTTTCTTTTGCCAGAGTTCGCGTAGTGTCTCATGATAGGATCGCACGGTGGGCAAGCGGCTATCCTGAGGCACCTCCCATGCCGAAGTGCGGGGATGACGTCCATGGAGGCAAAAGAAAGGGGACATGCCGATGGCCGAATGTTTGCTGTTGTTGTACGCATACTCTGCCATCCAAAGCACGTCTGACCATTCTTTCTCGACCATAAGTAGCAGACAGCGGAGGTACTGTTCCATGGTGTGGTTTGTTCTTTCGGCTTGACCGTCGGTCTGGGGGTGGTACGCTGAGGAGAGACGTACGTCCATTTCAAGTATCCTGCATACCTCTTTCCAGAAACGGGACACGAATTGCGATCCCCGGTCCGTTATGACCACAGACGGGATGCCATGGAGGCGAACCACCTCTTGTACGAAGATCAAGGCCAGTTCGGCCGCCGTGGGCAGTTTCGTCAAGGGAACGAAATGTGCCATCTTGGTGAGGTGGTCCACTATAGTGAGTACCGTGGCATGTCCTGTCTTGGTGAGCGGGAGCTCAACCACGAAATCCATGGAGATGGTATGCCATGGGAAAGGAGGCACAAGTATGGACTGCAAAAGGCCAACCGATGGTTCTGATCTGTTCTTGCCGAGCAGGCAAACTGCGCAGTTCGTCACGTGTGTCTTTGTATCGGTCACCATCGTTGGCCACCAAAACAGCCTTCGCACGAGATCAAGCGTCTTGTGGTAACCAGGATGGCCGGAGAGGACATGATCGTGACACGCATAAAGGGCCTTCTTCTGTTCGGGTACCCCTGGAAGATGTTTTTGGTCTCCCAAGCGCCCTGAACCGCTCCCGCTTGTCCCGCCTTCTTCGTCCCTGGTCGGGACAACGGGATCGGACCGTTTTTTGTCTGGTTCTGCCTGGCCGACGGAATCCATTGAAGCGACTATGTCCTGGAAGTGTTTCTCCGGTAAGATGGAGGCAGGCTCGTGGTCTTCGGCGTCTTCTTCGGATTCAGCCAGCCGTGACAGCGCATCAGCCTTGGCGTTGTCTTTCCCTGGCCGGAACGTGATCACGAAGTCGTACTCGTTGAAGAATAGGGTCCATCGGAGCTGTCGGGCTGTGAGGGCACGCGCTGATCGTAGAAACTGCAGGTTTCTGTGGTCTGTGTAGATGGTCACCTTGTGTTTTGAGTCCTTCAAGAAGTGACGCCACTCCTCAAACGCAGTCTTGATGGCCAAGAGTTCCCGATCAGACACGGTGTAGTTGCGTTCAGCGGGTTGGAGTTTCTTTGAGTAAAAGGCCACAGGATGCAGTTGTCCCGTCTCGATGTTTCGTTGTGAGAGTACTCCGCCTATGGCGTCCTTAGAGGTGTCTGCCTCTACAATGAAAGGTTGCTCGGTGTCGGGGTGCACCAGTACTGGGGCTACGGTGAACCGTCTCTTCAGTTCCTGGAAGGCGTCGTCTGCGTTTTGGTCCCAACCAAAACGAACCCCCTTGCGCAACAAGCGCGTGATGGGAGCCACCATCTCGGAGAATCCAGTGATGAAACGACGGTAGTAGTTGGAAAAACCGAGGAACCTTTGGACGCCCTTCACGGACTCCGGTGTGGGCCAAGACAGGATGGCTTCCACTTTTTTGTTGTCCATTTGGATGCCCGCCGGAGTGATGACGTGCCCCAGGAACTCAACTGATGTGACGTGAAACACGCTCTTCTCCAATTTCACGTACAGACGGTGTTTCTCCAATTGCTGCAGGACGGAACGCACGTGTTGTACGTGCTCTCTGGTGGTCTGAGAGTAAATCAGAATGTCGTCTATGTAGACGATACAAAAGACGTCAATGAAGTCTCTCAACACTTCATCTATGAAGAACTGGAACGCGGCGGGGGCGTTGCAGAGTCCGAAAGGCATGACCTGGTATTTGAACAGGCCGAACTTCGTCCGGAAGGCGGTCTTCCATTCGTCACCCTTCCGGACTCTGACAAGGTGGTAAGCACCCCGTAGGTCCAGTTTAGTGTATATGGTGGCGATATGGTGGCGTTCTTGACCTGGTCCAAGAGATTGGAGATCAACGGTAGCGGGTACCGGTTTTTCACGGTGATGGAATTCATTGCGCGAAAGTCTATACAGGTCCTCAGATCCCCTTCCTTCTTCGACACGAAAAAAAGAGGAGAGGAAACCGGAGATCTGGAGTGTCGTATAAAACCGTTGTCCAGGTATTCATCCAGATAGGAGCGGAGGTGGATGTTTTCTTTTTCCGTGAGTGAGTAGATCCTGCTGCATGGCAACGTGGAGCCGGGAATCAGGTCTATGCGGCAGTCGAATGATCGGTGGGGTGGCAGAGTGTTGGCTCCCTTCTTATCGAACACCACCACTAAGTCCAGATAATCTTTCGGTATAGTTCCTTGGGAAACCGTTCCCATGCCTACTACAGGCAACGAGTGTGCCTGTATGAAACAGGGACCTGCCAGGTCGTCCTTTGCATAACAGGTGCTGCTGCAGTGCTCCGATTTTAGGTGGACGGTTCTGGTCACCCAATTGATGCGGGGATTGTGCTTCACCAACCACGGCAAACCCAAGATCACCTTAAATTGTGGGGCGTCTATGACGTCAAAACTGACGGACTCGGTGTGATTGTTGGAGAGGGACATCGTCATGGTCTCTGTTCGGTGTCGGATGGGGCCGGAAGTGAGGTCCGTTCCATCAACAGCCTTGACGGGTTCAGGTTGGGCCTTCGTCACTGTATCAATGCCCAAGGCGCGGGAAAACGCTGTATCGATGAAGCAGCCTGTCGCCCCGGAATCCAACATGGCGGTCACCACCCAGGTTCTGCCCGCCAGATTCCGTAAGGATACTTCCAAGCCGACGTGATGACTACCGTCATATACCACAGGGATCGCAGATGTACAAGATGAAGAACCCAGAGGACGGACCCCTGTGTCTACTGGGTTGTCTCGTTTCCCGTCTTGTCGCCCTTGCTGATGGGCAACGCGTACGGCCTTCTGCCTCGCGGTCTGGAGGGTTTTGCTGGGCATTCCCTCACGAAGTGGCCGCTTTTACCGCAATATAGGCACTGATTCTGCTTCCTCCTTTTTTCTCTTTCTTGACTGGACAAGGGTCCTCTTATGCCTCCGATCTGCATGGGTTCGGACGAATCTCCCGGGGGAGCGGCTTCCTCTTTGGTTTTCTCGACGCCCTTGTCCCCGATGGGCAAGAGACGGTTGTCGTTGCCTTTTCCCCTGTCGGCCTTTCTTTCCTGTAGTCGGAAGTTCATTTTCACCACCATGTCAATGAATGGCCCTATAGCTTCGGGCGGATCGGGATACTGCGAGATGAGGTCCTTCAGGTCATCACGTAACCCCCGATAGAACACGGATACCTTCTTGTCCTCTGGCCAGTGGGCCTCGATTACCAGCCTGTTGAACATGGTGATGTAATGGAGCAAGTCCTGATTGCCTTGTTTGAGGCTGAGCAACTCGTTGTCTGCGGCCTGCACGAAGGTATGGCGAGCGAACATACGCCGCATGGATTCCTTAAACGTTGGCAGGTGGTTCAGCATGGGATCGTCGTTCTCTACCAAGGAAATGGACCACTGTGCAGCATCCCCACCCATGTACGACAGTATGTAGGCGACTTTGGAAGTATCATCGGGAAAAGCCGCGATCCTAGCCATGAAATGCAGTTGACATTGATGGATGAATATTCCATACTTAGTGCTATCACCGTAGAAGCGTTCGGGTGGTGCCAACTGCACTGGGTGGGGAGTGACAACCTGGATGGCTGTGTCTTGGTTGGTGGCTGCGGAGGGCCCCCCAAAGGTGAACGTAGGTTGTCTTAACAGGCCGTCTTGTCTAACTCTGGGGCTGGGAGTGGTACCCCAGGGATTAGTGACCTCTGATGCCACTTGACCCTGTAGGGCCGTTAGGTCCTGACGTAAGGCGAGGTTCTCTGTTTGCATGGCAGCCAGCATGACTGCGATATCTTGCAGAGTGACCTCCGGGTCGCCCATGTCGTCTGGGCGGAATGGTTATCGTGGGCTTCGGATTCTGTCAGGTGCCCCACAAGTCTTACCTTTGCTTGTGACGCGATTCCGCAGAGACGACAAGAGCACCCGTCCCTGTACCCACCTAACCCTCGTGGAAGACAATACCCAGCAGGGATGAGATGGACGCAGGGATGGTAGCCAGGGTGTAGGATTAAAGGATGGCGTGGAGCTGGCGGGGCGTCCCGGTGTCAGCTGGAAACCAAAGAAGATAGATCAGAGACTGAGCAGACCCAAACAGGAACCACCCCCCCCCACACACACACAGGGCTAGTCACCCCTTGAGGACTCACCGATGCTCCCGGGAAGAAAGGCCTCCAGATGAGAACAGCTCCGGAAGGGAATAGCGAAGAAAAGGCGCTCCTGCGCTTTACTGGTAAGGACAAACTAAAGAAAGCGCTCCTGCGCGTTTCACCCCAGCTAAAACAAAAGAAAGCGCTCCTGCGCGTGTAGCCGAATGCTGGAAGCAGTCAACCTGCAGTATTCCCGAATAAGGAAACCAGAAGTACAGGCTAAGTTGTTTCCCTAGCGCTCCTGCGCAGTGGGAAACCGAAAACACAACACCCCAAAAACACAATCCAGGTCTTTTAAACACCCTCAAGGCGCTCCTGCGCATCAAGGGTTAAAACCAACAAAAACGGGCACAGTCCTGGGACCCCCCAGGTGAGAAACAAACAAGCGCTCCTGAATGGCGCAGTCTTGAGGCAAGGAAAGCGCTCCTGCGCGTCTTGCCTCTTTGAAATCAGCCGAGGATCAAAAGGCTGCCGTGACAGCCATGCAGCGCTCAGCGCGGCTCGTCCGGCAGTTCTCGGCAAGCAGGAATCAGCAGAGGATCAAAAGGCTGCCGTGACAGCTTTGCAGCGCTCCAGCGCGGCTCGTCAGGCAGGTCTCTGTAAACAGGACTCCGGTAGGAATCCGAAGCACAGTGCCGGCGGGAAACGCGAGGTTTAAGCGTTTCCCCCGGAAGTGCTTCTGTGCTCCCAGGTCGCCGCCCGGGACTAGACCGGGAACTCTACTTCCGGCCGGAAGTGAGTATTCCGGCTCCCGTGTGTGTGTGCGGGAGTGGCCGGCCACGGCAACGCCGCGAACCGTGACAGTAGCCCCCTTCCCTATTGGTTATTTGTGTTTAAAGGCCGGGCTCCAGGTTTTGGCTTCCTGAGGCCGAAACCAGCCTGGGGAAGGGAGCCATGTACCCCCCATTGAAAATAGGCCAGGCCCCAGTGGATGGGGTTCCCAGGGCCGAAATTGGTCCAGGGAGAGGGCTTCGTGTTCCCCGCCCCTCTCAATTGGAGAAAGCTGGTGTCCTGGGGATGGGGTCCCTGGGGCTGAAATCGGCCTGGGTGGGGGTGGTCATGCACCCCCCATCTCATTGGAAAAATGCCAGGCCCCAGGGGATGGAGTCCCCGGGGTTGAAATAAGCCCTAGGAGGGGGGCTGTGCCGCCCCCTTAACTTTTGGTAATTTGTTTTTAAAGGCCGGGCCCAAGGGTTTGGGGGTCCCAGAGGCTAAAATCTACCCAGGGAAGGGAGCCATGCACCCGCAATTGGTCCAGCGAGGGTCCCGGTCCCCTATTAAAATTTAACATTTAACATTAAAGGTGAAGGAATTTGGTCCCTGGGTCTGAAATTGGCCCGGTGAGGAGGGCCGGGCCCTGAGTGATGGGATCCCTGGGCCCGAATACTGCCCGGGGGGAGATCCACATGGACCCTCTCCTCCATGTTTTTATTTCCAGACCCTGCGGGATGTGTGTGCATGACTTATCAGTTGTTAATCCAGGCTGCCCAGTTTATTACAGATCCTAGTGAAAGGTAGTATCCATGACTGCTGAAGGACTCTTGTGTGATGCAACCGTGAATGTGAATGTGTGAGACTTTTGCTGTTCTTAAAGAGCATTTAAATTCCATACAAATTAAAACACACCGAGTCACAAAACACTGGAGACTTGTTTTATTGTATTTTATTTATTGTAGAGGTGGCTGGGATCTATACATATTAAACTAGGCCCATCTGGTATACAATTTTATTTACTGGTCGGGCAAATAATTGCCAATTGTAGCACTCACTCATCTGGGTGTGCTAGTTTTAAGGCCTGTCAGCTGTAGGTCAAAGTAACTGTGATTGTTGAACGGCAGTGAGAGAGGTGACTGGGCTGGTTGAAGGATCTTCTCTCATTGCTGACACAGAGATGATTCTGCTCCTGCCCTGCTTCACCTTCGGGGCTGAGGCCCATTCTAGGCAGGACAGGGTGGCAGTGCAAGATGGAGATATCAACGGCCCAAAGTAGCGTAGGAGCATGTGGTGCTATACTAAACATAGAATTGACTCCCTGAGGCAGTCTACGTCCATGGGGCCATGACTGAGGCACACTCTATAGCAGTGTTCTATGTACATGCCACAGACACAGACACCGTAGCATCACACAATGCATGCTTCATGTGCACTGAGCCTTCTGCAGTGTCCACGGTGTGCCCCATGGGTAGAGTCTTTGTCTGTCTCCAGTGTGCACATTGAGGTGTTCAATGTGCTATGATGGGCCAGAGATTCTCTTAGAATACAAAGCCCATATTGATGTTTAACGTGCACATCATGATTAATAAAAAGCAATGTTCAGTTTGCCTACACCAGGGGTGGGGTCTCTAGTAATAGGTAAAGTGCATTTTGAAGTCACAGGCCTACAGCAGTGTCTACTGCACGTCATTAGTGCGGAGTATATACAAATTCCCAATGTGCATTTCATGCCCATTGAAGCCTCATCAGCTAGCAATGAGTCTACTATGTGTGCGGTTTATAGCAGAATCCATCACGCGCACCCTTTGTATGGAGTACACAGGGCATAGCTGCCAAGTTTTCAGTTTGCTTATATGTGACATTTCCATGGTTTTGGTGTACTTAGGAGTGACATTCTACAGTCAAAAGTGTGACACTTTGAGCAACGTGTATCTTTTACTGTGCGTAGTACAATTAATGACTTGCGTAGTGAACGTGCTTTCTCAGTTGCAGGATGGGACCTCATAGCTCTATAAACAGACAAGTCACTATTCCCTCTTGCGCCTCCAGGATTCAATTCCAAATCTTTTTGGTTTCAGACATAAAGAGATTACATTAAATAATTGAGATTTCACTGATGACATCAGCCAGTGTTTTGTGAGTGTTTTCTAACAGTTTATGAGTGTTCAACATATAAACTAACCTACTACAAAAGTTAGATTAGTATACTAGTTATGAGTGATACTATTTCTCATATATGTCATCGGAGTGGCACTGTGACTGTCTGAATCCGTGTGAGAGTGAGTGTCTGAGTAGCTGCATGGGTGTGTGAGTGGTTGTATTGGTGAATACGTTGGTGTGTGAGTAGCTGTATGGGTGAGTGAATGACTGAGTGAATGGCTGTATGGGTGGGTGAGGGCATGTGAGTGGCTGTATTAATGACTGGTGGCTGTGTGAGTTGCTCTATGGGTGGATGAGTATTTTTGTGAGTGGATGTATGAAAGACTGAGTGGCTATGTGATTGGCTCTCTGGGTGAATGACTGGGTGTGGATGTGGATGGGTAAGGGAGCGGCTGTTTGACTTGGTTGTATGGGTAAGTGAGTGGCTTTTTTACACAGTAAGTATTTGTGTGAGGGGCTGTATAGATGAGGGAGTGGGCTCGTAAGTGATTGTATTGATGTGTGAATGGGTAAGTAAGTGGTTTTGTGGATGAGTGAATGAATGTGTGAGTGGCTGTATGGGTGAGTGAGTAGCTCTGTTATTAGTTGTATGGGTGAGTGAGTGGCTGTATGGATGAGTGAGTGGTTGTTACAGTGGCTGTGTGTATGTTTGAATGGGTATGTGAGCGGTTGTATGGCTGTCTGATTGAGTGAGTGGCTGTGTGGGTCTGAGTGGGTGTGTCAGTAGTTTTGTGGGTGTGTGAGTGGCCATATGGGTCTGTGAGTAGCTGTGTGAGTGGCTGTACGGTTGAGTGAGTTGCTGAGTAAGTGGCTCTATGAGTGAATGAGTGTGTGTGTCAGTAATTGTATGGGTCTGTGAAGTAGTATGTGAGTGGTTGTGTGGGTATGTGTGTGGTTCTGTGAGTGGGTGTATGAGAGGTTTTATAGGATGTGAGTGGGTGTGTGGGTGGTTCTCTGACTATCATCAATGATGTCATCAGTGATATCACTGACCATGTAATGAGTAATGTAATGTGTGAAGTCATGAGCAGTGCATTGGGGGCATAAGTTATAGTTAGATCAGGTAACTATAACTGCTGAATTTCACTGGTTTTGTACAAGTGAAATCTGAGCCTGACTATAACGTCCCTGAAATCTTTGTTTTTTTCAGTGAATTTCCAAGGTTTAAAAAAATTCTATTTCCTCTCTATAATGACTCTGTAACCTTTGTTTGTTTCAGTGAATTTCTATGTATTTTTTCAATTCTAGTTCCTAATTGTAACATACTTGTAATATTTGTTTTTTTCAGTGAATTTCGATTTTTAAAAAAATGTATTTCCTTATTGTAACCTGTAACCTATGAGAGTGGGTTTGTGAGTGGCTGTATAGGTAGGTGAGTGGGTGTGTAAGTGACTGTATGGGTCTCTGAGTGGGTGTGTGAATGGGTTTGTAGGTGCATGAGTGGCTGTTTGGGTTTGTGAGTGGGTGTTTGAGTGACTGTAGCGGTATGTACAAGGTATTGTAAGTAGGTGTAGGAGTGCCTGTGTGGATCTGTGAGTTGGTGCAGGTGTCTGAGTGGGTCTGTGAGTCGGTGCATGAGTGTCTGAGTGGGTCTGTGACTGGATGCATGAGTGTATGAGTGGATATGTTAGTCAGTGCATGAGTCTCTGAATGGGTCTGTGAGTGGGTGTATGAGTGTCCTTGAAAGTCTATGAATGGATGGATGAGTCTCTGAGTGGGGGAGTGAGTGGGTGGGTGCGTGAGTGTCTGAGTTGGCCTGTCAGTGGGTGTGTGGTAAAAAAAGCAGGGGGGCACATGGGAGCAGGTACTCGTGCCAGCTCCTCCTGTGATGGTCCTCCTCTCTAGTTTGCCTGCAGTCCGCTACCCTCTGCTGCCTTTGGTTTTGTGACTCCACTGCCAATTTTTAACTCACTTTTCTGCTACTCCTACCCTCTATTTTGTCTCTTTGTGCTCATTCTCCCCGTTATTTTGCCTATTTCTGCTCGCTGACCTTTATCCTGCCTCTAGCTGCTCGTTTCTGACCTTTTTTGCCTCTTGCTGCTCATTTGTGACCTCTATTTGTCCTCCTTCTTCTCATGCTGCCTGTTATTGTGCCTCATTCTGCTAGTTTTTTACCTCTATTTTGCCTCTTTCTGCTTGTTTCTTACCTTTAATTTGCCTCTTTCTACTATTTTCTCACATTTTTGTAGGGGTGGATGGTAAACTCTGCTCTGCAAGTACCAAGGGGACTTCATCCACCAACCAGTAATGCCAGGCGGTGCGTTTGCAGAGTGGTTGAGAAAGGGGGTGGAGCCTTCGATGAGGTCTCAGCTATCCTGCTGTGTGGGACTTACTGATGCTAATAATAGGGTTTCCTGGTCTCCAACGACCCTCAGCAGCCAAGGAGACTTATTCCTACTACCAGTGGAGCACCAGGAGGCGTGTTTGCAAAGTGATTGACAAAGGGGGCTTGCCTCCAATGAGGTCTCAGCAATCACTCTGTTTGTGACTTACCAATGGTAACAATAGGAGTTCATGGCCCCCAACGACCCTGAGCAGCCAAGGGAACTTCATACCCCAACGAAAAGTGCGCTAGGAGGCCCATTTGCAGAGTAGTTAAGAAAGGTGCAGGGCCTTCGATGAGGACTCAGCAATTCCACTGTGTAGGAATGACTGGTGGCAGCAATAGGGTTTTTTGGCCCCCAACCACCCTCAGCAGCCAAGGGAACTTCATCCCCCAACCAGTAGTCTACCAGGAGGCACGATTGCAGAGTGGCTGAGAGAGGGGGCTGGCCTCCAACACGGTCTCAGCAATCCGCTGTGTGGGACTTACTGGTGGTAACAATAGGGTTTATTGGACCCACACTAAACTCACCAGCCAAAGGGACTTAATCCCCCAGCCAGTAGGGCACCAGTAGGCGCATTTGAAAGTGGTTGATAAAGGGGACGGGGCCTCCAACGAGAAATCCTGCTGTGTGGGACTTAATGGTGGTAACAATAGGGGTTCTTGGCCCTCAAAATGACCCCCAGCATCCAAGGGGATTTTGTCCCCAATGAGTAGTTTGCCAGGAGGCCCATTTGCAGAGTGGTTGAGAAAGGAGGCGGGCTCCTGATGAGTCTCAGCAGTCCCACTTTGTGGGACTTACTGGTGGTAACAATAGGGGTTCTTGTTCCCCAATGGCCCTCAGCAGCCAAGGGTACTTCATCCCTTAACCAGTAGTCTGCCAGGAGGTGTGTTTGCAGAGTGGTTGAGAAACAGGGTCTCTGACGAGGTCTCAGCAGTCCCACAGTGAGGGACACACTGGTGATAGTAGGAGGGGTTTTTGGCCCCCAAGGAACCTCAGAATCCAAAGGGACTTAATCCAACAACGAGTAGTGCTTGTTTTGTTTTATTTTTTTGCAGTGAAATTAGTGGATTTGCGAGTAAAGTTTAAAAAAAGAAAATGCTTTTTTGCCCTACCAGAGTCCCTCTGGGTCCCCATGACCAAGTTTAGAGGGTTAGGGGGTTTCTACCATGCCCCCTATTCTTAATTTTTTTATGTTTTTTTGGGGGGGAATCGGCTGAAGCCGAGTCCCAGGATGGCTGCCAACACTTCTTATCAATCAGAGCTCTACATTTCCCTACACAAGCTCTTTGTAATTTACGAATTAGCCGCTGCCACAGATATCACTATCTTGATTCTCTTAAATTTCTCAACAACTACTGAACCTATTTACACCACATGACTGAAAGTGTGATCTACATAACAAAATCTGCCTTTCTGCCCTATTTGGTGTCATTCCGTCTAGCAGTTCGGGCTGTAGGTGTGTTGATAAGTCCTATGAGAATTAACATGGAAAAACACACTTTTTTTAGCCTCTTTTTCTCAGCCCCCGCTAGACGGACTACCTCAAAACTTTACATGCACAACAAGACTCACCATAACGCTTTTTTGAGACAATTTTGTGAAGATTCGTTAAACAGCGCCAAAGTTATAGGCAAGTCAAAGAACACTTTTCCTATGGCAAGATGGTCTTAACTATATCTACCTACTGCTGACTGATATATATATAAATATATATATACATATATATATATAGCATTCCAAGCCCCCAAGCTTTAGAGATGCACTCCACGAGAGATTGCTTCAACAGAGCCTTTATTGCATAAAACAGCGTTTTGAGCCCAGTCAATTGGTACACGGTTGCTCCAGTCGTGGGAGTTTGCACCGCCTATACACCGGAAGAAGTTCTGTGTGGCTGTAAACTGGATTACAGCCTGTTCCAGCACGAGAGTGGGACAATTCAAAGCAGCGGGTTGAGCCTGGGACCCACTGGAGGGTCGTAAGAAATGCAGAGACACGAAACTGGGCAGTTTTAAATTCGCTGAAAGACGGACCCCACCAAAGGGGAAAAATCAGGACTACTGCTCCCGGCATGCTGTTCACCTGGGAACACATGCCTGATGGGTAATAAATGCGGCAGTTCATTCCTTCGTGTTTCAACGTCGCCCATCCCATGATTAAGGTGCAGGAGCACCGAAACGCGTAGGGATACCAATTGACTGGGCTCAAAACGCTGTTTTATGCAATAAAGGCTCTGTTGAAGCAATCTCTCGTGGAGTGCATCTCTAAAGCTTGGGGGCTTGGAATGATGTTTGTACACGGTTGCTCTAGCCGTGGGAGTTTGCACCGCCTATACACCGGAAGAAGTTCTGTGTGGCTGTAAACTGGATTACAGCCTGTTCCAGCACGAGAGTGGGACAATTCAAAGCAGCGGGTTGAGCCTGGGACCCACTGGAGGGTCGTAAGAAATGCAGAGACACGAAACTGGGCAGTTTTAAATTCGCTGAAAGACGGACCCCACCAAAGGGGAAAAATCAGGACTACTGCTCCCGGCATGCTGTTCACCTGGGAACACATGCCTGATGGGTAATAAATGCGGCAGTTCATTCCTTCGTGTTTCAACGTCGCCCATCCCATGATTAAGGTGCAGGAGCACCGAAACGCGTAGGGATACCAATTGACTGGGCTCAAAACGCTGTTTTATGCAATAAAGGCTCTGTTGAAGCAATCTCTCGTGGAGTGCATCTCTAAAGCTTGGGGGCTTGGAATGATGTTTGTACACGGTTGCTCCAGCCGTGGGAGTTTGCACCGCCTATACACCGGAAGAAGTTCTGTGTGGCTGTAAACTGGATTACAGCCTGTTCCAGCACGAGAGTGGGACAATTCAAAGCAGCGGGTTGAGCCTGGGACCCACTGGAGGGTCGTAAGAAATGCAGAGACACGAAACTGGGCAGTTTTAAATTCGCTGAAAGACGGACCCCACCAAAGGGGAAAAATCAGGACTACTGCTCCCGGCATGCTGTTCACCTGGGAACACATGCCTGATGGGTAATAAATGCGGCAGTTCATTCCTTCGTGTTTCAACGTCGCCCATCCCATGATTAAGGTGCAGGAGCACCGAAACGCGTAGGGATACCAATTGACTGGGCTCAAAACGCTGTTTTATGCAATAAAGGCTCTGTTGAAGCAATCTCTCGTGGAGTGCATCTCTAAAGCTTGGGGGCTTGGAATGATATATATATATATATATATATATATATATGCAACCATGCAGGTTCACCCAAAAGGAATGCAGCCACTGGAAGATCGTAGTTCAAACAAATGTAATTAAAGACTTGCCAGCAGGCATACAACACATCACAGGCAACGTAATAATCCAACTACCAGCCAGACGCATTTCGGGAGTACTGTGCTCCCTTCTTTAATGGCAGTTCCAGACGAATCAATCAATCAATCAATCAAGCATTTATAGAGCTCGCTACTCACCCGTGAGGGTCTCAAGGCGCTGGAAGGAGAAAGGGGGGGTTGCTGCTGTTCGAGAGCCTGCTGCTGCTACTGTTCGAAGAGCCAGGTCTTGAGGTATTTCCTGAAGGTGAGATGGTCCTGGGTTGTTCGTAGGTGCGTGGGGAGGGAGTTCCATGTCTTGGCTGCTAGGTAGGAGAATGATCTTCTTCCGGTGGTGGTTCTGCCAATCCGTGGGACAGTGGCGAGGGCGAGGTTGGAGGAGCGAAGTTGGCTTGTGTGGGTGTAGAATGAGAGGCGGATGTTGAGGTATTCGGGTCCTATGTTGTGGAGTGGTTTGTGTGTGTGGGTGATGAGCCTGAATGTGATCCTCTTGTTGACGGGGAGCCAGTGCAGGTTTCTCAGGTGGGCGGATATGTGGCTGTGGCGGGGGATGTCGAGGATGAGTCGTGCGGAGGCGTTTTGTATTCGTTGTAGTTGGTTCTGAAGTTTGGCGGTAGTTCCTGCGTACAGGGCGTTTCTGTAGTCCAGTCGGCTAGTGACGAGGGCCTGGGTGACGGTCTTTCTGGTTTTGGTGGGGATCCATCTGAAGATCTTTCTGAGCATGCGTAGGGTGTTGAAGCAGGAGGACGACACGGCGTTGACTTGCTGGGTCATCATGAGGGATGTGTCCAGGATGAAACCCAGGTTGCGTGCGTGGTCCGCTGAAGTAAAGGGCGGAGCCTAGTGCTGTGGTCCACCAGGAGTCGTCCCAGGCAGAGGGGGATTGTCCGAGGATGAGGACCTCCATTTTGTCTGAGTTCAGCTTCAGGCGGCTGAGTCTCATCCATTCTGCGACGTCTTTCATTCCTTCCTGAAGGTTGGTTTTGGCGGTCGTTGGGTCTTTGGTGAAGGAGAGTATCAGCTGGGTGTCGTCGGCGTAGGAGATGATGTTGATGTTGTGTTTGCATGCGATGGTGGCGAGGGGGCTCATGTAGATGTTGAAGAGGGTTGGGCTGAGCGAGGAGCCCTGGGGTACGCCGCAGATGATCCTGGTGGCCTCTGATCGGAAGGGAGGGAGGCGAACTCTCTGGGTTCTGTCGGAGAGGAACGAGGTGATCCAGTCGAGGGCCTTTCCTTGGATCCCAGTGTCGGAGAGGTGGGTTATTAGGGTGCGGTGGCAGACTGTATCGAAGGCTGCTGAGAGGTCCAGGAGGATGAGGGTGGTTGTTTCTCCGTTGTCCATCATGGTCCTGATGTCGTCGGTGGCTGCGATGAGGGCAGTCTTGGTGCTGTGGTTGGCTCGGAATCCGGACTGAGACGGGTCGAGCAGGTTGTGAGCCTCGAGGAAGGCCGTCAGCTGTTTGTTGACGGTCTTCTCGATGACTTTGGCCGGAAAGGGAAGAAGAGAGATGGGGCGGAAGTTCTTGAGGTCTCTGTGGTCCGCCGTGGGTTTCTTCAGAAGGGAGTTTATTTCTGCGTGTTTCCAGCTCTCGGGGAAGGCGGCTGACGTGAACGAGCTGTTTATGACGTTCCGGAGATGGGGTGCGATGATGGTGTTGGCTTTGTTGAAGATATGATGGGGGCAGGGGTCGGAGGGGGAGCCGGAGTGGATAGAGTTCATGACTCTGGTAGTGTCTTCAGTGCTGATAGGGGTCCAGACGTTGAGAGTGGAGGTGGGGGTCGCTGGTTTGGTGGCTGTAGGCGGGGTCTGGGGTCCAAAGCTGTCGTGTATATCTGCTATCTTGCGGTGGAAGAACGTGGCGAGGGAGTTGCAGAGTTCTTGTGATGGTGTGACGTCTTTGTTGCTGGCGCTGGGGTTGGAGAGCTCTTTGACGATGCTGAAGAGCCGCATTTAAACATGCACTTTTAAATTCCAATGTCATCTGCCACAGTGGGCGTGGCTGTCCTCACCGCCTTATGGTTAATGTAGTGCGTCCAAATGTTCCTCACTGGGTATGCTCTCCCACTCGCACTAATTAAACAAAGTTTTTACCCATGTGGGTTCGTGCCTGCGATTGTCGAAGCACCTGCCCTGCTTTGCAGCTTTCCAAAGTTGAACATCAGGCTCGCACCATCCCTGCAAAGGTGCCAGCCTCCTTCCTCCCAAACACTGCAACACCGGATAACACCAGCAAGGGCCTGCCTGACAGCAGTGGGCTGTATTCCGTGGCTGAGCAAGCCGTTTTTTATCCAACCATGCAGGCTCGGCCAAAAGGAATGCAGCCACCGGAAGATCGTAGTTCGATCAAATTTAATGAAAGACTTGCCAGCAGGCACACAATACATCACAGGCAATGTAATAATCAAAATACCAGCCAGACGCATTTCAGCAGTACTGTGCTCCCTTCTTCAATTGCATTTCCAGACGAATGAGAGCCGTTTTCAAACGCGCACTTTTAAATTCCAATGTCATCTGCCACAGTGGGCATGGTCATCCTCACTGCCTTATGGTTAATGTGGTGCATCCAAATGTTCCAATGATGCAACTGATGACACACTGGTAAGAGAGTATGCCCTAAGGGTACATGAGAAACCCAGTACACCTTTAAAAACCTAGGTCGAAGTTCTCCCACATGGTTTCAAGGGATTCCATAGATGCATTTTCAAACCGGGTAGTACAAGATATAAAAGAGTTATACTGTAACGTAGAACAAAACCCGGTGGAGAACACATCAACAATAGGGCACAAGAGTCTGATGACCAAGTTTCATCTTTGTCCTGATATAGTGGTGAGACAGGCCGATAAAGGAGGTAATATAGTGCTTTGGCTGCTCACCATGTGTCAGGAGGAGGCCTTAAAGCAGCTAAAGGACAGTCTTTGTTATTTGAAGATTGAAAATTGAAAAGGGTTGTCTTGATGATGTGACAATGAATTACCATGTTGATTTATTG
Organism: Lissotriton helveticus; assembly: GCF_964261635.1. NCBI lineage: Eukaryota > Metazoa > Chordata > Amphibia > Caudata > Salamandridae > Lissotriton > Lissotriton helveticus. The sequence goes on along the minus strand of NC_136061.1, from coordinate 1,824,865,900 downwards.
CAATGGAAAATAGCAGGTCTCCTGTCTCAAGCAGAATACAAATTCCTTCAAATAGATGCCCCTGTTACTCCCATTATGTATCTTATACCTACGATTCATAAGAATATGAGTGTACCACCTGGCTCTCCCATATTTTCGCCATTGGAATTTTATTTATGAACATCTCCAAATATCTGGACCACTTCCTCCAAGACCCTGTGAAAAATCTCAGCTTGTATACTTAGAGACAAAGGAGACTTCCTAAAACAAAATCAACGAAGTAGAGTGGGAACAAGATTATTTAATGATCACATTGGATGTGTCGTCCCTCTATACGAGCATTTCCCATTCGGTTGGTATGAATGCAGTACAATACTTTTTGGGCTTGCGACCTATGTTGCTATAGAAACATACTGACATGTTGATGTGCATGTTAGGATGGTGCTTAAGCAACAATATCCTTCTGTTTGGTTTGGAGCTATATCGGCAACTATGAGGTACAGCGATGGGCACCTCCTTCGCCCCCAGCTATGCGAATCTGCACATGGGCTGGTGGGAGGAACAGGTGCTTGCTACTGAGCTCGCTAGTAAAATGTCTGGGAATGTGATACTTTGGTCTCGCTATATTTACGATTTATTTGTCTTGTGGTGTGGCAACAAATCTTCAGCAGAAAGATTTGTTGAAAGAATAAACAACAACAAGTTAAATCTACAGTTTACTGTACACCTCAGTGATCAGGAAGTACAGTTTTTAGATTTATCAGTATACGTGGCAGATTGAAGGATACAAACCAAGACCTAAAGAAAAAGTACAACAGGTAACACCTTGCTACACACACTGAGCTTCCATCCCATGAAACTTAAAAATAGTATTCCCTATGCAGAAAATCTCAGAATGAGAAGAAATTGTAGCAATTCCGAATAGCTCTTGGAAGCACAATCAGTCCTGACAGTGAGGTGTTACAATCAGGCCATCCTAGAAGAAGCGAAGCACAAGCCAATATGAAACCTAGGCAACAATTGATTTTTACTGAAGGAAAAAAAGCAATTGCACCAAACACAGCTGAGCAGAAATTTCGTTTCATTACAAGTTACAATATATAACATCAAAAAATACAAGCTATTTTTAACCAATATTGGCATTTGTTGTGCAGCGATCCCACACTAGGACCCAGATTACATAGGAAACCCCTCATCACGTTCTGTAAAGCCAGATCAATGAGACAAGACCTAGTAAGAAACAGTCCAAGTATAAAACAACAGGAGACATGGCTAAGTGGGGGAAAGGCATTACACTGTGCCACAAATGTAAAGCATGTACCTATGGCTCCAGTACCACAGAAGTACCTTTACCCTTTCGGCACAAGAAATGGAAAATGACAAAGCCACTTACTTGTAGAAGAAAATACTCAATATATGTGTTAAGATGCAGCTGCCAAAAGCTTTATATTGGGAGCACCATACTACGTGCAAGTTTTACAACATATGAGAGCCATGAAAAACAAGGATCAAACCTATCCAGTGGCGAGACATTTCAAATTGACCCACAATAGTAACCTCAAAGACTTAAAATATTTTGTACTGGATCAGGTGCCAGTGAGGCTCAGAGGTGGCAATAGAGAAAGATATCTGAGTCAACTTGAATCCATATACATAATAAGGTTCAATTTGAGGATTCCAAATGGTCTCAACACTGAGGAAGCTATGCATATACATCTGTAAAATGAGTCTTACATTCCGCTTCATGATAACTGTAGAAACAATGTGTTTGTAATAAGATGCCAGACTCCACTCATCTCTCTCTATGTATTGATTTAGATATCATCTGCATATCTCCTTCTATATTCATTAGATGATTTCTATATGTAAGATTTTAAAATCCTGACTTTTTTGCATTGGTTTTTGCACATACACTTTAGTAATAAGCATGCCTTTTTGAACGCTGTGAATTTGCACAATTTCATGAGTACTGTTGATGCAATTTTGCACATTCGTTATCTTGTAGCTGCTGCTAAATAAGGATATTGAGTCATTTGGGGATGGAAGATAGATGATGTTGAGAAAAGGGCACTTGCCCACAATACCCACTCCATACATTTTTTCATGTTTAACTTTTCGAATTTTCGATCGTTTTGGATGTAAAGTGAACTATTTTAAGAAAAAAGTCTGCGAATGCTTTTTTATATATGAATGTTTTAATATATAAATTAATTTTCTAGTAGAGTGCTATGAATAGTTTTAGAGCCATTTGACATTCATCACACAGGCATTTGTCACTTTATTTTTCTTCTTTTTGTGTATTAACCTTGACTGAAAGAATTGGTCAGGTTATAACAAGCATGTTTCACTTTAAATTCGATTCATGGCACTGTCACATTAAATGTTTAACAAACAGGAGATCTGTAACGTCAGGAACATTTATAAATTCCAGTGTTAATGCAATGGTCAATGGTTTGACAAAGATTGCGGCTGCAATCGAAACGCGTTACCTGTGTGGCAACAAATAAACAGTCTGTGTAAGTGAGCCAAAGCATCCTGGTGCTTGTTCTTCATACGGGTAGGCGTGTTGAAGATATATATATATATATATATATATATATATATATATATATATATATATATATATATATATATATATGTTCCAATATCCCCTTCACAGTAGAAAAAGCATCATGGAACTGGTTTCAGTGAAGAGTATTCTGCCCGCGAGCCGACACTATGGGGTGGATTATGATGGCGGACGGACTTCCGTCCGTCCGCCACCACTGAGTATGAGGGACCGTCCGCATGGGCAGCGGCGGTCCCTCCATGGCAATTTTTTACATTGCGGCGGGTGCTGCTTGAAGCAGCACCCGGCGCAATGTAAAAAATGACAACAGTGCATTTGCATGCACAAAGCGGCAGGCACCGCGTGGTGCCTGCCGCTTCGTGCACACAAATGCAGGGGGGTACCATAGGTACCCCCATGTGCACACCCCACTCCCCCACTCACCCTGGGGGCCCGCAACGGGCCCCCAAAGAAATCACCATATGCCTTTCCACGGCGGAGAATCTGCAGCGGAAAGGCATCTGTTGACCCCCATCCTAATATGGCTGGCGGTGTCTGATAGACACCGCCAGCCATGTTAGAGCTTTTCCGCCGTGGTCGGAAGTCGACCGCGGCGGAAAAGCTGCAGACCGATTTTGAGACCAACCGCCATCCTAATTTGTCGGTGGGTCTTTTGTGCCTCCCCAGCGGTTTTCCCGCATCCTCCGGGCCGGCGGTGGCTTCCGCCGGCCCGGAGGATGCGGGAAAACCACGATCCTAATCGGCCCCTGAGTTCGAATACCACTGTGTGTTGAGAAGACGATTACTTAATGGGCCATCCTCCTGTTGTGGCATAACGCACTGCAGCAGTTCGTAGCAATGTGTCCAGCAGAGTTGAAGGCAGTGTACCCTTAGGAGCAAGGTGGGGCCGAGCCATTACTTCTGTGGGAGTGGCAAAGGCAAGATTTAAAAAGACCCCAGGTGATAACGATTCAATGCGGAACCAGGAACTGAAAAAAGCTGAAGAATGCTAAAACGCATCTGCCAATCTGTTCCGCAGCTACATGGATTTTTTATGTTTTTTGGTAGAGAATAAAATCACCCGAGAAGAACCCTTGCTGTGTCGTATCCTTTTTCTACTGTGAAGGGGATATTGGAGTGTAAGTTAAAAACAGTAACGCTGTCACTGTTACCGAGAGGCCCTCCCATTCAGGTGCTCTGCAGCAGACAGCAACCCTTTTGGAGTGAAGTATGGACAATACTACACGGAGCCCTCACTAGCAGTCTACAACCACAGAGTGTGCATTTTTCTGAACAGGGGAGGGAGGACAGCAGTATATACAGCGGAAGGACTCTCGAGTGGACTAACCTTTTAATTTTGGCATCAGGGAACTGGCTGCCGTGATGAGTCTGCTGCCCGTGAGCCGACACTGAGTTGGGACACCACTGTGTGTTGAGAAGCCGATAACTTAATGGGCCATCCTCCCGGTTGTGGCATAACGCACTGGAGCAGTCCGTAGCAATGTGTCCAGCAGAGTTGAAGGCAGTGTATCCTTAGGAGCAAGGTGGGGCCGCGCCATCACTTCAGTGGGAGTGGCGGCGGCAAGATCCAAAAAGACCCCAGGCAATAATGATTTAATGCGGAACCGACACTGAAGAAAGCTGAAGAATGCTGAAATGCTTCTGCCAATCTGTTCTGCAGCTGCATGGACTTTTGCTGTTATCTGGTAGAGATTTAAACCACTGGAGACGAACCCTTGCTGTGTCGGATCCTTTTTCAACTGTGAAGGGGATATTGGAGTGTATATGCACCTTCCAGGGTTCTTCAGGTGACATTTTAGTTAGCACTGGCACTTTATTATGATTAGACATGGCATATTGTCTAGAGCCACTTGGGCTCAATTGTTCAAACATCTTACAAGAGATGAAAATGGCATGAGTTGACATGTACCCATTATAATCTTATTTATTGCTGGATCACTTTTTGTATATAAGTGAAAAGTTTACATTTGATCTACTTTTTAATATGCTTTTTATCCAGCATAATGGTTTCTTAAAAAAGTCTCGGTGCATTCTGGTAATTTTAAAATATGCGTTTTATGACAGTTTTTCTATTTATTGAAATATTTATTTATTTATTTACATATTTATTGATATTTATATCAGTACTGTTGAAAATGCATTTTACTAGCTTTTTGTGCACTAAATTACCAATGTAATATCTCTGACATTGAGTATTAGACAAAATTTTCCATGTCTATGAAATTTATAGGTCACGAGTATAAGCACTGTCACTTTAAATAGTTAAAGTCACTCCACCAAGGCCCCCTGAGGGCTGAAACGCGTTATGGTGGTGGTGCAGTGAACTAAATAAACGATTTGCACCTCATTTTGCGTCTGTATCGTCGGTTCCTGATTGAGAGGAGTGCATGAGGGACGATTCAGGTTATATATATATATATATATATATATATATATATATATATATATATATATATTATCTACTGGCGGTTGCCAGTAGATAGTTATAGTTTGTGTCTGAAACGCGTCTGAGACTGCACCCTTTTTTCATATAATGAAGCACCGAAATCGGCAACAGCATATTTCTGTGTCCGTGGTCCTATCTGTGCGCTCGCACGAGGATATCTATATATATTACCTACTGGCGGTCGCCAGTAGGTATATATAGTTAGGATTTTTTCTCTATGGGATTTTTGAAAATTCTATGTCTAATAACTTTGGCGTTTGTGGACGGAATTGGCTGAAATTTTCAGGAAAATGGCACATTTTGTTTCTGAGCAGCCCCTGAAAATTGGGGGGGGGTTTCGTCCAGGGGGGGTCGAGAAAAAAGGGGGGTCCCAAAACGTGTTTTTAACATTGAGTTTTCCATAGGGCGGTTGGCCTCACTTTTAGCCCGAACGGCTGAATGGATTTGCACGAAACTTGGCAAAATTGTAGGGACTGGTAGCCCGATGTGCCTTTTGTAGGTCTCAATATATGTGCTCCAGTGGATTTTGAGAAATTAACGTTTAAAAAAAGATATATATCTGTAACAGCGGACCGGGCAGCGTCCCAGGACGCGTACTTTTCGCGCAACGGAGCTTTGTGAAGCGAAGCTGATTGGTTCTCCGGCGTCTGTCAACATTCCAAACAGTCCGTAGCGGCCGCCATCTTGTCTCTCGGTAGGATCGAGAGACAAGAGGAGGCGAAAGCGAAGGGGCAAATGACCATAAGGGGGAATAGTAGATCCTCGCTGACCCCCTAGGTTTGATGTGGAGGTTTTAAAAGGGCCCCGCGGGGCAAAAAAAAAAAATAATAATAATAATCGAACGGCTGAATGGATTTGCACGAAACTTGGTAAAATATTAGGGACTGGTAGCCCGATGTGCCTTTGCTAGGTCTCAATATATGTGCTCCAGTGGATTTTGAGAAATTAACGTTCAAAAAAAGATATATATCTGTAACAGCGCTCCGCTTCGCGTACTTTTCGCGCAACGGAGCTTTGTGAAGCGAAGCTGATTGGTTCTCCGGCGTCTGTCAACATTCCAAACAGTCCGTAGCGGCCGCCATCTTGTCTCTCGGTAGGATCGAGAGACAAGAGGAGGCGAAAGCGAAGGGGCAAATGACCATAAGGGGGAATAGTAGATCCTCGCTGACCCCCTAGGTTTGATGTGGAGGTTTTAAAAGGGCCCCGCGGGGCAAAAAAAAAAAATAATAATAATAATCGAACGGCTGAATGGATTTGCACGAAACTTGGTAAAATATTAGGGACTGGTAGCCTGATGTGCCTTTGCTAGGTCTCAATATATGTGCTCCAGTGGATTTTGAGAAATTAACGTTCAAAAAAAGATATATATCTGTAACAGCGCTCCGCTTCGCGTACTTTTCGCGTTACGGAGCTTTGCGAAGCTGATTGGTTCTCCGGCGTCTGTCAACATTCCAAACAGTCCGTAGCGGCCGCCATCTTGTCTCTCGGTAGGATTGAGAGACAAGAGGAGGCCAAAGCGAAGGGGGAAATGACCATAAGGGGGCATAGTAGATCCTTCCTGACCTCTTAGGTTTGATGTACCATTTTGCCAAGTTTGGTGTAATTCCGTTCAGCCATTCAGGCTGTAGACGTATGTAAATGTCCTATGGAAAATTGCATGGGGAAAACACATTTGAAAGTGTTGAAATTTAGAACCAATTAAAATGTTACTTTGGTTTTGTATTTGTGTGTGATGAAAGTTAATTGGTTATGTATATATGTCAAATGAGAGGAAACCACAGCCATTTTGTGATACTACTGTCTGAGGTACATTTGTGAGGAATTTTTGGTGGTGAATTTCTGGTGTTTGATTTACACAGTACTAACACTTTTCCTACTTTTAAAAAGGTGAGTTGTTAATTTGTAAGGGGAACTATGTTGTACACTTGAAGATAATTTGAAAAATGTTTTCTGTTATTTATTTGCAGTCCTTCTGTTATACTAAATACTTGATAAAGTTAGTTTTATATTATGTATTACTAAAAACGATAAATGAAAGTGATTATTTTTTTCTGCAATTTACAGCAAGCAATTTCAAAATAAAATGGCTCACAATGAAGAGACCGTGGCAATTTCTTTTGAATTGTCCACTACATTGATTGAAATTGAGAGCACCAATAATGAAATATTGTCACAAGGAGGACATGACTTGTATGATTCCATTAGATTGATTGAAATGGACAGCACCAAGAATGAAATATTGTCACAAGGAGATGACTTGAATGATTCCACTACGTTGATTGAAATTGAGAGCAGCAATAATGAAATATTGTCACAAGGAGGAGATGACTTGTATGATTCCATTAGATTGATTGAAATGGACAGCACCAATAATGAAATATTGTCACAAGGAGGAGATGACTTGAATGATTCCACTACATTGATTGAAATTGAGAGCACCAATAATGAAATATTGTCACGAGGAGATGACTTGAATGATTCCACTACATTGATTGAAATTGACAGCACCAATAATGAAATATTGTCAGAAGGAGGAGATGACTTGAATGATTTTTTTGATCAATCTCTTGATGGCGAATTTATCGAGTGTTTGGAGACCATAGAGTTACAAGAATCATTATTGCAGACTTTTCATGAGGACATTGCTGATGAGGACATGTTACTAGTTCTTTCAAATTTAGAAAATTCTGAAGAATAAATTTATATTTAGAAATCAAAAATTGTTTGAGACATTATTCATTTTTATTTTTAATTTATGAGGTTGTAGCGAAGTGATTGTAGTATAAAATGAGACTTATAGTATAGAGTGCAACATTTTTATGTTACATGGTAAGTTTACTCATATTTACTTCCCTTCTGCCACTATATTATCTCCAATGTGTATTTGACATCTCTTCTTCATCTCCGGCCTCCTTTCTCTAACTGTGTGTCTCCGATGCATCTTATCGCTGCTATTTTGTGTAATTACAGAAGAGAGTAAAATAAAATAGTTCGGAACGTGAAAAGGGGGCAAAGTAGAGTACTCCTCACCCCCTAGGCATTTTTAGGCGGTCCCAAAAGGATCAGTTTCTGCTTTCCTGAGAGATTATGGTATGAGTTCCATATACCACAATAACTTGCATTACAACATGCAAGATATCTATCTCCTATTACCAAATTTTGGAGATATTCGCGCTAAGCGCGAATATCTCCAAAAAGTAACACCTGCCCTGAGCAGTTCTTAGCCATGTTATCCAATGGGAGGTGGATAACATGGCTAAGAGCATTAGCTCGGTAATGTATGAATATCGCTGAGTTTTTAGCGATATTCATGCATTGCGGCCGTTTATTATCGCATTTGTGATAAACCTTGATAATAGCAAGGTTTATCTTCGATAATTTCTGACGATGCTTAGCGGTAAAAAATTCGTTGGTAAGCATCGTTAGCGATAAATATCGCTTAACTTTGGTAATATGCCCCAACGTCTGTTAACGTTCGATTCGAAGGAAATGAGGAAGTGTTGAAAAACATTGTCTGCGCCATCTTGCCTTTTTTGAAATGCCACACTTTTGTCGTGCACGGCAGCCATTTTAGATGTCTTGACCAGACCCACTCTCTGCACGCTGTCGATTCGTAGCATGGCTCCTCACCCTCGCAAGCATCTTCCCCAGGCACTGGTCACCCCCGCTCTCTGTCTTATGCATGGGCAATAAACCTCCCCCCATCTGCGCTGCTCTTCCCTGAGAATCACACTGTGCCCGCCCGACACCTCCCTTTCGCCCTATTCACTACCGCACCCTCTGACACTCCTCTTCCTCTGTGTCCGATTGTCCAGGCTATCAGCTAGCTCTGCAGATGTAGTTTATGGCCCCAGCTGTAAAGAATCACCCCTCTTCAAAGGAGTTATAGTAGATCAAGGCCCACACCCGATGAGATCCGTCACACCACACGTGTTCCTACTATCTGAAAACTATCCTGTATTGTGATTGGGGAGGGGACCGAGCCTGAAGCGGAAGATTCCAGGAATGACTCTTTGTACATCAAAGTTTTTACAATTATGTGTCACATTAAAAATATATAGCACTCCAACAAAGTAGTAGGAATATAAAACTTTAATAACATATAAATATATACAACAAAACAAAAACAGTAAAAACATTTAAACAACGAAGAGACTGTGGCAATTTCTTTTGAATTATCCAATAGATTTATTGAAATTGACAGCACCAATAATGAAATATTCTTGTCAGTAGCGGTCTGTTGTGCGAATAGTTCCAAGGCAGCAGAACGCGCTGAAATCTAGATGGCACGAAAGTGATGTCTAGCAAGTTGCCGCCCAGCAAATAACGGCGTGGGGCGCCGCGGGGGTGAGTGAGTCCAGTAGGCACCACAGCTATTCTTACCGGCATTGCAGAATTACTGCTGGGGACAATGCCTGTGCTGTAGCAGGGTCACAGCAGAAACAAAAAGGATTCTGTTGAAGATGTTGTTGGTTTTCAATTTGAAAACAGTTCTGGTGTCAACTGCTATGCTAATGTAGTGGTTAATGTTTTGTTTTCTCTAGAAAATGTAAAAGAGGGGGAGGCAGTCCAAAGTTCCGTTAAAAGGGCAAAGGAAAGGATCGGTGGTTTGAACTATCAGTCAAAAAGGGGAGGGGGTGCAACAATTTTTCCTACCGGGTCACACTGTGCTTTCACCGGAAGTGAGGTCTGCAGGATTCTAGTAATTCAAAGTGAGGCTGGCGCCGACGTCCCGCGGATACAGTTTCGTCACTCCACGGGTGATCATGGCAGTCATTCCCCATCGGGGGTCGGAGACTCCCGCGGCTCCTCTAGAATCTTCAAGGTCGTGGAGGACTACGGTGGTGGAGTCAACCAGTGACCGGGCCATTTCTTTATGCTGGGCCCGCTCTTGCCAGGTCGACCGCCATTTTGAGAGTTCGGTAGCTACTGGCGATCGCGGGGTCAAATGAGCGGACGGGCTCCACCCTGCCGGGCGAGACGTTGCAGCATGGCCACAGTGGAAGAACTCTTTTCCGGGCGCCTGGAGCGCTGAGGGTGCAGCTGGGAAGCCTCCACTGGGGAGGCGGGAGAGGCCTGTTCGCACCGTCTCTCCCTCCCAGTGCACCCCACGGCGTCTCGCTTGAGATTTGTTATGGCCGGACCAGGCGATGAGGACGAGGGGGGGGGGGGTCGGAGGCATGTGCAAGACATCCCCCCCCAGGGTTGTTGCAGCAATTATACAAGAAAGAAGAAGTGTCCCGTCCGTCTTCGGGCCGGGCTTCCGGTAGATGTCGGCCAGACGCCCCTGGCTCTGGCCCCATGAACGGGTTTCTTGGTTTATCGGCTGCAGCCGGATCCCGTCGGCCTCGGCCCCCCGACCGTTGGTGGCCGGACCGGAAGAGCATGTGGCGGGACTACCTGCAACTCTCAAGGGCCACCGCGGCCGGACTGGGAGAGAGAGGGGAGGGTCGAGGAGACATTCCCCCCCCTGCAACTGTTCAGCGTTGTAAAGGCAATCCCCTGGCCGGGTCCCGCTGGTCTCGGCCTCTCCTCCGGCTACACCCTACGTTAGGATCTCCTGGCCGAGGCGTGGCAGCAGGACCTGCCTTATATGGGCTGCTCCCGGCTGGGCGTAGCCGGAACCCTGCCCCACCTTGGAAGTTTCCAGAGTGGGGGCGGATGTTCTACTGACTTGCATTTTCCCTAGTCTATCGATTGTTTTGGCGTGGCAGGCGGTGGGACAGCGAGGGGTGATTTGGTTTCTCTTACTGTTTTTCTGGTCTCTCACCACTGGCATATTTTAACGTTTTCTTGTTTCTAGGACATTAATAGGTTTTATCATTACGTTATGTTATCGTTTCTTTGTTCGTTGTTTAATAAAAGTTCATGTTCATCAGTGGCCTACTGATTTTCGTTTTCCTATTCTTTTCTTTCCAGGTTGTTTCATGCTAAAGTTTCTGTTAACAGGATACAGTGATCACTTCGTTATTATTGCATATGTCCTTTTCACTAGGGGTGCTCTCTGGTCGGGCCAGATGACGTATGTCTAGTAAATGGTCCGGGTGAAACAGGTGCATCAATCAGTGGGGAGTAGATAGGCATGACAGATTACAACGGGGGAGAAAGGTCCGCATTACGTACCCTTTCACTACTTGCAAAGATTTTCCTACGTTTATTTGCAAACAGGGAATACCTCCAAAAAGAACTAATTCCCAAACAGTCAATGTTCGGACAATCAATCAATCAATGAGGAATGAAATAGGTACGACGTGTTAAAGGCTTGCGTTACCTACCCTTCACTATCTGCAAAGGGAGAGAGAATATTCCTATTCTTCCTCGTTTGCAGGCAGAGAAGATCCTTAAGAGAACCAACTTCGAACAATTCAATGCTCGATTCAAACAATCAACAAGGGGTACTGTGAACACAAATGAACGCCGCTTATGTACATACGCATTGCTATTTTCAATAGGTTGTTCCTAATGTTTCTATTTTAGCGAGGTCAAAAAGAGATCCCATTAGTGGCCTACTGATTTTGCTCGATTCCTTTTGTTTTTTTACACGGTTTTTCGCTATCTGCAAAGACTAAACAGAGTATTTTGACTCTGTGCTTGTTTGTAAATAGAGAATGAACCAAAGAGAACAATCAATCAAATGGAGAGAGAAGCAGGCACGACGGATTACAAAGGGGGCAAAGGGCTGCGTTAACTACCCTTCACTATCTGCAAAGAGAGAGTACTCCTAATAGAAATGAGGGGTGGGGGGCAGCATTCAAAGCAGATCAGTGTGCATAAACACGAAAATGTTTTTACTTACCACGTACTTGACATTCGACAGCTTATGATATTTGCTATTAAAAAACCATTGAAATTCACTGAAAAAACCATAGGTTATAGACCATATATAGTTAGGAATTAGCATTTACAAAACCTTGAAAATTCACTGAAAAAACCATAGGTTATAGACCATATATAGTTAGGAATTAGCATTTACAAAACCTTGAAAATTCACTGCAAAAACCATAGGTTAGAGACCATATATAGTTAGCTGGACATTTTATTGACATAAAACCAATGAAATTCCATATATAGTTAGTTGCACTAACTATATATCGCGCACCCGCAATCCACTGCTGATGATGTCACATATTACATCATTCATGACATGGTCAGTGACATCACTGATGACATCACTGATGACATCTCAAATGACATCACTGATGACATCACTGATGACATCTCATTTGACATCAATGACCACATCACTGATGATATCATTCATGTGACAATACAATGCATCTCTTCACATTTTAATATAACCTCTGTTTCACCCAGTGTTAAAAAGAGTATAATTTTTGAAACCATTGACACACCAATACTAGTTACTACATACGCACTCACTGATTGCTACGTCTACACACACCTTCACTCATTCACCCATACAATCATTCATACATACAATCACTCATCTTTACAACACTATCATATGCACTCATACACCTATACAGACACTCACAGTCTGCCACTCATCCATGGAGTTACTCACACACCTAGTCAGTCCTGTAAAGAATCAATGAGACTTCCATTTTCTTGTCTATACAGTTAAACATAGAGCACCTTACATTTTCAAACATGTACTAACACATACTTACTTTCTTATACAATCATTGATACAAGTACAGATTGATCTGCACAGAGTCACACACCTCCCAGCTAGCCACACACACACTCAGTCTCCCATACAAATACTTGGGCAATCAATCAATAACCCATATAGTTACTCATATAGCTACTGATCAACACATGCAGCAGTTTACAGAACAACAGACATAATGATGCACAAATTAAGACAGTTTAGTCACTAACCCATGCACTCAGTGAGACACATTTAATCACTCACTCATACATTCAGTCATGCACCTACTAAATCCTTCGTCCAGACACTTATACATCCACTCATTCTTCAATATGTAAGACATATTTTAACTTTACAGAATTATACAGTCACTGGATGTAGTCATCAGTGATGTCATTTGAGATGTCATCAGTGATGTCATCAGTGATGTCATTTGAGATGTCATCAGTGATGTCATCAGTGATGTCACTGACCATGTCATGAATGATGTAATATGTGACATCATCAGCAGTGGATTGCGGGTGCGCGATATATAGTTAGTGCAACTAACTATATATGGAATTTCATTGGTTTTATGTCAATAAAATGTCCAGCTAACTATATATGGTCTCTAACCTATGGTTTTTGCAGTGAATTTTCAAGGTTTTGTAAATGCTAATTCCTAACTATATATGGTCTATAACCTATGGTTTTTTCAGTGAATATATATATATATATATATATATTGATATATATATATATACATATTTACTGAAAAAAACCATAGGTTTCACACCAGTTATAGTTAGGAATTAGCATTTAAAAAACCTATTAAATTCACTGAAAAAACCATAGGTTTCACACCTGTTATAGTTAGCTGGAAGTTTTACTCGCATAAGACCATTGAAATTCCCACGTTATAGTTAGTTTGACTCACTATAACTTGCGCGTGCAATGCACTGCTGATGACATCACATATTACATCACTCATGACATAGTCAGTGACATCACTCATGACATCCCTGATGACACCATCCAGTGAATGTGAGTATTTTTTAAAAATAAATATGTGTTAAATATGTATATGTAAAAGTTGATGGAAGAATAAATGTTTAAATAAGGGTTTACATGGATGTTTTTAAAAAAAAATTGATTGGTTCACTGGCTTATTAAGTGTATCTTAGTGTATACATATATTAGTGAGTAATGTTTAAATATTTAAATATATGGATTAGTGTTTCACTTTGTGTATAAGTGGCTGCATGCCTTGGTGAGTAGCTACATGTGTATGTATATGGGTTATTAGATGTTTTTTTAAATATTAATATGAGTGTCTATATGTTTGGTGGGGGTGTTACTTAGAACATAGATGCATGAGTGACTGACTCTCTGTTTGTATATGTTTTGAAGACAGCATATGTGCAGGACTGTATGGGTGGATGACTGTGTATTTGTGTGTGTTACTGACTGAATGACTGTCTCACTATTGTCTTTATCAGTAACTACATATGTTTTAATGTAGTATATGTGAATATTGATGTATATAAGTGACTATATGTGAGAGTAAGGGATTGTAAGAGTTCCTGTTTAAATAAGTATGTGTTTCTATAAGTGATTGTTTAAGAGAGTAAGTATGTGTAAGAGTCCTTAGAAGTAAGGTGGTAGTGTGTGTATAGCTGTATATGCAAATAAATGGATGTTCAATAGTTTATTTGCATGTGTGAGTATGTGTGAGAGTATCTTTTGGATGACTGTCGGTGTGTAATAGGATGTATAGGTGTATCACTACATATGATGAGTGAGTATACGTATGAGTGATTATATAGAACTCTTGGTGAATGAGTGGATGTGTATATAGATGGTGGAATTGTTGAAAAGTCAGCCCACATCGCACCCGATGCCCAGGCTGCTGGTGCAGGGCGACTCTTCCTTCCCATCATAAATAATTACCAAATGAAGAGACGGGCACTGGAAGTAGGAAAACAAGAACAGAGTTTATTACTCATGAGGAGAGCATGTCCTTTGGGACACTCGCATAGTGTCTTCGGGAGGTGCTCTAACAAGTTTCTCTGAGGCTTCGTCTTTTATACACAGGTTTATGACACACACACATCCTTCATTACAATCAAGACATTGTAAAGTACGAAGATATTCCAACACGTGGCTACAGTAGGGGCCCTTATCCTTCATACAATAGGAGGGGGCTGTCATGCAGCTGAGTGTGCTGTTGATTCCGTTGGAATGTGTGCTCCTGATCGAATCTCATGGGGTGGGGTGGTCATGATCAATAGTGGCTCCTTTCAAGAGAGGCGAGTGCATATAGTAGTGGGCAATGAACTGTATCCTCAGGCTAAGGGATGACCAGCGGTCCATGTAGACAATTAGGTTCAGAGGAAGAGGTCATCAAAGGAGGGGTATTCATGGAGGGACAGGAGGGGTTTTGGTCAGGCGCGGGGTGCGATTTCTCAGAGACAGAGTCATGCGGGAGGGGAGGGCTCATGACTTGTGCGTGTGAGAGCGGGGGCAGTCAGGGTACATGGGGGAAGCTTGCAGGGTCAGGGAAGGGGCGCTAGTGATCGATCGCAAACTGGGAGACCATGATACCTAAAATGGCTGTCGTGTACGTGTGTGCATGGGTCTATGCTAGCGGGATGACACAGTCAGTGTTTTAGCGATATCCGTTCTGCTTACAACAAGGGGTACAGTGAACACAAATGAACGCCGCTTATGTGTATATATAATGCCAATTTCAACAGTCGCCGCTTTTAAACATAGCTAGTACATTTGTGTTTACCCCAACTGATGGAGTGTACATATAGTCATGTGTGGCCAATGAAATAACGTTCGTCGAATGCTAGCAAATTGCGTGTAGCCATATGCAGTCGATACAATTGGCGGAATACGGTACATATGAATTTACATTCGCTGCGTTATTCATAGATCGGCATAACACGTAGTCGAGGGCAATCAGGAAAAACGTTCCGACATATTGTAGACTCAGGTTCTGACTTTCTTTTCAATGACATCAACATATAGTAAAAAGTGCTATGACTTAAGTGACCAAAAACATTTTTAAAAGCAACAAGAATTGAGGGAGAAAGTTCAGGAAGGGGGTCTTAGTGAAAATGTCTTTTTCAACGACGAGCCACCACTGGTAGACTCTGTTAGTCCGTTTTTTCTTTTCGTTGGCGCTTTTGAGCACCGGCGGTGGAGCTATAAGTCCAGCTCGGAGTCATCCTTCCGCGTTGCAGGGTGCGATCAGTCCTCTGCTGTTAGATCACAGTCCTGTTTCCTAACCCATTTTCTTAGGGGTGCCTCATGCTGGGCACCTGTGTGGCAAAATCCCAGTCCATATTCAAAGTTTATATGAAAAAGTTTGTTGAATAATCGAGGGAAGAGAGGGCGGAGTGGGGCCAGATCTTCGAACACACCAAGAGACCAAGGGAGCAAAGGACAATGAGCAGGCAAGCCCAACAGTCGGACTCAAAAAGGGGACGGGGGACTTCAGGCACAAGTGGGTCAGCGAGTCGAGGGCTTCAAGGCAGCCTTCATTCCTCCATCTGCTGAGTTTGAAAGTTATGCCTCGTCCCGCGTCTCGTTGCTCTGCGGCTCCATCTTTGGTCGTCACACGTGCTCCATGATCTGTGGCCAGGCTGTGCGTTACGTCCAGCTCCTCTCCTCCGGTGATTATATCTTTGAATGGGTAGAAAACAAGTTTTAGAAAAACTGGCAGGAGAAGACATTTATACATCTCAATTCCGTCCCCAATCCTATGTAGGTGGGGGATAAGTTCATCGGTCACAGTCAGAAGTCGTCATTTATGGAGTCTGTAGGAGTGTATTGCTTATGGAATTCATAACCCTGTTCGGCGTTCATTCGTGGCGTACGTGGAGAGAAATTGGACTTTTATACACAGTGTATTATAGCAAACACAAGGTCGAGTCCTTATGTAGAGACTCGCCCTTCCCTTTAACCCAAGTATCGACAATCTTACATCTCCCTTCGGGGTCGGCTAACTCTTGTAAGTGGGGCGTTATCGTCATGAAGAAGGGGAAGGGGGTGGACGTAAAACATGCTCTTCTTGGGGAGTGAACGTTAATCAAGGTCATCAATTTCGCTTTCGAGGGTAGATGACATGAAGCTGGGGTTAATCGGGGGAAACGGGGACGTTTTGGGCAGGGAGCTGGGGTCGATCGGTAGAAGTGGGGTATTCTGGACATCCACACTTAAGTGCAGGGGGGTGGGACAATCGGGGAATTGGGGATCGTATTTCTAACGAGCTGAGAAACAGAAGGCCATTTACGTTATAGTCCCCCCATAAAAGGCCAGATTAGGGGACATCCGTCGTCTTACCTGTCCTTTCCTTCATTACCAACTCGGGTTCTATCGTTTTGCAGAAAGGAGAGGTAGTAATATGGCAAGTCACAATTGTTTTGGTTTTGGTCAATTTTGCTGAACACCTTTGCGTTCGAGGAAAATCCAATAATGTTTTGTGCCGGAGGGGCACAACGTCATTATACACGAAAAGAGGAAACGGGGCTTTTGGAAAGAGAAAGAGAGAGAGAGAGAGAGAGAGAGAGAGAGAGAGAGAGAGAGAAGAGAGAGAGAGAGAGAGAGAGAGAGAGAGAGAGAGAGAGAGAGAGAGAGAGAGAGAGAGAGAGACCGCACCCTAAATGGTCCATTCGGTACACGTTTTTAGAGAGGAAGAGAGAGGGTGAGAGAGAGAGAGTGCGTGTACAATAATGGACCGTTCAGTGCGCGTACAACACAGAACAACAGGGGTTAAGTAACACGGAAACACAGGCAGAGGGATGACGTAGATTCATGCATCACGTACACACAAACTCAGACGGGGGAGACAATACATGTATTATCTACAAAAATCCAAGACAAAACATGAAACAGTTATTGGCCAAAATTATCCCTTTCTGCATGCTGCGCGTTCTTAGCATCCTAAGCTCTTTTTACCTTTTTCTTCTCTTTTAACCGTCGGCTGCCCTTACTGGTGGCTTTGATTGTACACACTTACGCCTTGGGCAATTGGTCATGAACTAACCTGGTCGGGCTAATGCTCACGGTGGTTTATTCGAGTCATTTTTAGCAAATGCGTTTCCAGGCTGAGACAATGGTTGGTGTCAGTTGGAGAGCAATGGGGCAGCTTGGAGTTACATGTCTAGGAGGGTGCGAAGAAGGATGCAGTAGATTTTAAATGTACCTCACCCCAAAATATTCCTTAACTTTCCCTATTTAATTAATTGTGGAGGGTTTAATCATGTGCGCACATTAGTTTAGATTGTATTATTCGGAGTGCGTGTGCACCATAATCGAACGCCTTTTTCCCGTCTCTTCGTCCGTTAGATCACCATTTTTCTTTTTCTCGTATTTTTAACCGATGTTCCAAAGTGACCTGCAGAAAAGAGGGAAAAAGAAGGGGGTGGGGGCAGCATTTAAGAATACATCAGTGCGCATAAACCCGAAAAGGCTTTTACTTACTACATACGCGGTCTATCTCCCCGGAACGCAGTTCTTGCCAATTCGGCATTTAAGCCCAGATGAACCTTTTAGTGTGCGAGAGATGATTATCGGAAGCCGGTGGATAGCATAGGTCACCCAAGTGTGGTATTACGGATCGTATGTAGGGAGGCCAGATGGCACTCCTTTGGAGCGACTTAGGGGCATTTTAGCACAATTTTTCTGATACAGGTAGCATATAAAGTATAGACTGAACACCAGGATTTTTAGCGGTTGCTTTTTGGCTGCACAAAAATGTGCAAAGTACATACAACAAAAACCTGTTCCATTCATTTTTGCAGTATCTCTGCGTACTATACCTTTTAATCCTTAAACAGTGGTCATTTATTCGAAACTTACTAATTCACACGTGACAACTACGTTTGCTTTTTCCAGAAAATCTTTAATAAGAATGTCGGTGCATAAATATGGGCCTACAACCCCGTGGGCCGGCCACGGAGCAGGCTGGAACTGTAGATGCGGGGATACTTTATTAGTAAAAACTTTAGTGGAGTCAGTGGTCGCTTATTTCATAATAAAAATGCGAAAAGCGCAATAAAATCATGTCGAGACTTCAGTGTGAGCGAGTGTCATAAGTGTTGGGCTTCCAACTTTCAATAATCATGATGTGCAAAACTTAAACAACAATTCATTGTCCGAATGTTCAATTAATACCCATCTGATGTCAATTTACCGTCTGAACACATAATCAGTACCCACCCAATATCAATTCATTGTCCGAACATATAGCCAGTACCCATCCCATATCAATTCATTTCCCGAACTGACAGTACACATCCTGAATCAATTAATTGTCCGAACATATAATTAGTACACATCCTATATCAATTCATGTGGTTAAAAAAACCCTTCATACATATCTCATGACACCAGGGCTGAACAATCGGGGTACAACAAGGAGTTGAAAGTTTCATTTGCATCGGCGCCATTTCGGGTGCAGTCAGGCAGAACCAGGCATAGTCTAAATGTCTACTAACTCGTGGTTGGCCCAGAGTTTCTTTTGGCAGTCCAAAAGTTCCGTTAAAGGGTAAAAGAAAGGATCGGTGGTCTGAACCATCAATCAAAAGGGGAGGGAGGCAACAATGTTCCTACCGGGTCATACTGTGCTTTCACCGGAACTGATCCGAACTGTGGTCTGCAGGATTCTAGTCATTCAAACTGAGGCTGGCGACAGCATGGAAGCGTCGACGTCCTGCGGCTACATTTCCATTGTTACGTGGGCAATCATGGCAGTCATTCCCCATCGGGGGTATCTGCGGGGGTCGGGGACTGCCGCGGCTCCTCTAGAATCTTCAAGGTTGCGGAGAACTATGGTGGTGGAGTCGACAAGTGACCGGGCCATTCCTTCATGCTGGGCCCGCTCTTGCCAGGTCGATCGCCATTTTGAAAGTTCGGCAGCTACCGGCGATCGCGGGGTCAAATGAGCGGACGGGCTCCACCCTGCCGGGCGAGGCGTTGCAGCATCGCCACAGTGGAAGAACCCTTTTCCGGGCGCCTGGAGCGCTGAGGGTGCAGCTGGGAAGCCTCCACCTGGGGAGGCGGGAGAGGCTTGTACGCACCGCCTCTCCCTCCCAGTGCACCCCACAGCGTCTCGCTTGACATTTGTTATGGCCGGACCAGGCGATGAGGAAGAGAGGGGGGGTCGGAGGCATGTGCAAGACATCCCCCCCCCCCCAGTGTTGTTGCGGCCATTACGGAAGAAAAAAGAAATGTCCCGTCCGTCTTTGGGCCGGGCCTCTGGTTAATGGCGGCCGGACGCTCCTTGCCATGACTGGGAGAGAGAGAGAGGGGTCGAGGACACGGACATTTCTCCCCCCCCTGCAACTCTCCAGTGTTGTAGTAGCAGCCGCTTTGGCCGGATCCCTTCGGCCTCGACCTCTCTTCAGGCCCTTCATGGATGTTGGTCCAGACTGGGAGAGAGAGGGGAGGGTCGAGGACATAGACATTCCCCCCCTTTGCAACTCTCCAGGGTTGTCGTAGCAGTCCCCTCGGCCGGGTCCCTTCGGCCTCGGCCTCTCCTCCGGCTACACCCTACGTGATGGTCTCCGGCCGACTGTTGGCAGCAGGACCCGCCCTATATGTGTTGCTTCCGGCTGGGCGTAGCCGCAACCCTGTTGCACTTTGGAAGTTTCCAGAATGGGGCGGATGTCTGTTGTTTTGTATCTTTCTCAGGTTGCCGTTATTGGGCGTGGCAGGCGGTGGGACAGACACGTTTGGGGTAGTGAGGGGCGATGAAACCTCGTTGCCTTGTGGCCGTTGCAATGCCACGCTTGGTTTCTCTTACTGTTCTCAGGTTTCTTATTACGGGCTTATTCCTAACGTTTCTTGTTTCTAAGACAATAATAGATTTTATCATTAAGTATTGTTATCGTTTTCTTGTTCGTTATTTAATAAAAGTTCATCAGTGGCCTACTGATTTTCGTTTTCCTATTCCTTTCTTTCCAGGTTGTTTCATGCTAAAGTTTCTGTTAACAGGATACAGTGATCACTTTGTTATTATTGTATATGTCCTTTTCACTAGGGGTGCTCTCTGGTCGGGCCAGATGACCTATCTCTAGTAAATGGTCCGGGTGAGACTGGTGCATCAATCAGTGGGGAGTAGATAGGCATGACATATTACAATGGGGAACAAAGGTCCGCATTACCTACCCTTCACTACTTGCAAAGACTAGACAGAGTATGGCGACTCTGTGCTTGTTTGTAAATAGAGAATACCTCCAAAAAGAACCAATTCTAAACAGTCAATGTTCGGGCAAACAATCAATCAATGAGGAATGAAATAGGTACGACGTGTTAAAGGTTTGCGTTACCTACCCTTCACTATCTGCAAAGGGAGAGAGAGCATTCCTATTCTTCCCCGTTTGCAGACAGAGAAGATCCTTAAGAGAACCAACTTCGAACAATTCAATGCTCGATTCAATCAATCAATCAATGGGGAGAAAAATAGGTATGACGGATTACAATGGAGACAAAAGTCTGCATTACCTATCCTTCACTATCTGCAAAGACTAAACAGAGTATGGCGACTCTGTGCTTGTTTGCAAATAGAGAATCTCTCAGAAACAATCAATAAGAAATACTAGTATTTTCAAACAATCAATCAATCAATTTCGCAATTCGCCGTGTGTCACGACCTTACCCGGACCGGACCATGTGGACAGTTCTTCGCCTTCCTTTTTTCCAGCGCCCGATCGTTCTCTTTTCTCCATGTTTTTACCGCAGCAGTCCTGTGGGATTCCAGTCAGGACAATAGGTCACTTGAGAGAGGTCCGTTCGGAATCGGTGAAGTTCATTCAATCGGCAGCCGGACGAGGGCCCTCTCAAGGCAGGTATACTCCAATCATTTAGATGTTCACCCCATCGTCTGGACCTCTCTTACCGGACCCTATGTCACTGATGGGCCCCGCGTTGGGCGCCAATTGTTGAAAAGTCAGCCCACATCGCACCCGATGCCCAGGCTGCTGGTGCAGGGCGACTCTTCGTTCCCATCATAAATAATTACCAAATGAAGAGACGGGCACTGGAAGTAGGAAAACAAGAACAGAGTTTATTACTCATGAGGAGAGCATGTCCTTTGGGACACTCGCATAGTGTCTTCGGGAGGTGCTCTAACAAGTTTCTCTGAGGCTTCGTCTTTTATACACAGGTTTATGACACACACACATCCTTCATTACAATCAAGACATTGTAAAGTACGAAGATATTCCAACACGTGGCTACAGTAGGGGCCCTTATCCTTCATACAATAGGAGGGGGCTGTCATGCAGCTGAGTGTGCTGTTGATTCCGTTGGAATGTGTGCTCCTGATCGAATCTCATGGGGTGGGGTGGTCATGATCAATAGTGGCTCCTTTCAAGAGAGGCGAGTGCATATAGTAGTGGGCAATGAACTGTATCCTCAGGCTAAGGGATGACCAGCGGTCCATGTAGACAATTAGGTTCAGAGGAAGAGGTCATCAAAGGAGGGGTATTCATGGAGGGACAGGAGGGGTTTTGGTCAGGCGCGGGGTGCGATTTCTCAGAGACAGAGTCATGCGGGAGGGGAGGGCTCATGACTTGTGCGTGTGAGAGTGGGGGCAGTCAGGGTACATGGGGGAAGCTTGCAGGGTCAGGGAAGGGGCGCTAGTGATCGATCGCAAACTGGGAGACCATGATACCTAAAATGGCTGTCGTGTACGTGTGTGCATGGGTCTATGCTAGCGGGATGACACAGTCAGTGTTTTAGCGATATCCGTTCTGCTTACAACAAGGGGTACAGTGAACACAAATGAACGCCGCTTATGTGTATATATAATGCCAATTTCAACAGAATTATTGAATTGGTTCTTGTAACTGGTATGGGTATCTCCATTTTTTTGAAAATTTTTGTTTCTATTTTTGAATATGTATTTCAAGGGTTACATTACAGTGAAAGGAGGTCTGTCACTCTGTCACAAGGATGGTGTCATCAGTGATGTCATGAGTGATGTCACTGACCATGTCATGAGTGATTTAATATGTGATGTCATCAGCAGTGCATTGCACGCGCAAGTTATAGTGAGTCCAACTAACTATAACGTGGCAATTTCAATGGTTTTATGCGAGTAAAACTTCCAGCTAACTATAACAGGTGTGAAACCTATGGTTTTTTCAGTGAATTTAATAGGTTTTTTAAATGCTAATTCCTAACTACAACTGGTTTGAAACCTATGGTTTTTGCAGTGAATTTCAATGGTTTTTTAATAGCAAATCTCTATAGGTATAAAAAGTAAAAATTTTTATAACGAATTTTATATTGTATAATTATGTAATAGTTTTTTTTTTTTGCCCCGGAGCGCTCCCTGGGCGCGTACCGGTGAACGCACGGGTAAGCGCAATGTTACGGCGCGCCCCGGGGCGCGTACCGATGAGCGTCCCGTTAGTGCCATTCTCGCGAACGAAAACAACATCGTGACGTTTCGCGCAACCGCGGGATGCGTCACATGACGCACTGCGTAAGCGCACCCGGAAGCACGTGAGCGCATACGATCGCGCAACGTCCTGACGCGCTTACGCTACACGTCCCGGGGCGTGTAGCGTAAGCGCGTCGGGTCATGTGATCTGAAAATAACACTTTTCATTGGTGCAGATCAGTTTTGGTTTCCAAATGATGAAAACTCGGATCATGTGACTTGAAAATAACACTTTTCATTGGTCCAGAACAGTTTTGTTTTCCAAATGATGAAAGCCCCCACCTTTTTTCCTTATTCTGACTTTGTCCTTCGACTGAGGAAGACCTGTTTGGAGATCTGTCTCTAATCTTTTCTACTTTAAAATGGCTACAGTAGCAGCAGCAGCTGGAGCATCTGCACCACCACCACCACCACCACCACCAAGAGGACCATCACAACATCACATTGGTGGTGAAGAAGAAGAAGAGGAGGAGGAGGACGAGGAGGGGAGAAGGACATTCCTCCAAGAAGACAATACCCCTTATAGTCCAAAGGAACATATTGTATGGGAGTTTTTTTCCATCCCTGAGGGCAAGAAAAAAGTGAAAGCGTCAAAGGTGACTTGCCAAATCTGTGGCATGGAACTTTCAAGGGGGAACCCTAATAGGAAATATTCATTTGGTAATTACACCATGATTAGGCATATGCAGCGCAAGCATCCCAGGAACTATGCTGCTGCAGAGATGAGAGAAATGGCCAGTAACCTTCCCCAATCTTCACCCAGCACCTGCAAAAGAAAGCAACCCACTCCATCGGGACCAGACACAAGGGAGACGATGCCAATCATCCAACCACGGTTTGGTGAATTCAGGGTCACTTGTATTTTTTGTGGTAAGACCATCAGCTATGGTGAGCAGAGCGTAAAGCTCATCGTTCTTGCTGGTGACAACCACAATTGCCCCAAAAAACCCTAATTGTTTCCTGATTTTTTTTGCTTCAGTTGAGCCGTTTACAATTCCCTGTTTTTTGTTTCTCCCCATAAAAAATACAATTTTTTTTTAAAGTGTTCAGAAAAGACAAAAAAAGTAAAAAATGTTCAAAAAACTATAAAAAATATAAAACAACAAAAAGAATAAAAAACAATTCTTTTTAGAACTACCTTTAATTTATAAAAATAAACCTATATTTTTAAAGAATCTCTGTCATTCTTTTTTCCTTAGGGTACGCGCACCGGGGCGCGCAACAAAAAAAAAGAAAAAAAAAATTCATGAAGGAGTGAGCATGAGGGAAGAACACAGAGAGAGTAATGTTAAGAGGAAGAGAGCTAGAGAGAGCAACACAGAGGGATTGTTTATTACATAGTAAAAAACAGAGAAGGTATAATAGGATGTTATTGAGAAAAGGAAAATGAAAAAGGGAGCGAAATTAGGGAAGAGAGACGAAGAAGAGTAAAGTAGAGGTACTGGAAGAATGTGAGTGGGTGTTGAAAGAAAAAGGAAGGACAGTAAAGAATGGGGAAAGAAGGGTAGTGACGGAACCGGGATAAATGAACAACGGTGAGGGAGGGTGAGAAAAGAGCAGTGAGTGTAAGTAAAGAGGGGTGAAAGAGGGTGAAAAAACTGAATTAGGGTAAGACATGGGGAGTGACAGACAGAAAAGAGAGAGAGAGTAAAGGAAACAGTGACTGAAAGGGTCTGAGTGAAACAGGAAAGAAAGGTAAGTAAGGCAGTGTGGGTGACTTATAGGGAGTCAGTGGGTGTAGGTGGGGGTGTGGGTGTGTAACGTGTGTGGGTCTGGGTGTGAGTGTGTGGGGTGTTTGGGTATGGGTGGAGGTGTGGGTGTGTAAGATATGTGTGGAGGGTGTGTGAGTGTGGGGGGTATGTGTGTGGAGTGTGTGTGTGTGTGTGGGATGTGTGGGTGTGTGTGTGTGTGAAGAGTGTGTGTGTGGCTGTGTGTGTGTGTGTGAGGTGTGTGTGTGGGGTGTATGTCAGAGGTGTGTGTGTGTTGGGGGGGAGGTATGTGTGTAGGAGTGAAGTAAATGATTAAGGTAAAGAGAATGAGTGAGGGAGCAAAGGAAGGGAACAGAGGGTAAGGGAAGTAAAGAATGGGGACTGAAAGAAGTTGAATGTGGGAGGGGAAATAGGGAAAGGGTATTAAACATGGAGAATATGAATAAGTGAGAGAAGCAGAGTAAAGAAACAGGAGTGAGGTAGGTTGAGAAAATAGTAGTGAGGTTAAAGCAAAGGGTCATGACAAACTACATTTTTTTAGTCACACTTACCATATAATAAATGTAACTTCAATTACATTTTTTTACTACATTTTGTATCTGTAAAGAGAGAAGAAAAAATAAGTTATAATTAGTAAAATATGTATTTAAAATTAAAGATACAAATGAAGAGGTTAACAATCATAACAGTGTATTTATAAATAAAGTAAGGTAGAAGGACAAAAAGAGGGAAAAAGAAATAGAAGGAGAGCAAATTACTAAGAGTAAGGCATATAGATTCACTGACAGAAAGGAAGAGAAGAAGAGAAAAATGAACTGAAGGTAAGAAAGATACTAAAAGAATATGAGTTAGCAAAACTAAATCAGGGAACAGGAGTAAGTAAAAAGATAATGACTGAGAGGGAAAGGAGTCTAATAAAGGATGCATTTAGAAGAATGAGGAATGGAAGATAACTGAGAGTAAGTGAAGGAGAGTCATAGAGTGAAGGGATGAAGGGAGAGAGGATAATATAGAAGGATTGAGGGAAAAGGAGTGAGGAAGTTAGTACACAGAGAGACTAAGGGAAGGACTGAGTGAAGTGGAGTACAATGAGTGAGGAAAGAAAAATGAGTAAGGGAGCAAAAGAAGGAAAGAGAGGAGAAGAGAACTAAATCAGTGGTACTGAGAGAAAGTGATTCGGTGATGAAAGTAAAGAGACACTGAAAGATAGGAAATGAGGGGTAGTAATGGAACCGGACTAAAAGAAATAGGTTGAAGAACAATGAGAGAGGAGCAGTGAAGTTGTTGTAAGAGAAATGATAGAAGGTAGATAAACACAAGTGAACATAACACAAGGAGAGTCAGGGACTGAGGACATAGAGGTAGTGAACGGAAAATAGAGAGAAGAGGTCAAAAGAAAGGAGGAAACAAAGATAAGCGAGGGAGAGTGGATGATTTATAGTGATAGAGTGCGACAATACTGGTGAGTGAGTAAAGAGGAATTACTAAAAGAGCAAAGGAGGAAAACACGGAAAAGGAAAGTAAAGCAGACAGACTTAAAGCTGAATAGTTATGCAAGGGAGAGAGGGGATGCAGACAGTTGAAATGAGAATGAGGGGTTGTGAAAGAAGTGGAGTAAAAGAACGGGGTTGAAAGAGAGTGAAAGAAAGACATTATAAGTGAGTAAAAAGAGCTGAAAGAGGGTGGAAAAAGGAAAGTGAGTGTGAGACAATGGGAATATAATTTAAATTACAGAATACAAACTATAGATTAACTTGTACAACATGTTACATAGTTTATTTTTGCTGTGCTCAGAATATATTGAATTTCACTTAAAAAAGTGAGTTCAAACTACTCATCATATGACAGCGGGGAAAAAAACACAATCAAAAAGATTGTGTTTTAAAAAAAAACATCTAAACTTAAAAATAACAAATGTACACTAGTCTTTGATTCACATACTTTTCCTTTAGGCCAAATAGTATATCATGAAGGTCCTTTTCGTTGGAAACTACTCTGCTGTTCTCTAAAAATTCAATTTCATCGACTTTCTAGAAGAAAACCTCGAAGAACATCTGAAATATTTTCATTATTTTCATATACTCCTTCTGTTCAGTCATAACTCTTTGCTCATTCCTTCACCATTCCTTAAGGCCAAATAGTGTCAGATGTATCAGTATATTTTCAAATTAATTAAAACAAACTCTAAAATTACTGTTTTTCCGACGTTCTGAAAGAAAGGCTCAAACAACATTTTCACAATATTTAAATTTTCGTAATTCCATCTCTGACTCACTCATGTTCATCATTTCCTATAATACTGATATCACTTACAGTACCTATATGACAACTCAATTTTTTATATTATCTTGATCACTTTTACTCAGAATATAATTTTAAACAGCAAACTAACCTTTATTAACTGCTCCCGTCTTCATGAATGAATGAATGAATGAAAATTGCACTTGTATAGCGCTAGACTACCCGGAGGCCTCGCAGCGCTTGTGACTTAGTACTCAACGCGAGCTCGGGCAGTTCAGCAGATTTTACCATACAAGTGCGTTTTCAGAGCTTTCCTGAAGGACATGTGGTTACTGTTACCTCGGAGAGATAAAGGGAGGGTGTTCCAGAGCTTAGCCGCAGTATGGGAGAAGGAGCGGCCTCCCCAGCGGGCTTTCCTGACTCTGGTGGGAGTGGCCAGCTGGAGGGTACAGGAACGAAGGGAACGGGGCGGGACATAGGGTGTAGCCAAAGGATGCAGAATTGCGGGACCTGTGCGATGAAAGACTTTGTGTAGAATGCACATGGCCTTGAATTGTACTCTTGCCGCTACAGGGAGCCAGTGGAGCTCCTTAAGGGCATTCCTCGCTGACTGCCAGCGGGGGAGGTTATAGAGTAAACGGGCCGCACTGTTTTGTGTAACTTGGAGCTTCTGGGTGACGGAAATCGGAGCTCCCATATAGAGAGCATTCCCATAGTCCAGGCGGGAGAGTATGAGGGCCTGGACCAGAACCCTCCTTGCCTGGAATGGGAGCAAAGGGAGCACTTTCCACAACATCCTCATAATCCCAAAGCAGGTGGCGGCGGTCTTAGTCGCTTGGGCCGAGAAGTCTAAAGCTTTGTCGAGCCAGATCCCGAGGCTCTTTATTTGGGACTTAGGAGCGGGAGGCGGGCCCAAACATGGTGGCCAAATGGATGCAAGGGCAGAGGGAGAAGGGTTGCCCAAGAGAATGATGTCTGTCTTCTCCCCATTAAGTTTTAAACAGGAAGATTGCATCCAACTAGCAACAGCCTCTAGACAGGGACCTAAGGTGTGGGACGATCCCTCAGAGTGGTCTAAGGAGACCACCAATTGGGTATCGTCCGCGTAGGGGACGATACGCACACCGAAGGGATGGACTATCCTGTCTAGGGGTTCCATGTAGGCATTAAAGAGGGTGGGGCTCAGGGAGGAGCCCTGAGGGACCCCACACCTGAGTGGGTGTTTGGGAGACACCGTCTCACCCTCAAAGACCTGGAAAAAGCGGTCAGCCAGGAAGGATGTCAGCCATTCCAGGGCCGCGCCCGACACGCCCATGTCCGCCAGTCGTTGTAATAGCGTGACATGGTTAACCGTGTCGAACGCGGCGCTGAGATCTAATAAAATAATGGCGACTTTTCCACCCCGGTCCAACACGGCTCTCGCCTCCTCCGTTACCGCTAAGAGGGCGGTTTCAGTCCCATGTAGAGGGCGAAACCCTGTCTGAGAGGCACGCAACAGGCTATTGGACTCTAAGTAGTCCACCAAGATGTTATTTACGTGCCTCTCGAGCAGTTTGCTCAGCCAGGGGAGTAAGGAGATGGGACGATAATTTGCCAAGTTGTTCTGGTCAAGATTGTGCTTCTTCAATAGGGCCCTCACCATCGCACACTTCCATGGAAGTGGTACGGATTTGGAGGTGATGGATGTATTGAGAACGTCCAATATGACCGGGCGGATAACATCCATAACCTTAGTGAGGGTCTGAGGGGGTGCTGGGTCGTTAGGGGAGCCAGAAGTAATCTTGGTGGTTAGTCCATCCAGGCCAGGAATGTCCAGGAGAGGGATTGTATCGAGTGTGCAAGAAGCAGAGGGATCAA
Organism: Lissotriton helveticus; assembly: GCF_964261635.1. Taxonomy (NCBI): domain Eukaryota; kingdom Metazoa; phylum Chordata; class Amphibia; order Caudata; family Salamandridae; genus Lissotriton; species Lissotriton helveticus. The sequence continues at coordinate 1,824,837,043 of NC_136061.1, read as the reverse complement.
AGGTAGTGGGCAGGCGGGGTTCCAACTCATTCTTAGCGTCCCTGAATGAGGAATATATGGCCTGGATTTTTGGGGAAAAGAAGACGGCCAAGTCATTACAGCGATTTTGAGCGCCTTCAGCAGAGGGACGCTCCGCAGAGGGTGAGATGAGAGATTTAACGATTTTAAAAATTTCCTTTGGGGCATTCGCGGCCGCGTGGATTTTCCCTCCATAAAAGGAGGCTTGTGCCGCCTTCATCTCCTGTTTATAGAGCTTTATAGCAGCTCTGTACTCAGCCTTTCTGAGTTGAGAGTGGTCATGCCTCCAGGCTCTCTCACGTTTACGGCAGGCTAATTTCATGATTCTAAGGGCGGGAGTGTACCACGGGGCAGCTTTGGGTCTTTTTATAGGATTGCAAGAGTGTTTAGGGAGGACCAGGTCAAGGGTACTAGAAATCCAATTATCGAAATTGTTAGTGGCCGTATTGGGATTTGTTGCCTTCCTAGGTGGGACTCTGGGGAGGGCAGCTTCCCACGCATGGAGGGGAAGTGAGGGCCACTTCCTACCTCGATGCCTAGCAAGGTATTGGGAGGAGGATGGGAGCTTGGTGTGCCAAGTAAAAGGTATTTAAAAGTGGTCGGTCCAGGGTAGTGGTATAGGGGTCTCCACCATAAGATCATCTGCATTACTGTAGATGTGGTCAAGAAGGTGACCCCTATTGTGGGTTACGTGAAAGCCCTTTTGATATAAATCCATGGCTTGTAGATTGGAACGGAGATTGTTAGCTGTAGTGTCGTGGGGATCATCTAGATGTAAGTTAAGATCCCCCAGCAAAGTAAAGTTGGGCGAGGACAACACTGCACTTGCAGCAAGGTCTGTTATTTTCGTGGTAAAATTGTTAAGGGAGCCAGGTGGACGATAAGCTAGGATGCCAGAAAAAGTGGTGGTGGGGGAGAATTCTAGCGAGAAATGAAGACACTCGCACGATGGTAAGGTGGTAGGAATGATACGGCATTTATAGCTGTCTCGATATATAATAGCCAGTCCACCACCTCTCCCAGATTGGCGATCCAGTCTTTTAAGCGTGTAACCTTGGGGAATGGCCCGTACAATGGTCGGGTCATGATCTGCCTGGAGCCACGTTTCTGTTAGAAAGAGAGCATCCGGATTGAGCTCTTCAATCAATATATGCAATTCGGTGTGATGTTTAGGTAAAGAACGGCAATTGAGAAGAAACAGTCTCCATTCCTGAACAGGGGGCAAGTGACAGGTGTATAGAGGGAGTGGGCTCCAGTTACAGTTTGAACAATGATACTCGGTATGAGATGGAAGGAACGAGTGACAGCATGACAAATTCGTGGGAGGACGTAGGGAAAGAAGGGATGAGGAATTATAGGAAAGCGGTAACCCTACCATGGCGATCCTGACCGCAGGTAGGCGGGAGGCGTCTGGACGCGGACTGGCGCAGACTGGCTTCTCTTTGGCGCCTCTTCGGCGCGTCTACGGCGCTACCGCTGCGCGTCACCGCTGCGCGGACAAATGAGGGACTAAGTAGATAGGCCATAGGCCAATTACCTTTACTTAAATTTTGGTTCTAAAAACACTAGGTATGAATTTTTTAAGTCAAACGGCAAACGTTGTTTGAAAGTCAAATGAGTGTCATTACAGTGGGTCCAACCTTTACGACTTTTTAAATAGCATGTGTAATGCCCTGATGTTGTTGAAGGACCGTCATGATAAATAATAGCTACAGTTGCAAAGGTTCTTCCTGAAATTGATAACTGAGAAGCCACAAAATTTTTAATAGAAGTTGACAATTTACTTCCATCAGGTCTACATCGTTGGAACATTAAAATCACATATTTACCATAAGTTTGTAAAAATAATGTAGACAGCATTGCAGACTTACATTGGGTACACACCATATTGTGATCAGCTGCTTTAACTAGATTATTAAAAGACACTGATTTGCAGTCTGGTAAAGTCAAATATATAAATCTTTCAGTGTCTATTGTAGTACTACTTGATAAACTACAGTTGTCGCAGTCATGCTGCCATTGATAAGAAAGGCTAAAAAGATTTTTTATATCTACACCTTCATCTTCCAAAACATCAAACATATACATTAAAAATTCCTGACAATCCTGCTGAATATTCTGTGAAAATTGATTTTGACCAGAACATATGTCTAGAAGATTTCGAATTTCTGAAACACTTTCTATTTTTGCTCTATCACTGCTACATTTCTCAAACACAGAATTCAATAAACAGCAGAATGTTTGATCCCGATTTTCAACAATCTGTTCTTGTAAATTTTGAAGAAAAAAAACAACATTAACCACTACATTAGCATAGCAGTTGACACCAGAACTGTTTTCAAACTCAAATCCAACAACATCTTCAACAGAATGCTTTTTCTTTCTACTTACAATTACAGTTTCATCTACTTTCTGTCTTTTAGCTACTACGTCACTGCAATTATTCTCATTTCTTCTTTTTCGGCCTACCACACGTTTTTCAAACAGAGGATATTGAGGCAAATGTGGAGCATACTCTCTTCTTAACCTATTGTATTCTTTAACACAATCTAGATCAGCACAAATCGTTGTTTCATCACACTCAATCAAGTACAATCGTGATAAAGTTCTGACTCGTGATAATGCCACATATGCCACACCCTCTTTAAACACAGAACTTCCAATGTTCACCAAAGCACTATCTACACTTAAACCTTGAGATTTATGAATTGTCACCGCATATGCTAAACAAACAGGAAACTGTTTTCGGCGAACATATAAGTCTTTCACAAGCAAAAATCTAGCTGAACAACGACAAATTTGTTCTATTTCGTCAATGCCATCAAATTTAATTTTTTAAATTTCAATTCCATCTCTATTTTTGTAATTCACAAAACCAACAACATTACCCATTGTTCCATTTACCAGACCTCTTTCAACATTTAAATTCCTTCTCAAAATGATACGACAATTTAAACACACATTCAGAGTCTTTTCAAAACCAGCAGTTTTAGATATAGTCTTCTCTAATGAATCCAATTTTGATTTCAAATTTTCTGACAAAATAATTGTTGCTCCCATGTGCTCTATTTTATCTATAGCTTCCAGTTTCACTATCTCTTCATTTTCTAACTTTAACATTTTGTTGTTGAACATGGAACATTCTTTCAGAGTAGGCATCAAACATATGCCAGATTTCTTCTCGTTAATTTTCTTCAAAATATTCTTTGGAAGAATGTTTTCATTTGGGTACAAATTTGAAATTAATCGTCCATGTAAAGCTTCTTTCCCATGCTGACTTACTTTTCCGATTCTTACATCTTGTAGAATATTTTTATAATCTTCATCCTTTGCCTGCCGCATATTTTGGAGTAGTTCTGCATATTTGAAATTTAACCATATATTAACGTTTCCAATGCTTCCTAGGCACTTCCTGGTATCTTCATGCGTGACCATTTTAAACACTGGTTGTCCTTTCACTGGAGTCAACTGCAGTAGATCTCCAAAAACAATAATGTGTTTTCCTCTGAATAACACATCATACTCTGTTCTAAGAATTTCTTGCATTCTCAAATGCACAAAAGCAAGCATTAGATTTGAGACCATGCTTACTTCATCAATGATAAGAAGTTTAATTTTCTTCAGGACTCTGGAAACTTCGGAACACGCATCTCCAGATATCTTGTGGTATTGCAATTTGTTATCATGCTCCACTGGCAGCATCAGTAAACGATGTAAAGTAATCCCTTTAATATTATGTGCTGCCAGCCCAGTTGGAGCGGTAACAACACAAGACAGCGGTGATTCAGTCCTTTTCTGCAGATAAGTTGCAATTGCTTTAATCAGAAAACTTTTTCCAGTTCCCGCTTCTCCACTCACGTACAGTTGGACAGGCTTAAATGATGTACATGAGCACTCTTTTTTCTCATGACTGAATCCATGTTCAACCTGTTCTGTGACTTTGTCATATATCTGTTTCTGCTCAAGGTTTAGTTGTTTCACCAAATCTTCTAAGTTAACTACATCATCTTGAGCTTGTTCCATAGCTCTTTCCACCTCATCCATGGCAGTGGCAGCTTCATTTTGGATAATTGGTCCTCCTAGTGGATCCTGACTCAATGAAGCAGAACTCTGACTGTCTTGAGAACTGTCTCTAGCAATCTCTACAGCAATTGCGGCTTCTTGCTCTATTTCTTCGTTCAACATTTGCAGATAATTTGGAAAAACAGGACATTCTATGGTATCCTTGGTTGCATTAAAAGAATCTTCGTAACAGAGAAAATCTCCAAGTAGTTCCTCTTCTGTACGCCATGGCTTAAAGAGTTTAATCAAATGGCCTTTTCTCTGCTTCACTAGACATCCTTCACACCCAATGACAGCATATATTCCATTATTGATATCTTCTCTGATGTTCCTTCTATAAATATATCTTTGCAGAACTTCATAGAGACAAGCGTTCTCAAGGTAAGGACTTCTATTTGGATAGTATTTGGATAGTATGTATCCAACATGTTTGTCTTCAAAATATCTGTACTTTCTGGTTCTTTCTCCGCCAAATACTCAATTTCTTGTACAGATTTCAAAACTCGGTTTCGTGTTGCAGCAAGACCTAGACTCACCCAAATAATTGTTCTAGACTTGGCGTAGAGACTTGCTGATGATAACCGATCAGAACATTCATATGCTCCAATTTCTCGATGCGACAACATCTTCAACATCTTCAAACTGAAACTGTATAATTTCTTGCTTTGACTCTTTTCATGTGAAATGTCCTCCCACATTTCCTTCAGTTCTGTCTTTTCTTTTTTTGTGATGTAAGACGTCACATATCGAGCAACAGCAATAGAGTTGTCAGCAACGAACTGAATATCCATGTTTGCATTCCACATGGACAAAATCACTGGGTTGTAGTCGTTGATGTACTTGGACTCTTCGTTTCTTTTTAAATTGTATGTATTTTTTGGTGATTTCCTCGTCACAGTATGTCGCAGAGAAGACATCAAATTATTTACTCTTCCTTTAGAAATCACTGGTCGTGGAAACGCGAAACGACATTTTGTATAGAACTTGTCTTTGTTTCTGAATTTTCTACGACAATACTTCCCACAACGATGGGATTGAAAACGTAAAACTTGTTGCCTTAAACTGTTTTCCTCTGTAGTTTTCGAAACAGCACATGTTGAATACTCTTCAATGAAACTCATCACTGTTTCATCCGAATCTGTTCCAAATTTGGGTGCATCTTTAATCCACAACAACATATGTATGTGAGGAGCACCTCTCGCTTGATACTCCTTTCTCCAAAAGAAATCCAAAACCTCTCCAAGGGGAGGATTTTTTTTGTTGGTAATAAAAGACATCATAGCTTCAAATCTATGATTGAAATATCTGCATACATTCACTGGATCCAAAGAACACAGTTCTCCAGCAGTTTTGAATTCTATATTTTGTATATTTGCATTTGCCTCTCGTAGAAATTGAAGTAAGTCGTCCCATGCATACTCGGCACAGCTAAGAGTGAGGAACCATGTAGGAGTTCCTAAGTTTCTTAGCATACATTTCAATTCCCCATGACGACGGTACCAATACTCATTTGTACCACGTTGACATGCCATGAGATTGATTAGATGAGATTCCAAAATATTGTCTTGCAGATTGACTTTCTCCATAAAGTCCCTCGCTGAAACATTTTGCAGATGTGCTCCACTTTTCAGTATATGGTTCACTGCATAAGAAAGCCCAGACAAGTCACTTTCATACAGTAGATGAAACAAATAAGGAATGCATTGACGAAACCTTGGATCTTCAGCACATAATCTTACAGTTCGATATTCAGATGCAGTAATTTGAAGTGGTCGATCGTCATATCGTCCACCTCGACCTGTTGGAAATAAATGTGGAAAACAACGAGCTTCCAAACTTTCTTCCCAAACACTAATGAGGCTTCCTTTTGCTGCTTTCATTTGAAACAAGTCAATTGCATTCCCCATCACTTCTTTGGAATGCAAAGTATGAACAGTATAATGTTCATATATTTCTTCACTTCTAGACACATCAACTTTTTCGATTTGGCCAGCTGAACAATCACTGTCTTCATCTGCAGCTGTTTCCTCTGCTTCAACACATACATGTTTGTAGTACTCATTGTTTTTGACCAAATACAACGTTGCCTTTTTGACTTTCCTAACATCCACTAAATCTTGCCAGATTTTCTTACTCTTTGTCGGAACCCCATTAACTAGAATAACCAGAGGTTTCTCTTCCACTTTCTCTAAACCAATGGTATCAATATTTTTCTTGAAATCTAGAGGCAAATAAACAACTCTTCCCTTTAATCCTCTCTGTAAATCTGAAGGAGGCAATTTCCCTATCTTAGGCTCCATGCGAACAATAGCCTGAAAAGGATGGACACATTGAATCAAAATAGACTCATATGTATTTAAATCCATCAATTCAGGAGGAATGTCTACCAACTCCAGATTATTATGAATAGCTCTAGCAGGCATTCTGTTTTGATTTAATTTATCATAACAATATTTACAAATACGCTGATCAGAACTCAAATCAAAACAATTCTCCACCCACAAATAAGTTGCAAAATCCTTCCACTCATAATTATTTATCTTTTCACTTTTTACGTATAAATCAACTAATCTAGTTTGATGCTTATAATGAGTTCGTCGACAACACACACAAATAAAATTCGGCCTTTCACTTGATTTCACCTTAAACCTGGTAATTTCCTGGTCAAACTTTTCTGTACTTAAAATCTGTACATTGTCTTCCACATTACCTTGAATTTCTGTGTCAATTTCTACACTGTGATTAAAACGGTTTTTATTTTGTCAGATTCTCTTTCAGGCTGAAGGTGTTTTTCAATTACATCGTCTAAGGCACGCCGCGCAGCTGATTACTAGCGCCACCTTTACTTACCTTCAGATAGCAGCCCCTCTGCCCCGGTCCACCGCGGCTCCCCTGCCGATTGTGTGGAGGGCGGCTCATCTACCGCGGCTCCTGGTGCCGGTCTGGTGGTGAGAGCGGGCGCCATATTGGGAGGAGTCCGAGAGCACTGGGACCTGAGGCAGCGGTCCAGTTGCTCAAGGCTCCTTCCCATAAAACGATAGGGAATCACTCTCCCTTCGTGGATTCCGGGTTGGTGGCAGCATCCCGGCGCCATTAGAAAGAGAGACAGCACACAGGGCACATCTTGAGAACTTTGCTCGTAATTTTAAATTTTGCTTTTAACTATTGACCTATGCTCATTTGCACTAATGTCATGCCTTACTGACTAACTGTGATTAAAACGGTTTTTATTTTGTCAGATTCTCTTTCAGGCTGAAGGTGTTTTTCAATTACATCGTCTAAGGCACGCCGCGCAGCTGATTACTAGCGCCACCTTTACTTACCTTCAGATAGCAGCCCCTCTGCCCCGGTCCACCGCGGCTCCCCTGCCGATTGTGTGGAGGGCGGCTCATCTACCGCGGCTCCTGGTGCCGGTCTGGTGGTGAGAGCGGGCGCCATATTGGGAGGAGTCCGAGAGCACTGGGACCTGAGGCAGCGGTCCAGTTGCTCAAGGCTCCTTCACATAAAACGTGATGTGTTGGAGGGAGCGCAGCGGGCGCGACGGAGGCGCGCCGGAGTCGCGCTAGAGTCAAGCTCATCTGCGCTCGTCCGCGAGCGTCCGGGGCTAGGGGCGAAGGTTAGTGCCTGCTCCTACACATACACATCCGCTGATTTACTAGCGCTGAGACCACCTACCACGATGTGTCCACCCGTCCCTCACAACACGGCTAAACGAATCACTCACTTGGGTATAAGCATTCCCGCTACTTCTATAGCTGACCTTGTCCCTAAGTATGCGATGCTTACTACCACACCTAGTACTACCTGTTCGTTTAGGTGCATATATTTAAACACCCGTTCCATGATTAAACATCAGGCGGACATCTTTCTGCTATTAATGGACACACAACCGGATATGTTATTATTGACTGAGACTTGGCTCACCCCAGATTCCCTACCGGACATTCTAGCTGCCCTACCAGCAGACTATTACATACTGTCAGCAATACGTCCGGGAGGGAAAACTGGGGGAGGAGTGGCCATTATTGTTCATAAGAAACATCAACTCAGACAACTGTCATCCCTGCCTTTATCCAATACAGAAAATATTGTCGCTAAATTAGACACCCCTAATGGATCACTTGCACTGGTGCTACTATATCGCCCACCCCAAACCATGGCCACATTTCCATCTACCTTAGCACAGCTATTGGCCCCGCTGGTCATTAACCATTCTAAACTACTTTTGGTCGGGGACCTAAATTTTTGGTTTGACAATATATCGCAAGACCCCAGGCTGCAGAGATGAAAGACCTTTTTGACGACCTCAACATGATACAACACATTCGCACTGAGACTCATCAGAAAGGTCATAGTCTCGACCAAATCTGGTCTTTGAACCTATCACTATCCTCGATAGACATAAAACCGTGCTGTTGGTCTGATCATTATAGTATAAGCTTCTCTTTTCAGTTAGATAAGACCAATCAATTCAAGCTACAAACCAGCAAGACCATTAGGAAATGGACTTCCATGGATATGTCAGCTTTTAAAATTTTTTTAAATACTTCCCTTCCCCCTGAGACCACCAATGTGGAGCAGGCCGATCATCGGCTCAAAGAATGGCTTACCTCAGCGATTGACATCTTTGCCCCCCCTACGCGTCTTTGCAGCTCCAGGAGCTCGGACGCACACAAATGGTTCACACCTGAGCTTAAAAAATTAAAACTGGAAGTGAGGCAACAGGAAAGGTTATGGCGCTCCCAGTACTGTCCTTTAGCCAGGGCTACTTACTGCCTAGCCAGGAAGGCTTATCAAAAAATTCTACATAACCATAAGACCGCCTACTTCTCATCTAAAATCTTAAACGCCACCAACAAGTCGAAAGAAATCTTTAGGATAGTGAATGACTTATGTAATGATGACAGAACTTCTCCTCCCGTAGTTCCTACTCAAGCATTATGTAATTCCCTGAATGACTTCTTTAGTGAAAAGATTTTATTGATTAAACAGAACATCTCCACACTTCCAGTTTGTACCCCGGTGGACGACATTTCTTTTAATCCCTCAACTTTACACTCTTTTCCCCCTATTGATTTGCAAGTCTTTTTAGAACTTTTGTCTAGAGTCAAATCAGGCTCCCCTATGGATGTCTGTCCCCCTCAAATTATGAGGGAAATTGGCCGGGCCATTCCTAATAGCATAATACCTTTGCTTAACAACTCTCTCACTCTTGGGATAGTGCCCAGCAGCTTCAAGCAGGCTTTATTGATACCTCTCACTAAGAAACCTGGTATTGATCCGCTGGACCTCACGAATTACCGGCCCATATCCCTGCTGCCCTTCCTATCCAAAATGTTGGAGGCTCATGTTACGAACTGCCTCTCAAGCTTTGTGGAGGAATCGGGCTATCTTCAACCTAACCAAGCAGGATTTCGGCCTGGCCACTCTACTGAAGCAGTAATACTGGCTGTCCAGAACACCTTGAGATCCAACGCTGATAAAAATCTTCACCAAGCCCTGGTGCTCCTGGACCTGTCTGCGGCTTTCGACACGGTTGACTATTCCATTCTGGTCAACCGTGTCGAACAGGCAGGTCTCAGAGACTCTGCCTTGGCCTGGCTAAAATCGTTCATATCTGAACGCACCCAAGCAGTCTGCCTAGGCTCCTTTGCTGCTGCTAAAACCAAGTCCTTCTGTGGGGTCCCCCAAGGCTCTTCGTTGTCTCCCTTATTGTTTAATTTGTATATGCGGCCCCTTCTTTTTGTTTTAAGGGAACACAAAGTCACTGTATACAACTATGCAGATGACTTGCAGCTAGTCTTTGTACTCAACTCTTTAAATGCTGTAGAGGATTTTCAGGCCACCATGACCCTCATCCAGAGTTGGATGTCCTTAAATCATCTCAAGTTAAATCCGGGGAAAACTGAGTTGATCCTGCCCGGCAAGAGCGAAACCAGCTGGAGCCCTAATTTTTGGCCTGCTGATATGGGTCTCCCCCCAAAGAAATCTCAAACAGTAAAAAGCCTGGGGGTTACCATCAATGAGGACCTTACTTTAAAATCCCAGATTGGATCCGTGGTTTCTTCTGGATTTTTCCAACTGAGGAAAATTAGGAAAATCGCACATTTCCTTACCCATACCGCTCTAATTCAGGTAGTCATGGCCCTAGTCCTATCCCATATCGACTTCTCAAACAGTCTCTATCTTGGCCTACCTGTAGGCCAACTTAGAAGATTGCAGTACCTGCAGAATCAGGCCGCTAGACTGATCTGCAATGTACCTAAATGGGAATCGATCAAATTAGGCTTAGAGACCTTGCATTGGTTGCCTGTGGCCCAAAGAGCCGAATTTAAAGCAGGGTGCATCATTTTCAAGGCATTGCAAGGCAAGGGCCCCCTTTTTATCACATTACACAAAGGGGGGTTGGACCCATGCAGTCGCGGGGACCTGGGCGTTATATGGTATGTGTATAGAAGGGGTCCCCGCAAGGGAAACGTGTTAAGTACAACACACACGACCAACCGTAGTTGGTAACACTTTTCACAAATTCATGAAATTCAAATAGATATGAGTATTGTCATTTATTTTACAATACCACTTTGGCAATATATCCACAAAATTTCGAAAGCCCAAGAGGGGAGGAGAGAACAAGGGAAGTGAAAGAAGGGTGTGCTCAAAGCCGTGTAAAGTCAAAGAAGGATAGACATAATCATAATAAATGAAAACAATCATATACAATATTGGCATATGACTCAGGCCAATTCTAACACAAAGAAGCCTCTGTATTCAAAAAGTCCATTGCATTGATTATACAAAACCCTTTCAACGGTCACATTAACAAACATTCAAGTTGGCTAGAGGGCATGTGCCGGAGGTATACAACAGGAAAGCCGTCGACGTTTCGACCCCTTGGCGTAGGCTAAATTAGGTCCTTTTACGGGGTCTTCATCAGGACAGGTGCAAGGTAGGGGAAGGGGCGAAGATATCTGCGAATTTAAAAATAATGGGCAAAATCACTATTTATTATTATTGAGCGTCACTAAATGAACATGATTTAATTACGTAGGTAGAAAAACTTTTCCATGGGCTTAGGGCCAACTAGGCCTCCGAGCGGAGGAATTAGCGTGAGACCACATACAAATTCTTGGTCAGACTCTACGATATCAAATTCGCTTCTATACAGAGGAAAAATAGTTGGGTCAATAGGCCCTCAGGCGACTGGATTTTTGAAGGAAAACACTCACATGTAGTATCAACCCGTGGGTTGATCAGTGAAGCCTTACTGGCGTGCTTGCGAACCCACACTCGATATTGGAGGGTGCGGGAAAGAATGCATCAACTGCAATTGAACCATTAAAACAGGAGGTTAGGTCAAACACTGTTTGTAATAGTGACCTTAGTCCAAAAAAATGGTCGAGCCTATCAATTACTTACATAAAATAGCGTGTGCAGTCAGATGCCACCTTGGATATAAATCATCAGGGCTCTATACTTCATTCAACTTCTGCAGTGAAAGATCGCTGGTGGTAAACAAGGGGGGTTTAAGTTGGCTAAACGCTATCCATTAACAGTTTAAATTGATGGAAATACGGGGCATAATAGCCACGTACGTACCTCCGTTATGGAGTCAGTCTGGAAGCCGACCTTCCTTAGCTTCAGTGTCGGTTTCCGTCACCCGTATGCGACAATCATTCATCAACAATAGGAGCCCTATGTAGGAGAATTATACTATGATATAAAATTACCATTTCCAAAATGAACTTGTTCACCTAAGGATAATAGGAATTACAATTAATGCTGACTTACTCGTAATCTAGAGGGGAACCTTTAGATCAACCGCCGACTCCACATGATTTCTTTTGCGGGTGGTAGGGCGGAGAACGTGAACGGTGACCTCGGGAAAGGTTTAGCTAGAAAATATGAAAAATATGGAAAGGCCAGTCACGCGCCCGTCATGCTATCGTACGGGAATTGAACTCGTTAAAACAGGAAGGCAAAGTACTTACAATCGCTGCGGGGCAGCAACACAGTCAAGGCTTGCGCGCAGAAAACTTCGCAACGCTGCTAAGCGGAGTTGGAGGCGGAGTCAGCCTTAGCTTGCCTTAGTAGAAAGGAAAGAGTTACTTAGAAATTCTCGGGGAGAAATTATTTAATAATAATGTTTGACAACACATAAAATTATGTGCGCGTATTCGCACATTTTTTGGGGGCTTGTACACCTCTCAAGCCTGAGGGTGTGGAAAAACGGAAAACTTCGCTACACTGCCAAGCGGAGTTGGGGGAGGAGTCAGACTTGGCTTGACAATGTGAACAAAGGGAGAAGAGTTACTTGGAACTCCCGTTTCACGGGGGGAAATATTAATGCTTCTCAGCACCTAAAAATTACCACATGCGCCTGTTAACACTATTTTGAGCTCGTGCACCTCTCAAGCATGAGGGTGTAGACGAGCATCATCATACAGCATTTAGTGAAAAATATTTATTAATGAAACAAGTTGAATAATTGAAAAATTCTGTTCTAAAAATATATCTGTATATATACACCCACAACAACTCATGCACTTCTCAAACATGAGAGTGTAGATGAGTGTCATGAGGGCACTAGTCCAAATTACAATCCATAGATATCACATTCCTTATCAGATGTAAACCATAGGCAGTATAAAAACAACCATGAGAGTGTAGATGAGTGTCATGAGGGTACTAGTCCAAATTACAATCCATAGATATCACATTCCTTAGCAGATGTAAACCATAAGCAGTATAAAAACAGTGTTAGGAACACAACCCATAGGGGTCTGGAATTACATCATTTACAAATTCTCCATTTCCTGTTAATACCACTTAATTATTCAACCTAGAGCTGCCCCGAGAATTTCTAAGTAACTCTTTCCTTTCTACTAAGGCAAGCTAAGGCTGACTCCGCCTCCAACTCCGCTTAGCAGCGTTGCGAAGTTTTCTGCGCGCAAGCCTTGACTGTGTTGCTGCCCCGCAGCGATTGTAAGTACTTTGCCTTCCTGTTTTAACGAGTTCAATTCCCGTACGATAGCATGACGGGCGCGTGACTGGCCTTTTCATATTTTTCATATTTTCTAGCTAAACCTTTCCCGAGGTCACCGTTCACGTTCTCCGCCCTACCACCCGCAAAAGAAATCATGTGGAGTCGGCGGTTGATCTAAAGGTTCCCCTCTAGATTACGAGTAAGTCAGCATTAATTGTAATTCCTATTATCCTTAGGTGAACAAGTTCATTTTGGAAATGGTAATTTTATATCATAGCATAATTCTCCTACATAGGGCTCCTATTGTTGATGAATGATTGTCGCATACGGGTGACGGAAACCGACACTGAAGCTAAGGAAGGTCGGCTTCCAGACTGACTCCATAACGGAGGTACGTACGTGGCTATTATGCCCCGTATTTCCATCAATTTAAACTGTTAATGGATAGCGTTTAGCCAACTTAAACCCCCCCTTGTTTACCACCAGCGATCTTTCACTGCAGAAGTTGAATGAAGTATAGAGCCCTGATGATTTATATCCAAGGTGGCATCTGACTGCACACGCTATTTTATGTAAGTAATTGATAGGCTCGACCATTTTTTTGGACTAAGGTCACTATTACAAACAGTGTTTGACCTAACCTCCTGTTTTAATGGTTCAATTGCAGTTGATGCATTCTTTCCCGCACCCTCCAATATCGAGTGTGGGTTCGCAAGCACGCCAGTAAGGCTTCACTGATCAACCCACGGGTTGATACTACATGTGAGTGTTTTCCTTCAAAAATCCAGTCGCCTGAGGGCCTATTGACCCAACTATTTTCCTCTGTATAGAAGCGAATTTGATATCGTAGAGTCTGACCAAGAATTTGTATGTGGTCTCACGCTAATTCCTCCGCTCGGAGGCCTAGTTGGCCCTAAGCCCATGGAAAAGTTTTTCTACCTACGTAATTAAATCATGTTCATTTAGTGACGCTCAATAATAATAAATAGTGATTTTGCCCATTATTTTTAAATTCGCAGATATCTTCGCCCCTTCCCCTACCTTGCACCTGTCCTGATGAAGACCCCGTAAAAGGACCTAATTTAGCCTACGCCAAGGGGTCGAAACGTCGACGACTTTCCTGTTGTATACCTCCGGCACATGCCCTCTAGCCAACTTGAATGTTTGTTAATGTGACCGTTGAAAGGGTTTTGTATAATCAATGCAATGGGCTTTTTGAATACAGAGGCTTCTTTGTGTTAGAATTGGCCTGAGTCATATGCCAATATTGTATATGATTGTTTTAATTTATTATGATTATGTCTATCCTTCTTTGACTTTACACGGCTTTGAGCACACCCTTCTTTCACTTCCCTTGTTCTCTCCTCCCCTCTGGGGCTTTCGAAATTTTGTGGATATATTGCCAAAGTGGTATTGTAAAATAAATGACAATACTCATATCTATTTGAATTTCATGAATTTGTGAAAAGTGTTACCAACTACGGTTGGTCGTGTGTGTTGTACTTAACACGTTTCCCTTGCGGGGACCCCTTCTATACACATACCATATAACGCCCAGGTCCCCGCGACTGCATGGGTCCAACCCCCCTTTGTGTAATGTCCTCTGCGCAGGTGCTGACCTGCGAGGTTTTTGAGTCTTAATTTATTTAAGTAAACCATGGTGGAATCTGAACTTCTATCCTATACAGAGGAATATATTAATCAGCTGACAAAAGACTTGTCCTCAACATTTTTATCGACTTCCGTTCCCACAGTGGATGTCACCCTTAATGATAAAATTTCTCGGTTGGAGAGACTTGAGAAAAAACTCATTAGAACACGGCTGCATGGACATCTGTTCACTAGATATTTACAAGAGAACATAATTCCGGTGGGGTTACAGATCAAAATCGAACCAGCCATTTTCGTGGATGTACCACGATTTAAAGAAGGCTTTAGCTACGTGGCGAATAATTGCTCCCGGCACTGGATGGTGCTGGGGGTTGAAACCGCTGCCGAGCAAGTGGTTTCACTCAGTAAGGAGATAGCTGACCTTAAAGCCGAAATCCTGGGTGATAGCACCCTCACGAAAGCCAAAGAAGCCTTGGAGAATTTGGATGTCTCCATTAAAGAGTTTGACACTACAGCACAGACCAAGAAGTTGGAGAAACTAGCCAGAGATCTGAAACAGTTCGACAAAAAGGTTGTCTACCCGTACCTACATCCTGACTATTATAAACAGGACACTCAAGGGCGTCTTTCCAACCGTGGGCGGGGTGGTTATAGGGGAAGGCGCAATTTTACAACTTTCTCCGACTCCTCTTATAGTTCTGGGAGTGACGGGGATACTGGTCCGAGCACCTCCTACAATTATCCACCGCCAGACCCCAATTACCAACAGTACCCTCCACAATTCCAGCCTCATTTTTTAGATCAGGGCCAAGGACAATGGCGGCCCCCCCGAGGACGCGGCAACAATTGGGCAAGGGGACAGGCCAGAGGCCAGCAGCAGAACTCCGGATGGGACGGCAACAGGGGCAAATCCCAGAAACGGGTGACGTTCCGCCCCGAGGTGCACGGAGAGATCTCGACCAGACGCAACACCTACAGGTGGTGAACGATGTTCCCACTACTGGATTGAACATTCTCAGTTCCAGCATGTCTAACGCCAATCCTGTGATTAATATTTCCAATTACCAACTACAAGATGATTAGATAAAAGCTTTGAGTAAAGGTCTCTCTTACGTTCCCACAGCACCTACCAACAAGTTTCTGCTTAAAACAGAACTGTACAGATTTTTTAGGAAGATCAGGTTACGTTACTACTTCCGAAATCAAACTACGAGACAACAAAGCTCCATCACTGGCCTTAGAGAACCTTCTACCTTCTTTCCGCCCACATATGCAATGAGCCACAAGATCTTGGCTTTTGAAGAAATCGTGACATCGGCTGTAGACCAATTACTTGATCGCAAAAAGTTTGTGAAATACAATCTGAGCAAAAAGGAGAATAAGGCCCTGAAAGATCTTCGTGCCAACAAAGCCGTGATCATCAAACCCGCCGATAAAGGCGGGGCAATTATCGTACAAGATCGGACTAAATATCAGGAAGAGATCCAGAGACAATTGTCAGACGGTATCAGCTACCGCAAGCTACAAAATGATCCGTCAAAGGATTTGGCTCTCACCATCCTGGCAACTACACAGAAAGCACTGAAGAGTAGCTCTCCCGTCTAGGGAGAGGGCGCCCCTATGCACAACTGAGGGTGGACCCGAAGGGTCTGATTCAATAAATCCAATGTTTCACAAAACGGTATTCATGACGAAGATGTTTTCATCTTTCCAATTTTATTGGATAAAGTTTTTGCAGATGCAATCATGTGTATGATGTGAATCAAGCATGGTAATCCAAAGCGACATACAAAATTCAAGGTGTGTTCATTATCACACAGAAAGGTCTGGATGAGGGCTTTCTTAGTGAGCAGGAATTTAAATTTTTAAATCAAAAATTCCCGAGATTGGCCACAATTTATACCTTGCCTAAGGTTCACAAGAACCTTGACAATCCCCCTGGACGCCCTATTGTGTCGGGGTGTGGTTCGATGTTAGAGCCATTATGTAAATATATCGACTTCTTTTTAAAACCCATTGCACTGAACACCAGGGCCTACCTCCGCGACACCACACAAACTATCAATTTGATAGACGAAAGACCATTTGACCAGCAAAAGGAGCTTCTAGTTACGTGCGACATCATATCGCTGTACACTAGCATCCCCCAACAGGAGGCCTTGGATGTTATTCGGAGGGCACTGAACACAAGACCTGCCCCGGTTCAAGTCCCTACGGACTTCATAGTCGAGCTACTGAGCATTGCAATGCAAAAAATTTTTTTTATCTTTCAGGAAGAGTTTTTTGTTCAGACTAAGGGTGTAGCGATGGGGGCTACTTTTGCCCCGAATCTGGCGATCATTTACATGGATAATTTTGAAAATCAACACATTTTTTCCACCACCAATCCTTTTCAGACTAAGTTGTCCCTCTGGGTCCGTTACATCGACGATGTTCTGTGTATCTGGGAGGGCAATAAACAACAATTAGCTATATTCCACGACTGGCTCAACCTTAGAAACCCCAACATCCAATTTACCATGGAATCGAGCAATTAGTCCATACCGTTCCTTGACATCTCCATTTATGTGGACACGGACCATCTACAGACGACATTATTTAGAAAAGCCACTGAGCGTAATTCCCTATTACAATATGGGAGTCACCACCCCAGAGGACTGAAGGATAACTTGCCCGTGGGGCAATTCCTGAGGATCAGGAGAAATTGCTCCACTCGAGCAAATTACATTAAGGAATCTGAGACATTGAACGACCGCTTGATCTCACGAGGTTATCCAATACGAATGGTGAGACGGGCCAGAAAAAGGGCGTGGTACAACCCACGCGAAAGCCTGCTAAACCCTGCACCCTCCAATGCCAAGGAACTTGAACGCTCTATTTGTGTCACAACCTTCTCTACCCGGAGTAACGAGGTCAAGCAGATTATTAATAAGAACTGGCATCTGGTGGCAAGCGAGATCAACCAACCTCAACTCCCACTTCATTCGTTCAGAAGGGCAAAAAACATACGGGACATGGTGGTGCACTCCTACCTGGAGCCGGAGATCCACCCAACAATAACATCATTATGGAACTTACCTCCACTGGTGGGGCACTTCAGGTGCGGTAACTGCACGGCTTGCGAAACCACTATTCCAACCAAATCATTTATTCATGGTGGACGCACTTACACTCTTAAATTTCACACAAACTGTAATTCCAGTAGCGTGATATACATCATAAAATGCCCATGTAATCTGCTATACGTTGGTCAGACCCAACAGAAGATCAAATCGCGTATCTCCTCCCATTGCAGTAGATTGCGATGTAAGGTATTGGGCGCTCCACTAGTTGACCACTGGCAGAAGGCAGGCCATGTGGTGGATGACTTAAGATGGTGGGCTGTCGAGAAAGTCTCTCTCGGGACAAGAGGTGGGAACTTGCGAATAGCCCTGAACACACGAGAATCCAAATGGATGTCCCTTCTAGACTCAATTAAAAACGGCTTGAACGAGCAAGACAGTAGCCTTGCACAGTTGGCAGCTCTAGGTTGAATAATTAAGTGGTATTAACAGGAAATGGAGAATTTGTAAATGATGTAATTCCAGACCCCTATGGGTTGTGTTCCTAACACTGTTTTTATACTGCTTATGGTTTACATCTGCTAAGGAATGTGATATCTATGGATTGTAATTTGGACTAGTGCCCTCATGACACTCATCTACACTCTCATGGTTGTTTTTATACTGCCTATGGTTTACATCTGATAAGGAATGTGATATCTATGGATTGTAATTTGGACTAGTGCCCTCATGACACTCATCTACACTCTCATGTTTGAGAAGTGCATGAGTTGTTGTGGGTGTATATATACAGATATATTTTTAGAACAGAATTTTTCAATTATTCAACTTGTTTCATTAATAAATATTTTTCACTAAATGCTGTATGATGATGCTTGTCTACACCCTCATGCTTGAGAGGTGCACGAGCTCAAAATAGTGTTAACAGGCGCATGTGGTAATTTTTAGGTGCTGAGAAGCATTAATATTTCCCCCCGTGAAACGGGAGTTCCAAGTAACTCTTCTCCCTTTGTTCACATTGTCAAGCCAAGTCTGACTCCTCCCCCAACTCCGCTTGGCAGTGTAGCGAAGTTTTCCGTTTTTCCACACCCTCAGGCTTGAGAGGTGTACAAGCCCCCAAAAAATGTGCGAATACGCGCACATAATTTTATGTGTTGTCAAACATTATTATTAAATACTTTCTCCCCGAGAATTTCTAAGTAACTCTTTCCTTTCTACTAAGGCAAGCTAAGGCTGACTCCGCCTCCAACTCCGCTTAGCAGCGTTGCGAAGTTTTCTGCGCGCAAGCCTTGACTGTGTTGCTGCCCCGCAGCGATTGTAAGTACTTTGCCTTCCTGTTTTAACGAGTTCAATTCCCGTACGATAGCATGACGGGCGCGTGACTGGCCTTTTCATATTTTTCATATTTTCTAGCTAAACCTTTCCCGAGGTCACCGTTCACGTTCTCCGCCCTACCACCCGCAAAAGAAATCATGTGGAGTCGGCGGTTGATCTAAAGGTTCCCCTCTAGATTACGAGTAAGTCAGCATTAATTGTAATTCCTATTATCCTTAGGTGAACAAGTTCATTTTGGAAATGGTAATTTTATATCATAGTATAATTCTCCTACATAGGGCTCCTATTGTTGATGAATGATTGTCGCATACGGGTGACGGAAACCGACACTGAAGCTAAGGAAGGTCGGCTTCCAGACTGACTCCATAACGGAGGTACGTACGTGGCTATTATGCCCCGTATTTCCATCAATTTAAACTGTTAATGGATAGCGTTTAGCCAACTTAAACCCCCCCTTGTTTACCACCAGCGATCTTTCACTGCAGAAGTTGAATGAAGTATAGAGCCCTGATGATTTATATCCAAGGTGGCATCTGACTGCACACGCTATTTTATGTAAGTAATTGATAGGCTCGACCATTTTTTTGGACTAAGGTCACTATTACAAACAGTGTTTGACCTAACCTCCTGTTTTAATGGTTCAATTGCAGTTGATGCATTCTTTCCCGCACCCTCCAATATCGAGTGTGGGTTCGCAAGCACGCCAGTAAGGCTTCACTGATCAACCCACGGGTTGATACTACATGTGAGTGTTTTCCTTCAAAAATCCAGTCGCCTGAGGGCCTATTGACCCAACTATTTTTCCTCTGTATAGAAGCGAATTTGATATCGTAGAGTCTGACCAAGAATTTGTATGTGGTCTCACGCTAATTCCTCCGCTCGGAGGCCTAGTTGGCCCTAAGCCCATGGAAAAGTTTTTCTACCTACGTAATTAAATCATGTTCATTTAGTGACGCTCAATAATAATAAATAGTGATTTTGCCCATTATTTTTAAATTCGCAGATATCTTCGCCCCTTCCCCTTTTTATCAGGCAGTTGATTGGAAGGTATGTTCCCTCACGTAGCCTGAGATCAGCACACAAAGGCCTACTTGAGGTACCACGCTTTAAGAAAAAACGACAGGGAGGCAGTAGTTTTCACTTTTTAGCAGCCACCTTGTGGAACTCCCTGCCGCTAGCTCTCAGACAGAGCAAGGACCTTCTTGACTTCCGAAAGGCATTTAAGACTCACCTCTTCAAACAGGCATACTTGAAATAGAGACTTCTGTTGATTTACCCCTTGTTATGTTGTTTTTTTAATCTCTTTCCAGCGCCAAGAAGCCCTCGGGCGTATGCGCGCTCTATAAATTTTAAATAACATACACTGTCCTCTTTTTCACCAAAATAACAAATCTCAATTTCTTCACAAATCTTCTTCACATCTAAATCAGTTCCATGCAAAAGAGCACTGTTTAATTGTTTAAGCTTAAGTGCTGGACTTTTTGCATAATACAACCTTCTCACTAATTTCCTCATTTTGTTATGATGCACTGCTAACATCCTAAAATGATGAAAAACACTCTGACAGACTTTTCTAGAAAGACAAGCCAGTGAATGCCCTTGCAAACCTGTGTTTTCTCTCACTCTGCAAGGATCTAAGTCTTGCAACATCTTCATTTTCTGTTTTAGACTTTTCTTACTATATGTACGTAAGAAATTACAAAACAAATCAATTGATTCCTGTCGCACACTACAAATACTACTACACTTCCAAGTGTACACTGGACCCTTAGTACGTCTCCCTAAAACTTCATCAATTAACACCTCTTCTGGTTCTCTAGGCACAAGTTTCTCTTTTTCAATCGGACAACCGTCTTTCACCTCATACGCTCGACCACTGGTGTCAACTGCATGCACTAAATCATTCTCCTGAAAGTAACTCTCCTCATTAAAAAATGGCTCACAACTTGAACTGTGCATCCATTCTCCTGAAAAAACTTTACAAAAATTAGTCCGATTAATTACTCTTTTCCATCTACTGTTTGATTTGAAAACATCAATTGTCTTGTTAAGTGTCCTAATTCTATTGATTATTACAATAAATAATTTTTTCTTAACTTCAAAAGCCTGATCAACAATCTTCTCTACATTTTTCTTTTTCTTATAAAAAGCAGCTCTCTGTTTACCTTTTCTAATGTTATTTAACAAATTTAAAACCACCCTATTGCAAAACATTTGTTTACGAATGTCTCTAAACTGATACACTTATTCTCTCCTGCTCCAGTAATAACATTTTTTGAGGGCCTCTCCTTCCTTTTCAAATTTGCTCTCTCCTTCTCTTTTTCTACATTCTGTCCAACATTTTTTTTTGATCTACATATGTTCCGTAAGAAAGACTTAGTTGTCTTACCTGGAGCTTTTTTCCTGTTTTTTGTAGAGGAGTGCTGTAATTCCGTTGCTGTTTTTGATTTTTTTCCGCTTATCATCTTTCCTTCTCCTCTGCCTTGAGGGCATATTTCCTTACTCTTGAAATCTTGATTTCAATCTGTGGTAAAGAAAAAAATAGCACATTATAGACCACTATTACCAAACAACAATGCAATGACAAAAAGCAAATGGTCTATTCAGAGTTGCAGATGAGGTGACGATTGTCCAGGGGTGCAGAGGAGGTGAAGCCTGTATTGAAGAGTGTAGTGGAAGAGAGGTCTGTCCACAAGTACAAAGAAGGTGAGACCTGTGTCTAAGAGTGCAGTGGGGGATAGCCTTCATGAAGTCTAGTCCACTGCACTCTTACACACTAACTTCAAAACCTATGATTCCCAGGAAAGGCCTCTCTCCCACTACAGTCTTGAACACAGGCCTCACCTCCTCTGTACCTCTGGACATGCTTCACCTCATCTGCACAATCTACTTCCTAATCTGACATAACACAGGTGACATTATTGTGAAAAGTTGAAATATATTTATTTAATCATGCAGACACTATTTATTCCTTCTCAAAAATCTAAAAGTCATTGATTTGCCCCCAAATCGTTTTTTAAATAACATTTTAGACACACAGTGCAGGTCCTATGTACAAGCATTCAGTGTCCATGAGTACAGTGGAGAGGACTGACCTCCTCTGACCCTTGGACAAGCCTTACCTCATCTGTGTCCTCTGGACAGGCCTTAATGTATTGAGTATAATTGATGGTAACTGGGTGCAGATGAGGTGACGCATGTCCAAGGGTGTAAATAAGCTGAGGCCTGTCTAAGGATGCAGATTAGTTGAAGTGTATTCAGGGTTGCAGATGAGGTGAGGATTGTCCAGGGGTGCAGAGGAGATGAGGCCTGTATTGAAGAGTGTAGTGGAAGAGAGGTCTGTCCAGGGGTACAAAGAAGGTGAGGCCTGTGTCTAAGACTGCAGTGGGGGATTGGCTTCATGAAGTCTAGTCCACTGCACTCTTAGACACAGGCCTCACCACCTATGCTCCCCAGGAAAGGCCTCTCTCCCACTACAGTCTTGAACACAAGCCTCACCTTCTCTGTCCCTCTGGACATGCCTCACCTCATCTGCACAATCTACTTCCTAATCTGAGGTAACACAGGTGACATTATTGTGAAAGGTTCAAATATATTTATGTAATCATGCAGACACTATGTATTCCTTCTCAAAAATGTAAAAGCCATTAATTTTCCCCAAAATCGTTTTTCACATCACATTTAAGAAACACAGCACAGGTCCTATGTACAAGCATTCCATGTCACTACTGAAACTTCACAATTTCACAAAATACAAATCCCCTATCTTGCAAATGTTGATACCAAGCATTATCAAAAAACATCACACAAACTAATTGCAAAGAAGCTCAATGTGCTTCCTAGTATGAGGTAACACAGGTGACATCATTGTAAAAGGTTCAAATGTAATTCTTTAATCATGCAGACACTATTTATTCCTTCTCAAAAATGTAAAAGCCATTAATTTTCCCCAAAATCGTTTTTCACATCACATGTAAGAAACACAGCACAGGTCCTATGTACAAGCATTCAATATCACTACTGAAATTCAACCATTCTCAAAAAACATGACACAAACCAACAGCAAAGAAACTCAATGTGCTTCCTACTCTGAGTTAACACAAGTAACATCATTGTGAAAGGGTCAAATTTATTTCTTTAAGCATGCAGACACTATTTATTCCTTCTCAAAAATGTAAAAGCCGTTCATTTTCACCAAAATCGTTTTTGACATCACATTTAAGAAACACAGCACAGGTCCTATGTACAAGCATTACATGTCACTACTAAAACTTCACAATTTTACAAAATACAATTCCTCTATGCAAAGAAGCTCAATGTGCTTCCTACACTGAGTTAACACAGGTAACATCATTGTGAAAGGGTCAAATTTCTTTCTTTCAGCATGCAGACACTATTTATTCCTTCTCAAAAATGTAAAAGCCATTCATTTTCCCCAAAATCGTTGTTGACATCACATTTGAGAAACACAGCACAGGTCCTATGTACAAGCATTCCATGTCACTACTGAAACTTCACAATTTTACAAAATACAATTCCTCTACGCAAAGAAACTCAATGTGCTTCCTAATCTGAGGTAACACAGGTGACATGATTGTGAAAGGTTCAAATATATTTATTTAATCATGCAGACACTATTTATTCCTTCTCAAAAATGTAAAAGCCATTCATTTGCCTCAAAATCGTTTTTTAAATAACATTTAACAAACACAGCACAGGTCCTATGTACAAGCATTCAATGTCACTACTGAAACTTCACAATTTTACAAAATACAATTCCTCTATGCAGCAAAAACGTTTTACCAAGCATTATCAAAAACATGACACACAGCAACATTAAAAAAACACATTTTGCTTCCAAATATTCTCCATAGAGTATACAACTCTCTATCTATATTAAATGAATCATTACTCACCTTTACAAATGCTTTGGGAGATTGAGAACAGTGTCAGACACACACACCAATATTTCTTTAGCAGAGCAAACGGTATGTACTCCAGCCACTGCAACCATGAATGGCACAGAGAACCTCTAATTCTACACAAATATTCCTCATGGTAACCAATCAAAACTCTTCCCTCTCTATTTTCAAATCAACACCCTTCCCCCCCTCAGCCCTTTCTACCTGTTACCATAGCAACTCCCTCCTCACTGAGCTCTCAGGCTTAAAAGTTTATTCTACAATGTTGCAATTCAACTTAGCAAGGATGTTTGACCTCTTAATACCCCAGCTTATCAGATGCAACCTTTCTTTTAATTACTTTTTCTTAACCATTCAAATTACTTCTTTCACAGAAAAGAACCATGCACCCTAACTTTCAGTTTTCAACTATCTGAATCCACCAATCATTGCTTGTGATTCAAGAGCACCGAAACTCCAATTTTTTTTTTGCAAACTCCTACTGTTCCAACTGCCATTTCATTCCTACACTTCATCTGACTGCACCAGAACCTCCTCTCACCATGTACTCTGGCTGGATTATTGGACATAGCTACATTCACTGGGCTCAAAGGTATGCAGCTATCAGAAATTTTCACAACCTTGATTTACCAAATGTGCACATAAAATGGATTGGCCAAAGAGGATTGAGATGTCATCAATTGATACCATTGGTGAAAACCTTTTACCATCTGCCACACCCTGACCTCTTAATTTTGCACTGTGGTGGAAATTACCTAGGCACTTTGACTGGGGTAGGTCTGGAGATGGTTTTAAAGGACACCTTTGGGCAGTTGATGACACTTTTTCCACAAACTGCCTTGGTATATTGCCTTGGTATATTCCAATATATGCCAAAGACAGAAATGGAAGTGGTCCAACCAATTTTGAGAAAGCACGGAAACATGTGAATACATCTGTTTCTGCTTACATGAGAGACTATGGAATGGGTTCAATATACAACAACAACTTGCGTTACAACATGCAAGACATCTACATAGGAGATGGTGTGCACTTCTCAGATGAGGGGAATAGAATATTCCTCCTGAATTTAAGATTGTGCATTGGAACCTACTTGTAGGTACCTAAATCAGCCCCAGAACCCAAAAGCTCTTTTCAGGGCTACCCTACATCTGATCACTCAAAATGATTATTTTACTCTAACTTTTTTCACTATTTTTCACCAGACTACGCTCCCCGGTACGCTCCCCGGTGCGCGTACCGGGCGCTCACCCTGCGAAAATTTTAAAAAATATTTTTTTTTTTGGCCTATATGGGCCTCCTAAGCCCTCCTCAGAAAACCTAGGGGGTCAGGAAGTGTCTACCGTGCCCCCTTTTACCCATTCCCAATGTTGTTTGTCCTCCATCTTGTGTCTCAAATCTACTGGGACGCGCACTGGTGAGAGCTCCCAAATTTTTTAAAAGTTAATTTACATAAAAACCTCTGTAGAGATGTTCACCAAATATAGAATAGGCCATACTACATACCAGTCCCTACCATTTTCCCAAATTTGGTGGAATTACATTGAGCCATTTGCCCTGTAGCCCTGTCTAAATATCCTGAGGTAAATTACATGACCAAAACACATATGAACAGTTAGGATTTACAACCAATTAAAATGTTACTTTCATTTTCTACTATTTTTTCCTGACATTTGATTGGTTATGTACATGAATATAAATGAAAAAAGAGGGAAACACAGCCATTTTGACTACAACTACCTGAGGTACATCTTGAAAGGATTTTCACATTTTTTCTTCTTCACCTCTCTCAAAAGTAAGTTGTTAATTTGTAAGGAGCACTTTAAATTAATTAATAAAAACGTTTTCTGATAGTTATTTATTGTCCCTCTGTTATAGTTATAGCTTGAGATACGCTTCTCTATTATATTTATGGATTAAGTTAGGCTTCTCTAGTATAATTATGATTTTACTTAGTCTTCATCACATGCACTTTTTAATAGTTCTACTTCCTGCCTGATACCATACACTGCCCAAAGATAACTTCATTGTTAAAAACTCAGAAGTACCTGTCTGAACTTAAACCTAACAGTGCCCTATCTCTACTGATATATTTATTTTTTATGCAATTTACAGCAACAAAATGGAAGGAGAAGCAAAGAAATTTAATATTTCATTTGAAATTGATCTCGAGAACAACCCAGAGGAAGAGATTGATGATTTAGACTTTTTGGATCAGTCTCTTGATCAAGAGTTTCTTAAATATGTGGAAGAAATGGAATCATGGAATCCAAATGAGGACATTCCTGACGAAATAATGTTGGAAGTGTTAATAAATTTTGAAAAATCAGAGCAATACATTTTTATTTAATAATTAAAAATTGTTCCAGACATTATTCTTTTTTATATGTAATTCATACAATAGTACCAAAATGAATATAATATAATGTGAGACTTATAGTATACTGTGCAACTTTTTTAGGTTACATAGTAATTTTGCTCATAGTTACTGCCTTTCTCCCACTATATTATCTCCAATGTGTATTTGACATCTCTTTTTCATCTCCTGCCTCCATGTTGTTTCTACTTTCCTGACAAACTATGGTATGGATTCCATATACCACAATAACTTCTGTAACAACATGCAAATTATCTACAGAGGAGACAATCTACATTGAATTTAAAACTCTGCATTGGTACCTACATGCTGGTACTTATATCCCCCACACAACACAACAACTCTATGCAGAGCTACCCTACCTCTAAGCACTTTAAATTATTATTTTACTGCTTCACTGGGTTTGATTTTTGGTACGCTCCCCGGTACGCTCCCCGGTGCGCGTACCGGGTGCTCCCCCCGCGAAAATCGTTTTTTTTTTTTTTTTTGCCATGCCTCTTCCATATATTTCTCCCTCGGCCATATGATAACGTTCCCACCTTTAAAAGCCTGGCGAATAATCACAGATTTGTTTGCTTGTAATTTTTTAATCAAATCATGGCATTGTTGATCATGTTTAGAATATTTGTATTTGCTCCGTGCCACCTTATGCTGCAACTTTTTGATGTCTGTAGTTACTAAATCATGGTAGTAGTCTATGTTGTCCTTGACCATTACCGGACAAAAAGTAGATTTTGCTTTAAAATCCGTAAGACCGGCCCCCATAGTTGCCTGGTTCATATCGCTTGCTGATAATTGAGTACTTTCACTTTGTAAACCAACTAAATCCAATTTTAGATTCATATCACCTGCTGTTACAACACCAGGGCTATCCACTGCAGCCGCAGTCCCACCTGGTTTTCTCTCCTTTATCGGTTTTGAGGCAAAGAACTTCTTGAGTTTCATCTTTCGTATATACTGAAACACATCAACCCTCGTTTGAGCATACCGAAAATTACTGGCAGGGCTATATGATACTCCCAGAGACAGGATTTGCGTCTCTGCTGTGCTGAGCTCAATTTCAGACAAGTTCACTACAGACATCGCATGAGTTGCTGCCATTATTGTGGTGTTTGCTTGCGTTTCCAACAATTGTTGGTTTTCTTGTTTCTTCCCCGTACACTTGAGTTTCCTCCGTTGGTGGCCCTTGTAATTTTGGAATTGTCGGGTTTTGATACCCTGGGCCTTAGTGTATCGAGGCGATCCCGCCTCATACAGTCTAATTCCTGGGCCAGGGTATATCAATGAAACCGATATATCTATATCTATATATTACGTACTGGCGGT
Organism: Lissotriton helveticus; assembly: GCF_964261635.1. Lineage (NCBI taxonomy): Eukaryota > Metazoa > Chordata > Amphibia > Caudata > Salamandridae > Lissotriton > Lissotriton helveticus. Next base: position 1,824,809,347 of record NC_136061.1, on the reverse strand, counting down.
CGCCAGTAGGTAGTTATAGTTAGCACCTAGTTTCCATAGGAAATCCGCAACATTCTATTTGGAATAACTTTGGCGCCGGTTGACGAATCTTCGCAAAATTCTCCAAGAAGATGGGGCGCTCTTCCCTGGAAGTTTCGGGATGATTCGTCAAGCGGGGGCTGAGAAAAAAGGGGGGTCCCAAAACGGGTTTTTTCCCATGCAATTTTCCGTAGGGACCTTTAAGTGAGGCTACAGCCCGAACTGCTGAACGGAATTACACCAAATTTGACAAAAAAGGTAGAGTTTGGTTTGCAGATTACGCTTTTATTTAAATGGTGTAAATCCGTTCAGTAGTTCCTGAGACTATCAAAAGGAAAATCCTAGATATATCTATAGACGAAGTACGGTACGCGTATGGTACGCGTACCCTCCCGTGCACGAGCTGAATGCTAATTGGCTGTCAACACTCCAAACCAGGAAGTGTTGGCAGCCATCTTGTGCCTCGGTAGAACTGAGGCACAAGAAAGCAGTGAAAGAACTGCGAAAAACACGCAAAGGGGGCAGGGTAGAAACACCCTGACCCCCTAGGCCTGCTCAGGGGGTCCCACAAGGACCCCCAAGACCCCCCAAATTTTTTTTGGGGAAAAAAAAGCGGGATACGCGTACCTTGCCAATAAAAAAATGCATTTATTTAGCCCCCGGGGGGGCCAAATCGCAGGGGCAATTGACTCTTTCTCAAGGGGGGCCCAGAGGGGTCCCCCAGCCCCGGGGACCGCCCCCCCGGGGTTTATTTTAATGAGGTGGGGGGCTCTGAGTCCCCCCCAACCCCAGGGACCCCCACCGCCCGGGGCTTCCATGAAAAGTATGCGGGGGGCTCACGGCGACGCCCCGGCGACCACCACCTTCCCAGGGCACTAATATTCAAAATAGGTGGGTCTGTGACGGACCTCCCAGCCTCGGGGACCTGGGAGGGGGGCCGCGCGGCTCTCTCTCCTAGAGCCCTTGATGGCCCTGGGGACCACCACCCCCCAGGGCCGGCTCCTGCAGTGTCCCGGGGTGCCTACCCCTGGGACATTGCTGTTTGCTATGGTAGGGCGGGAGCCTCGCGGCTCCCGCCCTACCATAGCAAACTGCTTTGGTTTTTGAAAGAGAGAGCAGGAAACCTGCTCTCTCTTTAAAAAATCAAAGTCGATTACTTTTTTGCATGGGGAGCAGCATATTAGCTGCTCCCCAAGCAGAAAAGTAATGCCGGCTCCCACAGGGAGCCGGCTGGGACCGTGGGGGGGCTGGGGACCACCCCATGGCCCTCAACGAGGAGGGCCAGGCCCCAGGGGATGGGGTCCCCGGGGCCAGAAGTGGCCCAGGAAGGTCGCCACGCGGCCCCTCTCCCAAAAAATAAAAATAAATTAAAATTAAATGAAATACATTTGAAAAATGGCCGGCCCCGGGGCATAGGGTCCCCAGGGCCAAAAGTGGCCACAGGAGGGGGGGCTGCATCTTTCAGCTCACTACTGATCCTGAAAAGTAATTCTAAACATACTTACAGTAACTTGAATTTCCTTCCATAGGCTAACATGGACTGGTTTCACGTGGAAATTCTTCAAAGTGTGGAGTTTTGGAACTTTAAAAAATTCCTCAAAAATCAGCCGAACTACAAATTCCGGTTTACTCACCTGTTATCAGGAGAGACCTCAGTGCTGCATCTTTCAGCCCACTACTGATCCTGAAAAGTAATTCTAACCATACTTACAGTAACTTGAATCTCCTTCCATAGGCTAACAATGACTGGTTTCACTTGGAAATTCTTCTAAATGTGGAGTTTTGGAACTTTAAAAAATTCCTCTAAAATCAGCCGAACTACGAATTCCGATTTACTCACCTGTTATCGGGAGAGACCTCAGTGCTGCATCTTTCAGCTCACTACTGTTCCTGAAAAGTAATTTTAACAGTACTTACCAGTAACTTGAATTTCCTTCCATAGGATATCATTGCCTGCTATATAAAATATATATAAATTAAAAAAAATATGAAATCAAAAAAATTAATATTACAATTTCAATATTTAATTTTTTTCCAATTTATATTAAAAATATGTCATGTAATTTAAAAAAAATAATATCTAAAAATAAATACTTTAAAACAATGCAGTAAATCAGTATAAAAAATATAACAATTAATACATTTATAAATTATCATTTACAAAACCTTTGAAATTCCCTGAAAAAACCATAGGTTTCAGCCACGTTATAGTTTGGAATTAGCATTTAAAAAATCTCAGAAATTCACTGAAAAAACCATAGGTTTCACACATGTTATAGTTAGCTGGACATTTCACTCATGCAAAACCATTGAAATTCCCCCGTAATAGTTAGTTCAGCTAACTATAACTTGCGCGCCCGCAATGCACTGCTGATGACGTCACATATTACATCACTCATGACATGGTCAGTGACATCACTCATGACATCACTGATGACATCTCAAATGACATCATTTTGTCTCTAATCAGAAAGGCCCCAACCTCCCTTCACCATGTCTATAATGTGGCGCCGTATTAATATACACAAGTCAGCTACCTTGTGGCGTGCACAGCAGTATAACGGTGCCGAAGCTCACAACGGGTTGTCTGGAGGCTCGAGGCTGAAAGAAATAAACCGTGCCCTGCAAAGGCATACAGGCATACTACATATATTAACGAAGAGAGCACACGGTATAGCGGTAAATGAAAAAAGGTGGCATTAATGGCAAGCGTGCACTCGCGCACTAACTCGCCCTCAAGACAGTCATTAGGGGTCACGCAAACGGGAGAGGTGTTCTTGCCTGGGCCACATACCTTAATTACTTCGGCTCACTCACGTAGGAGGCGGCTTCCCGGAGTCCAACAGGATTCAACCTGACAAGAGGTTCAAACCTAACGAGTGTTTGTGGCCGCTATTTAATGATCCCGCGAGATCCACAAAGTTATCCAACTGCCCAGAAAGGGGTGGGACTTCAAACAGGGATGCAAACCCAGGTGGAACCAAAGATAAACAAAGGACAAAAACTATATATGCGACACTAAGGCCAGTTGTTGTTCATAGGTACTGCCGTGAAGGAGGTAGGGGGCATAAATCGTCCAAATTGTATACATTGTAAATGACTAGACCGAAGGATCAGTTTTAAATAAAAACGGTAACAAAATAAAAGTGCACAGAAGACATAATATGCCAAGAAGTAAAGGCAGTTACTTAGCATGTAAGCTGCCATAAAGAAAAGAAATACATCAATCTGCCCGTCTCGACGTGCTCAGAGCGGCTAGGAGAGGGGGTCACTAACCTTAGCAACTGGGGGCTTTACTCAATCCTCTAGAACCCACTGAATAGCCCAGATATTGGAGGTGGGGTACAAGACGCCCAACACCGAAAATCGCTGATTCGGCAGACAAAAAGGGGGAAAAAGCTGAGCTCCAAACGGCGATGGCCGGATAACACATACCGATTTAAACTATAAACCGATTTATGCACCCTAAAAGAGGAGGTCAGTAGGTGACAATACATACTCCCCTCGGGGGTAGGGAGGAAACTGACTATAGAAACAGAACCCCTAATCTGGGAGACGGAAACACACAATGATTCACGTAATGGCATTTTCCCGTGGGCAATGCACGTTGAGGCCATTACGAACAAAATTCAGAACAAAGATCCAAAAGACCTCTCTTTTCTTTCTTATGGAGGTGGAGTCTTTCCCAGGAACAGCGCGTACTTTTTCCAGAATTGACCACTTCAATTCAGATTCATCATGGTTTTTATCCAACCAATGCTGGACCAAGAGGGCACCAATCTTCCGAGTACGGATGTTCAACTTGTGCTCTCCGATTCTTAGTCTGCATTCATGACACGTTTCGCCAACGTATATGAGCCCACACGGGCAAAAGGTAATATAGATTACGTTGGACGAGCGGCAGTTACTCATTTCACATAGACTGACCGTTCGGTTATAGACCTCAAGATGTTGACCCACGATGGCGTTTGGGCAGGCTTGGCAAGTCCCACAACGATGGTTACCTGATATAGGGGCAGTACCATGGATAGATGTTTGGCGGGATTCAGTAGGGGTGGGCATTCTGCCACAGACTAGATGGTTCCTGAGGTTCTTGTTTCGCCTAAACGCAAAAAGAGGTTTAGGGATTTTGCCCTCACTCTCATCAATATTTAACATATACCAGAGGGAGTTGATGGTTTGTCTCACCTTATGGTTGATTGTGGAGTGTTTGGTGACGCAAACCAGCCTGTCAGGTGTGGCAGGAGTTCTTTCTTCAAACATGGACTCCCTGTTAAAATACCTCGCGTGTTTGAATGAGTCCCGGATCAATCTGTGTGGGTTTCCTCGGTCGGATAGTTTTTCCTTGAGGATATCGGCCTGCAAAAGGAAGTCTCTCATTTCAGAACAGTTCCTTCACAGGCGAAGGAACTGGCTGAAGGGAATACTATCCCGTTGGCATCGGGGTTGGAAACTCCCATATTGGAGGAGGGTGCTCCTAGCTGTTGGTTTTATGTACAGGGAGACCAGAAGTTCTCTGTTTGCATGTTCTATCCATACATCAAGGAATTCTATCTTAGAATTACTTGAATTGGCCGTAAATCTCAAATTGGTATCTGCTGCATTGATCCATACTACAAATTCATTCAAGGATGCCTGGTCTCCCTCCCAAATGCAAAAAATATCATCTATGAATCGAGACCTGGCTCGAATATTTTCAAAGAAAGAGGTCATCTCGTTGTGAATATTCATATCTTCAAACTGCCCCATATATAGGCATGCAACACTGGGGGCATAGGAGGCCCCCATGCTGACGCCTTGAATTTGATGAAAAAAGCTGTTATTGAATTCGTAATAGTTCTCCCCTAGAACTATCTTCAGACATTCAATTATAAAAGGGGCATTGGAGAGCTCACTCTCGGCCAGTACGATTTGTTGAAGGACCTGGATCGCTCCGTCTTGCGGGATATTAGTATAAAGAGATTCCAGGTCCATAGTGACCAGGAGCTCTTTGTCACTATCAAACGGCATTTCTTCAATTTTCGATATGAAATGTCCTGTATCCTTGACAAAGGATTGCAGTCTACTCACCAGCAGTTTTAAAAACCGATCAATGTACTTGGAGAGGGGCTCCGTGGCCGCGCCTATAGTGGACACGATGCGTCCTTGTTCGTTTTTGGCACCCCATAAATAATGGGCATGTGGGTGTGTTTAGGAGTTAGATATCCCGCTTCCTTGTGGCAAATGTGTCCATCGTCCACGGCTGCCTCAACTAGGGCTAAAATCCGCTGTTTCAATGTCTTTTCAGGGCTTCTCATAATTCTTTTGTAATGTCTGGTAGAAGAGAGAAGAGTGTTCATTTTATCGATATAGGAGGGGGTGTTACAAATAACAATGCCCCTCCCCTTATTGCATGGTTTAATGGTAAGCGATTGGTTCTCTCTCAGGGTTTTTAACGCCCTGTTTTCTTCAGACAGAAGGTTGTTAATGGGTTTAGGGACAAATTTGATAATTTTCTCAATTTTCGTGCATATTGCCTTCTCAAATATTCCAACCTCAGGGCCCAAAGTGTCTAGGCTCGGAGTAAAATTAGACGGAGGCTTCAAACCTGACACATTATCAGTGGAATCCGGAGATGGCCGAGTGAGGAAGAATTTTTTGAGACGTATTTTGCGAAAAAGTGAATGAAGATCTCTCATAAATTCAAATCTGTCAAACTTAACGGTGGGTAGAAAAGTCCCCTAGACAATAGTGTCATAGATTCGGGGGGATTGTGGATGCAGACAGGTTAAATATCGGGATGTTGTTTACGTTCTCCAGTTTTGCTGGTGTCTCGTTTGAATATATCTTTGGGGTTGCCCCTGACCTTGATGGAATGTCCTCATTTGCGATGTCCGGTTTCTGGGACGGTAGTTTCCCCTGCGATTTCCTAAAAATTATCCTGTCCGGATGACCTATCAAATGTATCCTGGTGGGGCAGGTAATTAGGATTATAATTGGGGTCATAATTAGGACATTCCTATCCATCTGTATCTGAGAAAGTGGTCACCCTTCGGTTGCCCCACCGAGGAGGGCCTTGGGCTTGGTCACCTCCTTCAGTTGTAGAATAAAAATTGGGAGCCAAAAATGGGTAAGCCCGTTCTTGTGAGAAAAGCCTGATGCCTTTTCTCAACTTCTCTGTCTTCCTCTTCAGGAGATATTCTGAAAAGGAGTCTAATTCAAAAAAGATATCCTCCAACTTTTTCTTTCCTAGTTCCCCTGGGTTGTCCTTTTTCAGTTTTTCTTCCAGTTCCTCAATTTCTTTGGGCCAGGATGGCCAGGACTTTTCGTGCCATTTCAATAATCAACATCATCCAATCTCTGGAGCATCTGTTGGAAATGAGCGCCCATTTCTCCAGAAAATGTCTGATTTCAACAAAGAGGCCCAGTATGTTCCTGACCCTTAGTCCAATTGGAATAATTCCCGCCTTAAGATAGTCCAACATAAAGTTGGCATGGCCTTCAGTTCTTTTGGATTTCTTTTTGAGATTGAGGAGTTTATTCCATTCTCCTTTGAGTCCTTTGGACAGCGTAAACTGTTTGTCACCTCCTATTGTGGCACCTATCATTCGGGCAAAATCCTCATCCGAGAACCCGAATGTTTTGATACTTTCCATTGCGGAGTGAAAAGTAGAAAAGGAAAATAGAAAAAGACACCGAAAGGTGGGATAAAATGTCACAACACAGTGGGATTGCTAAGACTTCTTCGGAGGCCATGGCTCCCTTTCTCTACTACTCTGCAAATGAGCTTCGTGGCAGATTACGGGATGGGGGACGAAGTCCAATTTAGTCCTGAGGGAGTTTGGGGTCCAAGAATCCCTCCTGGTACCTCCTGTAAGTCCTACAAAGCGAAATTCCTGAGCGATGGTTGGACGCCAGCACCCTTTCTCCACCACTTCTGCAAACGCGACTACTATTTAAAGTAGCATATTTCTGCACCTCTGATTTAGAGGTAGTTTTAATCCCCCTGCCCTAATATGTACTAGTGCGTTACAGAGGAGGTCATGCTAATCACAGGGGTACCCCGACGCATAGTGTTCCCTAGTGTATGTAGGTGTTTTCACTGTATTCTGCGGGGCATATTTACAATGTCTGGCGCATCTCTGCAAATCAGCAGGGATGCGCCTGAACCGATGTGTCACCCAATTCCCCCCTTGCGCCACCACAGATGCGTCTCATTTGCAATGCGGCACACCATGGTGCAAGAAGGGGCAGATGCATGACTCATCTTGTGGCGTAAGGGTGGCACATTGCTGCGGTCGCGTTACAAGCGCGACGCAACTTCAGCAATTCACAGGGGCCACCCATACTTAATGTGGTGCGTCACTCCTTACGCCTGCTTCAAGCAGGCGTAAGGGTTTGACGCAGCGGTGTTGTTAAACTGACTCAGTGAAATCTTGTTGATTTCACTGCGTCAGTTTTACGGTGCTTTCCTGAGAGGGAATGCCCACCCTGTGACAGAACACCCACATGAAACCTGACACAGGTTTCATGTGGCACAGTGCTTTACAACGTGACACATCTGCCTAGGTGCTACACGTTGTAAATAAGTCGCAACGTGGCGCATGATTTACGCTGCCGCTGCATCACAAAAGTGATGCAACGGCGGCGCAATTGTGTCGCAAGGGGCTTGTAAATCTGCCCCTAAGTGTCTTTTAGCATAGCACTGGCTCTAAGCCTGGTTAGTCAGAGTCAGTTACCACCAGTACCCGTCTGAAAAAGTTGTGGGCACAGGATGATTTTGCAAAAAGTCCTCTTTCTGCTCCTCTGTTGGTTCTTTCTGCACATGTCTTGATTCTTCCTGGACTTTTCTTCGTCTTTGTGGACTTCTGTTGCTTCTTTCTGCATTTCTTTTGCTTCTTTCTGTGCGGTTTTTCTTCTTTCTTCACATGTCCTACCTCTGTAGGCATAGTTAGAAACTAGCATTTAAAAAACCTTTGAAATTCACTGAAAAAAACCATAGGTTTCAGGCACGATATAGTTAGAAATTAGCATTTAAAAAATCTTAGAAATTCACGGAAAAAAAACATAGGTTTTAGGGAAAGTTATAGTTAGTTGGACATTAGTTGGACATTTCACTCGTACAAAACCAGAGAAATTCCCCCATTATAGTTATAGTTATTTCAGCTAACTATAACTCGCGCCCACGCAACGCACTGCTGATGACGTCACATATTACATCACTCATGACATGGTCAGTGACATCACTGCTGACATCTCAAATGATATCACTGATGACATCACGGATGACATCATCCATGTGATAATTTGATGCATCTTCTCACACCCTAATATACCCTTTGATATACCCACTCTAAATTACAGACTGCCATTCTCAAAACCACAGACACTCCAACACCAATAACAACATACCCACTCACTGAGTCTTAGGTTTACGCACACATCCACTCACTCACCCATACAGTCACTCATACTTATGGTCACTCCGTACAGGACTATCATATGCACTCATACACCTATATAGACACTCATACACCACCAAACATCCATAGAGGTACTCACACACATAGTCAGTCAAGCAAATAATTAATCACACTGCCATTTACTCACCTATACAGTTATACACACACCAGCTCACTTACACATAAAAATACTAGCACATTCTTACGCTCTTATACAATCACTGATACAAGCACACACTCATCCATACAGCCACTCTCACAATCACACACTCTCACATATAGCCATTTATATACTCCAACATACATATATACCCCCTTTCACATATGTAGTTACTTACACATGTACCTCTGAGACATACATTTACTCACTACCACACCCATACACACACTCACCCACCCATACAATCCTTCACAGATGTACTCTTGAAACCATGCACCCAGTGAATCACCCACTCACACATCTATGCACAGAGTCACACACACCCCATCCACACAAACACTCAGGCACCCATACAGATACTCAGACAACCAATCATTAACCCTTATAGACACTCATGTAGCTATTCACAAACCCATGCAGCCGCTTACACACGAACAGACTGACTGATACAGACATTCACAGAGTTTAGTCACTAACCCGTGCATTCAGTAAGATATGTTTAATCACTCACTTATAGAGTCAGTCACGCACCTACAAAATCATCCATTGATACACTTATATGCCCACTCATTCTACTCATGCCCACAGTGCGCACAGATCGGGGCCAGCAATGTTGACAAATATAGCGCATCTGGGACTTAGCGTGGTGCCTAGGCCGGAGTGCACACACAAGGCGAGTGGAGGGATGGGACTCGTCGACCCCTGCAAAAGCAGTACCACAACAATCTGGACCTCCCCTCGCCTCATGAACGTGAGACAACATCACTACGGTAAGGGGACAAAGCTGCTGCTTCAGACTGGTGCACATTGTGGATTCTGCAACCTCCTGTGCGCCCTACACCTACTCTGGCCCTGGCTGGGATGTGACAACAGCTTATAGCACCGCGTCGGATGGGGCCCTCATTGACTTAATTACGCACCTCTACTGCTGAGCACACTTGCTCCAGGACTGCAGAACCCTCTGAGATGGTGTCGGGCGGGGCCTTGCAGGCTGCTGGCGAAGCGAAGCGGTGGGCAAGAGCCTGCAGGGATCGCGGCCTCGCCCGGAGTTGAGTGGTGGCCTTGGTGGGGCCTGGCCCGGTGCGGCGGCGGTTGCGGGAATTGCCTGGAGCCGAGGAAGGGAAGCGGTGGCACGGCCCTCACCTGCATTCCTGAGGGAACGTGAACACCGGTGCCTATCAGGTCCTAGGGGGTTGACCTGAAGGGTGGGGATCTGCACCCGGAGATCGCTGCTGCCGGCTCTGGCGCCGAAAAGTGGCTGTCACGAGTTGTGGCCTACCACGGGAATGCGCAGGGCCCCCGGACGACCTGGTGGTGGGACGCAGGGAGAGGAGTGGAGCCGGAGGACACGAGGAGCAGTGGTGAGTAGCCTGAGCACGCTGCATTGTGGAGACACAGTCTGGGGGCAGCCCCCAAACTGAAGGAAGACTCTGGAAGCTGGCGGACCTGATAGCTACGGTACGGGTGAAATGAGGGGCCCAAGATCTGAAGGTAGACCGAGAGAGGAGACCCTGAGATGCCCCACCTGACTCCAAAATGGCGGCCATCCCTCCCATTTTCAGGTATGGCATGGGGGCACCCCAGAGACACCCTGAGAGGGGAAAGCATTAATAGCAGGGCCCTAGGAAGGGTCTTAACAATCATTGAAAAGGACCCGGTTGTGGGGACCCACAGGGGTTTTCACTCATTGCCTGACCATAAGATGGTCGCTAGGGGAGACTTTTCACCACGAGGAGCTCTGAACCTGGAGTCTGTCCCTTCCTCACTTCTCCACTCATCATCTTTGTCCCAGTGGCCAGCTGGGGAACGTTGCCCAAGGCTCTCCCCAGTAACACCAGGACCGATGTCTCTTCTGACCGTACCTCCCTCCTCCCCCTCCTCCCTACCCCCTACCCCTCTTGAGTCTTGACTTTGGATCACCTCCTGTTCCTCTCTCTATTCTGGTGGAACCGGAAATGCATACATGGTCGATTCCCGGTGGAGCTGCACCGACAGTTATAGGGGAGATTTGCTCCGGCACACCGCCATGGCCGTCACCTACCCAGCCGGATTTCTGGCATTTGTCTTGTTTCTTACCCGCCGCTGCTTTTGCTCTTTAATTGTTTTCCCTTTGAGACCTAGCTGTTTGGCCGATGCCCGGTCGTCACCTACCCAGCCGGACTTCGGGCAGACTCTCCTTCGTCTCTCCATTCTCTCTAAATCCTACCCCTTTACCCCTCCCCCTTACCCTTCTAAACTCCATTTATTTCTTCTTCTACACTCTTGAAATGTTTTTCTAGTAACTGATGTAATGTGTAGCTGGAGTAATTTTATAATTTCTGTGGAACCTTATGTAAAGTGCTCTGATACCTCCGGGTCTAGCCAGCGCTATATAAAACCTTTTAAATAAAATAAAAAATTCAATACGCCTATCCCTATATATATTAAACGTATTTAAACTTTACAGAAACACACAGTCACTGGATGATGTCATCAGTGATGTCACTGACCATGTCATGAGTGATGTCATATGTGATGTCATCAGCAGTGCATTGCGGGGGCGCAAGTCATAGTTAGCTGAACTAACAACAACGGGGGAATTTCTCTGGTTTTGTATACTATAACTTTCCCTTAAACCTATGGTTTTTTCAGTGAATATATATGTACATATATGTACATGTATATGTACATATTGTGGCTCCAGCCCTGTCATAGCAAACTGGGGTTTGGTTTTTGGAAGTGAGAGCAGGGAAACCTGCTCTCTCTTCCAAAAACCAAACCCGATTGCTTTTCCACACGGAGAGCTGCATGTTAGCAGCCCCCCATGTGGAAAAGCAATGCTGGCTCCCGAAGGATGCGGGTACCCGGCGAGACCATGGGGGCATTGGGGCTCCCCCCACTGTCCCCATCGTTGTGTATAGGCCTCAGGGGATGGGGTCCCCGGTGGGAATAGAAATTAGTGGTAGGAGGCAAATTTTTTTCACAGAAACATTCGGAGTCGCAACTCCAGCGCAGTGCCCAATGCGGCCCCTTAGTATGAACGCGCTGGGTGCGCGGCCCCCAACGCAGCCTGCTGGTGTGAACGCGCTGGATGCGCAACTCCAAAACGCGCTGCGTGCGTGACTTCAAGCAAAAAAAAACAAATGTTTTTTAAATATAAATCAAGCTTATATGTTTAGATCGTGGGTCGCTCTAAAAAGAGCCCTTGTGTTTATTGGGAGATTTTTCTACCTACAAGTAAGTTCCTATGCAGAGTCTAAAGTTGTTGAGAAAGACTCTGTTACCCTCATCTGGGAAATGTACACCATCTCTCCTGTAGATGCCATCCATATTAAACGCAGATTGTTGTTGTAAATTTACCCCATCCTATAATCTCTGAGGTAAGCAGAAACAGCTTTATTGACATGTTTCCTAGCTTTCTCAATTTGTGGACAAAATTGATTGGACCAGTTCCATTTCTGTCTTTGGCATATGTTAGAGTAGACAAAGGCAGTTTGGGGGAAAAGTAACATCAATTCTGCAAAGGTGTACTTCATTAGCATTTCCAGACCTACCCCAGTCAAAGTGCCTAGGTCATTGCCACCACAGTGCACAATTATGAGGTCAGGGTGTTGGAGATGCAAAAAGGATTTAACAAATGGCATCAATTGGTGCCACTTTAATCCTCTCTGTCCAATCCATTTAATGTCTACATTTTGCAAAGCTTGGTCTTTGTCAATACCTCTGCTTTCAGCATACCTTTTGCACCAGAAAATATAGCTGTGTCCCACATTTCACACTCTAAGCATCTTGAAGGGAAATCTGGATGCACTCAGAAGATGTCTGTAAGTGAAGTAGGCAGTTTATAAAATAAGATATTTCTAAAATGATGGACAAGATGCAGTTTAAAAAAAAAGAAGAAAAATGATTGGCTGATTGAGAACATTATACACTGAAAAATAGGTACATGTTTCTGTGTTTTAAAAGCATGTTTCTTATTGGTTACTAACGTTTTTGAAAGGTACATAAGATAAGATAAGCTTGTACTTTGGAAAGTCAAGCACACTTGCTGTTTAAATGTGTAACATTGTGTGTTGAACTTGTGACCTGTGTGTTCAGTTGTGTGTTCCATGAACTGTTACTATGGTAACAGGCATTAAGCAAAATGGTAGTAGGGTTGAAAATTATGTCAATTGGCAAGGGTTGAAATCTGTAACCAATAGAAATGTGTGTTAGCTTTTGAATTAATGTGGGAAGCAATGCATTTTTTTACAGGTAGTACATCCAGATTCATCAACAGCAATTCGGCTTGCAAAGGGCCAGATTCTGAGAATCTGGCCCTTTGTGAGCGCAATTTTTGCATTTGGGATTCATCATCCCAAATACAAAAATCGCAAAATGGGAAATCGCTAAATTACGAGGAATTGGATTTAAGGAATCTCTATTTGAGGTTCCTTAAATGCAATTCATGAACCATTTCAGAATTGCAAAATCGCAATATTTGGCCGCTATTTACCGCGAAGTCTGACTTCGTGGTAAATAGCGAAAACTTAGAAAAATGCACTTTAGTGCATTTTTCTAAGTTGTATGTTACACACACACATGTTCTATGGACATGTGTGTGCGCAACACCAGTGTAAATCACCATTTCAGGGGTGCTACAGGGTGTCCTTTGGACACCCCTGGCACCCTTGAAATTGCATCCTTATTTGCGATTAGCAAATTGCTAATCGCAAATAAGGAATGACTCCCCATTCATTCCTATGGGCCTTTGGGGAGTCATTCCTTATTTGCGATTAGCAATTTTCTAATCGCAAATAAGGAAGCTGTAGAAATCGCAATTATTTTTGCAATTTCTACATGAATCCCGTTTTGCGAGTCTTTAATAGCGATTCCTTAATAATCGCTATTAAGGACTCGCAAAACGGGACATTGATGAATCTGGCCGTTAGTGTGCAGAATGAGAGGGAAAGTTTGTAATTTTTTGGTTTTGCAAAGAGCAGTGCACTACATTCATTGTGTGCATTAGAACATCTGGTGTGTGATTCAGATATTTCATAATCTACAAATCAATTGGAAAGGTGATTTATTAATTTGTGAGTTGTACTATGTGGTGCCTTTGTTTTTAAACATGAAATATAATTTATAACATTTGAAGTTAGTCATATATTTTGTATTGAAGAAATATTTATTGCACTTTTTTGTAATGTGTTAAAATGTTGTTTAATATGCACTTTGCATAGTATTATGTGTGTTTTGGAATAGGGATTCTTGATTATGACTGATTTTTTTAATGTGTGCATATGTATATTGGTATTATACTGCATGATTTTAGGTGTTGATTTTAAATTGGAAATGTATATGTTGAGTTAAGGTATTAGTGATGAGAGTAGTTTTTATAAGTGTCTACAGAAGTATAGTTAAAATATGCGACATCATTTTTGGTATTTGGTTTCAAATTGAAGCTTGGATTGTGAATTTATGTGGTGAAGATAGAGTTCTTTATAGGCATACTCATGTATGTTTTTAGTGATATGGTGAGAATTATAGTAGAGAAATGTGTAAGGTTTGTGATTTGTATTTGGCTACATGTCATATTAAACATAGTTGTAGAAAGGTAATGTAGCATAAGAGATTTATGCAGTAGTTTTATTCTATAAAGAGTTTGTTTGCTTAGCAGTTATTACCTTGTAAGTAGTAAAACACTCCTCCAATCACCCATTGAGCACTATATACTAATTCTTTCAGTGTAGCAATACCAATGTACCTAAAAAATTATCTATGCACTGTGTTTGTGTACAGTGAAATGTGCACAATGCATGCAGTCCCCTAACTCCTTCCAGAGTACCGAGTCTCTCCTACTAAAGTCTTGCTTGTCTGGAATCACACTGTGAGTCTGTGTCCAGTCTTGGAGTCATCCTGACCGAAGCATGTGCGTATTTAATCTCTCTACAGACATATACGTGTTTTAAAACCTATCATGATGATAACTATTAGCAGTATGAGAACCCAGTCACTGTTTATGTACTTGGAGAATGCGGCAGGCATTCAGACAAGCAGTGGAACCGTCTAATGTGCACAATGTATGCGGTCCACTAACCCCTTCCAGATTACCGAGTCTCTCCTACTAAAGTCCAGGGAATAGTCTTGCCTGTCTGGGATCACACTGTGAGTTTGCGTCCAGTCTTAGAATCATCCTGACAGAAGCATGTGCTTATGTAATCTCTCTACAGATATATAAGTGTTTATACACTTATCCAGATGATAACTAGTCACTGTTTATGCACTTGGGGAATGTGCCAGGCATTCAGACAAGCAGTGCAACAGTCAAATGTGGGCAATGTATGCGGTCCCCTAACCCTTTCCAGACTACTGAGTCTCTCCTACTAAAGTCCAGAGAATAGTGTTGCCTGTCTGGAATCACACTGTGAGTCTGCGTCCAGTTTTAGAATCATCCACTGACAGAAGCATGTGCTTATTTAATCTCTCTGCAGACATATAAGTGCTTATAAACTGATGCCTAGGGGTGAACCTGCTGGGAGGTGAAGCAGTGTGATCCCACATTTGTTTCCTGTTTTAAAGGCTCCCTCGCGCCATTTAAGCTGACGAGCTCGTGGAGAGGCACCTGCACGCCTGGAGAGGTACAGTGACCCGAGAATACTTTGGCAGCCTGCTCAGCAACCCCATATATTCGAATTACTTAATCTCTACTGATGACGAATAACAATTCAGAAACACGTGTCTAGAGATGGCCAGCACTAATCAGCACCTACCTGGTGAAACACTCGAGAGACTTTGCAAGTACACACACTTGGCGAACTGCATTTACCATGATGCCTAGGGGCGAACCTGCTGTGATCCCACATTTGTTACCTGCTTATTTAATCTCTCTGCAGACATATAAGTGCTTATAAACATATCCAGATGATAACTATTAGCAGTATGAGAACCCAGTCACGGTTTATGTACTTGGAGAATGAGTCAGGCATTCAGACAAGCAGTGGAACAGTCAAATGTGCACAATGTATGCGATTCCCTAACCCCTTCCAGACGACTAAGTCTCTCCTACTAAAGTCCAGGGAATAGTCTTGCTTGTCTGGAATTACACTGTGACTCTGTGTCCAGTCTTAGAATCATTCTGACAGAAGCATGTCCTTATCTAATCTCTTTGCAGAAACATAAGCGCTTGTAAATTTATCTTGCTGTCAAGTACTAGCAGTCTGAGAACCCCGTCACTGTGTATGTATTAGGAGAATGACTTAGGCTTTCAGACAAGCAGTAGTACAGTCAAATGTGCACAAGGTATGCAGTCTCTTAATCCCTTGCAGACCACTGAGTTAGTCTTGGAAAAGTCCAGGGAATTGTTATCGTTCTCTGGAAACACACTGTGAGTCTGTATGTACTCCTACAATCTAATTTCTCTGCTGATACCTAAGCACTTATAATCTTATTGGGCTGTCAACTAGTAGTAGCCTGGGAATCCAGTCACTGTCTATGCTCTTGGGCAATGAGTCAGGCATTCACACCAGAAACGGTACACTTTGCTGTGAACTACTAGTACTCTAGGTACTCATTTACTGTGTATGCATTGGTAAAAATATTATTCATTGAAATAATTATTCAATTAGGACGTATGTACGTCAGTAAATTAATTGTGATTACAAAAGGAAGTGTTTAAATGGTTTTTATATACAATGTGTTTGTTTAGTAGAAAAAGGATATTTTCTAGATGTATTAAAATAATTTTATATATATTTATTTTTTACAGATATTGTTTATCATTATTGAAATAAACTTATCATGACTAAAAAATACAGAAAAGAGAAAAGAACAGAAAAAGGACTCTTTTTTGAAGAAAATTCAACAACAAGTATTGGATGACCAACAGCATGTGGGGAAAAAGAATAACTCTTCCGGTAAGAGAACACAAGAATTTATTAAAAAAATTCGAAGTCTAGAAACAGTGTGCAGGTTGTGGAAAGTATAAAGAATGCTTCAACCAGAAAAAAGAATATGAATAAAAAAATGTAAAAAATGGGAAATTACATTCAAAAGAAACAATATATGGTTAAAGGAGGCAGAGTCAGTACAAACAAATAAGAAAAAAGATGTTTTACCATAAAATTGTCTTTAATTTGTTGAAACATGTGAAGAGATACAAAAAAAGAGCACCATTTTATAAAAAGAAAAAGAAATTGGAATTATCGTTGAGAAGGCTTTTGAATGAAAAAGGAAATTATTCATTTTAGTTTTAAACAGAATTCGATCACTAGATAAACAAATCAATTTTATGAAGGCCAAAAGTAAGAAGGACAACCATTTTACCACTGGTATCAACTAAAAGCTATAAAGTATTGGTCTGAAAATAACTCTCTTCGTTAAAGAAAGGCTCTGAACTTGAACTGTGTTTCCATTCACCCAAAAAAATATCACAAACATTAGTTCAGTTAACATATTTGTTGGTAGAGAATTGCTTTGATTAGGGTTCTGATCAGCATATTTGTAAATATTGTTATAACAAATTCGATGAGAATAAAATGCCTGCTAGAGCTGTCCATAATAATCTAGATTTGGTAACTATTCCTCCAGAACTGATAGATTTAAATACGTATGAGTCTATTCTGATTCAATGTGTGCACCCATTTCAGGGTATTGTTCGTATGGAGCCTAAAACAGGTAAATTGCCTCCTACAGATTTACAGAGAGGATTAAAAGGAAGAGTTGTATATTTACTTCTAGATTTAAAGAAAAATATTGAAAATATTGGTGTTGAGAATGTAGAAAGTGAACCACTAGTTATTCTAGTTAATGGTGTTCCTACTAAGAGTAAGAAAATATGGCAAGAATTAGTGGATGTTAGGAAAGTGCAAAAGGCAACATTATATTTGATAAAAAAACAATGATTACTTCAAAAATGTGTATGTGGAACAAGAAGAAATACTATTAGCAGATGACAGTGAAACGTCAAGTGGTCAAATTGAAAAAGTGGACATGTCCAAAAGTGAAGAAATCTATGAACATTATAGTGTACATCCACTTCATTCGAAATAAGTGCTGGGGAATTCTATTGAATGTTTCCAAATGAAGAAAGCAAAGGGGACTCCCATGAGTGTGTGGGATAAAAGTTTCAAAGCTCGTTGTTTTCTGCAACTGTTCCCAACTGGTAAAGGTGGACGATATGATGAACGATCAGTGCAGATTCCTGCATCTGAATATCGGACAACAAGATTGTATGCAGAAGATCCAAGATTTTAACAATGTATCCCATACATATTTCATCTTTTGTTTGAGAGTGACTTGTCTGGACTTTCATATGCAGTTAATCACATATTAAAAACAGGAGTAAATCTTCAAAATGTTTCTGTAAAGGAATTTATGGATAAAGTACATCAGAGAGACGATCATTTAGAATCTCAGCTGATTAATTTGATGGCATGTAAGCGTAGTACTAATGAGTATTGGTGCCGTCGTCATAGAGAACTTAAATGTATTCTAAGGAACTCCTACATGGTTTGTTACCCTAAGCTGTGCTGAATAGGCTTGGGATGATTTACTTGAATTTCTTAGAGAAGCAAATTCAAATATAAAACATATTGAATACTAAACACCTGGAGAAAGATTTGTGCTCTTTGGATCCTGTTAATGTATGCAGATATTTCAATCATAGGTTTGAAGCTATGATGTCTTTTATCTGCAATAAAAAGAATCCTCCTATTGGAGAAGTTGTGGATTTCTTTTGGAGAAAGGAGTATCAAGCTAGAGGTGCTCCTCACATTCATATGCTGTTATGGAACAAGGATGCACCCAAATTTGGAACTGATTCAGATGACACTGTTTTGTCTTTTATTGAAGAATATGTCACATGTGCTATAGCAAAAAGAACAGAAGAAAACACCTTAAAGCAACAAGTCTTACGATTCCAAAGTCATCATTGTGGCAAATACTGTCGACGAAAGTACAAGTCTAAGGAAAAGTTTTATATCAAATGTCATTTTGGATTTCCACGTCCAGTAATGTCCAAAGAAAGAGCAAACTGTTTCATGTCAGCTGTGAGACATACCCTTGCTAGAAAATCTCCTAAAAATACATACAATTTGAGAAGAAGTGAAGAATCAAAGTATATCAATGATTATTGGAGAGGAGTTGGACTAACGGCTAGGGCGCTCGACCTCGGACCTGGGGAACTGGGTTCGAGTCTCGGTAACGACGCCAAAACCTCCTGTGATCCTGGGCAAATCACTTAATCTCCCCTTGCCTAAAAATGAATGTGTGCCCGTCCTCATGTAACGTAACTGGTGCTATTTAAAGCGCTCTGATACCTGATTCTGTTTGGGTCTAGTTCGCGCTATATACAACTCTGCAAAAAAAAAAAATTATAATCCTGTTATTTTCTCAATGTAGAATGCTAATATGGATATTCACTATGTTGCGGATAATTCCATTGCTGTTGCCCGGTATGTGACATCCTACATAACAAAATCGGAAAAGACGGAGTTGAAAGAAATGTAGGAAGAAATTGCTCACGAGAAGAGTCTTAGTAAGAAATTGTACTGTTTCAGTTTGAAGATGTTATCTCATCGAGAAGTTAGAGCGTATGAATGCTCAGATCGGTTATCATCTGCAAGTTTATACTCAAAATCTAGCAGAATAATTTGGGTGAGTCTAAGTCTTGCTGCAACGCGAAATCGAGTACTTAAATCTGTACAAGAAATTTTATATTTAGCAGAAAAAGAACTGGAAAGTACAGATATTGTCAAAACAAACATGTTGGACACATTATCCAAATAGAAGTCATCATCTTGAGAACATATGTCTTTATGAAGTGCTGCAATATTACACTTTTAAACGGAATAATACAGAAAACATCAATGGTGGGAAATATGCGGTGATTGGTTCCGAAGAATGTTTGGTGAAACAAAGGAAAGGAAATTTGATTAATCACATAAAACTGAGTTGTGATACTCGAGATAAAAGGGAATTTTACTATTTAGCACTTTTGTAACTCTTCAAACTGTAGCGTACATAATTGGAATTACTTGGAGATTTTCAGAGCTATGAAGAGTCCTTCAATGCATGTAAAAATACCATAGAATGTGCAGTTTTGGGAAATAATTTGAAAATGTTGAATGATGAAATTGATCAAGAAGCTACTATTGCAGCTGAGATTGCTAGAGACAGTTCTCAAGGCATTCAAAGTTCTGCTCCACTGAGTCAAGATCCACAAGGACAACCAATTCTTGAAAATGAAGCGGCAATCTCGATGAATGAAGTGGAAACAGCAATGCATCAAGCTCAAGAAGAAATTATGGACTTAGGAAACTTGGAAGAACAACTGAATATTGAACGGAAAGAAATATATCAGCAAGTGAGACAACGGATTGATCATGGATTTCTTCATGAGAAGAAAGAATGCACATGCACATCATTAGAACCTAGCCAAATGTATGTCAGTGGTCAAGCTGGAACAGGAAAACGTTTCTTAATTAAAGTATTGACAGTTATCTACAGAAAACAACTGACCCACATTCGTCTTGTGTTGTAACTGCTTCAACTGGGTTGGCAGCACACAACATTAAAGGAATTACATAACATTGTTTACTTATGCTACCTGTAGAGCATGAAAATATATTGGAATATAACCAACTATCTGGAGAAGCTTGCTATGAAGGTTCAAGAGTGCTAAAGAAAATGAAACTTCTAATTATTGATGAGGGGAGCATGGTCTCAAACTTAATGCTTGCTTTTGTGCATTTAAGAATGCAGCAAATTCTTAAAACAGAATACGATGTCTTATTTGGAGCAAAACATCTGATAGTTTTTGGGGATCTACTGTAACTTACTCCTATAAAAGGACAACCAGTATTTAAAACACTTGTACATGAAGACACCAAAAAGTCTTTGGGAAGTGTTGGAAACATTAACATTTGGTCATATTTTGAATACAAAGAACTCATAAAAAATATGAGACAGGCAAATGATGTTGATTATGAAACTATTCTTCAAGATATAAGAATTGGAATACTGACAGAACGTGGCAAAAAAGCTTTGCAAAATCGACTACTTACAAACTTGTTTCCAAATGAAAATATAGTTCCTAAAAAAATATATTAAAAAATTGCAGAAAATAAATCTATAATCTGCTTAATGCCAACACTTCGTGAATGTTCTATATTCAGTGAAGAACTTTTGAAGTTAGAAAAAAAAGAAATTATCAAAATGGAAGCCATTGATAAAATAGAGCATGAAGGAATCACTATTATTTTGACGGAAAAATTGAAAACAAAATTGGATTCTTTAGAAAAATCTATATCTGAAACTGCAGGTTTAGGAAAGAATTTATGTGTATGTGTAAACTGTCGGGTAATTTTAAGGCATAATTTAGATGTGGAAAAAGGTTTAGTAAATGGAGCAATGGGTAAAGTTGTTGATTTTGTTAATTATCAAAATAGAGATGGAATAACATTTTTGAAAATCAAATTTGATCAGTTTGAAGAAGTAAAATAAATTGGTCATTGTTCAGTTCGTTTTTTGCTAGTTAAAGATTTATATGTTCATAGAAAACAATTTCCTGTTTCTCTGGCATATGCAGTGACTATTCATAAATCTCAAGGTTTAAGTGTAGATAATGCTTTGGTAAATATTGGAAATACCATTTTTAAAGAGGGTATGGCATATGTTGCTTTGTTCCGGGTCAGAACTTTATGTGGATTGTATTTGATTGATTTTGATGAAGGAAAGATTATTGCAGATGCAAACTGTGTAAAAGAGTATAATCGTTTAAGAAGAGTGTATGCTCCCAATTTAGGTGAATATCCTATAAATGAAAAGCGTGTAGTAGGTTGAAAAAGAAGATATGAGAATATCTGTAGTGAAGTTATAGAGAAGGAAAAAAATCAAGATAATGTTGAGATTGCAAAGAAAAAGAAAAAGGACACTTTTGAAGAGATTGTAGGGTATCACTTAGAAAATAGTTCAGGTATCAACTGCTATGCTAATGTAGTGGTAAATGCTTTTTTTATAAGGTTTGCAATAGCAAATTATGGAGAATCGTGAAAAAAGATGTTGTTCCTTGTTGCATTGAATTTATGAAGAATTGAGAAGTGATAAAAGGAAAATAGAAAGTGTTTCTGATATGATATTCGTAATCTTTTGGATATATGTTCTGGTTCTACACAATTTACACAGAATATTCAACAAGATGCTCAGGAATTTTTAATGTATATGCTTGCAGTATTGCGAAAGGAAGGAATGGAAATTGAAAATCTTTTTGGCCCTCGTTATAAATGGGAACATGAATGTGAAAATTATATGTTTACATCTAGCACTAACATAGACACTGAAAAATTCATATATTTGACATTACCAGACTGTAAAAGAGGGTCTTTCAACAAACTAGGTAAAGCAGCAAATCAAAACATGGAGTGTAGCCAATGCAAATCAGAAATGTTATCAACATTATTTATAGAAAGATTTGGACAATATATAATTTTAACGATACAACGCTGTACAGCAGATGGAAGAAAATTGGAAACTTTAATTATACATTTTGTAGCAAGTCAACTTTCAATATCAATAAGAACTTTTGTAGCAGTAGCAATTATTTTCCACGATGGTCCTACAACATCTGGACATTACACTGTCTATTTAAAATGCAATAAAGGACGGACATATTGTAATGATGCACATTTGGTTTTTAAACATCGTTTGCCTTATGAATTACCAAATTCCTTCCTAATATTTTTAAAGCCAAAGTTTTAAGAATACAATTCGACCTAATAGGAATATGTTAAATGTATTAATATGATTACTATTGGACAATTTCAGTATAAAGGATTTCAGGAATACCATTTGGCCTAGAGGAAAGGTATTAATTTCAATTAAGGACTTTTTCTTGGATATTCTCACAGCATAAATTTTTAAAGAAAATCATTTAAAGTATATGGCATTATAAAGAATTGTTTATTGAATTATTATTTCAGTTATTTCATATTGAAGTAAGAAAATTATCTTAGAAAGAAACATTTTATATATGTGTGATTTATATTATACGGTATGTTATTGAGGATGTTATTTTCATGGAATGTTGAAAGATAGTTGACTATATTGAAAATATTATTGACACAGATTTTTTTTTTTTTTAAACAATCTTATTGATTGTTGTTTTTTGCCCACTGTTATGTGATGAGTCACATTGAATTTACTGTCTGTAGTGAAATTCAATATATTCTGAGAACAGCAAAAAAGGCAAACTAAATAATTCATATAATGTTAAAATTATGTTGTGTTGTAAAAAATATAATATTGTATATTATAACTATATTTTTTCTTCTCTTTCACAGATCCTAATTATAAAGTACGATACTTTAAGAAATTTTAATTGTAAAAAGAAGTAAAAAAAGAGTTAAGCATTTTTTGATATACACTACTGACAAGGTAAGATTAAGAAATGCAAAGACTATCAATGCACTACTACATTCAGCTGTGCACTATATATATATATATATATATATATATATATATATATATATATATATATATAACATCTAACCAACTACTAAGTAAAGTAGTACCAATGCAAAGTAGGAATCCTCCAGTCTGTTCCATGCACTTCTCCATTCACCCATCCAGCACTATCTATCTATCCTATCACTCCGCCAATACCTAAGCACTTATACATTCAACATGTACTCTCTTTGCAGCATTGAAATTATTGTAGTTACTAGTCATGTACCTAAGAAATGGCCTAGCCAGCAAAACTAGTCCAGTTATAATATTCTGAGCACTATGCATGCAAACCTCTAATCAGGTACATAACATCGATACATTCTTTTAAAAACTCAGTTGCTACCTATGCTGTCTAGGGATCCTGCAGTCTGTCCTATGCATTTCTCAAATCACCTATCCAGCACTATCTACTTATCATATCACTCCACCAATACGTAAGCACTTATAAATTCACTATACACTCTGTTTGTAATACTGTAATTATTCTAGTTACTAGTCATGAACTTACGGAATGGCCTAGAAACGAACACAAGTACAGCTATAATATTCTTTGCATTATCCAAGCAGACCTCTACTCATGCAGTGTAGGGATCGTCCAGTCTGTCCCATGCACTTTTTTTATCACTTATCTACCACTATCTACTTATCCTATCACTTCATCAATACGTAAGCACTTATAAGTTAAGTGTCCACTCTGTTTGCAGCACTATCATCATTCCAGTTAGTAATGGTATTCTTATAAAATAACCTAGGCACCAACACAAGTACAGATACAGTATTCTGTGTATAAACCCTACAAATCTCTAAACAGATACATATTTTTAATCCACTCCATTAAGTACTGAAGTACAACCTATGCAGTGTAGGATCACTCCTGTCACTCTCTTGCCATTCTTCAATCGCCCACCCAGCACCATGTTCTTATTGTATCAGTCTACCAATACCTAAGCACTTATGGGGCAGATTTACAAGCACTCTGTACCACCAGTACGTCACCTTTTGTAACGTAGTGATGTCGCCAGACACTCCTTCATATTTACAAGGAAAGGAAAAGTCACCCCGAGTAGTGTTTTTTAGGTCTCGTCCTATTAATCGCGCAAGCGATAATAGGACGAGAGTATAGAGGCTCATCCAAGCTCTGAAACCATCACGGATTACGTCGAGTGCATGTGCTCATGCATGCGCTTTTTACCATTTGCTCCCGAGCCGCCTGCATCTGAGAGCTTCACTTCAAAGGCATCCAGTCCCCCGCCCCCTGCTTCACACTTTTCACGGCCGCCAGGCCGTGTCTCGCATTTCTCCTTCCCCCGCCCCCCTGCTTCACACTTTTCACGGCCACCAGGTCGTGTCTCGCATTTCTCCTCCCCCCCCACAGCAATGCCAAGAGCTTGTTTGTTCTTGTTTGTATTGCCGTGCGATCCCAGCCCTGCCTGCTTTCTTGACGGTACTAGCGAAGGCTTAGGTAGGTCACATTTGTCCTTTGTCACCTTTCTTACAGTTACCGCAGATTTGTCCTCATGTTTTATTCACGCATCTAACCCATGGCGATCAGCTCTCGAAGTGGTCGCTCTCGCATTAGAATAAGAGGCTGATCGAAGCTTTTTGCATGCCAGGTAACCTGACACCTTTGCTGCTTCTAAACTTGAGGAGAAAAAAAAAGCATAACTGGGCGCCTTGAAACATAAAATCTGAGCTTCGAGCACTGGAGTGCTGCGCTCATTGTACTCCGTTAATTGCATTTCTCTACATACGAAATAACTGAAATCCGTATACGATACATTTTAAAGGCACTACATCTCCCAGCTGCCTCCAGGCTGGTTGCCTACAAACATTAACAATAGAATTCCTCTCCGTGCTTCCTTCAGCGTTTTCTTTTCTTTTTACAAGCCCGCAAGTGAAACCGCCCATATTTTCAAATCCAAAACGTTTTTCTTGTATTTAAAGTTGTTGTGACAGTGCAAGTGCATATCCATAAAGATGCGCGTGAAGCGTACCTTGCCAGTGATGGGAAACATGCCATTCGGTTTATAACAGAGAACGCGAGGCAAGCCTGTCAAAACATTTGTAAAACCATATTTCATGAGCGCTGCGTTTCATGCACAGCGTGCGGGAGCGAAACAAAGGGTCCCTCTGCCAGCTAGCAGCTTCGCCTCAAAGTCTGGGGGGAGTGATATTCATCTCCGCACTGTGCCCCCCTCTGGCATCCTACTGGCTGTGGGAGGCGGCCGAATCCCACATTCCTTTACTATGTGCTTATTGGTCAATCGCAGTGTGCGGCCTATTCCAGGTGTTGACTAACAGTGACGTTTAATGTCGTCTAAGTTAGTGCCAGTGCATCTTCTCTGAGGTTTCTCATCCTTCACCTGGCTTAAAAATGTCAATAAACACCTCCTAGTCACTTGGAAACAAGGAGACCGAATTAAAGTTGGTTCCATGTTTCAAGTTTATTATATTTGTTTGTTTAGCCTTTAGCGGCAAAAAAAACCCAGTAAAAAACATTTCTAAAATGAGAACACGTTTTCAACATTATCCGAAATACTTACCCAGTTAAAAGGACAGACCACTATCTCCACACAGTTAATTATTTATTTCACAAAATGATATACCGATATGCATCTGCAATTTCAAACTGCTAATAACAGTGGTTTCCACTGTTCTTTCACTGCTTCACAAAACAGAGCGTTTAAAGGATTGGCCAGCTGTCCAGCACAGAGGATATTTTTTCCAAGTTTATCTTCTTCCAAGGTTACCTGACTTTTACTAAGGGTAGGGTGACCAGACGTCCCAGTTTTTCATGGACTGCCCTGTTGCCCCTACAGTTTTTGCTGCAAACAAGACACGTCCCAGCTTTTGAGAGAGAATTGGGTGAGTGTGCACATTAATCACAATGTAGGGTTGGGCTCTCTCTCCACACCAGGAACCAATTTCGGGTTGTTAAGAATCTCCCACTGTGCTCCCATGCCTCACTTATGCAGCACAGAAGGATTTAACGAGGAGTGAACCTGTGTCCAGTCACCCAAGCAGCCCTGCCAAGTTCCCCAGGTTCATGTGTGATGTGCTGCTCAAGTCTAGATTCTATCTGTGCATTCTGGGACTTGTACTCTTGTTGTGTCCATTATAAAACAGGAGTACAAGTCCCAGCTTATAATATATCAGGTATTGTAATGCAAGATCCATCCATACAGCTTTCATTATATATTGATATCGGTGAGGAACCATACAAGTACTTGACGGACATTCATTTTCCTCGTTTATTAAGCTCTCAACTCTTTTTTGCAGCTCGGAGTCCTTTGAACCTGAAGCCCTTCATCACATTTAAATTGAGTGTAGGTGTAATCAAACCAAGGAGCATGTGGCTGACTCTAGATGTATTTGACATGCATGCGTTCTTTGCAAAAAGTAATTCTGCTGGTGTTGGATCCCCAGCATTGGCAAAGCCAAATGTCTGGTTTTACCATGCTGCACAGCATTTGTGTTTGCCCCTGTTTGTATGCATTAGCACAATAAAGCCAGACCTAGTTTGTGCCTTTGTGCCCTCTGTTAGACTCGGTTTTTGTGCCTTTCTGCCCTCTGTTAGACTCTTTTTTGGTGCCTTTCTGCCCCTATTAGACTCGTTTTTTGTGCCCTTTTGCCCTCTGTTAGACTCGTTTTTCCCTTGTTTTTCTGCCCTTCTGCCATTTGTTAGACTCGTTTTTTTGTGCCTTTCTGCCCTCTGCATCACCACATCATCACTCAGAGCTACCCCAGCATCATTCAGCACCACCACATTATAACTCAGCACCACCACATTATCACTCAGCACCACCACATCATCACTCAGCACCACCACAGCGCCACCCCAGCATCACTCAGCACCACCCCAGCATCACTCAGCGCCACCACAGGATCACTCAGCACCACCACAGCATCACTCAGCACCACCACATTATCACTCAGCACCACCACTCAGCACCACCACAGCACCACTCAGCACCACCACAGCATCACTCAGCACCACCACAGCATCACTCAGCACCACCACAGCACCACTCAGCACCACCACAGCATCACTGAGCGCCACCCCAGCATCACTCCGTACCACCACAGCACCACTCAGCACCACCACAGCACCACTCAGCACCACCACAGCATCACTCAGTGGCACCCCAGCATCACTCAGCAGCACCACAGCACCACTCAGCACCACCACATTATCACTCAGCACCACCACATTATCACTCAGCACCACCACAGCACCACTCAGCACCACCACAGCACCAGCAACACCACAGCACCACCACAGCACCCCTCAGCACCAACACAGCACCACTCAGCACCACCACAGCACCACTCAGCACCACCACATTATCACTCAGCACCACCACATCATCACTCAGTTCCACCACATTATCACTCAGCACCACCACAGCACCACCCGGCGCCACCCCAGCATCACTCAGCACCACCCCAGCATCACTCAGCGCCACCACAGCATCACTCAGTGCCACCACAGCATCACTCAGCACCACCACATTATCACTCAGCACCACCACTCAGCCGCACCAGAGCACCACTCAGCACCACCACAGCATCACTCAGTACCACCACAGCATTATTCAGCACCATCACAACACCACCACAGCATCACTCAGCGCCACCCCAGCATCACTCAGCACCACCACAGCACCACTCAGCACCACCACAGCATCACTCAGCGCCACCCCAGCATCCCTCAGCACCACCACAGCACCACTCAGCACCACCATATTATCACTCAGCACCACCACATTATCACTCAGCACCACCACATTATCACTCAGCACCACCACAGCACCACTCAGCACCACCACAGCACCACTCAGCTCAGCGCCAACGAAGCGCCACTCAGCATCACCACAGCATCACTCAGCACCACCACAGCACCACTCACCACTACCACATTATCACTCAGCACCACCACAGCACCACTCAGCACCACTCAGCACCACCACAGCATCGCTCAGCACCACCACAGCATCACTCAGCACCACCACACCACCACTCAGCACCACCACAGCATCACTCAGTGCCACCCCAGCATCACTCAGCACCACCACAGCACCACTCAGCACCACCAAAGCACCACTAAGCACCACCACAGCATCACTCAATGCCACCCCAGCATCACCCAGCACCACCACAGCACCACTCAGCACCACCACATTATCACTCAGCACCACCACATTATCACTCAGCACCACCACATTATCACTCAGCACCACCACAGCACCACTCAGCACCACGACAGCACCACTCAGCACCAACACAGCACCACTCAGCACCACCACATTATCACTCAGCACCACCACATTATCACTCAGCACCACCCAGTGCCACCCCAGCATCACTCAGCGCCACCCCAGCACCACTCAGCGACACCACAGCGTCACTCAGCGCCACCACAGCATCACTCAGCACCACCACATTATCACTCAGCACTACCACTAAGCACCACCACAGCACCACTCAGCACCACCACAGCATGACTCAGCACCACCACAGCATCACTCAGCACCACCACAGCACCACTCAGCACCACCACAGCATCACTCAGCGCCACCCCAGCATCACTCAGCACCACCACAGCACCACTCAGCACCACCACAGCACCACTCAGCACCACCACAGCATCACTCAGCACCACCCCAGCATCCCTCAGCACCACCACAGAACCCCTCAGCACCACCACAGCACCACTCAGCACCAACAAAGCACCAGTCAGCATCACCACAGCACCACTCAGCACCACCACAGCACCACTCAGCACTACCACATTATCACTCAGCACCACCACAGCTCCACTCAGCACCACTCAGCACCACCACATCACCACACAGCACCACCACATTATCACTCAACACCACCACATTATCACTCAGCACCACCACAGCACCACTCAGCACCACCACAGCATCATTCAGCACCACCACAGCATCACTCAGCACCACCACAGCACCACTCAGCACCACCACAGCATCGCTTAGCGCCACCCCAGCATCACTCAGCACCACCACAGCACCACTGAGCACCACCACAGCACCACTCAGCACCACCACAGCATCACTCAGCACCACCCCAGCATCCCTCAGCAGCACCACAGCACCACTCAGCGCCACCACATTATCACTCAGCACCACCACATTATCACTCAGCACCACCACATTATCACTCAGCACCACCACAGCACCACTCAGCACCACCACAGCACCACACAGCACCACCACAGCACCACTCGGCACTACCACATTATCACTCAGCACCACCACAGCACCACTCAGCACCACCGCAGCACCACTCAGCACCAACACAGCACCACTCAGCACCACCACAGCACCACTCAGCACCACCACATTATCACTCAGCAGCACCACATTATCACTCAGCACCACCACAGCACCACCCAGCACCACCCAGCGCCACCCCAGCATCACTCAGCGCCACCCCAGCATCACTCAGCGCCACCACAGCGTCACTCAGCGCCACCACAGCATCACTCAGCACCACCACATTATCACTCAGCACCACCACTCAGCACCACCACAGCACCACTCAGCACCACCATAGCATCACTCAGCACCACCACAGCATCACTCAGCACCACCACAGCACCACTCAGCACCACCACAGCATCACTCAGCGCCACCCCAGCATCACTCAGCACCACCACAGCACCACTCAGCACCACCACAGCACCACTCAGCACCACCACAGCATCACTCAGCACCACCACAGCATCCCTCAGCACCACCACAGCACCCCTCAGCACCACCATAGCACCACTCAG
Organism: Lissotriton helveticus; assembly: GCF_964261635.1. Taxonomy (NCBI): domain Eukaryota; kingdom Metazoa; phylum Chordata; class Amphibia; order Caudata; family Salamandridae; genus Lissotriton; species Lissotriton helveticus. The sequence goes on along the minus strand of NC_136061.1, from coordinate 1,824,779,463 downwards.
CACCAACAAAGCACCAGTCAGCATTACCACAGCTCCACTCAGCACCACTCAGCACCACCACAGCACCACTCAGCCCCACCACATTATCACTCAGCACCACCACATTATCACTCAGCACCACCACAGCACCACTCAGCACCACCAGAGCACCACTCAGCACCAACACAGCACCACTTAGCACCACCACAGCACCACTCAGCACCAGCACATTATCACTCAGCATCACCACATTATCACTCAGCACCACCACATTATCACTCAGCACCACCACAGCACCACCCAGCACCACCCAGCGCCACCCCAGCATCACTCAGCGCCACCCCAGCATCACTCATCGCCACCACAGCGTCACTCAGCGCGACCACAGCATCACTCAGCACCACCACATTATCATTCAGCACCACCACTCAGCACCACCACAGCACCACTCAGCACCACCACAGCATCACTCAGCACCACTACAGCATCACTCAGCACCACCACAGCACCACTCAGCACCACCACAGCATCACTCAGCGCCACCCCAGCATCCCTCAGCACCACCACAGCACCCCTCAGCACCACCACAGCACCACAGCACCACTCAGCACTACCACATTATCACTCAGCACCACCACAGCTCCACTCAGCACCACTCAGCACCACCACAGCACCACTCAGCACCACCACATTATCACTCAGCACCACCACATTATCACTCAGCACCACCACAGCACCACTCAGCACCACCACAGCACCACCCATCACCAACCAGCGCCACCCCAGCATCACTCAGCGCCACCCCAGCATCACTCAGCGCCACCACAGCGTCACTCAGCGCGACCACAGCATCACTCAGCACCACCACAATATCACTCAGCACCACCACTCAGCACCACCACAGCACCACTCAGCACCACCACAGCATCACTCAGCGCCACCCCAGCATCCCTCAGCACCACCACAGCACCCCTCAGCACCACCACAGCACCACAGCACCACTCAGCACTACCACATTATCACTCAGCACCACCACAGCTCCACTCAGCACCACTCAGCACCACCACAGCACCACTCAGCACCACCACATTATCACTCAGCACCACCACATTATCACTCAGCACCACCACAGCACCACTCAGCACCACCACAGCACCACCCATCACCACCCAGCGCCACCCCAGCATCACTCAGCACCACCACAGCATCACTCAGCACCACCACACCACCACTCAGCACCACCACAGCATCACTCAGTGCCACCCCAGCATCACTCAGCACCACCACAGCACCACTCAGCACCACCACAGCACCACTCAGCACCACAACAGCATCACTCAATGCCACCCCAGCATCACCCAGCACCACCACAGCACCACTCAGCACCACCACATTATCACTCAGCACCACCACATTATCACTCAGCACCACCACATTATCACTCAGCACCACCACAGCACCACTCAGCACCACCACAGCACCACTCAGCACCAACACAGCACCACTCAGCACCACCACATTATCACTCAGCACCACCACATTATCACTCAGCACCACCACAGCACCACCCAGTGCCACCCCAGCATCACTCAGCGCCACCCCAGCACCACTCAGCGACACCACAGCGTCACTCAGCGCCACCACAGCATCACTCAGCACCACCACATTATCACTCAGCACTACCACTAAGCACCACCACAGCACCACTCAGCACCACCACAGCATGACTCAGCACCACCACAGCATCACTCAGCACCACCACAGCACCACTCAGCACCACCACAGCATCACTCAGCGCCACCCCAGCATCACTCAGCACCACCACAGCACCACTCAGCACCACCACAGCACCACTCAGCACCACCACAGCATCACTCAGCACCACCCCAGCATCCCTCAGCACCACCACAGAACCCCTCAGCACCACCACAGCACCACTCAGCACCAACAAAGCACCAGTCAGCATCACCACAGCACCACTCAGCACCACCACAGCACCACTCAGCACTACCACATTATCACTCAGCACCACCACAGCTCCACTCAGCACCACTCAGCACCACCACAGCACCACACAGCACCACCACATTATCACTCAACACCACCACATTATCACTCAGCACCACCACAGCACCACTCAGCACCACCACAGCATCATTCAGCACCACCACAGCATCACTCAGCACCACCACAGCACCACTCAGCACCACCACAGCATCGCTTAGCGCCACCCCAGCATCACTCAGCACCACCACAGCACCACTGAGCACCACCACAGCACCACTCAGCACCACCACAGCATCACTCAGCACCACCCCAGCATCCCTCAGCAGCACCACAGCACCACTCAGCGCCACCACATTATCACTCAGCACCACCACGTTATCACTCAGCACCACCACATTATCACTCAGCACCACCACAGCACCACTCAGCACCACCACAGCACCACACAGCACCACCACAGCACCACTCGGCACTACCACATTATCACTCAGCACCACCACAGCACCACTCAGCACCACCGCAGCACCACTCAGCACCAACACAGCACCACTCAGCACCACCACAGCACCACTCAGCACCACCACATTATCACTCAGCAGCACCCCATTATCACTCAGCACCACCACATTATCACTCAGCACCACCACAGCACCACCCAGCGCCACCCCAGCATCACTCAGCGCCACCCCAGCATCACTCAGCGCCACCACAGCGTCACTCAGCGCCACCACAGCATCACTCAGCACCACCACATTATCACTCAGCACCACCACTCAGCACCACCACAGCACCACTCAGCACCACCGTAGCATCACTCAGCACCACCACAGCATCACTCAGCACCACCACAGCACCACTCAGCACCACCACAGCATCACTCAGCACCACCACATTATCACTCAGCACCACCACTCAGCACCACCACAGCACCACTCAGCACCACCGTAGCATCACTCAGCACCACCAAAGCATCACTCAGCACCACCACAGCACCACTCAGCACCACCACAGCACCACTCAGCACCACCACAGCATCACTCAGCACCACCCCAGCATCCCTCAGCACCACCACAGCACCCCTCAGCACCACCATAGCACCACTCAGCACCAACAAAGCACCAGTCAGCATTACCACAGCACCACTCAGCACAACCACAGCTCCACTCAGCACCACTCAGCACCACCACAGCACCACTCAGCCCCACCACATTATCACTCAGCACCACCACATTATCACTCAGCACCACCACAGCACCACTCAGCACCACCACAGCACCACTCAGCACCAACACAGCACCACTTAGCACCACCACAGCACCACTCAGCACCAGCACATTATCACTCAGCATCACCACATTATCACTCAGCACCACCACATTATCACTCAGCACCACCACAGCACCACCCAGCACCACCCAGCGCCACCCCAGCATCACTCAGCGCCACCCCAGCATCACTCAGCGCCACCACAGCGTCACTCAGCGCGACCACAGCATCACTCAGCACCACCACATTATCATTCAGCACCACCACTCAGCACCACCACAGCACCACTCAGCACCACCACAGCATCACTCAGCACCACTACAGCATCACTCAGCACCACCACAGCACCACTCAGCACCACCACAGTATCACTCAGCGCCACCCCAGCATCCCTCAGCACCACCACAGCACCCCTCAGCACCACCACAGCACCACAGCACCACTCAGCACTACCACATTATCACTCAGCACCACCACAGCTCCACTCAGCACCACTCAGCACCACCACAGCACCACTCAGCACCACCACATTATCACTCAGCACCACCACATTATCACTCAGCACCACCACAGCACCACTCAGCACCACCACAGCACCACCCATCACCACCCAGCGCCACCCCAGCATCACTCAGCGCCACCCCAGCATCACTCAGCGCCACCACAGCGTCACTCAGCGCGACCACAGCATCACTCAGCACCACCACAATATCACTCAGCACCACCACTCAGCACCACCACAGCACCACTCAGCACCACCACAGCATCACTCAGCACCACTACAGCATCACTCAGCACCACCACAGCACCACTCAGCACCACCACAGCATCACTCAGCGCCACCCCAGCATCCCTCAGCACCACCACAGCACCCCTCAGCACCACCACAGCACCACAGCACCACTCAGCACTACCACATTATCACTCAGCACCACCACAGCTCCACTCAGCACCACTCAGCACCACCACAGCACCACTCAGCACCACCACATTATCACTCAGCACCACCACAGAACCACTCAGCACCACCACAGCACCACTCAGCACCAACACAGCACCTCTTAGCACCACCACAGCACCACTCAGCACCACCACATTATCACTCAGCATCACCACATTATCACTCAGCACCACCACATTATCACTCAGCACCACCACAGCACCACCCAGCGCCACCCCAGCATCACCCCAGCATCACTCAGTGCCACCACAGCGTCACTCAGCTCCACCACAGCATCACTCAGCACCACCACAGCATTGCTCAGCGCCACCCCAGCATCACTCAGCACCACCACAGCACCACTGAGCACCACCACAGCACCACTCAGGACCACCACAGCATCACTCAGCACCACCCCAGCATCCCTCAGCACCACCACAGCACCACTCAGCGCCACCACATTATCACTCAGCACCACCACATTATAACTCAGCACCACCACATTATCACTCAGCACCACCACAGCACCACTCAGCACCACCACAGCACCAGTCAGCACCAACAAAGCACCTGTCAGCATCACCACAGCACCACTCAGCACCACCACAGCACCACTCGGCACTACCACATTATCACTCAGCACCACCACATTATCACTCAGCACCACCACAGCACCACTCAGCACCACCACAGCACCACTCAGCATCAATACAGCACCACTCAGCACCACCACAGCACCACTCAGCACCACCACATTATCACTCAGCACCACCACATTATCACTCAGCACCACCACATTATCACTCAGCACCACCACAGCACCACCCAGCGCCACCCCAGCATCACTCAGCGCCACCCCAGCATCACTCAGCGCCACCACAGCGTCACTCAGCGCCACCACAGCATCACTCAGCACCACCACATTATCACTCAGCACCACCACTCAGCACCACCACACCACCACTCGGCACCACCACAGCATCACTCAGCACCACCACAGCACCACTCAGCACCACCACAGCATCACTCAGTGCCACCCCAGCATCACTCAGCACTACCACAGCACCACTCAGCACCACCACAGCACCACTCAGCACTACCACAGCATCACTCAGCACCACCCCAGCATCCCTCAGCACCACCACAGCACCACTCAGCACCACCACAGCATCACTCAGCGCAACCCCAGGTTATAGGTGTCGCATTTGTGAAAGTTATAACTATTGGCATTGTAAATGACAAAGCTATTAATTTAGCTATTTTCAAAACCAACACATAAATACAAAAATTGTCATTTACTAGACCAATAGCTCAAACTTTCCTAATGCAAGACCTATTGCATTGCAAATGCTAGTTCTCCTTGTAAATACGACCCCTTCATACACAGCACATTGCATTGATAGAGCATTCCATAGGTGTTGCTGTGGGTGTTCCCACGCAACACTCATAGAACAAGACACATCTCCAGATTTATGAGAAATTGTAAATCTGGAGATATGTGTGAAGGTGTCCCTTCCTGTACAAATACAATCTCCCCACGACACAGACATCCTTGCACCATGGTGCAAGGGTACCTGTGCCATTGCATGGGTGCAGTTTGTGCAGCACTACAGGGGGAAGCATAGAGTTGCAACATATTTATGAGCATAAATCACATCTCTGTGCTTCGGAAATGCCGCAGCGCAGTGCAGCTAAAGAGCTTGCACTGAAATGCTGCAGTACTTCCTCCTAAATCTTCACCTATAAATTCAACATACACTACTAATACATTTTTCCAGTCATTCATGCTCTACACATATATTCAACCAAACTTTCACACATTATCATACAAATATAGTTCTTTAACCAGATAAGTTAGTTCTGATAAGAACTTGTTTTCTTCTTTTTTTCTTTTATAGTTTTTATATTTTTCTGAACAATTTTCAATTTTTTTGTGTTTTTTAAAAAAAAGAACAAAAAAAACAGGAAACTTCAGGAATTATTTTTCATTCCATTAAACAAAGCAAACAAAAATTAGCAACAATGACTCCGTTGCGCAGCACAAACTGCTTCTACAGACTGCTCTCCAAAGCATATCAGTTTTTTGCATTTTATGCAGTGCTGCTCTAGAAAGCCAAACTCTGGCCTAACGTCTGGTGCAGGTGTGCCAGAAGATATACCAGAAGTACTTGGAACTGCAGCTGGAGGGTTCATTTCCGCTCGTCTGCACTCCTCCCGAGCCAGATTCACCGGATGTATGGTCTTCAGATGTTTATACATCGAGGAAGTACCACAGGAATTCTTCTTCTCACTACTACCTCTAGATAATACTCTTTGGCAAATGCGGCAGGTGACTTTTGTAGCATTCACCTTCTTCTGCCCGGGTGGAAAGGTGAAGAACTTCCATGCGATGGATTCGGGCATTTGAGGACGTGGAGGCTCTTCCAAAAGTTATTCTTCTGAAGAATGTTCCTGCTCCTGCTGCTGCTGTCCTGAAGCCATGTTCTTCTATTTTTTTTTAAAAACAGCAGAAAAATGTTAAAGTAAGGGTTCTTGTAAGCACACAGATGTGTGTCCAAAGATGCTCCAACAAGAATGATTGTATAGGGTGGGGTCCTTCAATAGTTACAATGGGAACTGTTATGAACCAATCAAATCATTTTTTTCAGGTCACATGAGATCCGCGGACCGTGCGCACACACAGCACGCCCCCTACGTGACTTCGCGAAAGTGCATTTAAAAGTGATACAAGTTTATTACAAGTAAAAATATATTATTTTTATGAATATCTTAGATAATCTTTTGCTCTAATATGTATATTAAAGATATATATATATTTATTTAAGACATAAAAAATCACGGGAGTCACGCACCCACCGCGCCCAACACATCTATGAAGTCACGCGAAACCCGTCACCGTGCAAGCATTGCGTACAGTAATGCGTATGTGTCTCGAATTTGCGGTAGCTGGAGTCGGGGACTGGTCGCATAGCAATCGCGCACATCTCTGAAAACACACACCCGTCGCACACCGTACGCAGATCCTTCACAATATTTCTAAAATGGCGACTACAATCCACGCACCAATCATGATGGGTACGCTTTGGGTGCGTGACTCCCAAAAAAATTTGAAAAACAAAATATAAAGAAAATAAATAAATATATTAAAATAAAAAAAATGAAACAATATTTCAGTTTGAATATATTGTTATAAACTGTAGAAAATTAGTACAAAAAATACATTTAACTATTATTAAATTTAAAAATTATCATTGAAAAAACCTTTGAAATTCACTGAAAAAAACATAGGTTTCAGACACGTTATAGTTAGGAATTGGCATTTAAAAAACCTTACATATTCACTGAACTGAAAAAACCATAGGTTTCAGGGCTGTTATAGTTAGCTGGACATTTCACTCCTACAAAACAATTGAAATTCCTCTGTTATAGTTAGTTCTGCTAACTATAACTCGCGCGCCCGCAATGCACTGCTGATGATGTCACATATTACATCATTCATGACATGGTCAGTGACATCACTGATGACATCACTGACGACATCTCAAATTACATCACTGATGACATCATCCAAGTGACAATCTGATATGCCTCATCACACAGTAGTATGACCTTTGATCACTTACTGTAAAATACAAAGTACCATTTTTGAAACCATTCACATACCAATACCAGTTTCTACAAACCCACTAACTGATTCGTAGGTCTACACACACATCTAATCACTCACCTATAGAATCACTCATACATGCTGTCACTGATCAATAGAACACTATCAAATGCACTTATACACCTAAATCAACATTGACACACCAGCACACATCCTAGTCAGTTATGCAGTCATCCTACTCACTTATGCAAACAATCGATCACACTTACATTTACTCAGCTACACACTTATACAAACACCACTTCATTTATTCATACAGATAGTAACTCATACTTAGGGGGTCATTAGGATGGCAGGCAGACTTTGTCCGCCCGCCATCCTTTCAGTGATTGGGACGCCCGCCGATTCTGCTGGGGTCCCGTTGTTGTCATTAGGATGCGCCCACCACACTGGCGGGCGCATCCTGCATTCCTGACATTGTGGCGGGTGGTGCACTCAGCATCGCCCACCACAATGTCAGGGAGGCATGTTGTGCAGTTCCATACACAACATGGCAGGCAACGCGCGGTGCCTGCCATTTTGTGCATGGAACTGCAGGGGGGTACCATAGGTACCCCTCCCATGTGCTCACCCCACCCCCCTGAATCCCGGGTGGCCCGCTACAGGCCCCTAATTGCGAAAACAGACAGCTTTTCCATGGTGGCAACGCACAACCCTGCATACATGCTAATACGGCTGGCGGTGTCTCCCAGACACCGCCACCATATTTTTTTTTGTTGTTTTAAAAAAAAAAATTTGTAACAAGCTTTATTGGATATACTGGATCATACACATTTGAATTTGAATTTAGAGAAATGTATATAGCTCACATATACTACGCGGTTTCTTGGCGCTTGAAGGATGCTTAACCCGTGGCTAGGGTGACGGAATTACTGAGGTGGGAAGGCGTGAGAAAATAAGAAGGTCTTAAGTGCCCTGCGGAATTCAAAATAAGAGGGAATAGATCTAATGTGAAGGGGGAGAGAGTTCCAGAAAGTAGGGGCGAGGACAGTGAATTTCAGGGCCCCAGATTTCTTTTCCTTGAACCGGGGGACAGACAGCAAAAATTTAGTGGAAGAGCGAAGTTCTCTGTTGGGTAAGTAAGTACTAATGGCGGAGGAGATAAAATCAGGAACAGTTCCCGCCAAGGCCTGAAATGTAGTGCAGCCCAATTTAAAGAGAGCCCGTTCCTTGATAGGCAGCCAATGTAGGGATTGAAGTAAGGGGGTGATGTGATGGAATCTGGGCAGGCCATAAATCAGGCGGGCGGCCTGATTTTGGACTAACTGAAGGCGACGAAAGGCATATGCAGGGGCGCCGTTGCATACAATGTTCCCGTAGTCCAGCCGGGACAGGACCATCGCCATCAAAATTAATTTAAGGGCAGGGAGAGAGAAAAACCGGGACATTTTCCGTATAGTGCGGAGAGCAAAGAAACAAGAAGAAACAACAGAACTAATCTGAGAATGGGGAGTGAGGTGTTTATTGAGTGAAATCCCTAGGGTTTTTACAGAGGGAGAAGGTGTGGGGGAAATACCCAGGGAGGGAGGCCAAAAGTTGGGGGACCAGGGACTGGGGGTGCTACCAGTGACAACAAGTTCAGTCTTGTCCGGGTTTAATTTCAAATGGTTGCCATTCATCCAAACACTGATGAACAGCATGACAGACTGGAAATTAAGTATACTGGTTGGGGAGTGTGACAGATGAAAAATGAGTTGGAGGTCATCGGCATAGTTATACACGGTGACCTTCATTTGCTGAAGTGCAAAAATAAGTGGGAAAATGTAAAGATTGAATAATAGAGGAGAAAGAGAAGAACCCTGGGGAATACCACACCGGACCAAGTGAGGAGGGGCAGTGAATTCAGCAAGATGGACGGCCTGAGAGCGATCACTCAGAAAGGAGCTGATCCAAGCCAGGGCGGGTGAGAAGGATGGAATGGTCAACCGTGTCAAAGGCGGCGGAGAGATCTAAGAGGACGAGGGCCTGAGGAGTATTGGTGTCTAGCCCCTCTCTGAGTTCGTCCATCACAGAAATAACCACCTTCTCGGTGGAGTGCCGGGGGCGAAAGCCGGCCTGCCGGGAAGCAAATCCCCCACTCTCCTCCACAAAGGCACCTAGGACCTGGGTGACATGGGCCTCCAGTGCCTTAGCCAAAAAGGGGAGGAGGGAGATGGGACGATAATTAGAGGGAGAGGCAGGATCGCCCCCGGTTTTTTTAGAAGGGGGATGACAATGGCAGTTTTATGAAGGGCTGGAATAATCCCCTGTTCAAGAGAATCGTTAAGGAAGGTGAGGGGGGAAGATAGCAGCTCGTAAAGAGCTTGCGAAGAATGTGCGCCGGGGCAATATCCACGGGGGATCCAGATTTTACACGGATCAGTAAGGAGAAAAAGGTTTCTCTAGTCAGGGGTGGTAGATGAGTCAAGCTAGAGGTAGGGGGGAGGCTGGGGATCACAAAAAAAGTAGGGGAGGGGGCGGAATCTTAGCCTTGATAAGGGCAACTTTCTCAACGAAAAAATCATTGAGAGAGTTGCACAACAGCTGGGATGGAGGGATTTTGGAAGAAGCTCTATCTGAAGAAGACAGTTCCCGGACTATAGCAAATATTTCCCTGGACTGGTTCTCTGCAACACAGCCCTTTGTGCCACATCCCGGAGGCCGGCGGCATATGTGGTTTTATGCACTTTACACAGCTGTACTTGCCAACAACCCCTCGGGCAGGCAGGGCTATCATACCTATGAACCATGTCTGTTAGCATATAACCCAGCTAAACGAACCATGTCAACTACAATTTTATCATGATAAAAATTAAACAAACTATCCCCCCCCAAACTCCATCCAGCTATGATCAGACATCTCTAGGCAGCATCTCCTGCTGTACTATTTCGAGCTATATCAGTAGAATATGAGCAACCTGCACATTTCGGTGTCAGATCTGTTATATACCATTTGGGCAACAACTCTGTTCCCAATATCAACCGTCCCAACTGTAATCGTTCCATGTCTCACCCCACGTGTACTTCCCATTTATAGGTCTCCCCCACCTTCCCTCAGCCACCCCGTGAAGGGTTCCCAAATGTCAGCTGGACGGGATCTACTTGGCATCAATTCCCAAAAGGTGGAAAATTGATCTCTACAGTAAGTGACTGCTTTTATCCACCCAGCAATCGTGGGAGGCGCAGGTTTTTTCCAGTGTATGGCTATCTGTCGGTTTGCCATTAACAGCAACATGGCCGCAAGCTTAGGATTCCCCTTTGGGAGGTCCTTTACATATACTAGTAGTGCCACCAATAATGTTTCTGGTACAGCTACTTGTTTATATGCCCTACGTGCTTAACTATGTCAGTCCAGTAGGCTGCGATTGGCCCACAGGCCCAAGTGAGGTGAACAAATGTGGTGTCCTGCGCCCCACATCTCCAGCAATTTGCATCTAGCTGTAGCCCCATGCGGTGTAGCTGTGCCTGTGTGCGATACAGTCTATGTAGAAAATTAAAGTGAATCAAACGTAGCCTATAGTTCGGCGAAAGTTGTTGCATCTAAGAACAGCAGAATTGCCATTCTTCCTCCGTTATAGTTAGGTCAGCTTCTCTTTCCCAGTCCTCTCTAGACGTTGTTCTCACTACAGGGTAGTCCCTTTGTGTCGTGCTATATATATGTGTAATTAATTTGCGGGGCAAGGGTTATCTAATACGCTATCCAATGCTGACAAGGCGGGGGGTTCAGCAGGAAACCCAGAATACCTGTCCTTACATGCCGCTCTGATCTGATAGTATAGAAGCATATCCGAAGCAATGGGCGCCTGCGCTCCACACATATGTGACATTGATAGCAATTCTCAATTCGGGTATAGATCACTCCCTTTTTCTAGTTTGTGTGCTTGAGCTCTCAATCGGATGGCTTTGTCCATTAAGGGGCCTATCAATGGGTTATCTCCTATGGGCATAGATGGTGCGTATAATACGTCTTGATGCGCTCTTTTAGCTATATCTCTCCATGCCCACCTCATTGTCTCCACTGTGTCTATTTCTTCATGGGGTCATTTGTATGGGGCGTATACTGCCGTTCTCAGTGGCAGGGGTGTGACCCTGTCAAATTTCTATCACCACATGGGGCTGAAATGGGGTGATGCTAATAATGAAGAAATTGTGCCTGGGCACTGTGAGCATATAATTCATAGTCTGGAGCGCCCAGCCCGCCTTGTGTGAATGGTAATGTCAGTACCTTCCAAGACACCCTGGGTTGTCTTCCCGCCCATATTAATTCTAGCACATCAGATCTCAGTCATTTAAAAAATTGCATGTTGAGTGGCATGGGTATATTCACAAATAAATGAAGTAATTTGGGCAGTATGACCATTTTTAGGTCTCGTCCTATTAATCGTGCAAGCGATAATAGGACAAGAGTATAGGAGGCCAAATAAGCTTTGAAACCATCGCGGATTTCGTCGAGTGCATGTGCTCATGCACGCGCTTGCCATTTGCACCCCGAGCCGCCTGCCTGCTTCACACTTCAAAGGAATGCGCCCCCCGCCCACGCAATGCCGAGAGCCAGCGCTTCCCTCCCACTCGCTCACTCCCCTTCTCCCCCGCCCCCACCCCATCCGACTTGTTTGCCTTTTACGATTTCCGCCTCCTACTCGCATCATTAAAGCTTTTCGGGTCCCTTCTGACAGCAGTTTTCAACGGCAGTAGTCTCCCCCGCTCTATTCGGATTGTTTGTTTTCTCCCCCTTCATCTGCAATCCAAGCTTCTCGCCCTCTTGTCCGTCCATTCTTTTGTTCTCTATTTAACCCTTGGGTGGCTGGCTTGAAATCTCCGACCGTCCTCCAGAGCAATTCTGCCAGTAGTTTAATATGGGTTAACTCCTGTTTTCTTTCCTGTTTCAGGCATCCCCCAACCTCTTATCACGGATGAGGGGCTGTGTCTCTTTTCCTCGCCAACCCCCCTCTTCCGGATCGGCACGGTGCTTGTGTGTCCTTAGTATAACAACACATTTTGTTTGGGGCCGGATAAATAGAAATAGCTCCTGGTGGCTCTCCTCCATATGGGGTGCACCAGCGATGAGCGCCCTACTCCAGACGTGGGCACTACTGTGCAGCAAGGCAACTGCAGGATCCCTCTTGGTGGGGGCGCGGTCTCCCCGCCTCCCGTTGTGCATGCTTCAGTGCCTGCCGGAGACAGCTGCGGCCCCGGGTGGGGAGGGCACTCCCTGCTTAGACTGACCTAGAGCAGCTGCCATACAGCCCCGTCGATTATCGCAGGCCAAATGATGTTCCCAAGCCTGGTACATAGTGTATTCGATGACGTCACCCACTGCGCTTTCGGTGTCACAGCTCAATCTTCTGCTTATGCCCACCGCGCGAGTGCATCTCCATTCACGTTGGCCAGGCCGGTGTCCAGATTGGCAATGCCTGCTGGGAGCTCTACTGCCTGGAGCATAGCATCCAGCCGGACGGACAGATGCCCAGCGACAAGACCATCGGGGGAGGCGACAACTCCTTTAACACCTTCTTCAGCGAGACCGGGGCTGGCAAACATGTACCGAGGGCCATGTTCGTAGACTTGGAACCGACAGTCATTGGTGAGTTGATTTTTTTCTCGATTTGTAAATATTTTGTGTATGAAACCGGACCAATTGCCTTACCTGAGTCTCCTGCTGTTGCTCAGACCAGTAATATGTAGGCACATCACGTATTTTAGACCGTTTTCAGGGGGGGGTTGCGTAATGTCTTAGTACAGTTGTATATAGTAATCACCGTTACACTGTTTTCTTAAGTTTTGTTTCTCTGAAGTGAAAGCACTTTGTTGTACTAACTTTCTGCACATCTTTCACCAGACGAAGTACGCACTGGAACCTACCGCCAACTCTTCCACCCCGAGCAACTCATCACCGGCAAAGAAGATGCAGCCAAAAACTGCGCTTGCGGCCCCATCACCATTGGCAAAGAGATTATCGACCTGGTGCTTGATCGGATACGCAAACTGGTAAATACGCAAACCTTTTGTAACTTTCATTTTTTGCATGTGCAGATTAGACGTTCACTGCCAGCACTTTGATAGGTTTTGACATATGCTTGTTACTCAGCCAATTGTTACACAGTTAATCAGTATAGCTGCTTGCTTGGTTTTGATGCCCACCGTGACCTCCCTATTAAAGGACTTCCGTTCTATAAATCTTAGCACATAACATTATCACTCAGCTCCACCACAGCACCACTCAGCACCACCACCACAGCACCACTCAGCACCACCACAACATCACTCAGCAGCACCACCACAGCACCACTCAGCACCACCACATTATCACTCAGCACCACCACATTATCACTCAGCACCACCACAGCACCACTCTGCACCACCACAGCATCATTCAGCACCACCACAGCACCACCACATTATCACTCAGCACCACCACATTATCACTCAGCACCACCACAGTACCACCACAGCACCACTCAGCACCACAACAGCATCACTCAGCACCACCACAGCACCACTCAGCGCAACCACAGCATTACTCAGCACAACCACAGCATCACTCAGCGCAACCACAGCATCACTCAGCGCCATCACAGCATCACTCAGCGCAACCACAGCATCACTCAGCAACACCACAGCATCACTGGTTCAAATATGTTCTCTCAATGTTTCAAGCTTTATTACAAATGTCACAAAAAAATGTTAATATTTCACTTCTGTTCTTGGATTTCCGTCACAATAAAATACACTGAACATAATCTTCACAAAAGTTATTTACAAAAGTTTAAGCTATTGCCATTATAAATTACAATCACTTTTATTTAAGTATTAATTATTTAAAAAAATTAAAAGCCATTTGTATTTGTAATATCAATACATCTAAGTCATGTAAATACAAAACATGTTGCATTACAAATGCTATAGGTGTCACATTTGCGAAAGTTATAACTATTGGCATTGTAAATGACAAAGCTATTAATTTAGCTATTTTCAAAAACAACACATAAATAAAAAAATTGTCATTTACAAGACCAATAGCTCAAACTTTCCTAATGCGAGACCTATTGCATTGCAAATGCTTGTTGTGATAGCTATTCGTCCCATTAGAGAGAGCGACAGGCTTTTCCACCTTTGTACCTTGCCTTCCAGCCAGTCTATTAGTCTGCCATAATTTGCCAGCCATATCTCCTGCATGGATCTTCTCATCCAAATACCTAAATATCTCGACGCCTCCTCCGCCCAATGAATCGGGAATTCCGTGTCAAAGGGAGTAGTCTCATCAGTTAGTGGCATGAGCACAGACTTAGACCAATTTATCTGTATCCCAGCTAGACCCTCATATCTTACCAATTCCCTCATTACCACATCAAAGTTTTCATTAGGATTAATCACGTACATCGTCATATCGTCTGTATACATGGAAATTAAAAGGCCTCTGGTCGTAAACCCTATGCTCAGCTGCGCATGATGCTGCCTAAGCCTAGCAGCCTACAGTTCCGTGGCTATGGCAAACAGTAACGGCGACAGTGGGCAGCCCTCCCTTGTCCCTCTCGTGATAGTAAAGGGATCAGAAATTTGACCGTTCACTCTGACCCGTGCCACCGGGTTTGTATACAGTATTTGGATCTGTCTAATGAATAATCAGCCACATGCATCATTCTCGGCATTTGCGATTCCTTAATTGCGATTTTTAAGGAATCGCAATTAAGGAATCGCAAATGCCTATGCATTAAAAAATCGCATAATTATTTGCGATTCGGTATTTTTCCTTAATTGCGATTCACAATTTGCGAATCGCAATTAAAGAAAACCTTTCCATTGATTCCTATGGGCCAAAAGGCCCATAGGAATCAATGGGAAGGCATTTACAAATTGCGATTTTCTTTTTGCGATTCGCAATTTGTTAATGCATTTCAAGGGTGCAGGGGGGGATACAAAGGACCCCCCCTGCACCCCTGAAATGTATTTGTAAGTACAAGTTTCACACACACATGTCCCAAGGACATGTGTGTGTGTAACGTGAAAGTTTCAAAAATGCTTTTTTGTGCATTTTTGAGAATTTTCGCAAATTAACACGAGGTCCAACCTCGTGTTAATTTGCTCCCTCTAATTAAAAAATCGCAATTCTTAAAACATTCATGCATTGCATTTAAGGAATCGCAAAAATGTGATTCCTTAAATGCAATTGCATTTTAAGAAGTCGCAATAAATAGCGATTTCTATTGAAATAGATGATGCATCCCAAAAAGCGATTTAGGAATCGCAAACGGCCGATTTCTGCGATTCACACCGTTTGCGCTTCCTAAATCCTTTGATGCATGTACCCGATAGGGCTTAAGCCCATGCGGTTTAGGATAATGAAGAGGAATTTCCACTCTAGCGAATCAAACGCTTTTGTAGCGTCCAATAGTGCTGCCACCGCTTGCACTTGAGGGGCCAGGTAGTGCAGTGTGCCAAAGATTGTTCTCAAGTTATGTGCAGTGGATCGCCCCGGTATAAAGCCTGATTGGTCCGGAAGCGCTATCTGGGGCAACATGGGTTGAAGTCTGTTTGCTATAAGTTTGGCATAGATTTTGGCGTCCAAATTTATCAGTGACAATGGACGATACGAATCGGGATTGGTCGGGTCCTTGCCTGGCTTCAATATGGTGATGATCGTGGCCTCGCGTAGTGTCTGGGGGAGGCAACCAGTTTTCATCGCCTCGTGAAATACCTGCAGTAGCCTGGGAACCACAATCTCAGCATACTCTTTGTAAAAGGCTGCCGTTAGGCCGTCCGCTCCTGGGTCCTTGTCTGCTGGCATACTATTTATTACTTGCCGTATATCTTCTGTTGTTATTGGCAGTTCCATGTACTTCCTGGCGCCGTCATTAAACCACGCCAGAGCCACATCATCTAAATATGCCTCTATGTCAGCTCGAGCCGGGTCTGAATGTGAGGTGTACAAATTACTATAGAAGCGTGCCATTTCACGTAGAATGTCTGGTGGTGCTCTCACCCTGTCCCCATCTTTTAAGCGCAATTCAGTTATGTACTCTGATCCCCTGGACATGCGTAGTATTCCCACCAGTGTTTTCCCTGGTTGGTCACTTTCCCCATACCGTCTAGCTAAAGTATACTTAGAGAGATACTTTGTTTCCCTTTCTGCCTCCTCCTGGAACTCCGTCAACTTGGTCCGTAACTGTGCCATTGTATCCGGGGTCGGGTCTACAAGCTGTAGATTCTCTAAATCCCCTATCTCTCGTTCTAGTCTCTGTTATGTGTTACGTATGTCTTTTAACACTCCAGATTTTAGCGCAATGCAATGTCCACGAATTGCTACCTTGAACGCGTCCCATAAAATTCCTGGTGAATCTACTGAGCCCTCATTTAGCTCAAAGTATTCCTCAACCTTTACCCTTAGCTCCTCGTGGAAGACCGAGTCCAGCAACGCGGTCAATGGGAATCTCCACGTGTAAGGCTGGGTATACGCAGGAGGTATATTAAATTTCACCTGCACAGGTGTGTGGTTGGAAAAAGTATGGGGCAGGTGTGTGGCATCCAACACCCAGGCATGTATGTCTTTAGAAACCAACCAAAAATCTAGTCGCGACCACGCATTACAATGGTGAGTCACACATGTCCCCACTCTCGCCAAAGGGTGCAGTGATCTCCAGGAGTCGACCAGCTGGAGGTCGTCTATTATAGAGTGTAGCATTGCCGCTGCCTGTGGATGATGCACCCGGGACGTCCCTTGCCTGTCTGCATGCGGCGAGAGTACAACATTAAAGTCTCCCCCCCACATAATTGCCATGTGTCCTAATGTCTGTAACTGCTGCCCCATGTGGCAAAAGAATTCTGGACTGTCTGTGTTCGGACCATATGTGTTCACAAAGGCCACAGAGGTGTGACATAGCGTCCCTTACAGGATGATGTATCTACCTTCTTTGTCCTTTATCGTGTGGTGTGTTTGCCAGTGCAGTCCCCAGCGGATTAAAATCGCCACTCCCCTTGAGTAACTAAAATAGCCAGCCTCTATTACCTCTCCCCACCTTCTATGCCAGAGCGCTCCGCCCAGAGCCGCAGTCAAGTGCGTCTTCTGCAAAAAACATACATCCACCCCGTTTCTGGTGAGGTAAGAGTGAATTAGTCTAATTTTCCTACGGTCATTTAGGCCCCTGACATTCCACGTAAGGCATTTTATGTTAGTCAAACCAGGAGCAGAAGACATCAGTACTCAGCAGCAGAACTGGTATATGAGAACGTGCTTTCGGATAACCCCCCACTGTACTGTACCGGGCCCACACAATGCCTTACAGTATAGCTACCCCGATCTCGTACAAACTTGCCCATGTCTCTCAGTGCAGTAATCAATGCTTCAGTCTGGATGGTACAACGAATAACGTCCCCCCTCCACCCACACCAACCTCCCAATCAGGTTGTGAATAGCCCCCCTTCCAGAACAACAAACTAGCTACACATTGCAGCTGTAGGAAGGGAATCATCCCATGGGGTGCGAGGGGCCACCAGCGAACTGCCCTGCACTTATGGCAGGGTGGCCCGGCACACAATATCGCGTCCACCTTCCAGGGCCTAACTACGCATACCTTACATCCGTTTAACAGTGAAAGCCAATAACAGTTACAATTACATATAAAGTGCCCCGCTTGATGAAAACTGCAATCTTACCAGCGGCCATCGATATTGGGAGCATCAAATCACCGATCAGTGCACTCCCCTCAGCATACCCACCACCAACAGTGTGCTTTAATCGTTATCAGTCAGTCCCATCTCTGTCCGTTCTTCGCCTGTCGCCTTCTGCTTCTTCTGCTCATTCGCCAGATGTTTCGCGTAGGTTAGTGCGGCCTTGGCATCGGTGAAAAAAGTGGGCTTTCCATTGCCTTGTATTCGCAATTTAGCCAGGTATATCAGTGCATATTTTGATTCCAATTTGTTGGAAGATTTATTTTGCAGGGATGAATTCCTTGCGGGCCGCCTGCACCTGTAATGTAAAATCAGGATATAGCGCAATGTCATTTCCATCATATTGTATAGCTCCTTTTTCCCTCGCCATTCGGAGTATGGTATTACGGTCCCTGTAGTTAAGTATCCTCACTATGACTGGCCTTGCCGGTGCCCCCGGCCTCGGTCCTAGCGATCTATCTGCCCTCTCAACAAGGAACATCGCGGATAAGTCAGTTCCAAAAAGGTCCCTCATCATGGCCTCAATGTATTTCTCCATATTTTGGATGTTTGTTGTTTCTGCAATTCCCGTAATCCGCACGTTGTTCCTCCGTGACTTGGCTTCCAAATCCTTATTCTTTTGTTGGATCACCTCCAGCACTTTGTCCATACCGCGCAACTTCTTCTCCACCTCGGTCTGTCCCTCTTCAGTTTCCATCGCTCTTGTTTCGAGCACGCTTAGGCGCCCCTCCTGCTTTTCGACCCGTTGAGTGATTCTGTCCATGCGCTCTGCTAGATTATCCATTTTGGAGTCTATGCCTTGGAGGCCTGTTTTCAAGTCCTTGAACATGGACCGTATATCCTCCTCCGGCAGCTGGGACGAGTCAAGTTTGTCCTTAGTATCTTGGGACCCAGCATGCATCTCCATCTGTTTGTTAGACTTCTTATCAAAATTAATCTTTGGCTGTCTTGTATCCGGCTTCCCATGTTACCGCACTGAGCAGTGCCAAAGTCCGCTCCCTGCACTCACGACTCCTACCTACGATATTAGGAGTTTTTATACCAATATAGACCAGAGCGTCGCCTTTCCACCAATATTTGTGCCGTGCTACTGCCAGCAATCCTCTGTCTCCACTATGTGCAGTCTATGTAGGCCTCTCCAATATTCAGTCCGTAAGGCACACCCTACACGCCTCATACATCCACTTCACCAGGCGACACGTTGTGGTTATACAGCTGGAGCGCAACTGCGCGTCTCTGTGTCCCCTGAGCTGTTAGCATGTCACCACCTACACTGCTATAGGATCCACCCACCACCTCTCGACGTCTCCCCGGGGTCCACGTCCAGCTGCTCCACGCGTCCAGCCCCACGGCCAGGGTACATTTGTCGCTCCTACCGCAGCAGAATGGTACTCCTAAATCAGTCCTCACACACTCACCGCCAGGTGTCATAGTGTGTCCTCATAGGGAGCCAGGAGATTCCACAGGTGTCCTCCACTACATAAATAATGGTCTTAAGCAACACATGGCTAGACTGGATCATGGCACATTCTCGCCTCTGGTGTGGCATAATGTGTAGAGCTGCTCGGCGCCACCCTTTCCCGCGTCGATCCTCTCTGTGCCTTCTTACCACGCTCGCAGGGCAGCACGCCCGATCTAAGGTGCGGTCATCCGCTCCCCCAGTGCTCAAAATGGCGGCGTGTCTGCAGGCCTTTATCTTGCTACCACATCTCAGCGCCAGGCACGGCCAATCTGTATCTTCTCAGTTGCCTCTTGCTGCTGGGGTCAATGCTGTTGGCTCCCGGCCTCGCCAGCCGCAGCAGTTCCTCCCTGCTCTCGCCTGCCGTCCAATATGCAAATGGCGGCAGTGGAGCCCTCCGCAGCACGCTGCCTCCCGATCTTGCCTCAGCACACCCAGTGCCTCGCAGCTGCTCACCGTCCATGAAAGGGCCTCCGCCGCCATGCCAGTCTCCTTCTCGTGATGTGGGGCGCCGCAGCTCGCAGCAACGCGCCCCCACGGTCCCCGCCAGCAGTGCACAGGTCCCGGCTTCAATGGCTGCGCAGGCCTCTCCACAACGCCGCACGTCTGCCTGCGTGTCTCACAGCCTCCGCAAGGCTCATCAGCTTCCCATGGTCACCGCTCGGGCCAGGGATAGTATCCACGCTTACCCAACTGGTTTTGCCCCTATTGTGGACTAATGTGACGGATTAATGCCGGATTTTGGTAGCCCAGCCGGCGGAGCCGCACTAATATGCGGCCATCACGCTGCCAAGCAAAGCCACGCTCCCCAACAACGTCACCATGTTAGCAGCTTTTCCGTCCGGTCGACTGTGCGACCGGACGGAAAACCGGCAGACGGTCTTTCCATCCGCCGGGGTCCCCCCCACCATGGTAATGTGGCTGGGGGGTAAATGCAGAGCGGGCGGAGATTTTTCGTGGGCGGATCGCCACCACCAACCGGGCGGTGGTGATCCGCCCTTCAATCCTAATGGACCCCTGAGTGTCTTATAAAATCACTATTACAAGTATACAGTCATCCATACAGTCACTCACACAATCACTGACTCTTATGTATAGTTATTTATATACAACAACTGTCAAATACACTGCCTTTTATTTTTCTACCTCATTGGATATGTATCACTGAGAGATATATTTGCTCATCAACACACCCATAAACACACTCAATCACCCAAACAAATGTTTCCACCTGCACTCTTAACCTCATATACTTAGTGAATCAACTATTCAAACATCTTTGCACAGTCACACCCCACACCGAACCACACACACATTCACTATGCTATACAAATACTCAGCCAACTAATCAATAACTAATATAGACTTTCATGTAGCTAGTGACCAACTGATGCAGCAGTTTACACAACAACAGACAGAGTACACAGACATTTACACAGTTTAGTCACTAACCCATGTATTTACTGATACACTTTTAATTACTCACTTAAACAGTCAATCACACAGCTACTAAATCCTCCATCCAGACACTTATACATCCACTCATTCTTCAGTGCAGATTGCTATATATATAATACATATTTAAATATCAAATCAAACCACATTTACTGGATGATGTAATCAGTGATGTCATCAGTGATGTCATTTGAGATGTCATCAGTGATGTCACTGACCATGTCATGAATGATGTAATATGTGACATCATCAGCAGTGCATTGCGGGCGCGCGAATTATAGTTAGCAGAACTATAACACAGGAATTTCAATGGTTTTGTATGAGTGAAATGTCCAGCTAACTATAACAGCCCTGAAACCTTTGTTTTTTTCAGTGAATTTGTAAGGTTTTTAAAATGCTGATTCCTAACTATAACTTGTCTGAAACCTATGGTTTTTTCAGTGAAAAAATAAATAAATAAAAAAAAATATATATATATATATATTCACTGAAAAAACCATAGGTTATAGACCATATATAGTTAGGAATTAGCATTTAAAAAACCTTATTTTACTCACACAAAACCATTGAAATTCCATATATAGTTAGTTGTACTAACTATATATCGCGCACCCGCAATCCACTGCTGATCATGTCACATATTACATCATTCATGACATGGTCAGTGACATCACTGATGACATCACTGATGACATCTCAAATGACATCACTGATGACATCACTGATGACATCTCAAATGACATCACTGATGACATCTCAAATGACATCACTGATGACATCTCAAATGACATCACTGATGACATCACTGATGACATCTCATTTGACATTACTGATCACATCACTGATGACATCATTCATGTGATAATACGATGAACCTCTTCAGACTCTAATATAACCTTAGATACACTCAGTGTAAACAGACACTCATAGACTGTCAC
The DNA here is from genome assembly GCF_964261635.1 of Lissotriton helveticus. NCBI lineage: Eukaryota > Metazoa > Chordata > Amphibia > Caudata > Salamandridae > Lissotriton > Lissotriton helveticus. The sequence goes on along the minus strand of NC_136061.1, from coordinate 1,824,757,108 downwards.
TTATCCATGGAGTTACTCAGACACTTAGTCAGTCATGCAAAGAATCAATCACACCTCCATTTCCTCAACTATACAGTTATACACACCTTACTTATTCAAACATATACTAAAACATATTTACTCACTTATACAATCCTGGATACAAGTTCACAATGATCCATACAGCCACTCACACATTCACTGGCTCTTATGCACAGTTATTTATATATGTCAACTCTCACATGTACTGTATTTTACATATGTACTTACTTTAACATGTAGCACTGAGATATCCATTCACTCACCAATACACTCATGCACACAGTCAACTGCCCATACAGCTGTTTCCACATGCACTTTTGAACCCATACATCTAGTCAATCAACTGCTCACACATCTATGCAGAGAGTCATACACCTCCCAGCCACCCACACACACACTCAGTCTCCCATACAAATGCTTGGGCAACCAATCAATAACCCATATAGTTAATCATATAGCTACTGATCAACACATGCAGCAGTTTACAGAACAACAGACATAATGATGCACAAATTAAGACAGTTTAGTCACTAACCCATGCACTCAGTGAGACACATTTAATCAGTCACTCATACAGTCAGTCATGCCCCTACTAAATACTTCATCAAGACACTTATACATCCACTCATTCTTCAATATGTAAGACATATTTTAACTTTACAGAATTATACAGTCACTGGATGTAGTCATCAGTGATGTCATCAGTGATGTCATTTGAGATGTCATCAGTGATGTCATCAGTGATGTCATTTGAGATGTCATCAGTGATGTCATCAGTGATGTCACTGACCATGTCATGAATGATGTAATATGTGACATGATCAGCAGTGGATTGCGGGTGCGCGATATATAGTTAGTACAACTAACTATATATGGAATTTCAATGGTTTTGTGTGAGTAAAATAAGGTTTTTTAAATGCTAATTCCTAACTATATATGGTCTATAACCTATGGTTTTTTCAGTGAATTTTCAAGGTTTTGTAAATGCTAATTCCTAACTATATATGGTCTATAACCTAGGGTTTTTTCAGTGAATTTCATTGGTTTTTTAAAAGCTAATATCTGTAGCTGTAAAATGTATTCTTCTTTAAATCCAAAAATATATTTTATATGTTTATTTATAAAAAAATTTTAATACTTTTTTTTTGTTCGCTCCCGGTTCGCGAACCGGGAAGCTTCCCGTTAGCTCATCTTGATGCCGCGACCCAGTCCGCGAACCGGTAAACGTTCCGTTTGCGCAACTGCCGCGTTAGAAATCAACATCGTGACGCGTCGCGGAAGCGCGACGTATCACGTTGTCGCGTAATGCGTCTTATGACGCGCCGCGTTAGCGCACCCGGAAGTGCTCCGGTACGCGAACTGAGACGCGAAGCGCAGCTCCCCGGAAGCGATCCGCGGCACGTCGCGAAAGCGCGACGTATCGCGTTGCCGCGTAATGCGTCTTATGACGCGCCGCGTTAGCGCACCCGGAAGTGCTCCGGAGCGCGAACCGAGGCGCGAAGCGCAGCGACCCGGAAGCGATCTGGGGCGCGTTCCGGAGCGCGTAACTTAAGCGTAAGAGGTCATGTGACTTGTTAATAAAACTTTTCATTGGTTCATTTCACTTTTGGTTTCATAATGATGTAAGGCTAGGTCAGGTGACCTAAAAATAACACTTTTCATTGGTTTAGAACTATTGTTTTTCCCAATTGATGAAAACCCCTCCTTCTTTCCTCACTCTGACTTTCATCTTTGTGAGAGGAAGACTATTTTTGATAGTTGAGCAATGGCTTCAGTAGTTGCTTCAGCTGGTGCACCCCCACCACCACCTCTACCTCCTCATGGGAAGAGAGGACCACCTCCCCAGTTCATCAGGAACACAGAGGAGGAAGAGGATGAACTAGAGGAAGAGGAGACAGAAGGACCACAGTTCTTACAAGAGGTGCCCCGGGTTTCCCATCGGAAAGCCAGTTTTATTTGGCAGTTTTTTTCACTCCCTCGAGGGCAGAAGAAAGTAAATGCTAGGTATGTCACCTGCCTCATTTGTAAAGACCGGTTATCTAGAGGCACTGATAAAAAGTATAGCTTCGGTAACTATACATTGCATCGTCACATGAGCAGGTGGCATCCATTGAACTACAGCCAGGCAGAGATACGTGACATGCAAGATAACCCAACAACAACTCCTGTGGCCAGGTCAACATCACAGATATCGTTGACAGGAGCAGAGGCACGGGAAACCGTGCCAAACATTCAGGAGTACTTTGCTCATATCAAATTTACCTGTATGTATTGCGGTGCATTGCTGTCATGTGGTAACATGAGCATTAATTTAATCAACCTAGTTTATAACAATCCCAATTGCCCTAACCGCCCCAGACAGTAATTTTTTTTTTTGCTCCTGTTGAGCCCTTTTCAATGCCTGTTTTTTGTTGTTTCCCCTCCATCAAAAACAAAAAAAAACATAAAACTGTTCAAAAAATACAAAAAAACAAAAAATGTTCAGAAAAAAAATATATATATATAAAACAACAAAAACATTAAAAAAAAGTTCTTTTCAGAACTACCTCCCCTTTCAAAAAAAATTGCTAGAATGTTTAGCACTCTGGCAAGCTCTATTTCTTTTAGTTCGCTTCCCCGTTCGCTTCCCGGTTCGCGAACCGGGAGCGAACCAAAAAAATTAAAAAAAAAAAAAAAAGAAGAGTAAGTATAAGGGAAGTAAACAGAGAGTAATGTTAAAAGAAAGACAGCTATAGGGAGTAAACCAGAGATACTGTTTAATAGATCTATTTACCGAAGAAAAGATGGAAGAGGGTATAATTGTGAAAAACAAAATAGATAAGGAAGTGAAAGAAAAAAAAGAGAGTAGAACAATAACAAAGAAGAGTTTCTTGGAGAATGTGAGTGAATGTTCAAAATAAGATTAAAACATGTGGAATAACAGAGAGAAAAAACAGAAAACAGAAAAGAAAAAATAACAGAAAAGATTAATTGAAACAGCAAAGAAATGTAAATAACATAGAGCCATATCATCAACATAGGCAATAAAAGTTTTGCAGCTTTTATCGGCAGAAATGTGTCGCTAAAGCCGCTTTTGCGGCGGAAAACTGCCGCTAAAACCACTTTTGCAACAGTTTTCTGCCAATAAAAACAGCAATAATTTTATTGGCTGTGTTCATAATATGCCCCTCAGTGTGCTTCAACTACACAGAAAAAGCATAATGAACAAGTAGTGAAAGAGTGATCAGTCAAAGACACTAATAGTAATAGAGACGGAGTGAGTGAACAAGAGTGAGGAACTATGAGAAGAGAGGGACTGAGAAAAGGAGTGGACGGAGTAGAGTAAGTAGGTAATAGAGAAAGGAATGAGGGAAGTAGCAAAGGCAGGAAACTGAGGGTTAAAGAAATGAAGCTGTCGAACTACTAGTAGGTGAATGTGATAGAAATGTAACGAAAAGAGTACAAAACATTTACCTTATAATTGTCGTTAACTTACTCACTTTTTGTTTTTATACTTTCAATCTGTGAAAGAGAGAACAAACATTTGAAAAATATTAAAACATGTATTTAAAAATTAGAAAAGACAAGGGAAAAGATTGAAGGAGAAACAGAGTTTCTTTTCCTCATTTCACAATCACATCACCTGTGTTGCCTTTGGTTAGGTATCTCATAGTGCAGATGGAGTCTAGCATATCAAAGAGTACATAGAAGTTGAGCAGTATATACAACAATTTTGACATTTACAGAAGACTTAGCTTCTTATCTTGTTGGAGATGAAGTCAGGCCTGTCTTGCAACATGGTGCATCTTTTGCATCACTGCTGCATCGGTTTCATGTGGCACGGGTTTTTTACAGCATGACACATCTGCCTAGATGCATCAATTTGTAATTTTGTCGCCTCATAGCAAATCTTTTGCACCACCGCTGCATCACAAAAGTGACGCACAGTGGCGCAAAAGAGGCATACACCTATCATAAATCTGTCCCTAACATTTGAAATGATTGATTCAGGATGACGATAAGGTGTGGCCTCTCCAGAGGTTTGTTTAAGGTGAGGCCTACTCAGGATTGCATATCAAATTTATTCTTGTTGAAGAATACAGAGGAGATAATACATGTGAAGGCCTACCAATGAAGTAAGTCATGTCCACTTCACTCTTGAACAAAGGCCAGACCTCTTCTGTGTCCATGGACAGACCTAAACTTCATCTGCACAATGTCATTCGTAAACTTAGGAAACACAGGTGATGTAATTGAAAAATGTGGAGTTTCTTTTCCTCATTTCACAATCACATCACCTGTGTTGCCTTTGCTTAGGTATCTCATAGTGCAGATGTAGTGCAGCATATTAAACAGTACCCAGAAGTGCAGCACTGCATGCAACAACTTTGACACTTACAAAAGCTTCAGCTTCTGCATGCCCCCTACACAGTGCTAATTATATACATTTTAAACTGATGGTATCTTGCTGGAGATGAACTGAAACCTATCTTGCAACATGGTGCATCTTTTACACAAAAGTGACCCACAATGGAGCAAAAGAGGCGCACGGCCACCATAAATCTGACCCTAACATTTTAAATGATTGTTTTAAGATGCCAATAAGGTGTAACCTATCCACAGATTTGTTTCAGGTAAGTCCTACTCAGGGTTGCAGATGGAATTTAGGTTTGTTGAAGAATACAGAGGAGATAATACATGTGGAGGCCTACCAACGAAGTGAGTCATGTCCACTGCACTCTTGAACAAATGTCAGACCTCCTCTGTCTCCAGGAACAGGCCTAAACCTCATCTACACAATGTGATGTGTAATGTTAGGAAACACAGGTAATATAATTGAAAAACGTGCAATTTTTTTTGCTCATTCCACAATCATATCACCTGTGTTTCCTTTGCTTAGGTATCTCATTGTGGAAATGTAGTCTATCATATGAAAGACTACGTAGAATATGAGCACTGTATGCAACAACTTTGACACTTACAGAAGCCTCTCCTTCTCCATGCCTCCTACACAGTTCTAAATGTACATCATAAATGCAAACAGTACAGAATTAATTATACATGTTAAATGGTTTATTTTTGCTGTTCTCAGAATGTATCAAATTTCACTAAAAACAGTGACTTGAAGGTATTCATCATATAACAGCGGGGAAAAAAAACCACAATCAAAATGATTGTGTTTAAAAAACCCATACAACATAACAAATCAGAATTCAGAACTCCTTAAAGTTAACTTACTTTCCATGACGTCGAAGGATGTCCTATGAACAGCTTACACTCTGTTGTGCTGTTATTACTTTCAGACCGCCACTTTCTGAAAGAAAACCTCCATCGTTTTGAAAAACATGTTACATACAATAAATGACTTCTTGCTCTCTACCACACGTTTCCACAAGGCCAAATCATGTCAGAGCCATTTATAACTCTTAGAATTCTTGTAAGCCAATCCCGTCATGTTGTATTTCCGCAACTTTCACAATTAAAATGTTGAAGATCATTTTCACAATCCTGGACTAGTAATATCTTCCCCTTCTTGCTCAGTCATGTTCTACATTTCCTATGACACTGATACTGCTTACTATGAAGCAGACTTACACTATCTCTATGACTACTACAATTATTTAATTCTCTACATCACTTTTAATCACAAAGCAATATAAAACAGTAGACAGCATTGCAGACTTACATTCCCTCTACTCCATGTTTTGATTGGCTGCTTCAATTTGCTTATAAAAAGAAACAGTTTTTCTGAATTCATTCAAAGTGCAGTTATTTCTCCATGACGTCCAGTGTTATGGTAAGAAGTTATGTCTCTGTACTACACTTATCCTCAAGGCCAAATCGTGTAGGAGCCATTAGAACTTCTTGAAATTCCTCAGAGCACATCCCGAGATTCTTTCCCTAAAATGTTGGTTTTAAAAACACCAGGTAAGAGTTTTTAAGGTCATACGGCAATTTTATTTTGAAAATTAAAACAGAATCATTGCAGAATTACCAGCCATTTCTAGACTTTAAATAAGCTGTGTAATGTCCTGATGTTATTGAAGGACCGTCATGATATATAATTGCTGCAGTTACAAAAGTCCTTCCTGATATTGACAACTGTGAAGCCACAAATTTTTTAATTAAAGTTGTCAATTTTGTTCCATCAGGCCTACATCGTTGGAACATTAAAATAACATACTGGCCATATGTTCGTATAAATAATGTGGACATCATTTCAGATTTACATTGGCTACACTCCATGTTGTGATCAGCTGCTTTTACTAGTTTATTAAAAGAGACTGATTTACTGTCTGGCAAAGTTAAATATATAAATCTTTCTGTGTCTACACTAGTAGTACTTGATACCCTACAGTTCTCGCAGTCTGCCATTGATAAGAAAGCCCAAACAGGTGATCTACATCTACACCTTCAGCATGCAATACATCAAGCATATACATTAAAAACTCCTGACAATCTTGCTGAATATTTTGAGAGAATTGTGTTTGGCCTGAACATCTGTCTAACAGATTTCGAATTTCAGACACACTTTCTATTTTTGTTCTATCAGTGCTACATTTCTCTAACACAGAATTTAACAAACTGCAAAATCTTTGATCAGAATTGACCACAATCTCTTCTTTTACATTTTCTAGAGAAAACAAAATATTAATCACTACATTAGCATAGCAGTTGACACCAGAACTGTTTTCAAATTGAAAACCAACAACATCTTCAACAGAATCCTTTTTGTTTCTGCTTATAATTTCAGGTTCATCGACTTTTCGTCTTTTTGCTACAACCTCCCCAGTATTGGTCACATTTCTTCGTTTCCGGCCTACCATACGTTTCTCAAACAAAGGATATTGAGTCAAATGTGGCGCATACTCTCTTCTTAACCTATTGTATTCCTTACCTCAATCTAGATCCGCACAAATGTTTGTGACATCACACTCAATCAAGTACAATCCCGATAAAGTTCTAACTCGTGACAATGCCACATATGCCATACCCTCCTTGAACACAGAACTGCCAATATTCACCAATGCACTGTCTACACTTAAACCTTGCGATTTATGGATTGTCACCGCATATGCCAAGCAAACAGGAAACTGCTTACTGCGAACATATAAGTCTTTTACAAGCAAAAATCTAGCAGAACAACGACCAATTAGCTGTACTTCCTCAATGCCATCAAATTTAATTTTTAAAAATTCAATTCCATCTCTATTTCTGTATTTTACAAAATCAACAACATTACCCATTGATCCATTTACCAGACCTCTTTCAACATGTAAATTCCTTCTTAAAATTATACGGCAGTTCAAGCACACATTCAGAGTCTTTTCAAAACCTGCAGTTTTAGATATAGTCTTCTCTAATGAATCCAATTTTGTTTTCAAATTCTCAGACAAAATAATTGTTGATCCCATATGCTCTACTCTGTCAATAGCTTCCAGTTTCACAATCACTTGCTTTTCTAAATGCAACATTTTGTTGTTGAATTTGGCACATTCTGCAAGAGTTGGCATCAAACATATTCCAGATTTCTTCTCAGTAATTTTCTGAAAAATATTCTCAGGCACAACATCTTGTTCTGGATATAAATATGACAGTAATCGTGCATGTAAAGCTTCTTTCCCATGCTCGGTCACTTTTCCAATTCTAACATCTTGTAGAATAGTCTTGTAAACTTCATCCTTCGCCTGACGCATATTTTCATGCAGTTCAGCATAATTGAAGTTTAACCATATATTGACGTTGCCAATGCTCCCTAGGCACTTCCTGGTATCTTCATGCGTGAGCATTTTGAACACAGGTTGCCCTTTCACTGGTGTCAGCTGCAGAAGATCTCCGAAAACAATGATGTGTTTGCCACCAAATAACACATCATACTCTGTTTTGAGAACTTCTTGCATTCTCAAATGCACAAAGGCAAGCATGACATTGGAAACCATGCTTACTTCGTCAATGATAAGAAGTTTCATTTTCCTCAAGATTCTTGAAACTTCACAACAAGCATCTCCAGATAGCTTGTGATATTGTAATTTGTTGTCATGCTCCACTGGCAGCATCAGTAAACGATGTAAAGTAATCCCTTTAATGTTATGTGCTGCCAGTCCAGTTGGAGCAGTGACAACACAAGACAGCGATGACTCAGTCCTTTCCTGCAAATAACATGAAATTGCTTTAATGAGGAAACTTTTTCCAGTTCCCGCTTCTCCACTCACGTACAGTTGGACAGGCTTCAACGACGTACATGAGCACTCTTTCTTCTCATGACTTAATCCATGATCAATTTGCATGGTAACTTCGTCATATATTTTCCTCTGCTCAACGTTGAGTTGTCTTTCCAACTCTTCTAAGTTAACCGCATCCTCCTGAGCATGTGCCATGGCTCTTTCCACTTCATTCATAGCAGTGGCAGCTTCATTTTCGATAACAGGTCCTCCTAGTGGATCCTGACTCAATGAAGCAGAACTCTGACTGTCCTGAGAACTGTCTCTGGCAATCTCTGCTGCAATCGTTGCTTCCTGCTCAATTTCCGCATTCAACATTTCTACATATTTGGGAAAAGCAGGACATTCTATGGTCTCCTTGGCAGCATTGAAAGAGTCTTCGTAACAGAGGAAATCTCCAAGCAGTTCCTCTTCTGCACGCCAAGGCTTGAAAAGTTGCAAAAGTGCTAAATAGAAAAACTCCTTTTTTTCAGGAGATTCACCACTCAATTTTTGATGGTTTACCAAGTGGCATTTTCTTTGCTTGACCAGACATCCCTCACTTCCTATTACAGCATACACTCCTTTCTCAGTATCTTCTTTGATGTTCCTCTTGAATATGTAATTTTGAAGAACCTCATACAGACAAACATTCTCGAGGTGACTGCTTCGATTTGGATAATATGTATCCAACATGTTGGTCTTCAAAATGTCGGTACTGTTTGGCTCCTTTTCCGCCAAATACTCAATTTCCCGCACAGGTTTCAGAACTCGATTACGCGTTGCAGCAAGACCAAGACTCGCCCAAACGATACTCCTGGATTTGGCATAGAGACTTGCTGAAGACAACCGGTCAGAACATTCGTAAGCTCCGATTTCTCGATGCGACAACATCTTCAGACTGAAACTGTACAACTTCTTACTGAGGCTCTTTTCATGGGAAATGTCCTCCCACATATCCTTCAATTCTGTCTTCTCTTTTTTGGTGATGTAAGATGTCACATACCGAGCCACAGCCATACAGTTATCAGCCACAAACTGTATATCCATGTTAGCATTCCACATGGACAAAATCACCGGGTTGTAGTCTTTGATGTACTTGGACTCTTCGTTCCTCTTCAAATTGTATGTGTTTTTAGGTGATTTCTTCATCACATTATGTCGCAGCGAAGACATCAAACTGTTTACTCTTCCTTTAGAAATCACCGGTCGTGGAAAGCCGAAACGACATTTGGTGTAGAACTTGTCCTTGTTTCGGAATTTACGACGACAGTACTTTCCACAACGATGGCTTTGGAAACGTAGAACTTTTTCTCTTAGGCTTTTCTTCTCCTTTGCGTTTGGAACAGCACACGTAGAATACTGTTGTATGAAAGTCATCACTGAGTCTTCTGGATCCGTTCCAAATTTAGGTGCATCCTTGATCCACAGCAGCATATGTATATGAGGAGCACCTCTTGCTTGGTACTCCTTTCTCCAGAAGAAATCCAACACCTCTCCAAGAGGTGGATTCTTCTTATTCATGATGAAAGACATCATAGCTTCAAATCTATGATTGAAGTACCTGCATACATTGACTGGATCCAAAGAGCACAGTTCTCCGGGTGTCTTGAATTCGATGTTTTCGATGTTTCCATTTGCCTCTCGTAGAAATTCAAGTAAGTCTTCCCAGCCATACTCGGCACAGCTCAGAGTGAGGAACCATGTGGGAGTTCCTAAGTTCCTCAGCATACATTTTAAATCACCATGACGACGGTACCAGTACTCATTAGTACCACGCTGACACGCCATGAGATTAATCAGGTGAGAATCCAAAATACTGTCTTGGACATTGACTTTATCCATAAAGTCACTTGCCGAGATGTTTTGCATGTGTATACCACTTTTCAAGATGGGGTTCACTGCATATGACAGTCCAGACAGATCGCTTTCAAACAGGAGATGAAACAAATAGGGAATGCATTGTCGAAACCTAGCATCTCCTGCATACAATCGCAAAGTCCGGTATTCAGAAGCAGGAATTTGAGGAGGTCGCTCATCATATCTTCCTCCCTGACCTGTTGGAAAAAGCTGTGGGAAACACCGAGCTTCCAAACTTTCCTCCCAAACACTAATGGGACTCCCTTTGGCTTGTTTCATTTGAAACAACTCAATAGTATTCCCCATGACTTCCTTGGAATGCAAAGGATGAACACTATAATGTTCATATATTTCTTCACTAGTACAGGGTTCTACTTTCTCAATTTGACCAGCACACAAATCGCTATCCTCTTCCTCACTTACTTCCTCTTCTGCAACATATACATTCTTATAGTATTTATTATTTTTTTTCAAATACAATGTTGCCTTTTTAACTTTCCTAACATCCACTAAATCTTGCCATATTTTCTTATTCTTTGTCGGAACCCCATTAACTAAGATAACCAGAGGTTCCTCTTCCACTTTTTCTACTCCAATTGTGTTAATGTTTTTCTTCAAATCTAGAGGCAAATAAACAACTCTTCCCTTTAATCCTCTCTGTAAATCTGATGGAGGCAATTTCCCTGTCTTTGGCTCCATTCTTACAATAGCCTGAAAGGGATGGATACTTTGAATCAAAATAGATTCATAAGTATTTAAATCCTTCAATTCAGAAGGAATCTCAACCAATTCCAGATTATTATGAACTGCTCTAGCAGGCATCTGGTTTTGATTTAATTTGTTACAACAATAAGTACACACACGTTGATCCAATCCCAAATCAAAACAATTTTCTACCATCAAGTATGTTGTGAAATCCTTCCATTCACTATTATTTTCCCTTTCACTTTTTGCATATAAATCCACTAACTTAGTCTGATTCTTATAATAAGTGCGTCGACAACACACACAAGTGAAATTTGGCCTCTCACTTGATTTCACCTGAAACGTCGCAATTTCCCTCTGGAAATTATCTGTACTGGAAACCTGTACACTATCTTCCACATTACCCTCTTCTTCTTGGTCAATTTCAACATTCTCCTCTTTACTTCCAAAGTAACAAAACTCAATTTCTTCACATATATTCTTCACATCTATTTCAGAACCATGCAAAAGAGCAGCGCATAATTGTTTAAGCATAATTGCTGGACTCTTAGCATAATACAACATTCTAACTAATTTCCTCACTTTATTATGATGCACTGCTAGCATCCTGAAATGATGAAAAACACTCTGGCATACTCTCCTGGAAAGACAAGCCAGTGAATGACCATGCAAACCTGTCACTTCTCTCACTCTGCAAGGATCTAATTCTTGCAACAACTTCATTTTCTGCTTCAAACTTTTCTTATGAAATGACCGTACAAAATCACAAAGCAAATTGATGGAATCCTGTCGCACACTGCAAATACTACTACACTTCCAGGTGTACACAGGACCCTTAGGACGTCTTCCTAAAACCTCATTACCTAACACCTCTTCTGTGTCTGTTGTCACAAGTTTTTCTTTTTCAACTGGACAACCATCTTTCACTTCATAAGCTCGACCACTGGTGTCAACTGCATGCACCAAATCATTATCCTGGAAATAACTCTCCTCATTAAAAAATGCCTCACAGCTTGAACTATGCATCCATTCTCCAGAAAAAACTTCACAAAAATTACTACGATTAACTATTCTCTTCCATCTACTATTTCTTTCGAAATCATAAATCGCCTTGTTTAGCTTCCTAATTCTATTGATTATCAAAATAAATAACTTACGTTTAATTTCAAATGCCTGATCAATAACTTTCTCAACTATTTTTTTTCTCTTATAAAAAACCACTTTCTGTTGACCTTTCTTAATATTTTTTAACAAATTGCCAATTATCCTGTTGCGGAACATTCGTTTACGAATGTCCCTAAACTGTTGTTTCCTTCTACTATCATGCACAGAGTTATCTCTTGCTCTAGCAGTAACATTTTTCATTGGCCTTTCCTTTCCGTTTAACTTGCTTCTCTTTTTCTGGACTGAAACATTTTCTGTAGTAATATTTTTTTTACTACAGATATTTCTTATGAATGTTTTTGTACTCTTACCCGGTGCTTTCTTGGTGACTTGACAAATCTTTTTGTTAGAGGACTGCTGCTTTTTTTCATTGACCTGCTGTCTTTGACGTTTTGCAGCCTTTCTCAGTCTTTCTTTGGTTGGCATGCTGAAATCTTCAAATGATCTGCAGTTGAATCTGTGGTAAAATATAATAAAAAATGTTATTAACCACTATTACCAAACAGTAAATCAATAACAGTCATCAAAAACTTAACACACTACTTGACATTTTTACATAGAAGATTTTTTAGTGCTTGGCAAATTTAGAATACAGAAATAGCAGAAAAGAAATGGAATTTATATTCATTTTACCTGTGCTGTTTTATATGTGAATCTGATCTAATTTTATGAGCATATTTTAATATTTTATTGAAAACACTACACATAACCTGTTTTTGAAGGTGTCTTTATTTTTAAATGAAACGGTTTACATTTTTACTTTTCATTTATTATACATTTTTAAAATAAATGTTTATAGTTCCATAGGCTCAAGCACGTCAGCTTCCCATCCTATGTCATACAATTCTGACAAATCTGCATCCTCATCACGTTCTTCTTCATCCTCAGGATTTAAATCATCCAAGGGATCAACATCCACTGATGTTTCAATTACGAGTTCAATGATGAGGTCGAAATCAACTGATTGCTGATTGTCGCTCATGTTGATGTTGTCTTTATCTTTAAAGAAAGATAACAACAATGAGATGTTGCAGAGTAAGAGACAAATCTCAGAGATTATAATAGTAAAATTGTTTAACAAGAGTAACATTTTGCAGCTATTATTTAGCCATGTCCAGCGATGCTGAGGAGGTGAAGCCTATGTCCAATTTTTCAGTGAACAGGACTCATCTCTTCTTAACCTTGGATAAGCCTCACCGACTCTGTGTCCCCTGCACATACTTAAATGTAAAGGGGCAGATTTATGTTAACTGGCACATCCCCAGGGATGCACCAGTTAACGTGCACCGCTGCTCTGCCACCCATGGTGTGCCGCATTTACAATCAGATAGGACAAAGCTGCGTCAAAACCCTGCGCCTGCTTGAAGCAGGCATAGGTCTTGACGCAGCATTGTGGAGATGGGGCACCCCTGAGCCTTGCTAGAGCTGCATCGCACTTGCGATACAACTCCAGCAATGCGCCACCTTTACGGCACAGATGCGTCACGCATCTGTGCCGTTTTTGCCTCATGGTGCGCCGCATTGTAAATGCAGCACACCATGGGTGGCGGAACAGCAGCGCAGGATGACTGGCACATCCCTGGTGATGCGCCAGTCATCATAAATCTATCCCTAAGCTTCTTATCTTGTTGGAGATGAACCGCCATATGTATCATCAAACTATTTTGCATTTCCTAAATAGCGAATTTTAAGGAATCGCTATTTAGGAAATGCAAAACGGTATGTATGTACAAAATCGGTATTAAATAGCGATTCTTTACCATTCCTAATTTGCGATGAGCAAATTGCTAATTGCAAATTACCCATTCATTTCCATGGGCCAGGAGGCCCATAGGAATGAAGGTGCAATTTGCGATTAGCAATTAGCTAATCGCAAATTAGGAATTTTTCCAAGGGTGCAGGGGTGTCTCAAGAACACCCTGCTGCACCCCCTGAAAAAGAAATTTGGGGGCATATGGCGCACATACATGCCCTAATGGCATGTATGGGCGTCATATGGCACCTTTTGTTTTTTGGAAAAAAAGCTTTTTGAAAAGAATTTGCAAATTAGCACCAACTAGAAGTTGGTGGTAATTTGCAAATCCTTAATGGCATTTTTTGCATATTTTTTGTTTGATACATTGCATTTAAGGAATCGCAAAATTTGCAAATCCTTAAGTGCAATCGCAAAATAAGAAATAGCAAATGTTGCTATTCCTTATTTTGCATCAAACTTGTTTGATACATACCATTTGTCTAATTAGCATTCGCAAAGGCCGAAATTCGCAGAATTTCGGCCTTTGCGAATGCTAATTAGCTTGATACATATGGCCCCAAGTGAGGCCTGTCTTGCAACATGGTGCATCTTTTGCATCACTGCTGCATCGGTTTCATGTGGCACGTTTTTTTTACAGCATGACACATCTGCCTAAATGCATCAATTTGTAATTTTGTCGCCTCATAGCAAATCTTTTGCACCGCCGCTGCATCACAAAAGTGACGCACAGTGGCGCAAAAGAGGCATACACCTATCATAAATCTGTCCCTAGCATTTTAAGTGATTAATTCAGGATGACGATAAGGTGTGGCCTATCCAGAGGTTTGTTTAAGGTGAGGCCTACTCAGGGTTGCAGATCAAAGTTACGCTTGTTGAAGAATACAGAGGAGATAATACATGTAAAGGCCTACCAATGAAGTAAGTGATGTCCACTTCATTGCGCCAGTCATCATAAATCTATCCCTAAGCTTCTTATCTTGTTAGAGATGAACCGCCATATGTATCATCAAACTATTTTGCATTTCCTAAATAGCGAATTTTAAAGAATAAATAGCGATTCTTTACCATTCCTAATTTGCGATGAGCAAATTGCTAATTGCAAATTACCCATTCATTTCCATGGGCCAGGAGGCCCATAGGAATGAAGGTGCAATTTGCGATTAGCAATTAGCTAATCGCAAATTAGGAATTTTTCCAAGGGTGCAGGGGTGTCTCAAGAACACCCTGCTGCACCCCCTGAAAAAGAAATTTGGGGGCATATGGCGCACATACATGCCCTAAGGGCATGTATGGGCGTCATATGGCACCTTTTGTTTTTTGGAAAAAAAGCTTTTTGAAAAGAATTTGCAAATTACCACCAACTAGAAGTTGGTGGTAATTTGCAAATCCTTAATGGCATTTTTTGCATATTTTTTGTTTGATACATTGCATTTAAGGAATCGCAAAATTTGCAAATCCTTAAGTGCAATCGCAAAATAAGGAATAGCAAATTTTGCTATTCCATATTTTGCATCAAACTTGTTTGATACATACCATTTGTCTAATTAGCATTCACAAAGGCCGAAATTCGCAGAATTTTGGCCTTTGTGAATGCTAATTAGCTTGATACATATGGCCCCAAGTGAGGCCTGTCTTGCAACATGGTGCATCTTTTGCATCACTGCTGCATCGGTTTCATGTGGCACGTTTTTTTTACAGCATGACACATCTGCCTAAATGCATCAATTTGTAATTTTGTCGCCTCATAGCAAATCTTTTGCACCGCCGCTGCATCACAAAAGTGACGCACAGTGGCGCAAAAGAGGCATACACCTATCATAAATCTGTCCCTAGCATTTTAAATGATTAATTCAGGATGACGATAAGGTGTGGCCTATCCAGAGGTTTGTTTAAGGTGAGGCCTACTCAGGGTTGCAGATCAAAGTTACGCTTGTTGAAGAATACAGAGGAGATAATACATGTAAAGGCCTACCAATGAAGTAAGTGATGTCCACTTCATTGCGCCAGTCATCATAAATCTATCCCTAAGCTTCTTATCTTGTTAGAGATGAACCGCCATATGTATCATCAAACTATTTTGCATTTCCTAAATAGCGAATTGTAAGGAATAAATTGCGATTCTTTACCATTCCTAATTTGCGATGAGCAAATTGCTAATTGCAAATTACCCATTCATTTCCATGGGCCAGGAGGCCCATAGGAATGAAGGTGCAATTTGCGATTAGCAATTAGCTAATCGCAAATTAGGAATTTTTCCAAGGGTGCAGGGGTGTCTCAAGAACACCCTGCTGCACCCCTGAAAAAGAAATTTGGGGGCATATGGCGCACATAAATTTTAAAAACATTCCTTTACCTCAAAAACGATTTTCAAGTCATAATTTGAAAACACTGCCCACGGGGAAATGACTTAAAATGTCCTTAAGACACATGAAAGTGTTTTTTTAAAGCCTTTGCAACTTTTTTGGGTCACTTTTAACATGGCTATGTAACTCAAACAATCAAAATCTAAATTTGCCAAGCACAGGTGGGAGCATATTTACAAGGAATTTGCAGAGCTAGAGCAGGAGGACGCTCCTTCTCGTATAACGTTTCCAAACTCTGGAACTCACTCCCTTTGCAGCTAAGGAACAACCCCAACCTGACCACTTTTCGTAAACAGCTAAAAACCTTGCTGTTTAATGCCTAGCAAAGGAACCTCAAGAGGGCCCCATCTGTTTTTCAGCGCCTGGACGCCTCAGGGCAACTGTAGCGCTTTATAAGTCACATTTTCATTTCATTTCATAAAGAAGCATACACCATTATGTCCTTGTCATAAATTTTAAAACCATTCCTTTACCTCAAAAACGATTTTCAAGTCATAATTTGAAAACACTCCACATGGGGAAATGACTTAAAATGTCCTTAAGACACATGAAAGCGTTTTTTGATTGCCTTTGCAGCATGTTTGGGTCACTTTTAACATGGCTATGTAACGCAAACAATCAAAATCTAAATTTGCCATGCACAGGTGGGAGCATATTTACAAGGAATTTGCTCCACAGGGAAAGGTCTTACATTAAAATGGGAAAAATAACATCAGAGACACTCAAATGCCTTATAAAGAAGCATACACCATTATGTCCTTGTCATAAATTTTAAAACCATTCCTTTTCCTCAAAAACGATTTTCAAGTCATAATTTGAAAACACTCCACAGCTCCTATGCACAAAAACACCCTGTCAGTACTAATACTTCACATTTTCTCCAATTACAATTTCTCAAAGAAACAAAATCTATTTGTAAAACACTTGAGACAAAGCAACATTTTAAAAACACAACTTTCTTCATAATTTTCTCCTTAAAGTACACTATTCTCTATCTAAATTAAAGAAATCTTTTCTCACCTTAGCAAATACTTTATGAGTTTTAAAACAGTCTCAGAAACACACCAATTTGTCTTCAGCAGAGCAAAAGGTATGCACTCCAGAGTCTGCAGCTATCAAAAGCACAGAAATGCTGTAATTCTTCACACATATCTCTCATGTCACCCAATCAAAACTCTTCCCTCACTTTTTTCAAATCAAAACCCTTCCCCCCTCTGCCCTCTCTGCCTTTTTTGCATAGCAACCACCTCTTGGAAGACCTCTGGTGTTTGCAAGTTCACACAACAATGTTTCAATTGAACTCTGAACTCTCAGTGCACCTGCATATCCAGTGCAATCTTTCATTTAATGATTTTTTATTGACCATTCAAAATACATCTTTCAAAGAACTCATCCATGCACCCTAACTTTCTGTTTTCAGCAATCAAAATCAACCAATCACTGTTACTGCTTCATTAACACAGAAACTCCACAATTTTTTTCATTTTAAACTCTTATTTTTTCAACTGCCATTTCATTGCCACACTTCATCTGACTGCAGCAGAACCTTCTCTCACCATGTTTTCTGTCTGGATTGTTGGACATAGTTACATCTATTGGGCTCAGAGGTATGCTGAGAACAGAAATTTACCTAACCTCAATTTACAAGATGTGGAAATTAAGTGGTTTGGCCACAGAGGATTAAAATGTCACCAATTGATACCATTGGTGAAAACCTTTATGCATTTGCCAAAACCTGACCTGTTAATTGTGCACTGTGGAGGTAATGATTTGGGCACTTTGACTGGGGTAGGTCTGGAAATGCTTTTAAAGGACACCTTTGAGCAATTTATGGCACTTTTTCCTCAAACTGCCTTGGTATATTCAAATATATGCCAAAGACAGAAATGGAGGTGGTCAAACCAATTTTGTCCACAAATTGAGAAGTCGAGGAAGCATGTAAACAAATCTGTTTCAGCTTACATGAGAGACCATGGAATGGGCTCCATGTACAACAATAACTTGCGTTTCTACATGCAAGATATCTACAGAGGAGATGGAGTTCACTTCTCAGATGAGGGCAACAGAATTTTCATTCTGAATTTAAGACTGTGCATTGGTACCTACTTATAAGTACCTAAATGTACCATAAACCCAAAAGCTCTTCTCAGAGCTACCCTACATCTGATCACTCACAATTATTATTTTTCTCTAACTTTTTTCACTAGTTTTCAACAAAGTACGCTCCCCGGGGCGCTACCCGGTACGCGAACCGGAAGCTAACCTCGCGAAATTTTTACAAAAATGTTTTTTTTCGCACATATAAGCCTCCTCAGCCACCCTCATAAAACCTAGGGGGTCAAGATAAGTCTACCGTGCCCCCTTCTACCCATTCTGAACATTATTTGCCCTCCATCTTGTATCTTAAATCGACCGAAACACAAAATGGTGGACTCCCGTTAGGCTTCAGGTTCGCGTACCGGGGCGCTCGCCAGTTCGCGTACCGGGTCGCTCCCTGGGAAGCGCACCATCAAAAAAGGTGGGAAAGTAATTTACAGAAAAACGACTGGAGACACTCTCACCAAATATAGATTAGCTCATACTACATACCAATCCCTATCATTTTCACAAATTTGATTGAAATTCCATTTAGCATTTAGCCTGTAGACCTCTCTAAATACCGTGAGGTAAATTACTTCACAAAACACACCTGAAGTGTTGGAATTGACAACCAATGAAAATGTTACTTTCATTTTCTACTTTTTTTACCTGACATTTGATTCGTTATATACCTGAATATATTTAAAGGAAGAGAAGGGAACACAGCCATTTTGACTACTACTTCCTGGTGTACATTTCAATTGGATTTTCACTAATCACTTCAACTTCTTTGTAAAGGTAAGTTGTTATTTTAAAAACTGAAGTATATTTTGCACTATAAGTTAATATGGTAAACTTTTTCTGATAGTTATATACTATCCCTCTGTAGTAGTTATAGATTTAGATAGACTTCTCTGTTATAGTTATGGATGGAGTTAGGCTTCTCTTGTATAATTATGAATTTACTTACGTTAAATCACATACACTTTTTTATATTCCTACCTCCACTTTGATACTATACACTGCCCAAAGATAAATTCACTGATAAAACCTGCCTATCTAAAATTAATCCCAACAGTGCCCTATCCCTACTAATATATATTTTTTTTATCCAAATTTCAGGCAAAATGGAAGGCGAACACAAAGTTTCATTTCAAATTGTCCTGCAAGAGAGCAGCCAAGAAATAATTGATCCAAATTATATAGACTTTATGGATGAAACTTGGGACCAAGAACTAGTGCAATGTGTGCAAGCAGTAGATGACCTCCTTCAAAATGAGGACATTTTACACCCTCAGAGATTACAAACTATGTTCAATGAAAATAATGACATTTCAGACAGTGAAATGTTAGAAAGTTTATTAAATTTTGAAACACAATCACAATAATAAATAATTGCTTAAAAAATAAAGAAATTAAAAAATATTCAACAAACCAACAATCAATTAACATACAGTATTTGAAAAGTCTATCATTCTTTTTTCCTTATAGTACGCTCCCCAGAACGCTTCCCGGTTTTTTGCCCTGCGGGGCCCTTTTAAAGCCTCCACATCAAACCTAGGGGGTCAGGGAGGATCTACTATGCCCCCTTATGGTCATTTCCCCCTTTGTTTTGGCCTCCTCTTGTCTCTCGATCCTACCGAGAGACAATATGGCGGCCGCTCCGGACTGTTTAGAATGTTGACAGACACCGGAGAGCCAATCAGCTTCGCTTCGCGAAGTTCCGTTACGCGTCAAGTACGCGAACCGGAGCACTGCCCAGAGCGCGCTTACAGATATATATCTTTTTTTGAACGTTAATTTCTCAAAATCCACTGGAGCACATATATTGAGACCTAGCAAAGGCACATCGGGCTAACAGTCCCTACAATTTTGCCAAGTTTCGTGCAAATCCATTCAGCCGTTCGGGCTAAAAGTGAGGCCAACCGCCCTATGGAAATTAACATTGGAAAAACACGTTTTGGGACCCCCCTTTTTTCTCGGCCCCCCCTTGACGAACCCCCCCAAATTTTCAGGGGCTGCTCAGAAACAAAATGTTCCATTTTCCTGAAAATTTCAGCCAATTCCGTCCACAAACGCCAAAGTTATTAGACATAGAATTTTCAAAAATATTAGGGAAAAAACCCTAACTATATATACCTACTGGCGACCGCCAGTAGGTAATATATATATACAAACGCTTTGACGAAAATCAGCCCGCGCCACTTGTAATGGCGGGCCTCAGCGGGGTTTCGTCTTACCCCAATAAATCCACAGCAAAGTCGCCGGATCCGGCAGCGAGGGGTAGGTGACAGAAGAGACGACACAGGAATAACCAAATACTTGATGGTTTAACACGCTGTATAACCCGCCGGATACTGTTGTTGCCTGTATACATAACCAATTAGGTAGATGCAGCCCAACAAAGGTATCACGCAGGAAAAATCTTTTTCTGTGAGCTAATTACACTTGAATGTTTTCTAAATATTAGACATTATCTATACTGACGTAGACAGTCGATACCTTAGATATACTTTCTACTGTTAGGTCCTGAAGAATCGCTAGCCATTGCATTAGAGTGAGAAACATGTCGACCGACTACAGCACACACTAAACCGCGACTTGTGAACCAGAAGCATAACATTCCAGCGAGTACCGGATAGTTTTCATTCTTAATTAGAGCAGGGGACACCCAGAATAAAGTCATTCCTGGTACTCCTAGCTTTATTTTAATCCACACTCACACGTCTACGCACTTCTGGCCCCACACCCGCACTTCATCTAAATGGCAGTTTGATAAAAGATCTCCGCCAAAGAGCCCCTCTTTGAGGTGTCGCCCGTTGGGTATTGCACCGCCGACCCAACGAGGAGCAAGCCCAGATGATGAAGCATGACACCTGAAAGGGTGTGTGAGGGCATTACATCCAACAAAATGGATGCCCAACCGTAGGACTCTACGAGGCCCTACAACATCCTTCACACCACAGGGACACGTACATTCCTTAAACTTAGGAACAGCCCAGCTTTTTTTGGTAATCACTCATTATTTGAGGGCACGACTGAGGCTGGACCTACCACTCACTAGGAGTGGTGATTGCCCTTCTTCTAACAGACTTCTCCCTCTTGTTGTAAATTATCATGTCAATTTGGAACCAATACAACTGAATTCACAAATGCTTTTGAGACTAAACCTACCAAGATCAGAGGGTTATTCACTTGCCGCACTGACCATGCTGTTTTATGTACTGCAATGCACGTCATCTCAAATATGTGGGTAGTACAAAGTTACAAGTATACAATCACATACTACAGCATTTGCGGGCAATAGTGAACTCAGATTCCAGTTACCCAGTTGCCTGGCATTTCAGTCTTGTAGACAACAATAATCGCAATGATTTGAGTTATTTTGTCATCGATGCAGTACCCAAATCAAATAGAGGAGGGAATCGAGAATTAAAACTTCGTCATTTAGAATCTCAGTATATCCTAACCCTTGATACCAAGATGCAGAATGGTCTTAATACAGGAGAAGATCTGTACAATTTCCTGTAAACATCGTCAGCATGGTTTTTTGTAGGCATTCGGTTATCTGTTGGGTATTAGGTCTTTAAGGTTTTAACCTGTTTTTAGATGAATTATTGTGACTCTGTTTTACCTGTGTATACTTGGTTTTACTAAGTTTTGCCTGATTTTTTCTGGTCTTAGTTGGTTTTGCCTGGTGTTAGTGGGGTTTATAGGGTCGTATGCTGATTTGAAACAGGTTTTTTCAACACTACCTTTTATGATTCTTAACTACTGTTGTTTTTAATGCCTGGATATATATTTGACATTCCTGAGTGTGTTGTTTAAGATGTGGATATTTATCTATGTTGTTATTAATGTATACACAAACAGGTTTTTCATAATGTCAACAATGAAAGATATATTGCACTACAGGCATATGAAATGTTTCTGTTAATATCTCCCCTTCATTTCAACATCATATAAGTAACTATGAAACATGCACTTGCACTTTACTCTTTAACTGTCCTAGATATGGTAGGTTGCAACACAATAATGATTGGCATCTATTGATACAATGCTTTATATGTATCAGGGTTGATTATATATATATATCGTGAGGCATTTACATATTTTTCGGCATATAATGACACTTATGATTATCTATTTATAATTTTTTACATGAATTATGATATTATGAGCTGGCAATTTCTATTTGCACTAGCACTTTACAGCATTAAGAAGATCAGGCATACACTTGGTCTCCCCTATTCCTAACATCTTTATTATCGACTATGATGGTTAATAGTAGGATATACATTGTGATTTTAATATTGTTTGCACTAGCGCTTGGCTGAAAAGTATCCTCCAAAGTATGCTCCATTTGAGGGCGGTGCTGCGGGAGGGGTGGGGTGCATCAGCCTGGCTGAAGCAATGTTGCCGTGCGTAATGATGCGATCTCTGACCGGATTCAATCTCATCTCTCTCTCATCTTAAAGACCTGCTGGACCGTACTGTAGGCCAGAGCCAGCGAGCAGCGCTGCCCTACAGACACCTATTGAGCGCAGTGCTGCGGGAGTGGTGGCGTGCATCAGCCTGAGTGTGCAAGTGCGAATAAGTGATCTTGCCGTGCATAATGATGTGATCCCTGACCTCATTAAGTCACATCTCTGTCTCATTTTAAGGACCTGCTGGACCATACTGTAGGCCTGAGCCAGCGGGCTGCGCTGCCCTGCAGACATGTGGCGTTGGTTTTTAGGGCACTGTAGTGAGCTCGTTACTAAGTGTACATGCAAACAGCCTTCCGCCACTGCATTACATGCGCACATTATTCTTCTACCATGCGCTTTGTTCCTTTCTCTGTGAACCTTTCTGATAACGTATTATTATTTACCCTTGTGTATTCTCGTGCACTCGAACTCCTCTTTGAACCACGATTACCACTAACAGTTGGTAGATCGTACTTCAAAAACGAAGGATGCACTCAACTCCTGTTTTCTATTAAGCTTGAAATAAACCTTCATTTACCTCCAGACGTTTCCACCCTTAAATTATTTCTCCCTTTTCAGACACTGACTTGATTGGCTCAAGATGGGCGGAGCGGGAGCTCACCCCGCGATGGTGCCCTGGGCATTCTGATGTGGTATCAAGACACCGTCCCTGACTGGACACACCAGTGGTGGCAGGTCAGCAGTGAAGCCTCGGTATGCAGGACCTACAATTGAGCACAGTGCAGGGGTTGGGGTGCAGCACCCTGGGTGCACAGGTGCAGGCAAGCGATTTTTCCATAGCTAATAATGTAGGACCATATTATCAAAGAACGGCGATCACATAATTGCTGCTTTAGCGGCAGGAAACTGCAGCTAAAGCGGCGATAATGGGTTTGATAATATGCCCTTGTGAATTCCCATAGAAGCCCAGGTTCTCACCGGAACCTGGGGTCCTATGGGAATTCACAACAGCATATTATCAAGCCCCTTATCGCCGCTTTAGCTGCAGTTTTCTGCCGCTAAAGCGGCGATAATGTTATCGCCGTTCCTTGAAAATATGGCCCCCAATCTATGGTCTCATATGTTCCATTTTAAGGACTTGCTGGACCACACTCTTTCTCGTGGATCCCAGCGTCCTAGACAAACGGGTGAAGGGAGGGTAAACACTGAGGGCTGGGTGCAGTAGGCTGACGCTCTGTCTCCGCCTCCCTCTCTTCTTTTGATTCTCCCTCCCCTTTTCCCTTCCACCCACTCCCTTTCCCTCCTATTCTCACTATTGTCCTTTCATTCGGACTACCTTTCTTTACCTCTTCCACATAGCACACATACTTATGTTTCATTTTTGTCTTGCAGGTTTTCTACGCTGCTTCCACAGGAGTCCAACTCACGTTTTTTATATTATACTGTTTGTTCTAACACGCTTACATTTCTATTTATTTGTGTTTTAATAAAGGTTACTTTTTTCCAAATAAATAACTGAGTGTATAGGTCTTCTTTTTCTGACAACACTTGTCTTTAGTTTATTGGGAAAATCATCTGTTTATAGGAGATTATGAGAGCAAACCTTTGTAATATTACAGTGCACCTACCAAACATAATCCAACTGACTATTACACAAAGGAATCCTGGGTAATTCCACAACTGCAAGAGTTCTATAAGTGTATCACTTTATAACACCATGTGTACTGCCCGTGTGATTACAGAACCAATAAGGCACTGCATAGGACCACCGAGGCTTCAGGGACTGCTGAGGCCCACCCTGCATATTTAAGTAAAGCCCCGGAGTGTGGCGATCCCCAGACTTCAGTTGGCCTCGAACCCCCCGAACAATTAGTAAACAATACTGGGAAGATAATACCCGGGAAGGTGGCAGTCCCCTAGACTGCGAAACGTCTCTGTGCCCTTCCTCGCCTAATTTACATGTGAGATTAAGATCCCCAGTCCTACAGAGACCCCGCAATATAATAATTGGATTGGCCACGGAACATTACTCTCCAGGGGCCTCATTTAAATGAACGGGTGAGACCCTGCTTTTTGGGGGGGGGGTTCTTTCTCTCAATTTTTACCATCCGCATCCCCTCTATTAAAGGGATACAAGGTTTTCCTCCTCTCACTTCAAGTAGTCAAACAAGGATTTGCTATCACAGGGTGGAAGCCATGCACCCGCCCTCTAATAGCAAACACAAATGTCCCGCAGATGCACACCCCGGGACATTTTATGAGCTGCGCCTGAGAGGTCGCCCTCCCTAGGACCATGATGCATTTGTTAGTATAAACGCATACTAACCCTACTTACACATGTGTAGTACAGCGACCAGAATGTAGTGAAGAAGCAGAGGAAGCATAAAATCTAAAAACATAAATCCTACCAGAAGTCGGATGACATAGTTCAATAAGCTGACGACCATGGCATAAGTAGAAACAGCTACACAAAGAAAACGGGTCTTCAGCACAACGCAAGCAATTTTGAAATATTGGTGAGCGCTGCCTTCTTTTTACCTTTTCCCGCTCGTTGCCAAATTTATATAGTGAAGAGGCAGACAGCAGTGGATCCGATAAGTAGATTTATTACAGGAAAACAAGACACCTGAAACAGCCACCAACAGGAGCAGACTGCAAGGCAACCGTCTTCTCCAGCACGTGTACAAACTCCGCAAGGTTCCCCTCAAGACAGCCCTACATTCTAACATTACATACTTAGATTCTAGTAGAATTACATACTAACATTCTACTATGAATTACATTGGAATACTACACAGAGCACATGACTTTACAGCAATGAACTCATGGTTACATCCACGACTCTTAAGACCAGTAGCAGTGAGTAGTTCGCTTCCCACTCCCTGTATTGTAAAAACGCAAACTAAGACTACTTCCACAGGTATGCTACAGCGCACAGAGAACATCACTTTCCAGCAATGAGCTCACAATTTAGGCTCACGGATTAAACCCCGTGTCTTCAGACCAGTAGGGGTGAGTAGTTTGCTTCCCACTCCCTATATACTATAAACGCATACTAACACTACTTACACACTTATACTACAGCAGCTAGTATCCTACAGTGCCCAGAGCCCATCAATGTACACCAATCAGATCGGTATAGTATAAACGCACGGTAGCGGTCAGTAGTTCGCTTCCCACTCCCGGTATGGTATAAACGCCTACTAACACTACTTGCACACGTATACTACAGCGCCCAGAGCCCTTCCATTTACAGCAATCACCTCGGTTTCATCCCCTAATCTTCACACCGGGAGGCGTGAGTACTTTGCTTCCCGCTTCCGATATAGTATAAACGCATCATAGCAGTCAGTAGTTCGCTTCCCACTCCCTATATGGTATAAACGCCTACTAAAACTACTTGCACATGTATGCTACAAAGACCAGACCACTTCACTTTACAGCAATTACCTCACGGTTTAGGCTCTCGGTTTCATACCCGAGTGTAGCACCATATCATATCAGCACCATGTCACTCTGAGCAACACCGCACTTTCAGACCGGTAAGAGTGACTACTTCGCTTCGCACTCCCCCACAGAGGTTACATTACTCCTACCCTCTTTTCCAACTTTTTTCGCCCTTTTTTCCCCTTACTCGCTTCAACGGAATCACCAAATGGCAGTCAATACTTCCTAGTTACAACCGTTGGCAGCAGCAAGCTTGTGCTCGTAACGTCTCAGCCAATCAGATGGCAGAATTCGCAAATATCGATATCTGTAAATTTCGATATTTCTCAAAAACTACTGAACGGATTTACACCAAATAAACAAAAGCATGCTTTCTAGACCAAACCCCATCTCCCTGACAAATTTTGGGTAATTCCTTTCACCCGTTCGACCTGTAGCCTTGTCTAAAGTTTCTTATAGAAATTAACATGGAGAAAACCCGTTTTGGGACCCCCCTTTTATCTCGGCCCCCTTTGACAAATCACCCCCATACTTTCAACATAGGAGCTGATATGAACAAAGAATTGTTTTAGATAATTTCATTCATCAAACGACGCCAAAGTTATAAGCAAAACAAAAAATGCTCTTCCTATGGAAACTCGGTCCTAGCTTTAACTACCTACTTGCAAACACCAGTGGGGAATATATATATTCCCTACTGGCAGGCACCAGTAGGTAGCTTTAGTTAGGACTACAAATGACAAATCTTCATGACATTTTCCCAAAAAAGTGTCCCAGTGATTCTTGATGTCATCAGTGATGTGAATGACCATGTTATGAGTTATGTAATATGTGAGGTAATATGTTAGGTCATAGGCATATTGCTACACAACACAAGACTGTAACTTTGCGAAATAGATTTATTGAAAACAAGTTAAAGTGTTGTGTTAATGCACGCTAGCATAGCCTGTTTACATTGTTTTAAACACAAACATGGTATGTCATGGAACTTAAGTTCAGTCCAGACATGGGTAGTAACTGGTTGCTTCACCAGTGACCATTGCTATGAACATGGCCACACTATCTCATGTGTCCTCTCACTCCCATCGCCCGTTCTCGGGGGTCAGACGCATCCTTCTGTGAGGTCTCGGATCCTGCAGTATTCTGAGTGCTGCGCCTTCTAGAGTCTGGCACTGGTGCCAGGCTGCTACTGTGACTGGAGGCATCCTCACTTTCACCTCTCCCCATCATACTGCTGGCAGCAAGAGCATTGGTCTGCATCTGATCCACAACATTAGTCACTTGGACCAGTCCCTTGACAATATCTCTGCAGCAATGGCTCATTTCTAACTGCATGGCTATTGCATGTCATGATAGTTGTGCTGTGTCAGTACTGAGGGGCATATTATCAAGAATGGAGTTATGATCATCGCTGCTTTAGCGGCAGGAAACTGCAGCTAAAGCGGCGATAATGGGCTTGATAATATGCTGTCGAGAATTCCCATAGAAGCCCATGTTCACACTAGAACATGGGCTTCTATTGGAATTCACAAGGGTACATTATCAAGCCCATTATCGCCACTTTAGCAGCAGTTTCCTGCAGCTAAAGCGGCGATACGTTTAACTCCATTTCTTGATAATATGCCCCTTAGAAGGTTGGTGACCTTAGTGTATCCGAGTCCAAGTAATTGTGTGTGTCTTTTGCGATGGGAACCCTGATCCTCCTTTAGCACCTTGCATAGCTCCCTGAGTACTCCAGTCAGTTCTCCAAAATCTTCCATGTTCTCCCTGCAACCGTCCAGCACAGCAATAGTTAGATTATTCATGCTTTCACATGCACGTGTTGTAAGGTTTCCCTGCATTAAAAGCATGTGTTTCACCTGCAGGTGCTGTACCCTTAACATGGCAATCTCCAGCCTATCATGCAACTTGGATGTCTCGACAGCGCCAGATCTCAAGAGTGCTGATGCCCTGCTTCTCTGAACTTGTGTGTTCCTACAGCACAGCTGCTGTCTGGATGTGGGTGTCACTACTGTTTCTGATATTGTGGGCTCAGGTTGTCCATCATCCTCACTTCCAAATGCTTGCAATGGAGCCACAGTGGTCCTGTGTTTCCTCGGTGCTGGTGTGGTGGGTGTAGGTGAGACAGCTATGTCGTCTTCTGACTGGGACTCACTCTCAGCTGGTGCATGGTCATCAGTCTCCTCAGACTCTTGGTCACATGTATCTGTGATTTAAAACAGTGCGTTATTAATTTTCTGTTAGAACATGTTTACTAATTTTGTACAACATTATGTACAATAAAATATTTATAAATTACAATGTGTGTGTGTAGACTAACTTCCATGGTGCAATGTGTTTTAAATCATCATGTTTTCTAGACACCAGACTTCCCTTGTGCTTTTGCTGACTACAATTCCCATAATGCATTGGTGTGTCATAAGTAAAACATGTAGTGGATTACTTTTTCCTGCACAAGCCTGATCTGATTTACACTGGTTGTTAGCAGACACTGAAATGTGGAAATAAAGTTGCATGCATCTTACCTTGGGAGGTACAGGGTGGTGCAGAAGAATCAATTGTTGTGACTCCAACTCCTGCCTCTGGCTGCAGGGTGGACTCCACAAGGTCCTCCATGACTGTGGGGCTGACTTGGGGTGATGGTCCACCTCCAGTTTTTTTAGCCTCTGCAAGCCTCTTCGCAACCTTTTCTTTTTCACGACTGCGCAGGCCGTGCCATCTTTTGCGCAGATCTCCAATGCTGCGGTGTGCAACTCCCACTGCATCAATTTTGGTTTGCATTGCCAGCCACAGTTTTCTTTTTTCTGATTCTGGGACTTGCAAAGACAGTTTATCAAATAGTTTGTCATGGCTCCTGACCACCTCTTCAATTAGCAATTCCAATTCCTTCTCTGAGAACTTCTTCTGCCTTTTTCTCTCCTTCAGGGGTGTTTCCTTTGCCATGCTGATGTCTGTAACAGTTCAAACTCACAACATTTTCTCAATTGCTGTTCTCCAGTGTTCTTCCTCCTCCTCCCTCTTAGCACACAGGTAACTGCATGGGTGTTGCCACTTCCTGGTTCTGACATCATCAAGTTGCATAGTGTTCTGGGAATCGGAATTTACGACTTGCAAATAGCGATATCGCAATTTTTTTGCGATTATTTTGTTGCATCGCATTTTGCGACACGCAAACTGCCAGTCGGTAAAAATCGCAAATTGCAAGTCACAAAAGTATGTTATGATGTATATGCCCCTTAATCTCCCTGTGCCTAACAAGAAACGAATGTGTCCTCATGTAATGCAACTGGTGCTATGTAAAGCACTCTGATTCCCGATTCGGGTCAAGTTTGCGCTATATAAAACTGTAAAATAAAATAAAAAGAAATAAAAAAAATATGCAAAGTGAACATAAACAATCTGGTAATCTTGTACAGAATGCAGAACTAAAACCAAGAAAACTTTTTGTAGAAGATGTAGATTTAATGCAGGAATTTTTTGAACTGGAAAATGAGTATTCAGGTGTCATGAATGAATGGAATGTGGATAGTGTATTAGAGAGCCAAGTACTATGGGTATTTGAGGAGGGGGGTTCACTTTCCAAACCCAAGTCGAGAATAGTGCCTTTCTATACCAATGATCTTATTGATCAATTTTCAGAAGTGGTTATTAAGAAAATAGGAGATTTACATACCAAGGAACCTAGGGCCAGATGTAGGTGTCAAAATACCGGTCGGATTCGGCCGAAAATACCGATTTTTGGCCGTTTCCGACCGGTATTTTGACATTGGTATGTAGGGGCACTGAAAACATACAGATTCGGTAATTTTACCGAATCGGTAATTTTACCAAATCGGTAAAATTACCGATCGGTAAAATTACCGAATCTGTATTTTCCTATGTAGGTAGCACTTCTAACAGTGCTATAGGGCCTTTATAATTCGTTATTTACCATGTAATACAATTGCATGGTAAATAACGATTTCTTGTGTACATGCACATCTGTGCATGTACACCAGTGCCATGTGGCACACAGACATGCCCTAAGGGCGCCATGTGTGCCACATGGCGCACAAGCCAGTTACAGGGGTGCAACAGGGTGTCAAAGTGACACCCTGTCCCCCTTGTAAATTCGGTATTTTTACCGATTCGGTAATTACCGAATCGGTAACTGCCATTGAATCCTATGGGCTTCATGGCCCATAGGAATCAATGGCAAATACCAATTCTGTAATTACAGAATCGGTAAATACCGAATCATACCGATTCGGTATTTGTTACCGATTTTCTACCTACATTTGAATTACCGATTCATGAATACCGAATCGGTAAAATTCGGTATTTATGAATCGGTAATTCACATTTACCTACATCTAGGCCCTAGTGCGAGGTATGAGTTTGAGAAGGGCTATAAAATAATAATGAATACATTGTTTAAACCTCCAGATATAGTGGTGTGAAAGTCTGACAAGAGGGGCAATGAGGTTATGTGGTCAAAGGAAACTTATATAGAAGAAGCCTACTGTCAATTGAATGATATATCTTGTTACAAGGCAGTTGATCACGTCCATTTTAAAAGAGTGCAAACTGAGGGGGATATTCAGAAGAACGTGTGATAAACATTGCAAATTTTGCTTAATGCATCTTTGCACATCGCAGTCAATCACAACAAAAAAACACCGTCTCAATGTCCAATTCCCAACCCGGTGGCACCATGAGATAGCAGCAGGATAATGCGCCAAATGACTGCAAAAAAATCAACGCAACGCACAAAAAATGCGAAACACGAATGCCAAAAATGTTGCAATGCCCCAAATCGCAATACAAAAATATGCGACAACCAGCTACTGGCCTGCAATTCCCACGCGTCATGCAGGAAAATGCACTATAAAAGCAACAAAAAAAAACACCAACACCAAAGCAAACTGCGTAGCACCATTGATGCACCCGGTCCGAATGCAGAGGACAACCCGAACCCCAGAAGCCCCACGGAGGACCAGTCAGGAACCCCATGTTCAGGGAAGGGCAAGGAGAAGAGGAAGAGGAAGACAGGGTTCAGACCATAGGAAGAGTGCATCATCGTCTCGGAAGAGACAGAACACCACCAACAACTCTTCGTCACCTCCATTGCATCATTGGCAACACAAACGGAAATATGGCAGTCCATCGTCAACAATGTCAATGCAGTAGAGTGTCAAGGAGGTCAATGAAGGACATTAAGAGGTGCTTGCATGATGTGCAAAGCCAGACCAAACAGAAACTAGTCGCCAACAGGAAGACAGCAAAGGTGACTGGAGGTGGAAGTCCTGCGCCACAGGCGGAGCTAGATGAGCTAGAGGAAATGGTGGCCACAGTCACCAGTGTGGAAATGGTGCAAGGAGTTGGGGGTCTGGACACAGCTCGATATGACCATAGCGAACAGCAACAGGGTGAGTAACGACCAGGGACTGGGGGACGGGGGGAGATGGGCTCAATGGCACCCATGCACAAACATATGTAGCACACTGCACTGTCCCTGATACCCGTGGCACACTGCAGCACACATAGAAACACGATGCAATTGTGCAGAATCCAGAAAAGCAGTGGCTTTGTGAGCCACACTGACTATGCAAGTGACACAGCATGACCGATAGCATGGCTGCAGTTAAAATAATTGACATGGTTCACAATTCGACATTGAGGTGGCCCAGTGTGGATCACATTCTTAAAGGAGCAGGTCACACTCTGACATCCAAGTGCACCCAAAAGCCATGACGTCCATAACACATCGGCAGGCAAACAATGCACAAGACCACAAAATCTGTTCAAGAGCACAAAAGACCCAAGTCGCAAACATCCCAGCCCCTGAAAAGCACGCAAGTCAAAGGCACACCGCCTGAAAGGGATAAGGGTCCGCGATATCTGAGCTGTAGGGGCGACTCTCCCCCAATGCAGCACACATACATAGCAATCACAGCACATCAACACTGATGGCAATATGGTACAAAGTGCAACACCTACACCACAGGACAGAGGACACAACAGGTTCTGCTTGTGTGTGGTAACTGGCCACTCACATCTGGCATTGCATGACACTGTGAGATGATAATGTATGAGTACGACTACGCATCCATCATGTAGTCTAAAATTCCACTGTCTCCAATCAAATAGCCAGCTCCACCACAACAGTCACAATGTACATTGTCATGTAGTCTGTATGGGTAAACATCACTTATCCCATCTTGCTAGTACTAGTTTTGTTTTAAGTATACCATATCTAAATTTTAAGTACAGGCTTTTTGCTAGGGGTGGTTGGATCTCATCTAAAAAGTCTTCAAAAAGTGGAGAGTCCTTGAAATCAAGAAAACTACGTGTAATGGATCCACATGAGTCGCCATTTTGGTAATTGTGTGTGTTATATAAGAACAAAATCTTGCCTTGACCAGAGTCTTACATCTTTGTCTCAAACACGCTGGATCATCCCAAAAATGGGCAAGGCCTATCCGATAAAACCAGTTTTTAACATACTTAAGCCAAGGGTTAGTAGTAAAAACATCAAGGTTCTTAACTTCCAATATTCCTTGTCTATAATCTACAAGATCCAGAGTACTCCAGAGTCTGACCCAGAGCAAAAGTGGCCTAA
Source organism: Lissotriton helveticus (assembly GCF_964261635.1). Taxonomy (NCBI): domain Eukaryota; kingdom Metazoa; phylum Chordata; class Amphibia; order Caudata; family Salamandridae; genus Lissotriton; species Lissotriton helveticus. The sequence goes on along the minus strand of NC_136061.1, from coordinate 1,824,724,502 downwards.
GTAATGCAAGGTGATCTGTTCTTTTCATGTTTTCATGTTTAAGTCCATAAATAATGGTACAAGTGGAGTACATTTGGGCAGTCTCAAAAGCCTTCTATAAAAAGTGTTTTCACTAATCGTAAAGATGTTACCTGCCTTTACACCCCAGATTTCTGCTCCATATAAAGCACCAGATTGGGCCTTAAATTTAAAAACTTCTAGTGCTTGTGAGATGGACTTGCTTAGACTTGCCCCATGGCGCTTTATGATAGGTAAAGTACTCTGATTGAAAATAGTTTTACTCTTTTCAATTTGCGTTTTCCATGAGGTTGATGAATCTAGGGAAACCCCCAAGTACGAGAAGTTTGAAACCAGTTCAAGCCTTTGGCTATTTAGAAAGAATTGCCCTTTAAATGATTTATGGGGATTTATGGACATACATTTGTTTTTTTTCGTATTTATTTCTAGACCTTTTGAGTCACAATACATTTGAAAGGAATTTAGAAGTGTTTGTAGACCCATGGGCGTTTGCGAAATCAGAATTGTATCGTCCGCAAATAGGAGTGAGGGGACCCTCACACCATTCAGTTTTGGGGAATCATTATTGCATTTATCTAAGTATTCTGGGATGTCGTTGACAAATAAGGAAAAAAATGTAGGGGCCAACACACATCCTTGGCGGACTCCCCGTCTAATAGGTATGGGTTCTGTTAGTTCCCCTTTTGGGCCCCAACGTACTCTTGCAAAGTTATTATCATGTAATCGTCTAATCTGCTGGAGTATACATGTTGGTAAACCCAGTGCAAGCAAACAATCCCATAAACGATCCCGCAAAACTAAATCAAAAGCTGCCCTAAGGTCAACAAAAGCTACATAAATATGTCCTTTTAATAAAGAAACATATTTCCAACAAATGCAACAAAATCTAAATACTTGGTCTATCGTGCTTGTGTTCCGTCTAAAGCCTGCTTGGAACTTTGTAAAGATCTCATTCTCATCGATCCACAAATCCATTCGATTTAAAAGATGCCTTGAAAAGATTTTTTGTAAAATGTCTAAAAGACAAATGGGACGATAGTTAGAAGGATCATATCTATCTCCCTTCTTAAAAACTAAGATAATTTCTGCTCCCCGCCAGCTATCTGGTAAATTCCCTACAGCCATTAATATATTAAAAAGCTTATTTATGTAAGGCGCCCATACACTGATCTCATGCTTGTACAAGTCCCCCGGTATTTTATCTAGTCCTGGGGCTTTACCGTTTTTTACAGCGGTTATTGCCAACTCTGTTTCCTCAAGACTAAACTCTATAGTGTTTACAAGTGAGGCCAACCGTGAGCTGTTTCCATCAACAGTCACCTCACTACCTGGTGCTTCATACAAGTGGGTAAAATGGTTAACCCAGGTTTGCTCATCAATAAACACATCATCCGGTGACCTTTCTCCAATTTTCTCGTTAGCAACCAGTTTCCAGAAGCCCACATTATCCTTTGCTTTAACGGCTGTTAACATGTTCTCCCAACATTCCTCATCCCAGTTAATTCTAGCCTTTTTCTGCACCCTCCTGTATTCTTGCCTTAAGGTCCTAATTACATGTGGTTTTTTACTCTTGATTGCCTCTAGGAGTGAACCCTTACAGTTTCGACATTCCTTATTGTACCAGGGTTTAATGCCAATAGAGGTAGTTTTTTGCAGTTTTTTTTTATTTGGCATTTTCGACACGAAAGGTACCAAGGCTTTAAAGAATTCAGTATGTAGGTCAATAAAAACCTTACCCTCTACTGGTTGGAGCGAATGTTTAACAAAAGTATCAGCAAAAAGTAAATAAATGCTGGATAATGCCTCTTTATTACTCAATAAGCTAGCCCATTTAAGGGAACGCCTATTGTTGCTCATCAAAGGGCCATTAGTAATTGGAATATCCAACATAGTATAATCCATCGGACTCCTAGTACTAGGGATTAATCTATGGTCCATTGACAAGTGCAATGGTCGATGGTCACTTTCATACCTAGGGTCAATTACGAAGTCAGATAGGGAGGACCAAATATCAAAAGATACCAAAATATAGTCAATGCTACTTTGGGAATCGTTTTTAACAAAGGTTGGTGCTTTTGGGGAATCTGATGGAAAGCATAAACTATTCACTATCCAACACCCAAAAGCGCTATGCGATGTAATGGTATGCGATGTAAAAACCGCGTTGTAAAGGCAGGCGTTGTAATAGCCTGCGTTGTAACGTCATACATCCGTCTGTATGTAAACATCTACAAAGCGTCAACATACATGGGACACTCAGTTAACCTGTATCTCCCCTTTACATTGCAGAGAGACAATCAACAGTTTCTTCAGAGCAGACCACAAATCTCATCAGTGATGATGAAGAGGACAACCTGCACATATGCTCCAACACCCTCCACCAGCTAATGTATAGCTTCCGCACCCCACCCCCAGGAGCAGGGCAGCCCAGCTGCCTCGAGGTGACCCCCACCCCCTGCACAGACCACACAGCAGGAAACACACACCACCATGGCTGTCTTCCAGGACCCCACCGACCAACACATGGAATTGCAACACCGTGTGCTGGGTTGCCAGGAGGAGATGGCTGATCAGCAGCGGGTAGGTTTCGAGCTTGTGGCAGCCAAACTTGATGCCATATGTGGGTGTCTGAGTCCCATCAGGGACCACTTACAGTCCCTAACAGACACCCACTGTCTGCACCATGCTCCCCGACAATCCTTGGCTGACATCGCTGGGGCCATTACACAGATACCAGAACTGTCTAGTCAGACAGGCACCAGCGAAGACAGCACAGAGTTGGCACAGATGCGCAGGACAATGGACACCATGGAGCAGATGCTAGCTGGAAGTATGGTTGCCACCGTGGAACACCAGTACGATGTAGTTGGGATCTTCCATGCCTTGCAGTTGCTCATCTTGCCATTGCTGCCACTGAGCCTGTCCCAGATAACTGCAGCGGTAACTTCGGCACACACTCTCCGACCCCTGATGTGTCAGTAGCACACAGTGCTGTAGCCCTATCACCTTCGCACCCTGATGTGTCAGTAGCACACAGTGATGCAGCCCTATCACTTCGCACCCTGATGCATCAGTGGCACACAGTGATGCAGCCATAACACCATCAAACACACCTGACACACCAGACATAGAAGACGTATCAGAGGAGTAAGATGTAGATGGTAATGACTGTGTGAGGAAGGAGGTAGTAGCATCCATCCCCACCACATGGCCTGTCCCTGCCTGGTTCAGCGAAATGCATCATGCCCTGGGACAACACCTCCCACTGTCCCCCAGAACACCCTGCGACATTCACCTGGACCCCAACATGGACTGCCATATCTTCACTGGTTACCAATTCCTCAGCAATCCAGCTGCGGACTGCACTCTCCCTCTTAAAATTCACTTTTCATTCCCCAAAAGACTCTGGTTGGCCCACCACTGGGCTACCATGTAATGTGGGCTTGGCATGGCCATGTACAGCTGCGGCATTCAACAGAATGTGAATAAAACATTCAAAATCACACACATGTGTGATGTCTATGTTCACTCAAGTATGAAAGTATGGATGGATGTAGGAACATTGATTGCACAAGAAGGTACACCCTGGTAAATGACATCAATGCGCATGTTGGACCCTGAGCCACATGGTCAATTTGATGACCGTGCAGGTGTGAACTATCTGTGGCCTCATTGCACTTGAATAACAATTTTGCAACCCCCCAACATAGGCACACGTCCATGTATTAAATAGGACTGTGTGTAGAAATGACAAAATCGGTAGCAGGCCAGTAGTGGTGTCCTCCATCACATGAGACAACAGAACGTCACTTTGCATATCTACTTACACACATCTGTGTGAACACAGTCTGTTTTGATGTATAACATTGCTCTAAATGACAAGAAGTTGGACACCATACTCACATTGCTGGCAGACACGCAAGTGCACAGGTCTGCCAGCAACTATCCCAAACACAATGTCTGGCTCACAGAGGTGGATCAGTCAAAAGGGACCCACCCCCATTGTACATGTGTCAGTCAGTCACTCCCTGTGTGCGGACAATGCTCATTTAGGCACACAAATAGTCATTCTAATCAACACTCATCACACTTGGACACTAGTGAATTTGCATAGACTTTATTAGCATGTACGTGTGAGTAAGGGCAAGACTAGGGCCAAAACATGCAGGGGAATGCTTAAGACACTTACACGGAGCATGGGAACATGTCGAGGTGCAAGAAATTGGGAGGCAAAAATGTACACAAATCATTACGGATGGCAAGGCGCTCAGCCCACCTTGCCTTGCTGGACGAGTCATGTGATGTTTGGCATCTGCTCATTGCCCCGTGTCAGGGGACACGACTCATAGCCCATGGGATCGGCATTGTGCTGCACCAGCGGACTGCGGCGACTGTCTGCTCTGCTGACAGTGAGCAGGTGAAATGGTCCTATAAGGTCACATGTCGTACTACATTGCCATGTGTGTACTCTCCCCCCAGCAGTATGTCCGAATTGGGAACGTTGACAAACGACCCTGTGCTGCTCCGCCCATGGCACTGCATCACCTTTCACAGGTGTGTGTACACATGCGTAGTTCAACGCACATGCATTCTGAGTCCAGGCGAAGGAAGACATGTCCACTGTTGTGGTGGGATATGTGAGCATTCCCCAAGATGCAACAAGATGTGGGGACCTCAGCGGGGTTTCGTCTTACCCCAATAAATCCACAGCAAAGTCGCCGGATCCGGCAGCGAGGGGTAGGTGACAGAAGAGACGACACAGGAATAACCAAATACTTGATGGTTTAACACGCTGTATAACCCGCCGGATACTGTTGTTGCCTGTATACATAACCAATTAGGTAGATGCAGCCCAACAAAGGTATCACGCAGGAAAAATCTTTTTCTGTGAGCTAATTACACTTGAATGTTTTCTAAATATTAGACATTATCTATACTGACGTAGACAGTCGATACCTTAGATATACTTTCTACTGTTAGGTCCTGAAGAATCGCTAGCCATTGCATTAGAGTGAGAAACATGTGGACCGACTACAGCACACACTAAACTGCGACTTGTGAACCAGAAGCATAACATTCCAGCGAGTACCGGATAGTTTTCATTCTTAATTAGAGCAGGGGACACCCAGAATAAAGTCATTCCTGGTACTCCTAGCTTTATTTTAATCCACACTCACACGTCTACGCACTTCTGGCCCCACACCCGCACTTCATCTAAATGGCAGTTGGATAAAAGATCTCCGCCAAAGAGCCCCTCTTTGAGGTGTCGCCCGTTGGGTATTGCACCGCCGACCCAACGAGGAGCAAGCCCAGATGATGAAGCATGACACCTGAAAGGGTGTGTGAGGGCATTACATCCAACAAAATGGATGCCCAACCGTAGGACTCTACGAGGCCCTACAACATCCTTCACACCACAGGGACACGTACATTCCTTAAACTTAGGAACAGCCCAGCTTTTTTTGGTAATCACTCATTATTTGAGGGCACGACTGAGGCTGGACCTACCACTCACTAGGAGTGGTGATTGCCCTTCTTCTAACAGACTTCTCCCTCTTGTTGTAAATTATCATGTCAATTTGGAACCAATACAACTGAATTCACAAATGCTTTTGAGACTAAACCTACCAAGATCAGAGGGTTATTCACTTGCCGCACTGACCATGCTGTTTTATGTACTGCAATGCACGTCATCTCAAATATGTGGGTAGTACAAAGTTACAAGTATACAATCACATACTACAGCATTTGCGGGCAATAGTGAACTCAGATTCCAGTTACCCAGTTGCCTGGCATTTCAGTCTTGTAGACAACAATAATCGCAATGATTTGAGTTATTTTGTCATCGATGCAGTACCCAAATCAAATAGAGGAGGGAATCGAGAATTAAAACTTCGTCATTTAGAATCTCAGTATATCCTAACCCTTGATACCAAGATGCAGAATGGTCTTAATACAGGAGAAGATCTGTACAATTTCCTGTAAACATCGTCAGCATGGTTTTTTGTAGGCATTCGGTTATCTGTTGGGTATTAGGTCTTTAAGGTTTTAACCTGTTTTTAGATGAATTATTGTGACTCTGTTTTACCTGTGTATACTTGGTTTTACTAAGTTTTGCCTGATTTTTTCTGGTCTTAGTTGGTTTTGCCTGGTGTTAGTGGGGTTTATAGGGTCGTATGCTGATTTGAAACAGGTTTTTTCAACGCTACCTTTTATGATTCTTAACTACTGTTGTTTTTAATGCCTGGATATATATTTGACATTCCTGAGTGTGTTGTTTAAGATGTGGATATTTATCTATGTTGTTATTAATGTATACACAAACAGGTTTTTCATAATGTCAACAATGAAAGATATATTGCACTACAGGCATATGAAATGTTTCTGTTAATATCTCCCCTTCATTTCAACATCATATAAGTAACTATGAAACATGCACTTGCACTTTACTCTTTAACTGTCCTAGATATGGTAGGTTGCAACACAATAATGATTGGCATCTATTGATACAATGCTTTATATGTATCAGGGTTGATTATATATATATATCGTGAGGCATTTACATATTTTTCGGCATATAATGACACTTATGATTATCTATTTATAATTTTTACATGAATTATGATATTATGAGCTGGCAATTTCTATTTGCACTAGCACTTTACAGCATTAAGAAGATCAGGCATACACTTGGTAAAGCGGCGATAATGTTATCGCCGTTCCTTGAAAATATGGCCCCCAATCTATGGTCTCATATGTTCCATTTTAAGGACTTGCTGGACCACACTCCTTCTCGTGGATCCCAGCGTCCTAGACAAACGGGTGAAGGGAGGGTAAACACTGAGGGCTGGGTGCAGTAGGCTGACGCTCTGTCTCCGCCTCCCTCTCTTCTTTTGATTCTCCCTCCCCTTTTCCCTTCCACCCACTCCCTTTCCGTCCTATTCTCACTATTGTCCTTTCATTCGGACTACCTTTCTTTACCTCTTCCACATAGCACACATACTTATGTTTCATTTTTGTCTTGCAGGTTTTCTACGCTGCTTCCACAGGAGTCCAACTCACGTTTTTTATATTATACTGTTTGTTCTAACACGCTTACATTTCTATTTATTTGTGTTTTAATAAAGGTTACTTTTTTCCAAATAAATAACTGAGTGTATAGGTCTTCTTTTTCTGACAACACTTGTCTTTAGTTTATTGGGAAAATCATCTGTTTATAGGAGATTATGAGAGCAAACCTTTGTAATATTACAGTGCACCTACCAAACATAATCCAACTGACTATTACACAAAGGAATCCTGGGTAATTCCACAACTGCAAGAGTTCTATAAGTGTATCACTTTATAACACCATGTGTACTGCCCGTGTGATTACAGAACCAATAAGGCACTGCATAGGACCACCGAGGCTTCAGGGACTGCTGAGGCCCACCCTGCATATTTAAGTAAAGCCCCGGAGTGTGGCGATCCCCAGACTTCAGTTGGCCTCGAACCCCCCGAACAATTAGTAAACAATACTGGGAAGATAATACCCGGGAAGGTGGCAGTCCCCTAGACTGCGAAACGTCTCTGTGCCCTTCCTCGCCTAATTTACATGTGAGATTAAGATCCCCAGTCCTACAGAGACCCCGCAATATAATAATTGGATTGGCCACGGAACATTACTCTCCAGGGGCCTCATTTAAATGAACGGGTGAGACCCTGCTTTTTGGGGGGGGGGGTTCTTTCTCTCAATTTTTACCATCCGCATCCCCTCTATTAAAGGGATACAAGGTTTTCCTCCTCTCACTTCAAGTAGTCAAACAAGGATTTGCTATCACAGGGTGGAAGCCATGCACCCGCCCTCTAATAGCAAACACAAATGTCCCGCAGATGCACACCCCGGGACATTTTATGAGCTGCGCCTGAGAGGTCGCCCTCCCTAGGACCATGATGCATTTGTTAGTATAAACGCATACTAACCCTACTTACACATGTGTAGTACAGCGACCAGAATGTAGTGAAGAAGCAGAGGAAGCATAAAATCTAAAAACATAAATCCTACCAGAAGTCGGATGACATAGTTCAATAAGCTGACGACCATGGCATAAGTAGAAACAGCTACACAAAGAAAACGGGTCTTCAGCACAACGCAAGCAATTTTGAAATATTGGTGAGTGCTGCCTTCTTTTTACCTTTTCCCGCTCGTTGCCAAATTTATATAGTGAAGAGGCAGACAGCAGTGGATCCGATAAGTAGATTTATTACAGGAAAACAAGACACCTGAAACAGCCACCAACAGGAGCAGACTGCAAGGCAACCGTCTTCTCCAGCACGTGTACAAACTCCGCAAGGTTCCCCTCAAGACAGCCCTACATTCTAACATTACATACTTAGATTCTAGGAGAATTACATACTAACATTCTACTATGAATTACATTGGAATACTACACAGAGCACATGACTTTACAGCAATGAACTCATGGTTACATCCACGACTCTTAAGACCAGTAGCAGTGAGTAGTTCGCTTCCCACTCCCTGTATTGTAAAAACGCAAACTAAGACTACTTCCACAGGTATGCTACAGCGCACAGAGAACATCACTTTCCAGCAATGAGCTCACAATTTAGGCTCACGGATTAAACCCCGTGTCTTCAGACCAGTAGGGGTGAGTAGTTTGCTTCCCACTCCCTATATACTATAAACGCATACTAACACTACTTACACACTTATACTACAGCAGCTAGTATCCTACAGTGCCCAGAGCCCATCAATGTACACCAATCAGATCGGTATAGTATAAACGCACGGTAGCGGTCAGTAGTTCGCTTCCCACTCCCGGTATGGTATAAATGCCTACTAACACTACTTGCACACGTATACTACAGCGCCCAGAGCCCTTCCATTTACAGCAATCACCTCGGTTTCATCCCCTAATCTTCACACCGGGAGGCGTGAGTACTTTGCTTCCCGCTTCCGATATAGTATAAACGCATCATAGCAGTCAGTAGTTCGCTTCCCACTCCCTATATGGTATAAACGCCTACTAAAACTACTTGCACATGTATGCTACAAAGACCAGACCACTTCACTTTACAGCAATTACCTCACGGTTTAGGCTCTCGGTTTCATACCCGAGTGTAGCACCATATCATATCAGCACCATGTCACTCTGAGCAACACCGCACTTTCAGACCGGTAAGAGTGACTACTTCGCTTCGCACTCCCCCACAGAGGTTACATTACTCCTACCCTCTTTTCCAACTTTTTTCGCCCTTTTTTCCCCTTACTCGCTTCAACGGAATCACCAAATGGCAGTCAATACTTCCTAGTTACAACCCTTGGCAGCAGCAAGCTTGTGCTCGTAACGTCTCAGCCAATCAGATGGCAGAATTCGCAAATATCGATATCTGTAAATTTCGATATTTCTCAAAAACTACTGAACGGATTTACACCAAATAAACAAAAGCATGCTTTCTAGACCAAACCCCATCTCCCTGACAAATTTTGGGTAATTCCTTTCACCCGTTCGACCTGTAGCCTTGTCTAAAGTTTCTTATAGAAATTAACATGGAGAAAACCCGTTTTGGGACCCCCCTTTTATCTCGGCCCCCTTTGACAAATCACCCCCATACTTTCAACATAGGAGCTGATATGAACAAAGAATTGTTTTAGATAATTTCATTCATCAAACGACGCCAAAGTTATAAGCAAAACAAAAAATGCTCTTCCTATGGAAACTCGGTCCTAGCTTTAACTACCTACTTGCAAACACCAGTAGGGAATATATATATTCCCTACTGGCAGGCACCAGTAGGTAGCTTTAGTTAGGACTACAAATGACAAATCTTCATGACATTTTCCCAAAAAAGTGTCCCAGTGATTCTTGATGTCATCAGTGATGTGAATGACCATGTTATGAGTTATGTAATATGTGAGGTAATATGTTAGGTCATAGGCATATTGCTACACAACACAAGACTGTAACTTTGCGAAATAGATTTATTGAAAACAAGTTAAAGTGTTGTGTTAATGCACGCTAGCATAGCCTGTTTACATTGTTTTAAACACAAACATGGTATGTCATGGAACTTAAGTTCAGTCCAGACATGGGTAGTAACTGGTTGCTTCACCAGTGACCATTGCTATGAACATGGCCACACTATCTCCTGTGTCCTCTCACTCCCATCGCCCGTTCTCGGGGGTCAGACGCATCCTTCTGTGAGGTCTCGGATCCTGCAGTATTCTGAGTGCTGCGCCTTCTAGAGTCTGGCACTGGTGCCAGGCTGCTACTGTGACTGGAGGCATCCTCACTTTCACCTCTCCCCATCATACTGCTGGCAGCAAGAGCATTGGTCTGCATCTGATCCACAACATTAGTCACTTGGACCAGTCCCTTGACAATATCTCTGCAGCAATGGCTCATTTCTAACTGCATGGCTATTGCATGTCATGATAGTTGTGCTGTGTCAGTACTGAGGGGCATATTATCAAGAATGGAGTTATGATCATCGCTGCTTTAGCGGCAGGAAACTGCCGCTAAAGCGGCGATAATGGGCTTGATAATATGCTGTCGAGAATTCCCATAGAAGCCCATGTTCACACTAGAACATGGGCTTCTATTGGAATTCACAAGGGTACATTATCAAGCCCATTATCGCCGCTTTAGCAGCAGTTTCCTGCAGCTAAAGCGGCGATACGTTTAACTCCATTTCTTGATAATATGCCCCTTAGAAGGTTGGTGGCCTTAGTGTATCCGAGTCCAAGTAATTGTGTGTGTCTTTTGCGATGGGAACCCTGATCCTCCTTTAGCACCTTGCATAGCTCCCTGAGTACTCCAGTCAGTTCTCCAAAATCTTCCATGTTCTCCCTGCGACCGTCCAGCACAGCAATAGTTAGATTATTCATGCTTTCACATGCACGTGTTGTAAGGTTTCCCTGCATTAAAAGCATGTGTTTCACCTGCAGGTGCTGTACCCTTAACATGGCAATCTCCAGCCTATCATGCAACTTGGATGTCTCGACAGCGCCAGATCTCAAGAGTGCTGATGCCCTGCTTCTCTGAACTTGTGTGTTCCTACAGCACAGCTGCTGTCTGGATGTGGGTGTCACTACTGTTTCTGATATTGTGGGCTCAGGTTGTCCATCATCCTCACTTCCAAATGCTTGCAATGGAGCCACAGTGGTCCTGCGTTTCCTCGGTGCTGGTGTGGTGGGTGTAGGTGAGACAGCTATGTCGTCTTCTGACTGGGACTCACTCTCAGCTGGTGCATGGTCATCAGTCTCCTCAGACTCTTGGTCACATGTATCTGTGATTTAAAACAGTGCGTTATTAATTTTCTGTTAGAACATGTTTACTAATTTTGTACAAAATGATGTACAATAAAATATTTATAAATTACAATGTGTGTGTGTAGACTAACTTCCATGGTGCAATGTGTTTTAAATCATCATGTTTTCTAGACACCAGACTTCCCTTGTGCTTTTGCTGACTACAATTCCCATAATGCATTGGTGTGTCATAAGTAAAACATGTAGTGGATTACTTTTTCCTGCACAAGCCTGATCTGATTTACACTGGTTGTTAGCAGACACTGAAATGTGGAAATAAAGTTGCATGCATCTTACCTTGGGAGGTACAGGGTGGTGCAGAAGAATCAATTGTTGTGACTCCAACTCCTGCCTCTGGCTGCAGGGTGGACTCCACAAGATCCTCCATGACTGTGGGGCTGACTTGGGGTGATGGTCCACCTCCAGTTTTTTTAGCCTCTGCAAGCCTCTTCGCAACCTTTTCTTTTTCACGACTGCGCAGGCCGTGCCATCTTTTGCGCAGATCTCCAATGCTGCGGTGTGCAACTCCCACTGCATCAATTTTGGTTTGCATTGCCAGCCACAGTTTTCTTTTTTCTGATTCTGGGACTTGCAAAGACAGTTTATCAAATAGTTTGTCATGGCTCCTGACCACCTCTTCAATTAGCAATTCCAATTCCTTCTCTGAGAACTTCTTCTGCCTTTTTCTCTCCTTCAGGGGTGTTTCCTTTGCCATGCTGATGTCTGTAACAGTTCAAACTCACAACATTTTCTCAATTGCTGTTCTCCAGTGTTCTTCCTCCTCCTCCCTCTTAGCACACAGGTAACTGCATGGGTGTTGCCACTTCCTGGTTCTGACATCATCAAGTTGCATAGTGTTCTGGGAATCGGAATTTACGACTTGCAAATAGCGATATCGCAATTTTTTTGCGATTATTTTGTTGCATCGCATTTTGCGACACGCAAACTGCCAGTCGGTAAAAATCGCATATTGCAAGTCACAAAAGTATGTTATGATGTATATGCCCCTTAATCTCCCTGTGCCTAACAAGAAACGAATGTGTCCTCATGTAATGCAACTGGTGCTATGTAAAGCACTCTGATTCCCGATTCGGGTCAAGTTTGCGCTATATAAAACTGTAAAATAAAATAAAAAGAAATAAAAAAAATATGCAAAGTGAACATAAACAATCTGGTAATCTTGTACAGAATGCAGAACTAAAACCAAGAAAACTTTTTGTAGAAGATGTAGATTTAATGCAGGAATTATTTGAACTGGAAAATGAGTATTCAGGTGTCATGAATGAATGGAATGTGGATAGTGTATTAGAGAGCCAAGTACTATGGGTATTTGAGGAGGGGGGTTCACTTTCCAAACCCAAGTCGAGAATAGTGCCTTTCTATACCAATGATCTTATTGATCAATTTTCAGAAGTGGTTATTAAGAAATTAGGAGATTTACATACCAAGGAACCTAGGGCCAGATGTAGGTGTCAAAATACCGGTCGGAATCGGCCGAAAATACCGATTTTTGGCCGTTTCCGACCGGTATTTTGACATTGGTATGTAGGGGCACTGAAAACATACAGATTCGGTAATTTTACCGAATCGGTAATTTTACCAAATCGGTAAAATTACCGATCGGTAAAATGACCGAATCTGTATTTTCCTATGTAGGTAGCACTTCTAACAGTGCTATAGGGCCTTTATAATTCGTTATTTACCATGTAATACAATTGCATGGTAAATAACGATTTCTTGTGTACATGCCCTAAGGGCATGTCTGTGTGCCACATGGCGCACAAGCCAGTTACAGGGGTGCAACAGGGTGTCAAAGTGACACCCTGTCCCCCTTGTAAATTCGGTATTTTTACCAATTCGGTAATTACCGAATCGGTAACTGCCATTGAATCCTATGGGCTTCATGGCCCATAGGAATCAATGGCAAATACCAATTCTGTAATTACAGAATCGGTAAATACCGAATCATACCGATTCGGTATTTGTTACCGATTTTCTACCTACATTTGAATTACCGATTCATGAATACCGAATCGGTAAAATTCGGTATTTATGAATCGGTAATTCACATTTACCTACATCTAGGCCCTAGTGCGAGGTATGAGTTTGAGAAGGGCTATAAAATAATAATGAATACATTGTTTAAACCTCCAGATATAGTGGTGTGAAAGTCTGACAAGAGGGGCAATGAGGTTATGTGGTCAAAGGAAACTTATATGGAAGAAGCCTACTGTCAATTGAATGATATATCTTGTTACAAGGCAGTTGATCACGTCCATTTTAAAAGAGTGCAAACTGAGGGGGATATTCAGAAGAACGTGTGATAAACATTGCAAATTTTGCTTAATGCATCTTTGCACATCGCAGTCAATCACAACAAAAAAACACAGTCTCAATGTCCAATTCCCAACCCGGTGGCACCATGAGATAGCAGCAGGATAATGCGCCAAATGACTGCAAAAAAATCAACGCAACGCACAAAAAATGCGAAACACGAATGCCAAAAATGTTGCAATGCCCCAAATCGCAATACAAAAATATGCGACAACCAGCTACAGGCCTGCAATTCCCACGCGTCATGCAGGAAAATGCACTATAAAAGCAACAAAAAAAAACACCAACACCAAAGCAAACTGCGTAGCACCATTGATGCACCCGGTCCGAATGCAGAGGACAACCCGAACCCCAGAAGCCCCACGGAGGACCAGTCAGGAACCCCATGTCTAGGGAAGGGCAAGGAGAAGAGGAAGAGGAAGACAGGGTTCAGACCGTAGGAAGAGTGCATCATCGTCTTTGAGGTGACAGAACACCACCAACAACTCTTCGTCACCTCCATTGCATCATTGGCAACACAAACGGAAATATGGCAGTCCATCGTCAACAATGTCAATGCAGTAGAGTGTCAAGGAGGTCAATGAAGGACATTAAGAGGTGCTTGCATGATGTGCAAAGCCAGACCAAACAGAAACTAGTCGCCAACAGGAAGACAGCAAAGGTGACTGGAGGTGGAAGTCCTGCGCCACAGGCGGAGCTAGATGAGCTAGAGGAAATGGTGGCCACAGTCACCAGTGTGGAAATGGTGCAAGGAGTTGGGGGTCTGGACACAGCTCGATATGACCATAGCGAACAGCAACAGGGTGAGTAACGACCAGGGACTGGGGGACGGGGGGAGATGGGCTCAATGGCACCCATGCACAAACATATGTAGCACACTGCACTGTCCCTGATACCCGTGGCACACTGCAGCACACATAGAAACACGATGCAATTGTGCAGAATCCAGAAAAGCAGTGGCTTTGTGAGCCACACTGACTATGCAAGTGACACAGCATGACCGATAGCATGGCTGCAGTTAAAATAATTGACATGGTTCACAATTCGACATTGAGGTGGCCCAGTGTGGATCACATTCTTAAAGGAGCAGGTCACACTCTGACATCCAAGTGCACCCACAAGCCATGACGTCCATAACACATCGGCAGGCAAACAATGCACAAGACCACAAAATCTGTTCAAGAGCACAAAAGACCCAAGTCGCAAACATCCCAGCCCCTGAAAAGCACGCAAGTCAAAGGCACACCGCCTGAAAGGGATAAGGGTCCGCGATATCTGAGCTGTAGGGGCGACTCTCCCCCAATGCAGCACACATACATAGCAATCACAGCACATCAACACTGATGGCAATATGGTACAAAGTGCAACACCTACACCACAGGACAGAGGACACAACAGGTTCTGCTTGTGTGTGGTAACTGGCCACTCACATCTGGCATTGCATGACACTGTGAGATGATAATGTATGAGTACGACTACGCATCCATCATGTAGTCTAAAATTCCACTGTCTCCAATCAAATAGCCAGCTCCACCACAACAGTCACAATGTACATTGTCATGTAGTCTGTATGGGTAAACATCACTTATCCCATCTTGCTAGTACTAGTTTTGTTTTAAGTATACCATATCTAAATTTTAAGTACAGGCTTTTTGCTAGGGGTGGTTGGATCTCATCTAAAAAGTCTTCAAAAAGTGGAGAGTCCTTGAAATCAAGAAAACTACGTGTAATGGATCCACATGAGTCGCCATTTTGGTAATTGTGTGTGTTATATAAGAACAAAATCTTGCCTTGACCAGAGTCTTACATCTTTGTCTCAAACACGCTGGATCATCCCAAAAATGGGCAAGGCCTTTCCGATAAAACCAGTTTTTAACATACTTAAGCCAAGGGTTAGTAGTAAAAACATCAAGGTTCTTAACTTCCAATATTCCTTGTCTAAAATCTACAAGATCCAGAGTACTCCAGAGTCTGACCCAGAGCAAAAGTGGCCTAAGTAATGCAAGGTGATCTGTTCTTTTCATGTTTTCATGTTTAAGTCCATAAATAATGGTACAAGTGGAGTACATTTGGGCAGTCTCAAAAGCCTTCTATAAAAAGTGTTTTCACTAATCGTAAAGATGTTACCTGCCTTTACACCCCAGATTTCTGCTCCATATAAAGCACCAGATTGGGCCTTAAATTTAAAAACTTCTAGTGCTTGTGAGATGGACTTGCTTAGACTTGCCCCATGGCGCTTTATGATAGGTAAAGTACTCTGATTGAAAATAGTTTTACTCTTTTCAATTTGCGTTTTCCATGAGGTTGATGAATCTAGGGAAACCCCCAAGTACGAGAAGTTTGAAACCAGTTCAAGCCTTTGGCTATTTAGAAAGAATTGCCCTTTAAATGATTTATGGGGATTTATGGACATACATTTGGTTTTTTTCGTATTTATTTCTAGACCTTTTGAGTCACAATACATTTGAAAGGAATTTAGAAGTGTTTGTAGACCCATGGGCGTTTGCGAAATCAGAATTGTATCGTCCGCAAATAGGAGTGAGGGGACCCTCACACCATTCAGTTTTGGGGAATCATTATTGCATTTATCTAAGTATTCTGGGATGTCGTTGACAAATAAGGAAAAAAATGTAGGGGCCAACACACATCCTTGGCGGACTCCCCGTCTAATAGGTATGGGTTCTGTTAGTTCCCCTTTTGGGCCCCAACGTACTCTTGCAAAGTTATTATCATGTAATCGTCTAATCTGCTGGAGTATACATGTTGGTAAACCCAGTGCAAGCAAACAATCCCATAAACGATCCCGCAAAACTAAATCAAAAGCTGCCCTAAGGTCAACAAAAGCTACATAAATATGTCCTTTTAATAAAGAAACATATTTCCAACAAATGCAACAAAACCTAAATACTTGGTCTATCGTGCTTGTGTTCCGTCTAAAGCCTGCTTGGAACTTTGTAAAGATCTCATTCTCATCGATCCACAAATCCATTCGATTTAAAAGATGCCTTGAAAAGATTTTTTGTAAAATGTCTAAAAGACAAATGGGACGATAGTTAGAAGGATCATATCTATCTCCCTTCTTAAAAACTAAGATAATTTCTGCTCCCCGCCAGCTATCTGGTAAATTCCCTACAGCCATTAATATATTAAAAAGCTTATTTATGTAAGGCGCCCATACACTGATCTCATGCTTGTACAAGTCCCCCGGTATTTTATCTAGTCCTGGGGCTTTACCGTTTTTTACAGCGGTTATTGCCAACTCTGTTTCCTCAAGACTAAACTCTATAGTGTTTACAAGTGAGGCCAACCGTGAGCTGTTTCCATCAACAGTCACCTCACTACCTGGTGCTTCATACAAGTGGGTAAAATGGTTAACCCAGGTTTGCTCATCAATAAACACATCATCCGGTGACCTTTCTCCAATTTTCTCGTTAGCAACCAGTTTCCAGAAGCCCACATTATCCTTTGCTTTAACGGCTGTTAACATGTTCTCCCAACATTCCTCATCCCAGTTAATTCTAGCCTTTTTCTGCACCCTCCTGTATTCTTGCCTTAAGGTCCTAATTACATGTGGTTTTTTACTCTTGATTGCCTCTAGGAGTGAACCCTTACAGTTTCGACATTCCTTATTGTACCAGGGTTTAAAGCCAATAGAGGTAGTTTTTTGCAGTTTTTTTTTATTTGGCATTTTCGACACGAAAGGTACCAAGGCTTTAAAGAATTCAGTATGTAGGTCAATAAAAACCTTACCCTCTACTGGTTGGAGCGCATGTTTAACAAAAGTATCAGCAAAAAGTAAATAAATGCTGGATAATGCCTCTTTATTACTCAATAAGCTAGCCCATTTAAGGGAACGCCTATTGTTGCTCATCAAAGGGCCATTAGTAATTGGAATATCCAACATAGTATAATCCATCGGACTCCTAGTACTAGGGATTAATCTATGGTCCATTGACAAGTGCAATGGTCGATGGTCACTTTCATACCTAGGGTCAATTACGAAGTCAGATAGGGAGGACCAAATATCAAAAGATACCAAAATATAGTCAATGCTACTTTGGGAATCGTTTTTAACAAAGGTTGGTGATTTTGGGGAATCTGATGGAAAGCATAAACTATTCACTATCCAACACCCAAAAGCGCTATGCGATGTAATGGTATGCGATGTAAAAACCGCGTTGTAAAGGCAGGCGTTGTAATAGCCTGCGTTGTAACGTCATACATCCGTCTGTATGTAAACATCTACAAAGCGTCAACATACATGGGACACTCAGTTAACCTGCATCTCCCCTTTACATTGCAGAGAGACAATCAACAGTTTCTTCAGAGCAGACCACAAATCTCATCAGTGATGATGAAGAGGACAACCTGCACATATGCTCCAACACCCTCCACCAGCTAATGTATAGCTTCCGCACCCCACCCCCAGGAGCAGGGCAGCCCAGCTGCCTCGAGGTGACCCCCACCCCCTGCACAGACCACACAGCAGGAAACACACACCACCATGGCTGTCTTCCAGGACCCCACCGACCAACACATGGAATTGCAACACCGTGTGCTGGGTTGCCAGGAGGAGATGGCTGATCAGCAGCGGGTAGGTTTCGAGCTTGTGGCAGCCAAACTTGATGCCATATGTGGGTGTCTGAGTCCCATCAGGGACCACTTACAGTCCCTAACAGACACCCACTGTCTGCACCATGCTCCCCGACAATCCTTGGCTGACATCGCTGGGGCCATTACACAGATACCAGAACTGTCTAGTCAGACAGGCACCAGCGAAGACAGCACAGAGTTGGCACAGATGCGCAGGACAATGGACACCATGGAGCAGATGCTAGCTGGAAGTATGGTTGCCACCGTGGAACACCAGTACGATGTAGTTGGGATCTTCCATGCCTTGCAGTTGCTCATCTTGCCATTGCTGCCACTGAGCCTGTCCCAGATAACTGCAGCGGTAACTTCGGCACACACTCTCCGACCCCTGATGTGTCAGTAGCACACAGTGCTGTAGCCCTATCACCTTCGCACCCTGATGTGTCAGTAGCACACAGTGATGCAGCCCTATCACTTCGCACCCTGATGCATCAGTGGCACACAGTGATTCAGCCATAACACCATCAAACACACCTGACACACCAGACATAGAAGACGTATCAGAGGAGTAAGATGTAGATGGTAATGACTGTGTGAGGAAGGAGGTAGTAGCATCCATCCCCACCACATGGCCTGTCCCTGCCTGGTTCAGCGAAATGCATCATGCCCTGGGACAACACCTCCCACTGTCCCCCAGAACACCCTGCGACATTCACCTGGACCCCAACATGGACTGCCATATCTTCACTGGTTACCAATTCCTCAGCAATCCAGCTGCGGACTGCACTCTCCCTCTTAAAATTCACTTTTCATTCCCCAAAAGACTCTGGTTGGCCCACCACTGGGCTACCATGTAATGTGGGCTTGGCATGGCCATGTACAGCTGCGGCATTCAACAGAATGTGAATAAAACATTCAAAATCACACACATGTGTGATGTCTATGTTCACTCAAGTATGAAAGTATGGATGGATGTAGGAACATTGATTGCACAAGAAGGTACACCCTGGTAAATGACATCAATGCGCATGTTGGACCCTGAGCCACATGGTCAATTTGATGACCGTGCAGGTGTGAACTATCTGTGGCCTCATTGCACTTGAATAACAATTTTGCAACCCCCCAACATAGGCACACGTCCATGTATTAAATAGGACTGTGTGTAGAAATGACAAAATCGGTAGCAGGCCAGTAGTGGTGTACTCCATCACATGAGACAACAGAACGTCACTTTGCATATCTACTTACACACATCTGTGTGAACACAGTCTGTTTTGATGTATAACATTGCTCTAAATGACAAGAAGTTGGACACCATACTCACATTGCTGAAGACACGCAAGTGCACAGGTCTGCCAGCAACTATCCCAAACACAATGTCTGGCTCACAGAGGTGGATCAGTCAAAAGGGACCCACCCCCATTGTACATGTGTCAGTCAGTCACTCCCTGTGTGCGGACAATGCTCATTTAGGCACACAAATAGTCATTCTAATCAACACTCATCACACTTGGACACTAGTGAATTTGCATAGACTTTATTAGCATGTACGTGTGAGTAAGGGCAAGACTAGGGCCAAAACATGCAGGGGAATGCTTAAGACACTTACACGGAGCATGGGAACATGTCGAGGTGCAAGAAATTGGGAGGCAAAAATGTACACAAATCATTACGGATGGCAAGGCGCTCAGCCCACCTTGCCTTGCTGGACGAGTCATGTGATGTTTGGCATCTGCTCATTGCCCCGTGTCAGGGGACACGACTCATAGCCCATGGGATCGGCATTGTGCTGCACCAGCGGACTGCGGCGACTGTCTGCTCTGCTGACAGTGAGCAGGTGAAATGGTCCTATAAGGTCACATGTCGTACTACATTGCCATGTGTGTACTCTCCCCCCAGCAGTATGTCCGAATTGGGAACGTTGACAAACGACCCTGTGCTGCTCCGCCCATGGCACTGCATCACCTTTCACAGGTGTGTGTACACATGCGTAGTTCAACGCACATGCATTCTGAGTCCAGGCGAAGGAAGACATGTCCACTGTTGTGGTGGGATATGTGAGCATTCCCCAAGATGCAACAAGATGTGGGGACCTCAGCGGGGTTTCGTCTTACCCCAATAAATCCACAGCAAAGTCGCCAGATCCGGCAGCGAGGGGTAGGTGACAGAAGAGACGACACAGGAATAACCAAATACTTGATGGTTTAACACGCTGTATAACCCGCCGGATACTGTTGTTGCCTGTATACATAACCAATTAGGTAGATGCAGCCCAACAAAGGTATCACGCAGGAAAAATCTTTTTCTGTGAGCTAATTACACTTGAATGTTTTCTAAATATTAGACATTATCTATACTGACGTAGACAGTCGATACCTTAGATATACTTTCTACTGTTAGGTCCTGAAGAATCGCTAGCCATTGCATTAGAGTGAGAAACATGTCGACCGACTACAGCACACACTAAACCGCGACTTGTGAACCAGAAGCATAACATTCCAGCGAGTACCGGATAGTTTTCATTCTTAATTAGAGCAGGGGACACCCAGAATAAAGTCATTCCTGGTACTCCTAGCTTTATTTTAATCCACACTCACACGTCTACGCACTTCTGGCCCCACACCCGCACTTCATCTAAATGGCAGTTGGATAAAAGATCTCCGCCAAAGAGCCCCTCTTTGAGGTGTCGCCCGTTGGGTATTGCACCGCCGACCCAACGAGGAGCAAGCCCAGATGATGAAGCATGACACCTGAAAGGGTGTGTGAGGGCATTACATCCAACAAAATGGATGCCCAACCGTAGGACTCTACGAGGCCCTACAACATCCTTCACACCACAGGGACACGTACATTCCTTAAACTTAGGAACAGCCCAGCTTTTTTTGGTAATCACTCATTATTTGAGGGCACGACTGAGGCTGGACCTACCACTCACTAGGAGTGGTGATTGCCCTTCTTCTAACAGACTTCTCCCTCTTGTTGTAAATTATCATGTCAATTTGGAACCAATACAACTGAATTCACAAATGCTTTTGAGACTAAACCTACCAAGATCAGAGGGTTATTAACTTGCCGCACTGACCATGCTGTTTTATGTACTGCAATGCACGTCATCTCAAATATGTGGGTAGTACAAAGTTACAAGTATACAATCACATACTACAGCATTTGCGGGCAATAATGAACTCAGATTCCAGTTACCCAGTTGCCTGGCATTTCAGTCTTGTAGACAACAATAATCGCAATGATTTGAGTTATTTTGTCATCGATGCAGTACCCAAATCAAATAGAGGAGGGAATCGAGAATTAAAACTTCGTCATTTAGAATCTCAGTATATCCTAACCCTTGATACCAAGATGCAGAATGGTCTTAATACAGGAGAAGATCTGTACAATTTCCTGTAAACATCGTCAGCATGGTTTTTTGTAGGCATTCGGTTATCTGTTGGGTATTAGGTCTTTAAGGTTTTAACCTGTTTTTAGATGAATTATTGTGACTCTGTTTTACCTGTGTATACTTGGTTTTACTAAGTTTTGCCTGATTTTTTCTGGTCTTAGTTGGTTTTGCCTGGTGTTAGTGGGGTTTATAGGGTCGTATGCTGATTTGAAACAGGTTTTTTCAACACTACCTTTTATGATTCTTAACTACTGTTGTTTTTAATGCCTGGATATATATTTGACATTCCTGAGTGTGTTGTTTAAGATGTGGATATTTATCTATGTTGTTATTAATGTATACACAAACAGGTTTTTCATAATGTCAACAATGAAAGATATATTGCACTACAGGCATATGAAATGTTTCTGTTAATATCTCCCCTTCATTTCAACATCATATAAGTAACTATGAAACATGCACTTGCACTTTACTCTTTAACTGTCCTAGATATGGTAGGTTGCAACACAATAATGATTGGCATCTATTGATACAATGCTTTATATGTATCAGGGTTGATTATATATATATATCGTGAGGCATTTACATATTTTTCGGCATATAATGACACTTATGATTATCTATTTATAATTTTTACATGAATTATGATATTATGAGCTGGCAATTTCTATTTGCACTAGCACTTTACAGCATTAAGAAGATCAGGCATACACTTGGTAAAGCGGCGATAATGTTATCGCCGTTCCTTGAAAATATGGCCCCCAATCTATGGTCTCATATGTTCCATTTTAAGGACTTGCTGGACCACACTCTTTCTCGTGGATCCCAGCGTCCTAGACAAACGGGTGAAGGGAGGGTAAACACTGAGGGCTGGGTGCAGTAGGCTGACGCTCTGTCTCCGCCTCCCTCTCTTCTTTTGATTCTCCCTCCCCTTTTCCCTTCCACCCACTCCCTTTCCCTCCTATTCTCACTATTGTCCTTTCATTCGGACTACCTTTCTTTACCTCTTCCACATAGCACACATACTTATGTTTCATTTTTGTCTTGCAGGTTTTCTACGCTGCTTCCACAGGAGTCCAACTCACGTTTTTTATATTATACTGTTTGTTCTAACACGCTTACATTTCTATTTATTTGTGTTTTAATAAAGGTTACTTTTTTCCAAATAAATAACTGAGTGTATAGGTCTTCTTTTTCTGACAACACTTGTCTTTAGTTTATTGGGAAAATCATCTGTTTATAGGAGATTATGAGAGCAAACCTTTGTAATATTACAGTGCACCTACCAAACATAATCCAACTGACTATTACACAAAGGAATCCTGGGTAATTCCACAACTGCAAGAGTTCTATAAGTGTATCACTTTATAACACCATGTGTACTGCCCGTGTGATTACAGAACCAATAAGGCACTGCATAGGACCACCGAGGCTTCAGGGACTGCTGAGGCCCACCCTGCATATTTAAGTAAAGCCCCGGAGTGTGGCGATCCCCAGACTTCAGTTGGCCTCGAACCCCCCGAACAATTAGTAAACAATACTGGGAAGATAATACCCGGGAAGGTGGCAGTCCCCTAGACTGCGAAACGTCTCTGTGCCCTTCCTCGCCTAATTTACATGTGAGATTAAGATCCCCAGTCCTACAGAGACCCCGCAATATAATAATTGGATTGGCCACGGAACATTACTCTCCAGGGGCCTCATTTAAATGAACGGGTGAGACCCTGCTTTTTGGGGGGGGGGGTTCTTTCTCTCAATTTTTACCATCCGCATCCCCTCTATTAAAGGGATACAAGGTTTTCCTCCTCTCACTTCAAGTAGTCAAACAAGGATTTGCTATCACAGGGTGGAAGCCATGCACCCGCCCTCTAATAGCAAACACAAATGTCCCGCAGATGCACACCCCGGGACATTTTATGAGCTGCGCCTGAGAGGTCGCCCTCCCTAGGACCATGATGCATTTGTTAGTATAAACGCATACTAACCCTACTTACACATGTGTAGTACAGCGACCAGAATGTAGTGAAGAAGCAGAGGAAGCATAAAATCTAAAAACATAAATCCTACCAGAAGTCGGATGACATAGTTCAATAAGCTGACGACCATGGCATAAGTAGAAACAGCTACACAAAGAAAACGGGTCTTCAGCACAACGCAAGCAATTTTGAAATATTGGTGAGTGCTGCCTTCTTTTTACCTTTTCCCGCTCGTTGCCAAATTTATATAGTGAAGAGGCAGACAGCAGTGGATCCGATAAGTAGATTTATTACAGGAAAACAAGACACCTGAAACAGCCACCAACAGGAGCAGACTGCAAGGCAACCGTCTTCTCCAGCACGTGTACAAACTCCGCAAGGTTCCCCTCAAGACAGCCCTACATTCTAACATTACATACTTAGATTCTAGTAGAATTACATACTAACATTCTACTATGAATTACATTGGAATACTACACAGAGCACATGACTTTACAGCAATGAACTCATGGTTACATCCACGACTCTTAAGACCAGTAGCAGTGAGTAGTTCGCTTCCCACTCCCTGTATTGTAAAAACGCAAACTAAGACTACTTCCACAGGTATGCTACAGCGCACAGAGAACATCACTTTCCAGCAATGAGCTCACAATTTAGGCTCACGGATTAAACCCCGTGTCTTCAGACCAGTAGGGGTGAGTAGTTTGCTTCCCACTCCCTATATACTATAAACGCATACTAACACTACTTACACACTTATACTACAGCAGCTAGTATCCTACAGTGCCCAGAGCCCATCAATGTACACCAATCAGATCGGTATAGTATAAACGCACGGTAGCGGTCAGTAGTTCGCTTCCCACTCCCGGTATGGTATAAACGCCTACTAACACTACTTGCACACGTATACTACAGCGCCCAGAGCCCTTCCATTTACAGCAATCACCTCGGTTTCATCCCCTAATCTTCACACCGGTAGGCGTGAGTACTTTGCTTCCCGCTTCCGATATAGTATAAACGCATCATAGCAGTCAGTAGTTCGCTTCCCACTCCCTATATGGTATAAACGCCTACTAAAACTACTTGCACATGTATGCTACAAAGACCAGACCACTTCACTTTACAGCAATTACCTCACGGTTTAGGCTCTCGGTTTCATACCCGAGTGTAGCACCATATCATATCAGCACCATGTCACTCTGAGCAACACCGCACTTTCAGACCGGTAAGAGTGACTACTTCGCTTCGCACTCCCCCACAGAGGTTACATTACTCCTACCCTCTTTTCCAACTTTTTTCGCCCTTTTTTCCCCTTACTCGCTTCAACGGAATCACCAAATGGCAGTCAATACTTCCTAGTTACAACCGTTGGCAGCAGCAAGCTTGTGCTCGTAACGTCTCAGCCAATCAGATGGCAGAATTCGCAAATATCGATATCTGTAAATTTCGATATTTCTCAAAAACTACTGAACGGATTTACACCAAATAAACAAAAGCATGCTTTCTAGACCAAACCCCATCTCCCTGACAAATTTTGGGTAATTCCTTTCACCCGTTCGACCTGTAGCCTTGTCTAAAGTTTCTTATAGAAATTAACATGGAGAAAACCCGTTTTGGGACCCCCCTTTTATCTCGGCCCCCTTTGACAAATCACCCCCATACTTTCAACATAGGAGCTGATATGAACAAAGAATTGTTTTAGATAATTTCATTCATCAAACGACGCCAAAGTTATAAGCAAAACAAAAAATGCTCTTCCTATGGAAACTCGGTCCTAGCTTTAACTACCTACTTGCAAACACCAGTAGGGAATATATATATTCCCTACTGGCAGGCACCAGTAGGTAGCTTTAGTTAGGACTACAAATGACAAATCTTCATGACATTTTCCCAAAAAAGTGTCCCAGTGATTCTTGATGTCATCAGTGATGTGAATGACCATGTTATGAGTTATGTAATATGTGAGGTAATATGTTAGGTCATAGGCATATTGCTACACAACACAAGGCTGTAACTTTGCGAAATAGATTTATTGAAAACAAGTTAAAGTGTTGTGTTAATGCACGCTAGCATAGCCTGTTTACATTGTTTTAAACACAAACATGGTATGTCATGGAACTTAAGTTCAGTCCAGACATGGGTAGTAACTGGTTGCTTCACCAGTGACCATTGCTATGAACATGGCCACACTATCTCCTGTGTCCTCTCACTCCCATCGCCCGTTCTCGGGGGTCAGACGCATCCTTCTGTGAGGTCTCGGATCCTGCAGTATTCTGAGTGCTGCGCCTTCTAGAGTCTGGCACTGGTGCCAGGCTGCTACTGTGACTGGAGGCATCCTCACTTTCACCTCTCCCCATCATACTGCTGGCAGCAAGAGCATTGGTCTGCATCTGATCCACAACATTAGTCACTTGGACCAGTCCCTTGACAATATCTCTGCAGCAATGGCTCATTTCTAACTGCATGGCTATTGCATGTCATGATAGTTGTGCTGTGTCAGTACTGAGGGGCATATTATCAAGAATGGAGTTATGATCATCGCTGCTTTAGCGGCAGGAAACTGCCGCTAAAGCGGCGATAATGGGCTTGATAATATGCTGTCGAGAATTCCCATAGAAGCCCATGTTCACACTAGAACATGGGCTTCTATTGGAATTCACAAGGGTACATTATCAAGCCCATTATCGCCGCTTTAGCAGCAGTTTCCTGCAGCTAAAGCGGCGATACGTTTAACTCCATTTCTTGATAATATGCCCCTTAGAAGGTTGGTGGCCTTAGTGTATCCGAGTCCAAGTAATTGTGTGTGTCTTTTGCGATGGGAACCCTGATCCTCCTTTAGCACCTTGCATAGCTCCCTGAGTACTCCAGTCAGTTCTCCAAAATCTTCCATGTTCTCCCTGCGACCGTCCAGCACAGCAATAGTTAGATTATTCATGCTTTCACATGCACGTGTTGTAAGGTTTCCCTGCATTAAAAGCATGTGTTTCACCTGCAGGTGCTGTACCCTTAACATGGCAATCTCCAGCCTATCATGCAACTTGGATGTCTCGACAGCGCCAGATCTCAAGAGTGCTGATGCCCTGCTTCTCTGAACTTGTGTGTTCCTACAGCACAGCTGCTGTCTGGATGTGGGTGTCACTACTGTTTCTGATATTGTGGGCTCAGGTTGTCCATCATCCTCACTTCCAAATGCTTGCAATGGAGCCACAGTGGTCCTGCGTTTCCTCGGTGCTGGTGTGGTGGGTGTAGGTGAGACAGCTATGTCGTCTTCTGACTGGGACTCACTCTCAGCTGGTGCATGGTCATCAGTCTCCTCAGACTCTTGGTCACATGTATCTGTGATTTAAAACAGTGCGTTATTAATTTTCTGTTAGAACATGTTTACTAATTTTGTACAAAATTATGTACAATAAAATATTTATAAATTACAATGTGTGTGTGTAGACTAACTTCCATGGTGCAATGTGTTTTAAATCATCATGTTTTCTAGACACCAGACTTCCCTTGTGCTTTTGCTGACTACAATTCCCATAATGCATTGGTGTGTCATAAGTAAAACATGTAGTGGATTACTTTTTCCTGCACAAGCCTGATCTGATTTACACTGGTTGTTAGCAGACACTGAAATGTGGAAATAAAGTTGCATGCATCTTACCTTGGGAGGTACAGGGTGGTGCAGAAGAATCAATTGTTGTGACTCCACCTCCTGCCTCTGGCTGCAGGGTGGACTCCACAAGGTCCTCCATGACTGTGGGGCTGACTTGGGGTGATGGTCCACCTCCAGTTTTTTTAGCCTCTGCAAGCCTCTTCGCAACCTTTTCTTTTTCACGACTGCGCAGGCCGTGCCATCTTTTGCGCAGATCTCCAATGCTGCGGTGTGCGGTGTCTTATAATCCTATAAATAAAACCAAATATAAGGATGCTTTGACAACATATAAAGCCATGATTGTAAAGGCAAAAAAAGAGTACTATATGATGCAAATCGAGCAGGCAAAGAACTCTACTAAAAAATTATATGATATAACTAAAGCCCTTTCGGGTAACACCCCCGATCTGACTCCACCTCAAACAGAAGATATGTGCAATGCCCTGGCCACCTTCTTCTTCTCTAAGGTGGACGAGATTTACCAATCCTTTATGGCTAAAACCATGCATACCAAGGTTCTTAACATTACTCAGGAGGCCCCACGATCTACAGAAATATCATCTTTTTCTGATTTTACACCTCTTACAGAAGATCAGGTATTAAAAATTGTATCGACAATCAAAGCTGGATCCAAGCTGGATCCTTGTCCATTGTCAGCACTTATACCGGTGATGGATTCGATTATACCAGTCCTGACACAAGTCTGCAACTCCATCCTGCAATCAGGGATATATCCCCTTAATTTAAAAACCACACTGCTCAAACCACAATTAAAAAAACCAGGTGCCGATAAGTCAGAATTAAAAAATTATCGACCCATTGCCAGTCTCCCGTTCATGGCCAAAGTGGTGGAAAAGGCCATGAACATACAACTGACTGAGTATATAGAAACCCATAAAAAGCTGGACGATACTCAGTATGGCTTTCGTAAATACCACGGGACTGAAACCGCCCTTATTAAAGCATCTGAAGATGTAAGAATAATAAGAGATCAAGGTGGTACAGCGGTGTTGGTACTGCTGGACCTTTCAGCAGCTTTCGACACGGTCGACCATAGTATTTTGGTCGACCGTGTCGGAAAAATGGGCATATCGTCCACGGCTAGAGCCCTCCTTGCTTCCTTTCTCTCCGAGAGAACGCAGGCCGTCACTCTTGGCCCTTACCAATCTGCTAAGTTGTCACAACCGTGTGGGGTACCTCAAGGCTCATCCCTGAGTCCGACACTTTTTAATATCTATGTGTCGGACCTGGCCAATGTCATCAAAGCACATGGGATGAGCCTTACCTCCTACGCGGATGACACTCAATTGGTGATGGCAATAAGAGGTGATGGAGAGGAGGTAGCTAAAAGATTCCAGAGAGGTCTGACGGAAATTGGCGAGTGGATGGCAGTGAACTGCTTAAAACTTAACTCGGAAAAAACCGAGGTAATGATTTTCGGACAACTCTCACCAGAATGGCCGGCCTCGTGGTGGCC
Organism: Lissotriton helveticus; assembly: GCF_964261635.1. Lineage (NCBI taxonomy): Eukaryota > Metazoa > Chordata > Amphibia > Caudata > Salamandridae > Lissotriton > Lissotriton helveticus. Next base: position 1,824,695,750 of record NC_136061.1, on the reverse strand, counting down.
CCAAACTTTTGGTGTTCCCCCCAATCCAGTTACAAAAGTAAGAAACCTAGGAATACTTTTTGATGACCACCTAAATTTCATGGATCACGCTAACAAAGTGGCCTCAATAGCCCATCATAAACTACGCATGATCCGGAAAATAAGTCCTTATCTCCCCACTACTGCCATCAAAACTCTGGTGAGCTCATTAGTCCTGACCTCCCTTGACTATTGCAATGGGCTTTTTATTAATTCCCAAGTTAGAGTGATAAAAAAACTACAGACCATACAGAATGCGGCAGCTCGTCTTGTTCTGGGAATCCCTAAGTTTGCCCCTCTCTCTAATGCCATCTCAAAATTACATTGGCTGACGATCCAAAACAGATTCAGATTCAAATCACAGTGCATTGTTTACAAAGCACTAAATAAACAGGGCCCGCAGTTTCTTCAATACCATTTATGTCCTTACCAACCCATACGCCAGCTGCGTTCAACTAACAGCAACCAACTAATGGTACCTCGCACCAGAACAGTGATGTGGGGAGACCGACGGTTTGTGGTAGCGGCTTCCAAGCTTTGGAATTCGCTACCCCAGGAAATCAGAGCATGTCCCACATTGCTCCAGTTCCGCAAAAAACGGAAAACCTGGCTATTTCATAAATAAGATCATGGTATAGAATAGAGGTCTGAGCATGGCGGCTTACTCAACATTAAGCTGGCAAATTATCAGCGCCAAGACACCTTAGGGTATATGCTGCGCTTTATAAATGCTAATAAATAAATAAATAAATAAATAAACTCCCACTGCATCAATTTTGGTTTGCATTGCCAGCCACAGTTTTCTTTTTTCTGATTCTGGGACTTGCAAAGACAGTTTATCAAATAATTTGTCATGGCTCCTGACCACCTCTTCAATTAGCAATTCCAATTCCTTCTCTGAGAACTTCTTCTGCCTTTTTCTCTCCTTCAGGGGTGTTTCCTTTGCCATGCTGATGTCTGTAACATTTCAAACTCACAACATTTTCTCAATTGCTGTTCTCCAGTGTTCTTCCTCCTCCTCCCTCTTAGCACACAGGTAACTGCATGGGTGTTGCCACTTCCTGGTTCTGACATCATCAAGTTGCATAGTGTTCTGGGAATCGGAATTTACGACTTGCAAATAGCGATATCGCAATTTTTTTGCGATTATTTTGTTGCATCGCCTTTTGCGACACGCAAACTGCCAGTCGGTAAAAATCGCAAATTGCAAGTCACAAAAGTATGTTTTGATGTATATGCCCCTTAATCTCCCTGTGCCTAACAAGAAACGAATGTGTCCTCATGTAATGCAACTGGTGCTATGTAAAGCACCCTGATTCCCGATTCGGGTCAAGTTTGCGCTATATAAAACTGTAAAATAAAATAAAAAGAAATAAAAAAAATATGCAAAGTGAACATAAACAATCTGGTAATCTTGTACAGAATGCAGAACTAAAACCAAGAAAACTTTTTGTAGAAGATGTAGATTTAATGCAGGAATTATTTGAACTGGAAAATGAGTATTCAGGTGTCATGAATGAATGGAATGTGGATAGTGTATTAGAGAGCCAAGTACTATGGGTATTTGAGGAGGGGGGTTCACTTTCCAAACCCAAGTCGAGAATAGTGCCTTTTTATACCAATGATCTTATTGATCAATTTTCAGAAGTGGTTATTAAGAAATTAGGAGATTTACATACCAAGGAACCTAGGGCCAGATGTAGGTGTCAAAATACCGGTCGGAATCGGCCGAAAATACCGATTTTTGGCTGTTTCCGACCGGTATTTTGACATTGGTATGTAGGGGCACTGAAAACATACAGATTCGGTAATTTTACCGAATCGGTAATTTTACCAAATCGGTAAAATTACCGATCGGTAAAATTACCGAATCTGTATTTTCCTATGTAGGTAGCACTTCTAACAGTGCTATAGGGCCTTTATAATTCGTTATTTACCATGTAATACAATTGCATGGTAAATAACGATTTCTTGTGTACATGCACATCTGTGCATGTACACCTGTGCCATGTGGCACACAGACATGCCCTAAGGGCATGTCTGTGTGCCACATGGCGCACAAGCCAGGTACAGGGGTGCAACAGGGTGTCAAAGTGACACCCTGTCCCCCTTGTAAATTCGGTATTTTTACCGATTCGGTAATTACCGAATCGGTAACTGCCATTGAATCCTATGGGCTTCATGGCCCATAGGAATCAATGGCAAATACCAATTCTGTAATTACAGAATCGGTAAATACCGAATCATACCGATTCGGTATTTGTTACCGATTTTCTACCTACATTTGAATTACCGATTCATGAATACCGAATCGGTAAAATTCGGTATTTATGAATCGGTAATTCACATTTACCTACATCTAGGCCCTAGTGCGAGGTATGAGTTTGAGAAGGGCTATAAAATAATAATGAATACATTGTTTAAACCTCCAGATATAGTGGTGTGAAAGTCTGACAAGAGGGGCAATGAGGTTATGTGGTCAAAGGAAACTTATATGGAAGAAGCCTACTGTCAATTGAATGATATATCTTGTTACAAGGCAGTTGATCACGTCCATTTTAAAAGAGTGCAAACTGAGGGGGATATTCAGAAGAACGTGTGATAAACATTGCAAATTTTGCTTAATGCATCTTTGCACATCGCAGTCAATCACAACAAAAAAACACCGTCTCAATGTCCAATTCCCAACCCGGTGGCACCATGAGATAGCAGCAGGATAATGCGCCAAATGACTGCAAAAAAATCAACGCAACGCACAAAAAATGCGAAACACGAATGCCAAAAATGTTGCAATGCCCCAAATCGCAATACAAAAATATGCGACAACCAGCTACAGGCCTGCAATTCCCACGCGTCATGCAGGAAAATGCACTATAAAAGCAACAAAAAAAAACACCAACACCAAAGCAAACTGCGTAGCACCATTGATGCACCCGGTCCGAATGCAGAGGACAACCCGAACCCCAGAAGCCCCACGGAGGACCAGTCAGGAACCCCATGTTCAGGGAAGGGCAAGGAGAAGAGGAAGAGGAAGACAGGGTTCAGACCGTAGGAAGAGTGCATCATCGTCTCGGAGGTGACAGAACACCACCAACAACTCTTCGTCACCTCCATTGCATCATTGGCAACACAAACGGAAATATGGCAGTCCATCGTCAACAATGTCAATGCAGTAGAGTGTCAAGGAGGTCAATGAAGGACATTAAGAGGTGCTTGCATGATGTGCAAAGCCAGACCAAACAGAAACTAGTCGCCAACAGGAAGACAGCAAAGGTGACTGGAGGTGGAAGTCCTGCGCCACAGGCGGAGCTAGATGAGCTAGAGGAAATGGTGGCCACAGTCACCAGTGTGGAAATGGTGCAAGGAGTTGGGGGTCTGGACACAGCTCGATATGACCATAGCGAACAGCAACAGGGTGAGTAACGACCAGGGACTGGGGGACGGGGGGAGATGGGCTCAATGGCACCCATGCACAAACATATGTAGCACACTGCACTGTCCCTGATACCCGTGGCACACTGCAGCACACATAGAAACACGATGCAATTGTGCAGAATCCAGAAAAGCAGTGGCTTTGTGAGCCACACTGACTATGCAAGTGACACAGCATGACCGATAGCATGGCTGCAGTTAAAATAATTGACATGGTTCACAATTCGACATTGAGGTGGCCCAGTGTGGATCACATTCTTAAAGGAGCAGGTCACACTCTGACATCCAAGTGCACCCACAAGCCATGACGTCCATAACACATCGGCAGGCAAACAATGCACAAGACCACAAAATCTGTTCAAGAGCACAAAAGACCCAAGTCGCAAACATCCCAGCCCCTGAAAAGCACGCAAGTCAAAGGCACACCGCCTGAAAGGGATAAGGGTCCGCGATATCTGAGCTGTAGGGGCGACTCTCCCCCAATGCAGCACACATACATAGCAATCACAGCACATCAACACTGATGGCAATATGGTACAAAGTGCAACACCTACACCACAGGACAGAGGACACAACAGGTTCTGCTTGTGTGTGGTAACTGGCCACTCACATCTGGCATTGCAAGACACTGTGAGATGATAATGTATGAGTACGACTACGCATCCATCATGTAGTCTAAAATTCCACTGTCTCCAATCAAATAGCCAGCTCCACCACAACAGTCACAATGTACATTGTCATGTAGTCTGTATGGGTAAACATCACTTATCCCATCTTGCTAGTACTAGTTTTGTTTTAAGTATACCATATCTAAATTTTAAGTACAGGCTTTTTGCTAGGGGTGGTTGGATCTCATCTAAAAAGTCTTCAAAAAGTGGAGAGTCCTTGAAATCAAGAAAACTACGTGTAATGGATCCACATGAGTCGCCATTTTGGTAATTGTGTGTGTTATATAAGAACAAAATCTTGCCTTGACCAGAGTCTTACATCTTTGTCTCAAACACGCTGGATCATCCCAAAAATGGGCAAGGCCTATCCGATAAAACCAGTTTTTAACATACTTAAGCCAAGGGTTAGTAGTAAAAACATCAAGGTTCTTAACTTCCAATATTCCTTGTCTATAATCTACAAGATCCAGAGTACTCCAGAGTCTGACCCAGAGCAAAAGTGGCCTAAGTAATGCAAGGTGATCTGTTCTTTTCATGTTTTCATGTTTAAGTCCATAAATAATGGTACAAGTGGAGTACATTTGGGCAGTCTCAAAAGCCTTCTATAAAAAGTGTTTTCACTAATCGTAAAGATGTTACCTGCCTTTACACCCCAGATTTCTGCTCCATATAAAGCACCAGATTGGGCCTTAAATTTAAAAACTTCTAGTGCTTGTGAGATGGACTTGCTTAGACTTGCCCCATGGCGCTTTATGATAGGTAAAGTACTCTGATTGAAAATAGTTTTACTCTTTTCAATTTGCGTTTTCCATGAGGTTGATGAATCTAGGGAAACCCCCAAGTACGAGAAGTTTGAAACCAGTTCAAGCCTTTGGCTATTTAGAAAGAATTGCCCTTTAAATGATTTATGGGGATTTATGGACATACATTTGGTTTTTTTCGTATTTATTTCTAGACCTTTTGAGTCACAATACATTTGAAAGGAATTTAGAAGTGTTTGTAGACCCATGGGCGTTTGCGAAATCAGAATTGTATCGTCCGCAAATAGGAGTGAGGGGACCCTCACACCATTCAGTTTTGGGGAATCATTATTGCATTTATCTAAGTATTCTGGGATGTCGTTGACAAATAAGGAAAAAAATGTAGGGGTCAACACACATCCTTGGCGGACTCCCCGTCTAATAGGTATGGGTTCTGTTAGTTCCCCTTTTGGGCCCCAACGTACTCTTGCAAAGTTATTATCATGTAATCGTCTAATCTGCTGGAGTATACATGTTGGTAAACCCAGTGCAAGCAAACAATCCCATAAACGATCCCGCAAAACTAAATCAAAAGCTGCCCTAAGGTCAACAAAAGCTACATAAATATGTCCTTTTAATAAAGAAACATATTTCCAACAAATGCAACAAAACCTAAATACTTGGTCTATCGTGCTTGTGTTCCGTCTAAAGCCTGCTTGGAACTTTGTAAAGATCTCATTCTCATCGATCCACAAATCCATTCGATTTAAAAGATGCCTTGAAAAGATTTTTTGTAAAATGTCTAAAAGACAAATGGGACGATAGTTAGAAGGATCATATCTATCTCCCTTCTTAAAAACTAAGATAATTTCTGCTCCCCGCCAGCTATCTGGTAAATTCCCTACAGCCATTAATATATTAAAAAGCTTATTTATGTAAGGCGCCCATACACTGATCTCATGCTTGTACAAGTCCCCCGGTATTTTATCTAGTCCTGGGGCTTTACCGTTTTTTACAGCGGTTATTGCCAACTCTGTTTCCTCAAGACTAAACTCTATAGTGTTTACAAGTGAGGCCAACCGTGAGCTGTTTCCATCAACAGTCACCTCACTACCTGGTGCTTCATACAAGTGGGTAAAATGGTTAACCCAGGTTTGCTCACCAATAAACACTTCATCCGGTGACCTTTCTCCAATTTTCTCGTTAGCAACCAGTTTCCAGAAGCCCACATTATCCTTTGCTTTAACGGCTGTTAACATGTTCTCCCAACATTCCTCATCCCAGTTAATTCTAGCCTTTTTCTGCACCCTCCTGTATTCTTGCCTTAAGGTCCTAATTATATGTGGTTTTTTACTCTTGATTGCCTCTAGGAGTGAACCCTTACAGTTTCGACATTCCTTATTGTACCAGGGTTTAATGCCAATAGAGGTAGTTTTTTGCAGTTTTTTTTTATTTGGCATTTTCGACACGAAAGGTACCAAGGCTTTAAAGAATTCAGTATGTAGGTCAATAAAAACCTTACCCTCTACTGGTTGGAGCGAATGTTTAACAAAAGTATCAGCAAAAAGTAAATAAATGCTGGATAATGCCTCTTTATTACTCAATAAGCTAGCCCATTTAAGGGAACGCCTATTGTTGCTCATCAAAGGGCCATTAGTAATTGGAATATCCAACATAGTATAATCCATCGGACTCCTAGTACTAGGGATTAATCTATGGTCCATTGACAAGTGCAATGGTCGATGGTCACTTTCATACCTAGGGTCAATTACGAAGTCAGATAGGGAGGACCAAATATCAAAAGATACCAAAATATAGTCAATGCTACTTTGGGAATCGTTTTTAACAAAGGTTGGTGCTTTTGGGGAATCTGATGGAAAGCATAAACTATTCACTATCCAACACCCAAAAGCGCTATGCAATGTAATGGTATGCGATGTAAAAACCGCGTTGTAAAGGCAGGCGTTGTAATAGCCTGCGTTGTAACGTCATACATCCGTCTGTATGTAAACATCTACAAAGCGTCAACATACATGGGACACTCAGTTAACCTGTATCTCCCCTTTACATTGCAGAGAGACAATCAACAGTTTCTTCAGAGCAGACCACAAATCTCATCAGTGATGATGAAGAGGACAACCTGCACATATGCTCCAACACCCTCCACCAGCTAATGTATAGCTTCCGCACCCCACCCCCAGGAGCAGGGCAGCCCAGCTGCCTCGAGGTGACCCCCACCCCCTGCACAGACCACACAGCAGGAAACACACACCACCATGGCTGTCTTCCAGGACCCCACCGACCAACACATGGAATTGCAACACCGTGTGCTGGGTTGCCAGGAGGAGATGGCTGATCAGCAGCGGGTAGGTTTCGAGCTTGTGGCAGCCAAACTTGATGCCATATGTGGGTGTCTGAGTCCCATCAGGGACCACTTACAGTCCCTAACAGACACCCACTGTCTGCACCATGCTCCCCGACAATCCTTGGCTGACATCGCTGGGGCCATTACACAGATACCAGAACTGTCTAGTCAGACAGGCACCAGCGAAGACAGCACAGAGTTGGCACAGATGCGCAGGACAATGGACACCATGGAGCAGATGCTAGCTGGAAGTATGGTTGCCACCGTGGAACACCAGTACGATGTAGTTGGGATCTTCCATGCCTTGCAGTTGCTCATCTTGCCATTGCTGCCACTGAGCCTGTCCCAGATAACTGCAGCGGTAACTTCGGCACACACTCTCCGACCCCTGATGTGTCAGTAGCACACAGTGCTGTAGCCCTATCACCTTCGCACCCTGATGTGTCAGTAGCACACAGTGATGCAGCCCTATCACTTCGCACCCTGATGCATCAGTGGCACACAGTGATGCAGCCATAACACCATCAAACACACCTGACACACCAGACATAGAAGACGTATCAGAGGAGTAAGATGTAGATGGTAATGACTGTGTGAGGAAGGAGGTAGTAGCATCCATCCCCACCACATGGCCTGTCCCTGCCTGGTTCAGCGAAATGCATCATGCCCTGGGACAACACCTCCCACTGTCCCCCAGAACACCCTGCGACATTCACCTGGACCCCAACATGGACTGCCATATCTTCACTGGTTACCAATTCCTCAGCAATCCAGCTGCGGACTGCACTCTCCCTCTTAAAATTCACTTTTCATTCCCCAAAAGACTCTGGTTGGCCCACCACTGGGCTACCATGTAATGTGGGCTTGGCATGGCCATGTACAGCTGCGGCATTCAACAGAATGTGAATAAAACATTCAAAATCACACACATGTGTGATGTCTATGTTCACTCAAGTATGAAAGTATGGATGGATGTAGGAACATTGATTGCACAAGAAGGTACACCCTGGTAAATGACATCAATGCGCATGTTGGACCCTGAGCCACATGGTCAATTTGATGACCGTGCAGGTGTGAACTATCTGTGGCCTCATTGCACTTGAATAACAATTTTGCAACCCCCCAACATAGGCACACGTCCATGTATTAAATAGGACTGTGTGTAGAAATGACAAAATCGGTAGCAGGCCAGTAGTGGTGTCCTCCATCACATGAGACAACAGAACGTCACTTTGCATATCTACTTACACACATCTGTGTGAACACAGTCTGTTTTGATGTATAACATTGCTCTAAATGACAAGAAGTTGGACACCATACTCACATTGCTGAAGACACGCAAGTGCACAGGTCTGCCAGCAACTATCCCAAACACAATGTCTGGCTCACAGAGGTGGATCAGTCAAAAGGGACCCACCCCCATTGTACATGTGTCAGTCAGTCACTCCCTGTGTGCGGACAATGCTCATTTAGGCACACAAATAGTCATTCTAATCAACACTCATCACACTTGGACACTAGTGAATTTGCATAGACTTTATTAGCATGTACGTGTGAGTAAGGGCAAGACTAGGGCCAAAACATGCAGGGGAATGCTTGAGACACTTACACGGAGCATGGGAACATGTCGAGGTGCAAGAAATTGGGAGGCAAAAATGTACACAAATCATTACGGATGGCAAGGCGCTCAGCCCACCTTGCCTTGCTGGACGAGTCATGTGATGTTTGGCATCTGCTCATTGCCCCGTGTCAGGGGACACGACTCATAGCCCATGGGATCGGCATTGTGCTGCACCAGCGGACTGCGGCGACTGTCTGCTCTGCTGACAGTGAGCAGGTGAAATGGTCCTATAAGGTCACATGTCGTACTACATTGCCATGTGTGTACTCTCCCCCCAGCAGTATGTCCGAATTGGGAACGTTGACAAACGACCCTGTGCTGCTCCGCCCATGGCACTGCATCACCTTTCACAGGTGTGTGTACACATGCGTAGTTCAACGCACATGCATTCTGAGTCCAGGCGAAGGAAGACATGTCCACTGTTGTGGTGGGATATGTGAGCATTCCCCAAGATGCAACAAGATGTGGGGACCTGTTCTGTGGGTGACAATTAGATGTGGCTGCAGGAACGTAGTTACTCATCCATGAATGCGAGCGCAGCTTCATGTGCAGTCTGTTCCAAGAGTACATCGTCGCTGAGTTCAAGGAACACCAGGGAGAGCCAATCCATTAACTGGTCCGGGTAGATGTGCTCAGTCCATGCTGTTTCACCAATCCGCAACACAGACCAATAGGGGAGTGCCTCGATGTGGTCACTGCACACGAGGAGTTGTGCAATCTCCCATGCACAACTGCCAGGACATACGCCAAAGATCAAGGCATCCCATTCACGGGTATCTCAGTGACACTCCTGTTCGTGGGCCAATAGGGGGCACACGGACAAGTCATAATCCAATTCTGCTACTGTTGCGTTGGATAGGCAGACCTCCATGGGCCACTCTAATGTGCATGATCGACAGCGGAACCAGGGCTGGACGCAGGTGATATAGGCAAAACGGAAACTCAGACAGAAACTGATTTGCAACACTGCCATTGGCAGTGATTCCAACAGATGCAGCATTCGTGCACGGTACAGTTCCACATGAAGGAGTTGTGCATGTGCCCGGGATTGCCTTCCATTGTGTTTGTTGGTCTGGTAGCACTGGCAATCCTCAGACCGGCGGCAGTTCGGTGGACGATATGCCAAAGCCCTGGGCAATGAGTCGTATGTGTGTGCAACGGTTGGAAGAATGGGTTATTTTAACCAATGTGTCAAGGGCATCCCTTGCAGGTGTAGCTAGAGCAGGGACAAGTGTGTGTGGGGTGTGGACACGTTGGTCTTTCATTAGCGCAGTTCGTGGTGTGGGAGTCGTCGGAGGCTGGTATGGTATCTCACGCAGGGTGTGCCAGTCGCATTCAAGACCAAGGTCGGATGTTATGTTGTCCTTCTGCCTTGTGTATTGAGACAAAGAAGCTTTCATACCTAATTTTAGCCTGACTACTGCTTGCATTTCTTAAATGTGATGTGGCCTTCGCGCTGACCTTGATGCCAGGTCTTAGATTTGGGGTGCACCAATTGCGAAACACACGCAGTAGTCGGCATGTATGAATGGGCCAAGGGTCCGATTGGCCTTGCACTCCTTGTTCAGTCTCTCTCTTTCTCTCTCTCTCTGTCCTTGAGTGCCTGACACACCTTCTTATCTTGGATATTGTCTTGCAGGCTGTGACTCACAGATTGTCCAGAGATGCCCCACCATGACTCTTCAAAAGAGTTGTTTGGAGACAGATTTGAATGTGATATTTTGTTTGGACTTTCAATGGTGATTGAATGAATCAGATTTTCCGTACTCATATGTATGTTAATTGTTGTAAAGGTGCAACTTCAGGTGAATGTTTTTGTTCATTATTTCATGATGTTGATGTGCAATATCGTGGTGTGGGAGAGGTGGGGGGTGCCCGGAGTAGGCCCGGGGGGGGGGGGGTTGTAATTTGGCAGCGATTAGGTTAGCATTAGCAGGAACCATCCTGTATATAGAGGCTATCTTGTCCGTTTTGTGGAATCCATTTTGTATTTCTGGCAGCCATCTTGTTTGCCATGTGCTACCACGTGCATGCCATGTGCTCTGTCCTACCTTGCTGTTGTCTGCCCTTGAAATCTGCCTAGAGACAGGTTATATTAAGCCTCTTCTGCTTCGCACATACTCAGTTGATCTTGCAGCTGCCTGAAACTGAACTCAGACAAGATGGAAGTCCTCATCCTGGGATCCTCGCCCTCCGCCTGGGACGACTCCTGGTGGCCCCCTGCCTTGGGCAGCGCACCCAAACCAACAGACCACGCACGCAACCTGGGCTTCATCCTGGACTCCTCCCTCTCCATGACCAGACAAGTCAACGCCGTCTCCTCGTCATGCTTCAACATCCTGTGCATGCTACGTAAGATCTTCCGGTGGATCCCCACCGAGACCAGGAAGACGGTCACCCAGGCCCTCGTCACCAGCCGACTGGACTACGGCAACGCCCTCTACGCCGGAACCACTGCCAAACTCCAGAAGAGACTCCAGCGAATCCAGAACGCCTCAGCAAGACTCATCCTGGACATCCCCCGTCACAGCCACATCTCCGGACACCTTAGAGACCTGCACTGGCTCCCGGTCAACAAGAGAATCACGTTCCGACTCCTCACCCACACACACAAAGCCCTACACGACCAAGGCCCAAGATACCTCAACAACCGCCTCAACTTCTACACCCCCACACGCCAGCTTCGATCAGCCAACCACGCCCTTGCCGCCGTCCCGCGCATCCGAAGAGCCACCACAGGAGGAAGGTCCTTCTCCTACCTGGCCGCCAAGACGTGGAATTCCCTCCCGACCCACCTCCGCCTGACCCAAGATCACCTCGCCTTCAGGAAGCAGCTCAAGGCCTGGCTGTTCGAGTAGTAGCGGACCCCCCCTCCCCAAGCGCCTTGAGACCCTCCGGGTGAGTAGCGCGCTATATAAATGCTTTGATTGATTGATTGATTGTTTTTCAGCTGCCACTAGAATGTAACTGTCAGGATGTGTTTGCCAAAAACAGCCACTGTTAGCTCCTCCCACTTATTGACTGTGCATTTTCTGTATGACCTTATATGTACCTAAAACCTTCTTCTTGTACTTTTACCGCCTTCTTTTGAGCCCCTGTGTGGGGCTCAAACCGCGAATTCGCAAATTTCGCCCATACTTATTAATAAACCGCAAGATGAATTCTTGTTATTAGATCGTTCTCCCCCTAAGCATATGTTCCCTTACGCTTCTCATAAGCCCGATGAGGAATCTTATACAGATCAGGATAAAGCGAAACTTGTTCTATGTTGCCCACTGCGCGTTCTGCTGTGCTTAGATCTGCTGCTCGCAAGGCCGCCCGTAATACTGCCTCTGAACTTTTAGATGACATGAAGAATTGGTAGGAAAGGGAGCAAGTATACTTTACAGAGGTGTTTGCCACAGAAGTTGTTGAATGGTTTAGGAAATATTCTGAGGAATTGGAGCCTGTTGATATAGCAAATGATTGTAAGCAAAAGCGTGATGGTCTTTTTCTCTTTTCTTAGGTGGCTGACTCTATCAGGCGCTTGGTTAAATTACGTGTTGAGGCAATCCGTTTGCGAGAGGCAAAAAAGGCAGCAGACGCAGCTGCACAAACATCTCAGACCGGCGTGGCACAAGCTTCCATCTTCGGAACAGATAAGATTATGATAGTTCATGCAAAACCTATGCGGGAAGCCGCGCCTTTGTATGTTCCTCCTAGAGGCGAGAGAACAGATGATGATAAAAGTTCTGCCGATTCGAAGGATTACTTTATTTATAATTGGGTCTATACTCCTTGGAATAGAGCGGATGTTTTGGCTCTTAAAAATGCATTGCCTGGTCCGCGTATATTCCAGCAGCTTTTTATGGGGAAGTTGAGGGTGCCATTAGCTCTTGTACTATGACTTTGCCTGATATTGATTTGTTTTTCGGATTGATATTGCTGCCTGACATGTGGAGAACTGTGCGTAAAGTTGATGAACATGCAACTTTTGGGGCATTATGGAAAGAGTTAGAACAAATGGATGTAGAGCGGGAGCCTGCACAGAAACCGTGTAAATTGATTTTAGATCTCCCTACAGCTATATCAGTTAAGTTAAAGATGATTATTCCCCCTAAAAAGATAGATTGGACTGTATTAGCATTGTGTAAGCAAAAGGCAGATGAATCGGTCTCAGATTTTTAGGTCGAGCTCGAAAGCATGCGAAGCATGCTGGAGTCCAGCTCGACTACTATAACCGTCCGTCTCCTGGGAATCTGAGACAGAGGCCGGGCACGAGCGTCGACTTAACCTCGTGGGCGTGCAAGCCCAGCCCCTGACTCAGATTCACAGCAAGACAGGCTCTCGCCCGCGTGCACACACATACTCCCACGCAGGCACACAGACCCACATATACACACGCACAGCTAACAGACACACAGTCACACATATACATACACACGCACAGCTACACACGCGCACACACACAGCTACACCCCTCACCCCCTCTTACCTCACCAGTCTTCCCGATTTTCTTCACCCGGGCCCCCTCCTGGGACCCGGGACTTCAGCTGCCAGACTTGGGAGGGCGGGGGCTGCCCGCGCATGCGCGGCATTTGTAACTGGGGATGTTCAGAATAAAATTTAGAAATGCTGCGCATGCGCGGGCAGCCCCCGCCCTCCCAGGTCTCCTCATGTTACTTTTACATTTGTGGTACAGCAGTCATTGACGTCCCACGCAGCTGCAGACAGCATCTATGTACTGATTGCTTGCTTGTATCTCGTAAAAGGCCCATGAACAACCTTCACTTCTTTTGAGAGTGATGTCCGGCCCATATTTGGGCTACGAAGTTCTTGATGAGTATCGAAAATAGCGTTTTTTGGTTTTTTTACAAATAGATTTGCATTCTAGGTACTCCCCCCAATTTACTGCATGAAAAAGAGTAATTGCCTGCAAAGCTCTTTACAATGTTCGTTTGCAAGGCCAGTTAAAAATGAACTGGCTGTTTTTGTTGTGTGCCGGCTTCCTCCCGCGAAAACAGCAATGGAAGCCGATTAACCACAAGTCTTTCTTGGCGCTGCGATTGCACATGCCGAGGAACTGCACACTGGTCAGAAAAGTGAAGACGCACAAAGCCCCATTAAATGCATGTAGACGTCATGTGAGAAGCACATTGAGCGGAAGCTTGACGCAAAGGATGAATCCTGCACCTGCATTGAGTGAGCCGATATCAATGCTCGGTGTCTGAGGCAGGATCACTTTATTGGACTACCAGATGTCTGAGGCCTGTGGGCTGTGTTTTCATGTTTGCTGGGAGAGGAAAAAACCTTAGGAGACAGTCCGCAGACCGCAGCGAAGCGAGATGCCCGAGCCCCCAGTGCTTCAAGTCAGTGCGAACCTGTAAAGACCTCGCAGGTCTGCCGACGTGCCATTCTGCACGTTTTATGTAAAATATAGACATTCTGAGACTACCCACATATTGGTATTCTGTCTCCACAGTAGAAACCGTTGTAAAAATGCAAGATGTCTTTAGTTAATTCCATTGCTCGGTTGTACTGGCGGGTGCGCTGGATGCAAGATGGACATAAATACCAATTGTTCTATAGTGCTTTAATTTGATTAAGGGGATCTATCATTTATAAGGCGAAGTGTGAGTGTGAATTCACAAGAGCTGTGTCACTTCCAAGACAGCATGTCAAACAAACAGAATCCAGCAAATCAAAAATACAAACCAACGGAAGCTGCGTTATGCACAAGGAGTAAGGTGAACTCACAAGGACCGAGCTGCTATGAAGCCAGAAGTGTGGTCATCCGACCAAGTGCCTCGTGATTTCAATTGTGAACTCACTAAGCTCCTGTCATGCACACAATAAAATGAAAAGTAGTCAAACTCAGCAGCAACATCTCACTTGTAATGCCAAAACCGAATTTATCATTACCGTGTGACTTACAAGGCGAAGGGGCAACACAACAAGGCCAGACGCAGTAGCGTCCTGACACAACTCACCAATCTCGTGTTTTGTTTCACTCCCCACAGTTTCTGAAAGCACCCGCACATCGGTACAGCTGTGTACAAAATCCCACACACACATCGAAACACAAGCACATAAAAACACAGACACGCAAATACACCAGGGCATACATAAGCACCACACACATACACATGCACACATCGAAACACAAGCATATTAAAGCACAGATACGCAAATACACCAGGGCACATATAAGCATGAACACACATGCACACATCGAAACAGAAGCACATAAAAGCACAGACACGCAAATACGCCAGGGCACATACACACGCAAATACACCAGGGCATACATAAGCACACATACACATGCACACATAGAAACACAAGCATATAAAAGCACAGATACGCAAATACACCAGGGCACATATAAGCATGAACACCCATGCACACATCGAAACAGAAGCACATACAAGCACAGACACGCAAATACACCAGGGCACATACACACGCAAATACACCAGGGCATACATAAGCACACATACACATGCACACATCGAAACACAAGCATATAAAAGTACAGATACGCAAATACACCAGGGCACATTGTGGAAAAGTAAATTTTGCCATGTTCTGTGTCCCTACGTGTTCTCCATCTTATGTTATGTGTGCATGATTAATATGCATATGTATTCCCCCTGTTCGATTTAAGATGCAATTATAGTTGTGTCCATCTCTAGTATGCCAGTTTCCAGTTCTCGTGAATACTACGAATATTAGGCCTATGTAAAGTTACGTTGCCACGTTTCCCAGTGTGCACGTTATTTCATTGTAAAGTCCCCGTTTCTAGGCCTCAAAAGGGCCTGGACACCAGAGTCAGCTCCTGTCTCCTAAACCCTCGCTGAGGAGCGATACAGCCCCCACCTGTATCCTCGACCCTTCACTTACTTCCTGCCTCGCAGTGCCCGGCTCGGCCTGGCTCTGCCTCTGAGTCTGCCAAGAGTATGTTATGATTCTAGTTATCAGTCCAGCCCTCCTTCTCTGCATTCCTAAGCTACTGAATCGCATCAATAGTTTCCGTCATTGTCTAGCCTTTACGTCTCCATGTAAGAGAAATACTGTATTAATGGTCATTTAATATTCTTCATCACGCACTACATGTAGAATAATGCATGCTCCAGTCTTAGAGTCTGTTAGCCTCTCCCCTCCTGACTCTTAGTTTATATCAACATGTCCTCTAAACATTAGATACTAGATAGGGTTTAGGTACATGTCGCCCTGACTCTCCAGACTTCAGTCTCTACTCCTAGCACAGAGTTCATAGCCCCCAGCTTCTCCTAGTAACACGTCATTGTCAGTTTGCGCGCACCATTAGGTCAGAGGTCCCGGCTCCTTAGGTAGCCCCCTCCATGTTTCCGCCCCATTTATGACATATTCTGTTACGTTTACATCACATGTCTATGTACACGCCTCTTGTTACACCCACTTTCACTCTTATCTTTCGCGACTGCTATTGACCACACCCACTGCTCCGCCTATTGTATTCGCTGTAATGCAACTGTTTTAGTATATATGCTTGTGTACTGTTATTAAAGTTAGCGCGCTCATCCCATATCCAGCCCCGGCAGCTGCCGGGCCCTGTCATCCTATTCCTGTGCAGGTTGTCCTGTTCCTGTCCTTTATGCTGTATTGAAACCTGCAAACTCCTACTACCTCGAATCTTGACTCTTATTTATTGAGCTATCTGTTATTCATTTATCCATTCAAAAATAGAGGTATTATTTATTTATTTACCACATAATGGCGCCCGAATAGGAACTTGCCCTTTCCCCACGCGCCGGTGAAGCCACGCCGGCCCCCTGACCCTCTGCAGCCGTGACGGAACTCTTCTGCGCACCGGCAGATATTTCTGCTTCAAGTATCCCTCAGGCCCACGGAGGAGACGGAGGTGGCGGTCCAGCATCCAGACGAGGCGGTGGAGGAACGCGGCGAGTCCCGACCAGAGCCCAAGCCGAGAGTCCAAGGTCCGAGGTATCCGGAGGCCCACCCGTAACAGAAGTCCGAAGTTCGTCCGTCCGGCGTCGAAGCAGTCCAGTCCAGTCCGAGGCCTTCCGTTCTTGCTGCCCGGTGAGTACCATTGCTGGGGTAGTATCTAGACAGGGTCAATCTAAATTGACTCTGGTCCGTGGGTTGGTGGTACACAGACCCAAAACGAAGTGTCCACTTTGGTGGATGCGGGTCCTAACGTGTCTCTTTATGAGACCGGTGAGTTTCGTACTGTTTTAGCAGTACATCTAGTTTCTGTTCTAGTCAGTTCTGTTTCTCGAGAAAATTCATGTATTCTGTTTCCAGTATTCCAGGTAGTATTCTGTTCGAACTGTTATTTTAAATGTTTTTCATGTATTGTAATGTCGTGGTATGAATGTGGAGTATTTATCGTGTTCATTGTGTATTGTAATTGCGTATTGTGTCTAGGTTACAGTTCAGTCATGCCCTTATTTTCTAAACTACGTCAGTTAAAAACCAGAAAAGGTCTGCTAGAAGCAGCAGTTCCTGTCCCGCCTAGGGACAGTCCAGGTCATTTTATGTATCAAAAGCATGGCATAAGTGCCATATTATATCTAGATTTATGGGTAGAGTATACCAAACAGTTAGAGGAAAAGTATAGATGGCCTGTATCAGGCACATGGGATGCCGAGTGCATCATGCGAGTAGAAGAAGCATTATGGAAAAAGAAAGCCAGACAGTCACAGAAAGATGCCATCGAGTTATGGCGCAAAGAATCTCATAAGAGAACCGAAAAAGAAATCAGAAAGTCAGAATTAAGTAGAGAATCTTTAGAACGAGCCCAAGAAAGGGAATTAATCGAGATAGGTGAACGAGTCAAAACCAAACAGTCAGACAGACAGAGGCATGCCCTTATTAAGGGTATGTATCCTCTTCTTGCCGAGGGCTTGCCAAAAGCGACCCCGGAGGCATCCAGTAATTTTCCGCCACCATTAGTTCCGACTAAGCTACGTCACAAACCGACCGCAGCTGATATTTTCATCTCGTCCTATTTGGACGACACAGTCCCGGAATATGCAAATCCTGTTCCGCCAGTCCCTGTAAATCAGGCAATTCCTGCTCCCCCAGACACCGGGGCACCCTTTGCAGTACCCGCTACGGTACCCCCGGTCCAGCCTACATTACAATTTCCCACCGCACCGGTACGACGAGTATCAGTCGACGATTCCAGTTTAGGGGCCGCAGGAGGAGGTCCTCCTGGTACCCCGCCACCACACCAACGTAGAACGTTGGCCGAGTTACATGAATGTGCGTTACAACGTACGCCCAAATTTAAGTCCGTTGCAGATATCCGACGAGCTCTTACTGAATGCCGCTATGATCCGGTTGCAGGTGATGATAGTACAGTAATATATTCCATCCGTGTAAGACGGGTGACCGGGTATTTAGACACCCTACCAGATATGAAAGGAGATCTAGACAGAATATATCGTTTCATCCGTACAGGGGATGATCCAGAAAGTATTGGCGAAGCCATGTCTCAAAGGAAAGCTGAGATCCAGCTCATGATATTAAAGTTTCTGATTAATTGTCTAATAAGAGAACAAGACTACCCGACTAAAGATCCGGCCGAAATGAGAATCCTGACAAGGTGGAGTGATAATATAGCCGAGGGTAAGCACAAGACTATCAGTAGTATAGAGAGTATGTACAAGAAAATTCGTAAAGAAATACTAAGGTTACACGAACAACGAAAAGCAGCACAAGTAAGCGAGAAAGAAAATGACTCTTCTACAGAAGAGGTAGAGGACGAGAATCCCACCAGAATAGCGTATGTAGGAAAATCTAGATTTCCAGACCGACATTCACGTCTAGACTACAAGAAAACTGTTCCTCATCCAGCACCAGAGCAAGGTTCTCTAGAACAAGTATTTCAAGCTACCGATCACATTTTGAAGTCACGAATCGGTTATAGTGAGTTAAGTACTATGCATGAACAAGAACTAGTCCGATCAGCAGTCCGATGGATTACTGATTCTACCACTTTCCCAGACGAAATAGTGGCACAAATGTTTCTGAAATTGCCCCCAGCCGAGCAACGGCTGGTGGGTATGTATATGATCCAGCACCTCATCACTCTGTATGAGGGTCAACATTCTGATCCAGGTCCGTTACACGATGTCCTGAACGAGTTACTCCAGTATAGATGGAAAGGTTTAGGTACCGATTTAATTAGTGTCATTCTAGAACAGCGCCACAAATATAGAACGTTTTTTAACCCGCATTTTGTTCATGTCTCACCCCCAGAAAGTAAACCCTTTTACATAGATAGACAGAACCCGTTACGAGAAGTACACCCAGTCAGGACAACAGATGGTGAAATGCAACGAGTGTTTGTTTACACCCCGATTACAAAGATGGAACTCTTAGAGATGAAGAAATTAATTCCTTGTCACGACAAAGATCCAGCAGGGTTCCACCGAGAATTAAAAGACATGCTCCGTATGGGAGAATACACGTATCCAGATATAATTAAAATGTTAAAGGTCCTGTTGCCCGCAGGGGTATACGAGAAACTCAAGGAAAAAGAATGGGAGGTGGGAGAGAAAAAGATCGATTGGGCAGTTCTCGAAGCTGAAGATAAGATACGAGTACCAGGTACCGGTCTAGGAGAGAAATGTAAAGAATTACCAGAACTGTTAATACAAGTTTTGCCTAGATTATTAGCCACTAAAAAGGAAGACTGGGATGCAATCTCAGCCTGTAAACAGAAACAAGACGAAGACACTAGTGATTTTTATTCTAGATTTGAAAAGTGTTTTATTATAAACAGTGGATTGAAAACGAGTAGCGAGTCATACCCTCATCTTTTTGTTACTAAATTAGTCGAGAATTCAAGTCCCCAAGTAAAGAATCGAGTTTTGAAAGTCGAAAGTACCTGGCAAGCTAATACTCCGTCCCAGATGTTACAGATGCTCCAGTACCACCAGAATAGAATCAGAGAAGAGCAAGATCATGAAAGAAAACGTATGAAAGACACGAAAATGAAAGTACTAGTTGCACAATCTGTTCCTCAAGACAGTCAGAAGAGGGGTCCGAATCAAGCAAGTCATCCTGCAGTTCCCGTTAAAGGGACATGCAATTATTGTAAACAGCCAGGTCATTATATAACGAGTGTGCAGTTCTGAAACACAATATAGCTACTGGTAAGACTAAAGAAAGACCACGTCCGCCTAGACAAGAACAAGTTTCACAGACTTCTCAGCCACAGAATGCACAGCAGATAGTTACAGCACCGCAGCCTATTGCTGCAACACAGCATGTTACACAACAGATGTACCAGTATGCACAGTCCGAGTATCCAGAGTATCAGCCATATTCATGAAACAGCCTAGAGAGGGAGGTAGGCTTGCCTCTCATCGAGATACCTGTAGATCAAGATGGTCCCTATGTTCATAGTCAAGTATTAGGGAAAGACAGAAAGTTTCTGATTGATACAGGGGCAAGTAGGACCACCATCAGCCACGCCGAAGTTCCAGGGGCTCCGCTCTCAGGCTCTAGAAATGTTTCCCTTGGATTTTCAGGAAAGCCTATTGTAAACGAGATATCTAAGCCAGTTACTCTAGAAGTAGGTCCATTGTCCCGCACTACTGATCTATTACTTACGAAGTCATGTCCAGAAAATCTGTTAGGTATTAAAACACTGAAAGAATTAGGTGCAGTTATTTGCTGTTCCCCCGAGGGAATACGACTGTTTCTACGTGACTTCAAGGGTCACTATGTGTTACGAGATTTTGATCCGAGATTGTCTAATGTCCCGCAGCATCTATGGGCGCAAGGTCCAACTGATGTTGGTTATATGCAAATCACACCCCATCGTGTGACTCTCAAGCCAGGTGTAGTCCTGCCACGAATCAGACAGTACAGATTGCCACCTGAGGCTGTAGCAGCCTTATCCAAAATCATTGACGAGCTCATGGCTCAAGGAGTAGTTGTAGAAACTGACTCCAATGTATGTAATTCTCCGATCATTCCAGTCATGAAACGTACTGATCCAAATGCACCCCCAGTATATCGATTAGTGATTGACCTTCGAGAACTTAATAAATGTATTATTCCCCAGTACCCAGTTGTCCCAGATATCTCTTCCCTATTGACAGCCATTGATTCCGAAGCCTCATTTTTTACAGTCATAGACCTCAAGAACGCGTTTTTCAGTGTCCCCATTCATCCAGACAGCCAGTTTCTTTTCGGATTTTGTTTAAATGGAAGGAGCTATATGTTCACACGAGCTCCTCAAGGTTTCACAGAAAGCCCTAGTATTTACAGTCAAGCACTTAAGAGACAACTAGACAACATTCACATGCCAACTGACACTGCCCTGCTCCAGTATGTCGATGATCTACTAATCACAGCCCGTTCTGAACGTGCTTGCGAGCGAGCATCACTTACAGTCTTGTATTTCTTAGCAGAGATGGGGCACAAGGTGTCCCCTTTGAAGCTTCAATTCTGTGTCCAGCAAGTGATCTACTTAGGCCACTTACTGTCCAAGTGGGGTAGGCAGTTGACACCAGACCGTATCCAGTTAATAGCGAGTCTTCCTCAGCCCAAGACCCAGAAGGAGGTACGTGCTTTTATTGGCCTCACTTCTTATTGCAGACAATGGATTCCTCAGTATGCATTTCTAGCTAAACCACTGATACAGTTAACGACACAGGAGGCAGCCGTATCGACTGTCCTCCCTTGGACATCTGGACATACACTTAGTTTCAATGAGTTAAAGAAAGCTTTATGCCAAGCTCCTGTTCTAGCTACACCGAACTACAGTAAGCCTTTTACACTTTTTGTCACAGAACGTGAAGGTACAGCATTATCTGTTCTCACACAAGATCAAGCAGGACAATACAAGCCATGTGCTTATTTCTCGAGCACACTAGATCCTGTAGCCCAGGCTCTGCCTGCGTGCCTCAAGTCAGTTGCAGCCACAGCACTAGCTATCAGACAAAGTGATTCCATAGTATTAGGACACTCCTTGACAGTACAAGTTCCACACTCCGTGGAAGTTCTTTTAAACCGAACACAGACTCAGCACTTGACAATTGCACGTTTAACAGGTTATGAATTGACACTGTTCCAGCCACACATAGAAATCAGACGCTGCAACGTTCTAAATCCTGCTACACTGTTACCATCAGTTAATTCAAATCCTGCCACACACGACTGTGTGGAAGTAGTTAACATTATGACTAAGCCAAGACAAGATCTGACAGATATTCCATTACCAGATCCCGACCTGACACTTTATGTGGATGGTTCATGTATGAGAACAAGTACAGGAGAACTAGTAGCCGCGTATGCAGTGACTACAGACACTGAAGTTATAGAAACACACCGTATTGACACCCTGTCTGCTCAAGCAGCAGAGCTAGTTGCTCTGACTCAAGCCTGCATACACGCTAAGAACCTGAAAGTTAATGTTTACACAGATTCACGTTACGCATTTGGAGTCGTACACGACTTTGGAGTGCTCTGGCAGGAGAGAGGTTTCATGACTTCTCATGGAACCAAGATTCAGCATGGTCTCCTTATTCAGGCTCTGTTAGATGCCATACATTTACCGACATCTATTGCTATCATGAAGTGCAAAGCACATACGAAAGTTACTGACACTATTTCTCAAGGTAATGATCTAGCAGATCGCACAGCCAAGCTTACAGCACAGACTCCAGACATTTCAGTTAACCCGACACAGACACGTACTCCAGATCAGACTACATGTATGACAGTTAAGGACCCCACTCAAGATGTCATAGATATTCAGTTACATGCTACTGCCGATGAAATCAAGAAATGGTCCGAACAAGGAGGGGTCCAGACAGATCAGGGATGGGTAACGAAGGGTAAAGCCACATGGTTTCTCCCCGACTCTATGGTTCAAGTCATTATCAATACCGCACATAGTCCAGCACATTTAGGAGAAAAAGCTATGTTAGACAGTATCCAGAACATTTGGTTCAACAAGCATTTACGGGCTGCAGCCAAACAGAAAGTCCGTACCTGTATGATATGTTGTCAGTTTAATCCAGGTAAAAGTGTCCCGGTGGAACAAGGTGGATTCCAGCCCCCTGACCACCCTTTTGAAGTCCTCCAGATGGATTATATTCAGATGGAGCGATGTCGAGGTTTCAAGTATGTCCTTGTAGTTGTATGCGCTTTGTCCAGGTGGACAGAGGCATATCCAGTCCCAGATTACACAGCCGCGACCACTGCCAAGCAGTTGGTTCGTGAATTCTTCCCCCGTTATGGACTCCCTAGAGTCGTATATTCTGATAACGGCCAGCCATTCTCATCCGAGCTTATGAAACACATTTCCCTGTTGTTAGGGTACCAGTGGAAGTTCCATTGTGTACGCCATCCTGAAGCAGCTGGTCTAGTAGAGAGACATAATCAGACCCTGAAAATCCGTATTGCCAAGATTTGTAAAGAGAAAGGTGTGGACTGGCTAGTAGCTCTGCCAGTCGCTTTATTTTATATGCGCATGGTCGCACATTCCAGATCAGGTCTGTCCCCGTATGAGGTCGTATTCGGCCGCCCCCCTAACATGTGGGGTACACCTAGACCTCGAAGTATTACCGATGTTTCAAGTAATATGCTGACAGATTACCTAGCTTCCTTGATGTCTGCCCTCAACTCTTGTCGTTCACAGGTTGCTGCCGCATTTCCAGACAATACCGAGGTGGCACCGCATGACATCGTTCCCGGATGCATGGTTCTCGTGAGGAACTTTGATCGTTCAAGTCCGCTGGAGCCCCGCTGGAAAGAACCCAAACAGGTCCTCCTGGCCACCCGTACTGCCGTACAGCTGGAAGGCAGGAAGGGCTGGGTCCACCTGTCACATGTGAAAAGATTTTTTGGACTAAAGCCTGTTTCAAAGAACATTTCCGAGGATCTTAAAGACTGCCAAAGTACTATTCTTAAGGACTGTCCCGCAAAAGACAATGATACTGAACCCTCCCTGTTAGAGAAAACTCCGCAACAGGAGTATAAGCTCAAATTAAGGTCTAGTAAAATAAGTCAGCCAGTTTGATTGTCTAAGTCCTCCCCTAGGTGAAACGGTTAGACCGGTTTCTGACATGTATAAAATAGACCCCCATAGTGAGAGAGTTAGTCAAAACTCAATCCGATGTATCGTTTTTCTAAGTTTCATATTGTTTTTCAGCCTTATGATTACCTGCACATGTTATGCATTTTATTTGTATTTTCCAGTTTCTCATGTAAATAAGTCTGCTAATGCTACAGTAGAACACACGTTTAGTGATCTGCCTCCTCATGAACTCTCATATCGTCTCGCTATGCGAAATAATTCTTTTATCCGCATGTTACATTATTCACACCAGACCAGCAATGCCACTAATTGTTGGGTGTGTGGTCGACTCCCCCCTTTCCAGACACCGAAGGGAGTTCTGCCACTCTTTCCTTATCCATTTTCACATAATGGTTCGTGTGGAGCATGGTCCACGTTAACGTCATCCTCAACAGATATGTCTTTTCTTAACAGTACATGTTTTCCAGACAAGCAAGGTCTTCCCCACAGAACAGGGTTAGATCTAGAAAATGAAGTTTATAATTTAGGTAATTATTCTTCGAATTTCATGGTCCTGAATGTTCAGTCTGATTCTACTCCAGACCTACCTACTATATCAGTATTACCAGTTAAAGGCGAATTATGTGTCCGAAATAATGGTTCCGTACATGTAGGCCATAGTGATTGTACTACTATTGTCAAGTATAGTGACAGTAGGAAATCTATTTTCAAAGCTTCACGTCATTCTTATTTTGTTTGTGGTCAGACCGCATATGTTCGTTTGCCCCTCGATTGGGAGGGAACCTGTTACATTGCCTTCCTACTGCCACCAGTTTTTCTAGCCCCACCTGACTACCATAGGAATTCCCACCTAGTACATACTAGACACAAAAGAGACCTCCCGATTGTCGATTATACTGAAACTGCTCTAGAACAATACATAGATATCAATAAAGGTGTCTTCCCCTACTTAGGCACTGTTGTAAATAGTAAACTGATACGTAGATTAACCAGAACACTTGAAGCAGTAGTGATTGAGACTACTTCTGCTCTAGGTAACTTAACCGAAGAGCAATCCTTTATGAGAATTGTCGTGCTCCAGAATCGTCTCGTCCTTGACGTCATACTGGCCGATAGGGGCGGGGCATGTAGAGTCATCGGATCTAGTTGCTGCATTTTCATTCCTAATAACGCGCCGTCTGTTTATTCAGCCATAACCAGACTCCATAAAATTGCCCATATGTTACACCAAGATCCAGGCACCTGGACATGGTCCGGTTGGTTCTGGAATATAATTTCCGCCTGGGGATGGAAAGTATTGTCATTTCTGGGTATTGCAGTAGCGATCATATTCAGTTGCTGCCTCTGTGTACAATGTGGCCCTGCGATTTGTGGCATTTGTGCTACCTCTTGTATTCCTAGTCCTAAGTCCCGTTCTAAATCCAGTTCCAAGAAAATTCGAGACGAGCAAATGATACTGTATGAAATGATAGATGGTATCATGAATATTGATGTTTCCTGATGGAAACGTAGTGACAAGGAGGGAATGTGGAAAAGTAAATTTTGCCATGTTCTGTGTCCCTACGTGTCCTCCATCTTATGTTATGTGTGCATGATTAATATGCATATGTATTCCCCCTGTTCGATTTAAGATGCAATTATAGTTGTGTCCATCTCTAGTATGCCAGTTTCCAGTTCTCGTGAATACTACGAATATTAGGCCTATGTAAAGTTACGTTGCCACGTTTCCCAGTGTGCACATTATTTCATTGTAAAGTCCCCGTTTCTAGGCCTCAAAAGGGCCTGGACACCAGAGTCAGCTCCTGTCTCCTAAACCCTCGCTGAGGAGCGATACAGCCCCCACCTGTATCCTCGACCCTTCACTTACTTCCTGCCTCGCAGTGCCCGGCTCGGCCTGGCTCTGCCTCTGAGTCTGCCAAGAGTATGTTATGATTCTAGTTATCAGTCCAGCCCTCCTTCTCTGCATTCCTAAGCTACTGAATCGCATCAATAGTTTCCGTCATTGTCTAGCCTTTACGTCTCCATGTAAGAGAAATACTGTATTAATGGTCATTTAATATTCTTCATCACGCACTACATGTAGAATAATGCATGCTCCAGTCTTAGAGTCTGTTAGCCTCTCCCCTCCTGACTCTTAGTTTATATCAACATGTCCTCTAAACATTAGATACTAGATAGGGTTTAGGTACATGTCGCCCTGACTCTCCAGACTTCAGTCTCTACTCCTAGCACAGAGTTCATAGCCCCCAGCTTCTCCTAGTAACACGTCATTGTCAGTTTGCGCGCACCATTAGGTCAGAGGTCCCGGCTCCTTAGGTAGCCCCCTCCATGTTTCCGCCCCATTTATGACATATTCTGTTACGTTTACATCACATGTCTATGTACACGCCTCTTGTTACACCCACTTTCACTCTTATCTTTCGCGACTGCTATTGACCACACCCACTGCTCCGCCTATTGTATTCGCTGTAATGCAACTGTTTTAGTATATATGCTTGTGTACTGTTATTAAAGTTAGCGCGCTCATCCCATATCCAGCCCCGGCAGCTGCCGGGCCCTGTCATCCTATTCCTGTGCAGGTTGTCCTGTTCCTGTCCTTTATGCTGTATTGAAACCTGCAAACTCCTACTACCTCGAATCTTGACTCTTATTTATTGAGCTATCTGTTATTCATTTATCCATTCAAAAATAGAGGTATTATTTATTTATTTACCACATAATGGCGCCCGAATAGGGACTTGCCCTTTCCCCACGCGCCGGTGAAGCCACGCCGGCCCCCTGACCCTCTGCAGCCGTGACGGAACTCTTCTGCGCACCGGCAGATATTTCTGCTTCAAGTATCCCTCAGGCCCACGGAGGAGACGGAGGTGGCGGTCCAGCATCCAGACGAGGCGGTGAAGGAACGCGGCGAGTCCCGACCAGAGCCCAAGCCGAGAGTCCAAGGTCCGAGGTATCCGGAGGCCCACCCGTAACAGAAGTCCGAAGTTCGTCCGTCCGGCGTCGAAGCAGTCCAGTCCAGTCCGAGGCCTTCCGTTCTTGCTGCCCGGTGAGTACCATTGCTGGGGTAGTATCTAGACAGGGTCAATCTAAATTGACTCTGGTCCGTGGGTTGGTGGTACACAGACCCAAAACGAAGTGTCCACTTTGGTGGATGCGGGTCCTAACGTGTCTCTTTATGAGACCGGTGAGTTTCGTACTGTTTTAGCAGTACATCTAGTTTCTGTTCTAGTCAGTTCTGTTTCTCGAGAAAATTCATGTATTCTGTTTCCAGTATTCCAGGTAGTATTCTGTTCGAACTGTTATTTTAAATGTTTTTCATGTATTGTAATGTCGTGGTATGAATGTGGAGTATTTATCGTGTTCATTGTGTATTGTAATTGCGTATTGTGTCTAGGTTACAGTTCAGTCATGCCCTTATTTTCTAAACTACGTCAGTTAAAAACCAGAAAAGGTCTGCTAGAAGCAGCAGTTCCTGTCCCGCCTAGGGACAGTCCAGGTCATTTTATGTATCAAAAGCATGGCATAAGTGCCATATTATATCTAGATTTATGGGTAGAGTATACCAAACAGTTAGAGGAAAAGTATAGATGGCCTGTATCAGGCACATGGGATGCCGAGTGCATCATGCGAGTAGAAGAAGCATTATGGAAAAAGAAAGCCAGACAGTCACAGAAAGATGCCATCGAGTTATGGCGCAAAGAATCTCATAAGAGAACCGAAAAAGAAATCAGAAAGTCAGAATTAAGTAGAGAATCTTTAGAACGAGCCCAAGAAAGGGAATTAATCGAGATAGGTGAACGAGTCAAAACCAAACAGTCAGACAGACAGAGGCATGCCCTTATTAAGGGTATGTATCCTCTTCTTGCCGAGGGCTTGCCAAAAGCGACCCCGGAGGCATCCAGTAATTTTCCGCCACCATTAGTTCCGACTAAGCTACGTCACAAACCGACCGCAGCTGATATTTTCATCTCGTCCTATTTGGACGACACAGTCCCGGAATATGCAAATCCTGTTCCGCCAGTCCCTGTAAATCAGGCAATTCCTGCTCCCCCAGACACCGGGGCACCCTTTGCAGTACCCGCTACGGTACCCCCGGTCCAGCCTACATTACAATTTCCCACCGCACCGGTACGACGAGTATCAGTCGACGATTCCAGTTTAGGGGCCGCAGGAGGAGGTCCTCCTGGTACCCCGCCACCACACCAACGTAGAACGTTGGCCGAGTTACATGAATGTGCGTTACAACGTACGCCCAAATTTAAGTCCGTTGCAGATATCCGACGAGCTCTTACTGAATGCCGCTATGATCCGGTTGCAGGTGATGATAGTACAGTAATATATTCCATCCGTGTAAGACGGGTGACCGGGTATTTAGACACCCTACCAGATATGAAAGGAGATCTAGACAGAATATATCGTTTCATCCGTACAGGGGATGATCCAGAAAGTATTGGCGAAGCCATGTCTCAAAGGAAAGCTGAGATCCAGCTCATGATATTAAAGTTTCTGATTAATTGTCTAATAAGAGAACAAGACTACCCGACTAAAGATCCGGCCGAAATGAGAATCCTGACAAGGTGGAGTGATAATATAGCCGAGGGTAAGCACAAGACTATCAGTAGTATAGAGAGTATGTACAAGAAAATTCGTAAAGAAATACTAAGGTTACACGAACAACGAAAAGCAGCACAAGTAAGTGAGAAAGAAAATGACTCTTCTACAGAAGAGGTAGAGGACGAGAATCCCACCAGAATAGCGTATGTAGGAAAATCTAGATTTCCAGACCGACATTCACGTCTAGACTACAAGAAAACTGTTCCTCATCCAGCACCAGAGCAAGGTTCTCTAGAACAAGTATTTCAAGCTACCGATCACATTTTGAAGTCACGAATCGGTTATAGTGAGTTAAGTACTATGCATGAACAAGAACTAGTCCGATCAGCAGTCCGATGGATTACTGATTCTACCACTTTCCCAGACGAAATAGTGGCACAAATGTTTCTGAAATTGCCCCCAGCCGAGCAACGGCTGGTGGGTATGTATATGATCCAGCACCTCATCACTCTGTATGAGGGTCAACATTCTGATCCAGGTCCGTTACACGATGTCCTGAACGAGTTACTCCAGTATAGATGGAAAGGTTTAGGTACCGATTTAATTAGTGTCATTCTAGAACAGCGCCACAAATATAGAACGTTTTTGAACCCGCATTTTGTTCATGTCTCACCCCCAGAAAGTAAACCCTTTTACATAGATAGACAGAACCCGTTACGAGAAGTACACCCAGTCAGGACAACAGATGGTGAAATGCAACAAGTGTTTGTTTACACCCCGATTACAAAGATGGAACTCTTAGAGATGAAGAAATTAATTCCTTGTCACGACAAAGATCCAGCAGGGTTCCACCGAGAATTAAAAGACATGCTCCGTATGGGAGAATACACGTATCCAGATATAATTAAAATGTTAAAGGTCCTGTTGCCCGCAGGGGTATACGAGAAACTCAAGGAAAAAGAATGGGAGGTGGGAGAGAAAAAGATCGATTGGGCAGTTCTCGAAGCTGAAGATAAGATACGAGTACCAGGTACCGGTCTAGGAGAGAAATGTAAAGAATTACCAGAACTGTTAATACAAGTTTTGCCTAGATTATTAGCCACTAAAAAGGAAGACTGGGATGCAATCTCAGCCTGTAAACAGAAACAAGACGAAGACACTAGTGATTTTTATTCTAGATTTGAAAAGTGTTTTATTATAAACAGTGGATTGAAAACGAGTAGCGAGTCATACCCTCATCTTTTTGTTACTAAATTAGTCGAGAATTCAAGTCCCCAAGTAAAGAATCGAGTTTTGAAAGTCGAAAGTACCTGGCAAGCTAATACTCCGTCCCAGATGTTACAGATGCTCCAGTACCACCAGAATAGAATCAGAGAAGAGCAAGATCATGAAAGAAAACGTATGAAAGACACGAAAATGAAAGTACTAGTTGCACAATCTGTTCCTCAAGACAGTCAGAAGAGGGGTCCGAATCAAGCAAGTCATCCTGCAGTTCCCGTTAAAGGGACATGCAATTATTGTAAACAGCCAGGTCATTATATAAACGAGTGTGCAGTTCTGAAACACAATATAGCTACTGGTAAGACTAAAGAAAGACCACGTCCGCCTAGACAAGAACAAGTTTCACAGACTTCTCAGCCACAGAATGCACAGCAGATAGTTACAGCACCGCAGCCTATTGCTGCAACACAGCATGTTACACAACAGATGTACCAGTATGCACAGTCCGAGTATCCAGAGTATCAGCCATATTCATGAAACAGCCTAGAGAGGGAGGTAGGCTTGCCTCTCATCGAGATACCTGTAGATCAAGAGGGTCCCTATGTTCATAGTCAAGTATTAGGGAAAGACAGAAAGTTTCTGATTGATACAGGGGCAAGTAGGACCACCATCAGCCACGCCGAAGTTCCAGGGGCTCCGCTCTCAGGCTCTAGAAATGTTTCCCTTGGATTTTCAGGAAAGCCTATTGTAAACGAGATATCTAAGCCAGTTACTCTAGAAGTAGGTCCATTGTCCCGCACTACTGATCTATTACTTACGAAGTCATGTCCAGAAAATCTGTTAGGTATTAAAACACTGAAAGAATTAGGTGCAGTTATTTGCTGTTCCCCCGAGGGAATACGACTGTTTCTACGTGACTTCAAGGGTCACTATGTGTTACGAGATTTTGATCCGAGATTGTCTAATGTCCCGCAGCATCTATGGGCGCAAGGTCCAACTGATGTTGGTTATATGCAAATCACACCCCATCGTGTGACTCTCAAGCCAGGTGTAGTCCTGCCACGAATCAGACAGTACAGATTGCCACCTGAGGCTGTAGCAGCCTTATCCAAAATCATTGACGAGCTCATGGCTCAAGGAGTAGTTGTAGAAACTGACTCCAATGTATGTAATTCTCCGATCATTCCAGTCATGAAACGTACTGATCCAAATGCACCCCCAGTATATCGATTAGTGATTGACCTTCGAGAACTTAATAAATGTATTATTCCCCAGTACCCAGTTGTCCCAGATATCTCTTCCCTATTGACAGCCATTGATTCCGAAGCCTCATTTTTTACAGTCATAGACCTCAAGAACGCGTTTTTCAGTGTCCCCATTCATCCAGACAGCCAGTTTCTTTTCGGATTTTGTTTAAATGGAAGGAGCTATATGTTCACACGAGCTCCTCAAGGTTTCACAGAAAGCCCTAGTATTTACAGTCAAGCACTTAAGAGACAACTAGACAACATTCACATGCCAACTGACACTGCCCTGCTCCAGTATGTCGATGATCTACTAATCACAGCCCGTTCTGAACGTGCTTGCGAGCGAGCATCACTTACAGTCTTGTATTTCTTAGCAGAGATGGGGCACAAGGTGTCCCCTTCGAAGCTTCAATTCTGTGTCCAGCAAGTGATCTACTTAGGCCACTTACTGTCCAAGTGGGGTAGGCAGTTGACACCAGACCGTATCCAGTTAATAGCGAGTCTTCCTCAGCCCAAGACCCAGAAGGAGGTACGTGCTTTTATTGGCCTCACTTCTTATTGCAGACAATGGATTCCTCAGTATGCATTTCTAGCTAAACCACTGATACAGTTAACGACACAGGAGGCAGCCGTATCGACTGTCCTCCCTTGGACATCTGGACATACACTTAGTTTCAATGAGTTAAAGAAAGCTTTATGCCAAGCTCCTGTTCTAGCTACACCGAACTACAGTAAGCCTTTTACACTTTTTGTCACAGAACGTGAAGGTACAGCATTATCTGTTCTCACACAAGATCAAGCAGGACAATACAAGCCATGTGCTTATTTCTCGAGCACACTAGATCCTGTAGCCCAGGCTCTGCCTGCGTGCCTCAAGTCAGTTGCAGCCACAGCACTAGCTATCAGACAAAGTGATTCCATAGTATTAGGACACTCCTTGACAGTACAAGTTCCACACTCCGTGGAAGTTCTTTTAAACCGAACACAGACTCAGCACTTGACAATTGCACGTTTAACAGGTTATGAATTGACACTGTTCCAGCCACACATAGAAATCAGACGCTGCAACGTTCTAAATCCTGCTACACTGTTACCATCAGTTAATTCAAATCCTGCCACACACGACTGTGTGGAAGTAGTTAACATTATGACTAAGCCAAGACAAGATCTGACAGATATTCCATTACCAGATCCCGACCTGACACTTTATGTGGATGGTTCATGTATGAGAACAAGTACAGGAGAACTAGTAGCCGCGTATGCAGTGACTACAGACACTGAAGTTATAGAAACACACCGTATTGACACCCTGTCTGCTCAAGCAGCAGAGCTAGTTGCTCTGACTCAAGCCTGCATACACGCTAAGAACCTGAAAGTTAATGTTTACACAGATTCACGTTACGCATTTGGAGTCGTACACGACTTTGGAGTGCTCTGGCAGGAGAGAGGTTTCATGACTTCTCATGGAACCAAGATTCAGCATGGTCTCCTTATTCAGGCTCTGTTAGATGCCATACATTTACCGACATCTATTGCTATCATGAAGTGCAAAGCACATACGAAAGTTACTGACACTATTTCTCAAGGTAATGATCTAGCAGATCGCACAGCCAAGCTTACAGCACAGACTCCAGACATTTCAGTTAACCCGACACAGACACATACTCCAGATCAGACTACATGTATGACAGTTAAGGACCCCACTCAAGATGTCATAGATATTCAGTTACATGCTACTCCCGATGAAATCAAGAAATGGTCCGAACAAGGAGGGGTCCAGACAGATCAGGGATGGGTAACGAAGGGTAAAGCCACATGGTTTCTCCCCGACTCTATGGTTCAAGTCATTATCAATACCGCACATAGTCCAGCACATTTAGGAGAAAAAGCTATGTTAGACAGTATCCAGAACATTTGGTTCAACAAGCATTTACGGGCTGCAGCCAAACAGAAAGTCCGTACCTGTATGATATGTTGTCAGTTTAATCCAGGTAAAAGTGTCCCGGTGGAACAAGGTGGATTCCAGCCCCCTGACCACCCTTTTGAAGTCCTCCAGATGGATTATATTCAGATGGAGCGATGTCGAGGTTTCAAGTATGTCCTTGTAGTTGTATGCGCTTTGTCCAGGTGGACAGAGGCATATCCAGTCCCAGATTACACAGCCGCGACCACTGCCAAGCAGTTGGTTCGTGAATTCTTCCCCCGTTATGGACTCCCTAGAGTCGTATATTCTGATAACGGCCAGCCATTCTCATCCGAGCTTATGAAACACATTTCCCTGTTGTTAGGGTACCAGTGGAAGTTCCATTGTGTACGCCATCCTGAAGCAGCTGGTCTAGTAGAGAGACATAATCAGACCCTGAAAATCCGTATTGCCAAGATTTGTAAAGAGAAAGGTGTGGACTGGCTAGTAGCTCTGCCAGTCGCTTTATTTTATATGCGCATGGTCGCACATTCCAGATCAGGTCTGTCCCCGTATGAGGTCGTATTCGGCCGCCCCCCTAACATGTGGGGTACACCTAGACCTCGAAGTATTACCGATGTTTCAAGTAATATGCTGACAGATTACCTAGCTTCCTTGATGTCTGCCCTCAACTCTTGTCGTTCACAGGTTGCTGCCGCATTTCCAGACAATACCGAGGTGGCACCGCATGACATCGTTCCCGGATGCATGGTTCTCGTGAGGAACTTTGATCGTTCAAGTCCGCTGGAGCCCCGCTGGAAAGAACCCAAACAGGTCCTCCTGGCCACCCGTACTGCCGTCAAGCTGGAAGGCAGGAAGGGCTGGGTCCACCTGTCACATGTGAAAAGATTTTTTGGACTAAAGCCTGTTTCAAAGAACATTTCCGAGGATCTTAAAGACTGCCAAAGTACTATTCTTAAGGACTGTCCCGCAAAAGACAATGATACTGAACCCTCCCTGTTAGAGAAAACTCCGCAACAGGAGTATAAGCTCAAATTAAGGTCTAGTAAAATAAGTCAGCCAGTTTGATTGTCTAAGTCCTCCCCTAGGTGAAACGGTTAGACCGGTTTCTGACATGTATAAAATAGACCCCCATAGTGAGAGAGTTAGTCAAAACTCAATCCGATGTATCGTTTTTCTAAGTTTCATATTGTTTTTCAGCCTTATGATTACCTGCACATGTTATGCATTTTATTTGTATTTTCCAGTTTCTCATGTAAATAAGTCTGCTAATGCTACAGTAGAACACACGTTTAGTGATCTGCCTCCTCATGAACTCTCATATCGTCTCGCTATGCGAAATAATTCTTTTATCCGCATGTTACATTATTCACACCAGACCAGCAATGCCACTAATTGTTGGGTGTGTGGTCGACTCCCCCCTTTCCAGACACCGAAGGGAGTTCTGCCACTCTTTCCTTATCCATTTTCACATAATGGTTCGTGTGGAGCATGGTCCACGTTAACGTCATCCTCAACAGATATGTCTTTTCTTAACAGTACATGTTTTCCAGACAAGCAAGGTCTTCCCCACAGAACAGGGTTAGATCTAGAAAATGAAGTTTATAATTTAGGTAATTATTCTTCGAATTTCATGGTCCTGAATGTTCAGTCTGATTCTACTCCAGACCTACCTACTATATCAGTATTACCAGTTAAAGGCAAATTATGTGTCCGAAATAATGGTTCCGTACATGTAGGCCATAGTGATTGTACTACTATTGTCAAGTATAGTGACAGTAGGAAATCTATTTTCAAAGCTTCACGTCATTCTTATTTTGTTTGTGGTCAGACCGCATATGTTCGTTTGCCCCTCGATTGGGAGGGAACCTGTTACATTGCCTTCCTACTGCCACCAGTTTTTCTAGCCCCACCTGACTACCATAGGAATTCCCACCTAGTACATACTAGACACAAAAGAGACCTCCCGATTGTCGATTATACTGAAACTGCTCTAGAACAATACATAGATATCAATAAAGGTGTCTTCCCCTACTTAGGCACTGTTGTAAATAGTAAACTGATACGTAGATTAACCAGAACACTTGAAGCAGTAGTGATTGAGACTACTTCTGCTCTAGGTAACTTAACCGAAGAGCAATCCTTTATGAGAATTGTCGTGCTCCAGAATCGTCTCGTCCTTGACGTCATACTGGCCGATAGGGGCGGGGCATGTAGAGTCATCGGATCTAGTTGCTGCATTTTCATTCCTAATAACGCGCCGTCTGTTTATTCAGCCATAACCAGACTCCATAAAATTGCCCATATGTTACACCAAGATCCAGGCACCTGGACATGGTCCGGTTGGTTCTGGAATATAATTTCCGCCTGGGGATGGAAAGTATTGTCATTTCTGGGTATTGCAGTAGCGATCATATTCAGTTGCTGCCTCTGTGTACAATGTGGCCCTGCGATTTGTGGCATTTGTGCTACCTCTTGTATTCCTAGTCCTAAGTCCCGTTCTAAATCCAGTTCCAAGAAAATTCGAGACGAGCAAATGATACTGTATGAAATGATAGATGGTATCATGAATATTGATGTTTCCTGATGGAAACGTAGTGACAAGGAGGGAATGTGGAAAAGTAAATTTTGCCATGTTCTGTGTCCCTACGTGTCCTCCATCTTATGTTATGTGTGCATGATTAATATGCATATGTATTCCCCCGTTCGATTTAAGATGCAATTATAGTTGTGTCCATCTCTAGTATGCCAGTTTCCAGTTCTCGTGAATACTACGAATATTAGGCCTATGTAAAGTTACGTTGCCACGTTTCCCAGTGTGCACGTTATTTCATTGTAAAGTCCCCGTTTCTAGGCCTCAAAAGGGCCTGGACACCAGAGTCAGCTCCTGTCTCCTAAACCCTCGCTGAGGAGCGATACAGCCCCCACCTGTATCCTCGACCCTTCACTTACTTCCTGCCTCGCAGTGCCCGGCTCGGCCTGGCTCTGCCTCTGAGTCTGCCAAGAGTATGTTATGATTCTAGTTATCAGTCCAGCCCTCCTTCTCTGCATTCCTAAGCTACTGAATCGCATCAATAGTTTCCGTCATTGTCTAGCCTTTACGTCTCCATGTAAGAGAAATACTGTATTAATGGTCATTTAATATTCTTCATCACGCACTACATGTAGAATAATGCATGCTCCAGTCTTAGAGTCTGTTAGCCTCTCCCCTCCTGACTCTTAGTTTATATCAACATGTCCTCTAAACATTAAATACTAGATAGGGTTTAGGTACATGTCGCCCTGACTCTCCAGACTTCAGTCTCTACTCCTAGCACAGAGTTCATAGCCCCCAGCTTCTCCTAGTAACACGTCATTGTCAGTTTGCGCGCACCATTAGGTCAGAGGTCCCGGCTCCTTAGGTAGCCCCCTCCATGTTTCCGCCCCATTTATGACATATTCTGTTACGTTTACATCACATGTCTATGTACACGCCTCTTGTTACACCCACTTTCACTCTTATCTTTCGCGACTGCTATTGACCACACCCACTGCTCCGCCTATTGTATTCGCTGTAATGCAACTGTTTTAGTATATATGCTTGTGTACTGTTATTAAAGTTAGCGCGCTCATCCCATATCCAGCCCCGGCAGCTGCCGGGCCCTGTCATCCTATTCCTGTGCAGGTTGTCCTGTTCCTGTCCTTTATGCTGTATTAAACCTGCAAACTCCTACTACCTCGAATCTTGACTCTTATTTATTGAGCTATCTGTTATTCATTTATCCATTCAAAAATAGAGGTATTATTTATTTATTTACCACAACATATAAGCATGAACACACATGCACACATCGAAACACAAGCACAGACACGCAAATACACCAGGGCACATATAAGCACGCACACATCGAAGCACAAGCACATACATGCAGACACGCAAATACACCAGGGCACATATAAGCACGCACATCGAACAACACGCACATAAAAGCACAGACACGCAAATACACCAGGGCACATATAAGCACGCACACATCGAAGCACAAGCACATACATGCAGACACGCAAATACACCAGGGCACATATAAGCACGCAGATCGAAACACACGCACATAAATGCACAGACATGCAAATACACCAGGGCACATATAAGACCGCACACACATGCACGCACCTACACAATAACACATTTCTATATTGACATGCAAGTACACAAGCAAACACAGATATAAGCCCACAGATGCATACACACACATATAGGTACTCACGCAGCCCACACAATTGCACATGGTTCCATTCGGCTACATAAAAACGCACACTCAATGCCACACAGAAACACGTAAAAGTTTGTTTAGATATGCCATGTGGATCCATGAACACACGAGGCATACACGCTCTCAAGCCAACACACACATCCAAACGCGCACACATAGATCCGTGCACAATGCACAGGCAAACACGGCCACCGGTTCACACATTCATCACTGCTCTTGTGCTGCATGGAATATTACTTATTTCCCTTCGGATTGCACAATGTTAGCATTTAATGATCTGAAAGAGCAGCGCCTTCATTAATTTTCCAGACAGCACCACCCGTGACGCGTTTCTCACTCTTTAACACGCAGGCAGCTGCAGTCCACTGTATGTTTTTTTCTCCATTGTAAGCCGGCCGCTCTGCTACTAAAATATTACAGGAACCATGTATTTCCTATTCGTTTCTGCTCTGTGTGTGTGCTTCTGGTGTCTGTTCACTACAATTGATTTTTCAATACACTGGTGCAAAAAGTTACAATAAAAGGTGCGTGCCTTTTATCTTGGTGACTTCTTCTCAGGTCTCAAACATTTATAACAGCATTTTAAGGACATCTTCAGAGGCCTGTGATTGATTCATTTTCGTAGCGTGGCCCAGGCTGCGGGTAGAATCGAAATGTTGACCTGGGTTCTTTCTCAAAGAGGCCGGGGTGCTATATGCATCCATGAACTGCTGGGCGCAATTTATTATTTTCGTGTGTTCTTTCCTTTCGTTGCACCCAATGTAGCTCCTACAGACGTTTTAGCCTATTTCTTATTATTTTTTGGGGGGAAGGGGGGCGTTAGGAGGAAGTGAAGCAGTTCAAGGCTTGCAGATATTTGTTGATCGTATTATTTGGGTACAAAGCCCTGGTACCGGCAGCATAGTAAAAATATTTTAGTGCATACCTATTCATTTATGGTTTTATTTTAGATTTGTTTTTATTTATTCTCAAACCTTTTACTGTCTGTACACAAGATGCGTCAGTTCCATGATCCTAAAATGTGCAGCCACACAGAAGTGGTTTAATAGCACATTTATTTTTATTTATTTTTTAAGCTTATAAAGCGCACGGCTACCCCCAACGGGGGTGCCCCGGCGCTACGGACAGCAGTCAACCATAAGAGGCACAGTGAAATCTAGACATTAGAAAATAGCCAGGTTTTTAGTCTGCATCGGAATAGTGACTCTGATGTCATAAACCTCCAGTCTGAAGGCAGATGATTCCAGAGTTTAGCAGTAACAACAGCAAAAGCCCGACCTCCCGTTCTAGAAAGATGGAAACGGGGAGCATGTAATAGGCGAAGATGATTAGATCTGAGTACACGCACCGACTGGACCGGTTTCAGCCTGTGTCTCAAATAGGCAGGGCCCAGACCATTAAGTGCCCTAAACGCAATGACCAGTGCTTTGCATTGGATACGATAGGACACAGGCAGCCAGTGAAGTTTAGCCAAATGTGGAGTAATGGAATGGCGATAAGGGATGTTACAGATCAGCCTGGCTGCGGCATTCTGTACTATCTGCAGTCGCTTAATCAGATAGGCCGGTGCTCCCACATATAGACTGTTCGCATAATCCAGATGGGACGTGATTAATGCATGGACCACAGTTCTCCATGAATCAAGCGGGAGAAAAGGAAAGATTTTTTTAATCATGCGCAGTTTACCAAAGCATGCAGCTGAAACTTTATTAACTTGGGTCTTACAAGACAGAGCATTATCAAATTAAAAGCCCAAATTTCGTGCAGATAAGACAGGAACCGGCGCAGGGTCCAATTCAACAGGCCACCATGCTTTGGCCGGGAGAGGCGATTTTTGATTAAAGAATAGGACCTCAGTCTTATCCGCATTAAGTTTCAGATTGTTGGTAGTCATCCAGGAGGAGATGTTAACCAGGCATTGTCGAAAATTGGACAAACTGCCTTCAGAGCGATCTCTAAATGAAAACACAAGCTGAGTGTCGTCAGCATAAGAGATCACTCTGACCCCCCAGGATTCAACCACCTCCGCCAACGGTGAAAGGTAGACGTTAAAAAACAATGGGCTAAGTGCCGAGCCCTGCGGAACGCCACATAACAAAGGTTTCTCTGCCGAAGTATAGGGCCGAAGGAAGACCTGCTGAGTTCTATCTCTAAGAAAGGATCTCACCCACGCCAAAGGCGTCCCCCCAAGCCAATAGCTCGGAGACGATCTAACAGGATGTCGTGTGAGACAGTATCGAAGGCCGCGGATAGGTCGAGGAGGACCAACATGGCCTCCTCGCCCACATCCACGCACTCTCGAATAGCCTCCGACACCTCCAGAAGTGCAGACTCAGTGCTGAAGCCGGGCCTAAAGCCCGACTGGGAATCATGAAGAAGGTGATTTGATTCCAGATGTTCCGCAAACTGCTCCTGCACCACTTTTTCCAAGATTTTCGCAGGCTTGGGGAGGAGTGAGATAGGTCGATAATTACTAAAGAGAGTTGGGTCGGCATCTACCTTTTTCAGGATCGGAATCAGCATGGCCTGTTTCCAAAGAGAGGGGAATAGGCCGGAAGCTAATGAGAGATTCCAGATCTCGAGGAGGGGATCAAGCAGCAGGGGGGCCAGATTGCTTAGTACTTGTGCAGGGGCAGGGTCAAGAGGAGAACCTGATTTACATCGATGTAACAGAGTCTGTGCATATTCCGCTGTTATGGGTTTGAAAGAAACAAAAGTGTCTTTATGAATAATTTTGGGAGCAGATGGTGCAGAAATCCTAGTCTGATAGAATGCATCCGTAATCTTGATAATTTTGTCATGAAAAAATTCTGAAAGACCATCACAGAGGGTCTGACTAGCAACAATCGGACAGGCCACAGCAGAGGGATTAGAGAATTCTTTAACGATGTTAAATAGGGTCTTAGATGAATTCTCAGCAGCCTTGATTTTCTCTACAAAATGACCCTTCATGATGGAACGTTTAAGTCTATGAATATGCTTAAGGGCAGTTCTATAAGTAGTTTTAGCGGCCGGATCATATGACCAACGCCAAATACGCTCCAATTTCTTGCACCTGCTTCTTTCCTCTCGCAGTTCCGGTGAGAACCACGGGGCCGAAGGCTTAGATCTTAAAGAAACATTGGTGTCTATTATTGAAGTAGAGGTGTTACACAATACTAATATTCATCATACCGATACGTGCACCCAATGCATCACCTACCTGAACTCCCATTGATTTTTTTTCTTAGAACACTGTATTTTTATGATACGGTTCTATAAGGACCATAGAACACTGTCTGCTGCTCTACTTTTTAGTGAGACAGTGTAAATTATGACACACCCTTCCCCGTTAACACACAATTGGTGGCCGCCAACATTACATTCTAGCTAGGCAGGTTTGGGGTAATAGCCAACATTTGCTACAGCTCTCCCATCGGACCCGTCTCTGTGTAGCCTTTCACCCTCGAGGTCAAAGTATGTCTGTTCCATTCCTTACACCGCCGCCCGCTACACCCTTCATCCCCTAGCAAAGCACATCCAACCTAATTTGTAAAATAGTAAGCAGGCAGGTAATGCATAATGGCTGACCGGGTGCCTCTCCTCAATCCCACCCTCCCCACTCGCCCTCTTCAGCACTCGTGTATGAAAGGCAGCACAAGAACGATTGTAGTTTCAAAGCTTTTTTCCCCCTTCATTCTAGTAGGTAGAAATGTTACTGTCTCGTTGAGTGCCTTTAATTATTAACTGCAGCTGGCTGGCTAGCTTCCAGTTCAGAGGGTGACAGTGACATCCCGTCTACACTCTGCCATGCACTAAAAAAAACAGTACCATAATTGGCTTCCAAAGACTACGTGAGCGTCCTGTTCTTAAACGCTGCCTGGCTTACTCAAAATCATGACGAAATCTGATGTCTTAAACCTTGCTGCTAAATATTGTTTCATTTTGCATAGTGCTGTTGCATTAGGCGCGATGTGGTGTTTATCGGGAGTAGGCTTTCATCAGAAGCCTAGTGGAGGTGTTTAACGTTGCCTTTGTGAACTACCCCGCCCCTCCTCCATGATACTTTCCTAATTGTGTCGGGGGGAGGGGGACAGCCTTCTGCAGTGACTTGTTTAAGGTTGCAAACTTTTCAAAGTTTGTGAAGCCTGGAGGTTTGTGAACAGTAAACGAATGTACATTTTGTACACGTTGCCACCTTCATCTACAACTAACAGCTTGCAAATCATCTTCATACAGCAATACAGACTTTGCTAAAAATTTCATGCAACACATTGTCATATGCAATGACAATAACTCAAACATTAATGCTGCGAGACCTATTGCATTGCAAATGCTTGTTTTACAAGCTTTGAGGAGGCATTCCACGATTTTAGTGGCCAGTCATTGACAGATGACATGGGTAGGCATCTGTTTGTCGATAAATATGTCGCAAGTCTTATGCCGGAATAGCTAGTCCCCTAAAGGCCAGTGAGAGTTCATAGACTACCTCTTCTCCGGTTTCTCTTTTGACTATGGCTCAGTATTATGAATGCCAGGAATTAGAACCGAAGGGTAATGAGGATAAAAAGACTAAAGAGTTGAAAACAAAGGTTATGTTGGCTCAGGCTTATGGTCCGTCTTCTAGAGGTAATGATAGAGGTGGACGTGGGTCTTATGGTTCGTCTTTTTCTTCTTATGCTCGTCCGAATTTGTCTATTGACCAGTGTGCGTACTGCAAGAAATTTGGACATTGGATTTCTGATTGTCCAGTGGTGTGTGCTCAGCAGTGTCCACATGGCCAGGGACAAATGAGAAATTGTTCAGGATATCCAGGGCCTAGAGGAAGCACGAATGATCGTGCTATGTTTGATGCTAATACACGTGGGTAGGATGGGTTTAACACTTTTGATAGAAGGAACCAATATCAAATGTCCGACTATGTGTCGTCTGATTTTCAAGATTCTGCTTATGCATAGGATTGCCTAGGATGGGGTAAGGAATCAGTTGAAGTACCAGTAGATCAGAGGGATCCCTATGTTACAGCATATGTTTTGGGTTCTACTGATCAGTGTCTGGTTGATACAGGAGCTACTTGTAGCGCCTTATCTAAACAATTGGTTCCAAGGGTTCCCCTGTCTGGCTCAACCATTACATTGATAGGGTTCGATGGAATGCCTGGCCTTAGCCCATTGTCACAACCACTCGCATTCCATGTTGATAAGTTTACTGCTCCATGTCTATTTCTGCTCTCTCCGAACACACCAGACAGTATTGTGGGTCTTGATATGCTCAAGTATTTCAGGGATACGATACGATGATCTCCTGAAGTGCGTGTTATTTTGAATGACAACTACCCCATGACTGAGAGATCTTGTTTGGTTAAAGAAGCTACTGCATTGACTTCACTCCCTAGTGCTTTGTGGGCTACTTCAGACACTGATGTAGGACAAATGGTTATTCCACCAGTGCATATTAGTGTCAAGGAGGGCGCTTCATTGCCGCGCTTGCCTCAATATAAAATTTCACAGGAAGGCGAAGAAGCACTTATACACCATTGTTCATGATTTGATGAAAGTGGGGGTTGTGGAGGAAGTCCCTTGCAATGTTTGCAACAGTCCTATTCTTCCTATTTTGAAAAAAGATACTGACACTAGGATTTACAGATTCATTATTGATTTGCGAGAAGTTAATAAGATTGTAGTACCACAATACCCAGTGGTTTCTAACATAACGACACTACTTACTATGGTTCCCCCGACAGCGACTACATTTAGCGTGATTGATTTGAAGAATGCTTTCTTCTCGATCCCTATTCATCCTGATAGCAGATATTTGTTTGGTTTCACTTTAAATAATCGATCATACAGATTTTGTAAAATTCCTCAAGGGTACACTGAGAGTCCTACTATCTATAGCCAAGCACTGAAAAGACAACTTGATTCTTTTGTCTTACCTAAAGGGGTGGCTCTCATTCAATATGTCGATGACATCTTGTTGGCATCCGATACGCCTGAACTGTGTGAAGAGTGCACTTTGTCATTGCTTTCTTTTCTTTCTACACACCATCATAAAGTGTCACGAAAGAAATTGCAATATTGTAGACCGAAGGTAACCTACTTAGTTCACCTTCTGTCTAAGGAGGGCCGTGCACTTACATCAGATCGCATTCAAGCAATTTAAGACACACCAGTACCTTCCACTCAGAAAGATGTCTGTGTATTCATTGGTGTGACCTCGTTTTGTAGGCAATGGATATTAGGGTTTTCTCACATTGTCAAACCCTTGCTAGCGCTTTTGACGAAAGACACTCCAGTGCCCCTTCCATGAACAGATGAATGTGAGAATGCTTTTCGACAGTTACGTCAACCTCTTTGTTCTGCACCAGTGTTAGGCACTCCAGATGACACAAAGCCTTTTACACTCTATGTACATGAGAAAGATGGATGCGCATTGTCAGTTTTAGTGCAGACACATGGTGATAAGCAGGGTCCCTGTGCATATTTTTCAGCAGTACTTTATCCTGTTGCTCTTGCGTTGCCTGGATGCTTCTGTTCAGTTGAAGAACAGCTGTGTCCATACGTCAGAGTGAAGGGATAGTTTTCTCACATAAACTGGTGGTGCTAGTACCCCATGCAGTCGATGCCCTTTTGAATCAGACTAAGACACAACACTTAACTAGTGCTCGTTTGACAGGATATGAATTGACACTGTTAGCACCTCATATTACCTTGAAGAGGTGTGCGGCACTAAACCCAGCCACTTTGTTGCCATATCCTGCGACTCAGTCTCAGTCAAAGGAGCCTCACGATTGTATATTCCTTACTGAGGAACAGCCAAAGGGTTGCATCGACTTGCAAGATACGCCCCTTTCAGATGTAGATGGGGAACTGTGGGTTGATGGGTCCTGTTTGAAGTTACCAGATGGCACGACCTAAGCTGCATATGCAATTACGACACTTGAGACAATAGTGGAGACAGCTCGCATACCTCAGAAGTCAGCTCAAGCAGCTGAGCTGATAGCTTTAACGAGAGCGTGTGAGCTTAGCACTGACTTGTGTGTGAACATCTATACAGATAGCCGCTATGCTTTTGGAGTGGCCCATGATTTTGGCCTGCTTTGGAAGGAAAGAGGCTTTCTTACATCCCACGGGATGCAGATAATGCATGGAGAATTA
Source organism: Lissotriton helveticus (assembly GCF_964261635.1). NCBI lineage: Eukaryota > Metazoa > Chordata > Amphibia > Caudata > Salamandridae > Lissotriton > Lissotriton helveticus. Next base: position 1,824,651,525 of record NC_136061.1, on the reverse strand, counting down.
GTGCATAACCTTTTGACTGCACTGACATATCCGAAGAAGATAGCGATAGTGAAGTGTAGCTCACACAAGAAAGTGACTGACAAGATAGGACAAGGTAATGGTTTTGCTGATCGCGTAGCTCATGAGACTGCAATGCAACGAAGCACTACTTCCATGTACGTAGTGAATTCTCAAGCTGAGCGATGGCATGATGCTAGATAGAAAGTGTTAGATGTACAGAGACCTGCTTCTGTAGCATAACTTGAGCAATGGGCCAAAGCAGGAATATTGGACGATGAGGGTTATTGGCGCAACAAAGACATGGATAAATGGAAATTGCCTGCAGCCTATTTACAACCTATGGTTCAAATGGCACATGGGCTGGCACATGTTGGAGCTCTAGCAATAACTAAATTGCTTACGCTAATTTGGGAGCATCCTGAGATTGCCAGCACAGCTAAGAGAGTAGGACAGTCCTGTTTGATTTGTTGGCAGTATAATCCTGGTAAAGGGGCACAAACTCCTACAGGAGGGTTTGCTACACCGACTGCACCTTTTGAAGTTTCGCAGATGGATTACATCCAACTTGAACGCTGCAATAACTTAAAATATGTCCTAGTGGTGGTATGTGCCTTCAGTAAATGGATAGAGGCATACCCTACAAAGAATAATACAGCTCTCACTACAGCTAAGGTGCTTCTAAAGGAGTTTTTTCCTCGCTATGGTGTTTGTAAACTTTTGTGGAGTGACAACGGAGCTCAATTTATTGGGCAAGTTGTTGAGCATGTCCTGAAAGGATTAGGGATCAAGCAGAAATTCCATGCTGTCTTCCACCCGCAATCAGCAGGATTAGTGGAGAGTTACAATGCTACTTTGATATTAAAGTTGGCAAAAATACTGGCTTCCACGTCTTTGAAGTGGCCAGATGCACTACCCTTGGCATTGTTGTCCATAAGATCGGTGCCACATTCACGATCTGGCCTTACCCCAAAAGAAGTGGTCTTTGGGAGACCAATGAACATTTGGGGAGTTCCTAAGCCACGCCCCATACATGAGGTTCCATGTGTTCTGATGAATGATTATTTGGCAGTGTTAACGGTCAGTTTGATCTCTATTCATCAACAGGTTCGAGAAGCTCTTCCTGACAGATCTACAGGTGAGGCCCATGAACTCCGTCCTGGCGACCACGTGATGGTCAAGGTCTTCGACAGATCGAACGGCTTGGAGCCATGGAGGCGAGGACCAGAGCAAGTGCTCCTTGCGACAAGGACTGCAGTTCGAGTGACGAATCAAAAGAATTGGGTCCATAGTGCTCACTGCAAGAGAGTACTACCTACCTTGGTGGAACCTGCTGTATTGACCGACCATCGAGAGATTCTGGAGACGGAGAAAGGTCAAGCTATCTAACCTGACGAATCTGTGGAAGTCTTCCTGGACCCCACGATCGCTGGAGAATCCCGATATCAGCTGAAATCAAGGAAAGAATCTGCTTTGCCGAAAAAGTCTGGTTGAGCTAACGCCCTGGGTTAGTGAAACGGAACGCCGTGTGGCAAGGGGGGGGATCAGACCTGCATAGTGTAGTGACACCCGTCTTGGCCCGTGGTGAAGAAATCAACGTCTGTCCAGGGATAAGAGCTCCAACGATTGTTTCAACGAGTTTGTAGAAAGATCAATTATCGCTGTTGCTAAAATGCATAACAAAAGAATCATTTGTGCTGTAGGTTTTGTTGTTGCTCTGGTGGTTATGGCAATAATCACCTGGTTTGTTGAGAAAGTGGCTCCTGCTCAACAGCTTTTTGTTGCCACTACTACAGTACCAATGGAACATCACTACTTCACGCTTCCCTATCACGAGCAGAAGCATCGACAATCCTACTTAAACAACACTTTTATCCAGATGTTGCATCATACGCATAATGCCACGAATACTACCAACTGTTGGGTGTGTGGGATGATCCCTACTCACCAGAAAAAGGGAGAAACACCTTTTATTCCTCTTCCATTCTCGCACAATGGTTCTTGTCAAGCTTGGTATGCACTTCTATTTGCTGCTGTAAAGCCTTCAGTAGGTGGGATTAACTTTCACCTCAACAAAGTATGCTATCAAGATAAAGATGGTTATCCTCAAGCTAAAGGGACTAAATGGGAATGGAAAGAGTATCAACCTGACAATATTTCGACACCATATGTCTACACGAGTATGAGAAATATTAAGAACGATGGACCTTTTGTAATTTCTGTGACAAGAGCTAAAGCAGATTTATGTATTAGTAGTATTGGGAGAATTCTAGTGGGGAGAAGTGAATGTACTGTAGTTCTGACCATTGAAGGTGCTAATAACAGCAGTTTTACGCCTTCCAATAATATTTATTTTGTGTGCGGAAATAAGGGATACTATCAACTACCTGTTGGTTGGTCAGGGATCTGCTATGTGTCCTTTCTGTTGCCCCCTGTGTTTTTGGCACCTGCGTCATATCACCTCGACTTCAAATTGTACAATGACATTTACAAGAACAGAAATAGGAGGACAATAAGTATGGATGAAGTTAACCAAACTGACACTGCTCTACAACAATATGTCGACTTTAACTTAGGGTTATTCTTCTTTGTGGGTGATGCATTGAATAGCAGAAAGATCAGGCGATACACTCGTGTTGTGAAAGCTGTTACCAATCAGACAGCTGTGGCACTTGGGAACATTACAGAGGAGCTGCAAGTTGCGAGGATTGTACCACTCCAGAATCATATGGTGCTTGATGTGATTCTGGCTGATCGAGGTGGTGCATGTCGCATCATTGGCAGCAGCTGTTGTGTTTTCATTCCGGATCACTCGCCTTCAGTATATGATGCAATCTCTAAACTGCATAAGATTGCTGCAGAGATTCACCCAGAGACTGGTACATGGACATTTTCGAACTGGATAAGGACACTCTTTATTACTTGGGGCTGGAAACTACTGACTATTTTATGTATACTGTTGGCGATATTATTTACATGCTGTAATTGTATACAATGTGGTCCTATGCTTTGCTCTATTTGCATCACTACTTGTACACCTGCCAAGAGAAATGCTGCAGAAATGAAAGCCCAACAAATGCTAAATAAAGAGATCAGTGAACTGATGAGTATCAATGTACAGGATGCAGATCTAGATTACCCCAGATGAATGAATGTCTTCAGCTAATGCTAAAAGGGTCGTCTGTTGCAATTTGGCAGTGATTAGGTTAGCATTAGCAGAAGCCATCCTGTATATAGAGGCTATCTTGTCCGTTTTGTGGAATCCATTTTGTATTTCTGGCAGCCATCTTGTTTGCCATGTGCTACCACATGCATACCATGTGCTCTGTCCTACCTTGCTGTTGTCTGCCCTTTAAATTAGCCTAGAGACAGGTTATATTTAGCCTCTTCTGCTTCGCACATGCTCAGTTGAGCTTGCAGTTGTCTTTTCAGCTGCCACTAGAATGTAACTGTCAGGATGTGTTTGCCAAAAACAGCCACTGTAAGCTCCTACCACTTGTTGTCTGTGCATTTTCTGTATGACCTTATATGTACCTAAAACCTTCTTCTTGTACTTGTAACGCCTTCTTTTGAGCCCCTGTGTGGGTTAAAAGGACCAAGCTCCTTCCATTCAGTGTGCTACTTCATACATTACCGAAGGATGTTGTGTGAATGTAGTTCCAGTCAGTCAAGTATGCTTTATTCGAGGTGAAAAAACTCATAAAAGCAAAACACCTATAAAATCTTACATTCATAACAGTGGTATTAAAAACATATTTACAGTCACAAAGAAATTAACAAATAAAGCTGCAAGACTTCCATTTAAAATTCAATTTAAAACCACGGAGTTCGTAAAAAAGTACAACACCAATGTATAATCAGATTCTCAATAGGTAATTGGAAGGGAAGGAAAAGGACTACATTTCTCTGTACATTCTATTATTGTGCCAGAAAAGTTCTTCTGATTGCCCATGCCCAGCCTAGGTATTTCGCAACAGCCACAGCAATAGTGGGGGAAGAACTAGTACGTATTATTCTAAGGGCCACAACACTATCCCTTGTACCAAGCTGTTTACACATGGCCCTCAACCAGACACGTCGGGGTAAACAGTAGGCCGCACATACAAACAATAGATGGCAATGGTCTCTATGCAGCCTTTACAAGATGGACAAAAATGAGAATTACCTTCAGCCCATCTCCCAGTTAGCGATCTAATAGGAATGGACCCCACCCTGAGCTGGAAGTATAACTTCCTTTCCTGAGGCTTGGTTATAATATCCCAATAAAGCTCAAGGGAAGGGCAAGATTTCCATTCAAGATACTGGCCCTCCAGCGTAGAAGTGTCAGTATCATTCCAATTCCTATGGTTTACTGTTTTCCAATACTTTGCTTTTATAACTTCCTTAGCCGGAAACTGCACCTCCTCTGGTTTCTCCCAAAGCTCGTTCAAACCCAAAGACCCCAAGGATCTACGCAGATCCCCTAACCATCCTATCTTATGAAATTTGTCCCGGTTGATTACATCCAGGAAGCCCCTAGCGTAGTGAGCGAGTTCAGGAGTGACCCAAATGTGACGCCAGTATAGAATGGGTCGCAATCTGGCCATATCAGATATGGCTTTCCTGCCCAACTCACAACGTAGCGGCTTCAAGGGTGTGCTTTTAGGTAGTGCAGTAAGGCTTCGGAGAAACTTGTTTTCAGTGAGTGTTAGTGGTGCCAGGTTGTCATAGCCCCAAAGCTCAGCGCCGTATAGCGCAGAGCCAACTGCTTTGGCTTCATATACCTGAAGTGCTGGCTTAATAGGTCTAGTTAATGATTTTTTATGCTCAGCACTTATGACACCTATGTTTTGGCGGAATTTGAGGGCCGCCATTTCCATATGTTTCTTTCACTTAGCACCCTTATCAATATGGACTCCCAGGTAGATGAAGTCTGATACTATTTCCACCTTCTGGCCATCCAAGAAAAAATTCCCACTGAAACTGAGGTGAGCGTTAAAAGTCATGAGCTTTGTTTTTGCCACATTTACTTCGAGGCCCCTATCCCTGCAAAAGTCCTCGAAAATGTTCAGGGCACGCTGAAGGCCACTAGGGGTTTTAGATACTATCAATGTGTCGTCTGCAAAAAGTAATATTGGGGTTTTCAAACCATCTAAAACTGGAGCATCAACAGACGCAGACAACATGCGCTCCACTACACCATTAATATATAGGGAAAAAAGTGTTGGCGCCATGGCACAGCCTTGACGTACCCCTCTTTCCACTGGGAACTCCTCAGTTACCTGGCCATGCCTACCCCACTGGATCTTTGCATGGTTGGCCTCGTGTAATCTCATGACCAGGGATAGAATCTCAGATGGCATACCCATCTCGCTTAGGACTTCCATAACAAGGAGCGGGGGACTAAATCGAAAGCTGCACGCAGATCGATAAAAGCTGCGTACAGACTTCCCTTCTCCAGCTGCACTGTTTTCCAATGTAGCAAAGTGAACCTAAAGATCTGGTCCACTGTGCTAGTCAATTTACGAAATCCGGCTTGGTAGGGTGATAGTACATTAGATTCTTCTACCCAGTTCATGATCTTTGTTAGGGTCATTTTTCCTACAACCTTCTGGACCGTATCTATTAGGCTGATGGGCCTGTAATTCCCCGGTATAGTTTTGTCTCCCTTTTTAAATACGGGTGTTATTACCGCCCCCAGCAACGATTTTGGCACTGGTGCCCCTAAAGCTACCGCGTTCGCCAGGTTCAGGATATACTTCCCCCAACAGGTTTTATCGTGGAGAAAGACATCAGCGGGCACCCCGTCTGGCCCCGGAGCTTTACCCCGCGCCACTGAATCTAGGGCCATTACTACGTCAGTTCTTAAAAAAGGTGGTAATTTAAAAACTGTAGTCACCACAAAATCTCCCAAGCTGTCCTCCAGACAACATTTGTATTGCGGCCCAAAGTAGTCCAACCAGCTACTCTGTGTGACATGGGTTGAGGTTGGTTCAGGGATGCCACCTTTCCCCCACTTGACTATATTCCAGAATAGTCTGGAGTCTTTGGCTGAGCTGGCGGCCTTAAGATCTAACCAATGCTGCTCGTCCCAGTCCTTCTTAGCCTGGGGAACACTAGCCTTATACACCCGCCTCGCCTCCCTCACGGCAGCTGGGACCTTACTCTTAATAGCCATCCCCAGTGAACTTCTTGCTGCCCTACACTGTGCGTTATACCACCCTGTTTGATATGGGGGAGTTTTCTTGCCAGGTTGCACCCGTACTGCCCTATAAAAGTGACCTTTAATTAAGTCAAAGAATGCACAATGGAGGTTAGTGATCTCATCCATTTCTATAACTCCCTCCATTCCCATCTTCAACATAGCTTCCAAGGCTACAGTGGTGGTCTCCAATTCCTTGTTGATACTATCCAAGGCCTCTTGGTTCACCACTACTTTGGGCCACTTGACTCTTCTCATGTCGTCTTTGGAACGATCTCTGGTATCCCCTCTTCTATGTCATTTGGGCCCTCCATCTCCCCGCCCCATAGTTTGTGGGTGATACATAGGGGATTATGGTCGCTCTACTGCCTACAGACCACCCTCATATCAATCATTAGGTGCCAGATTGCCAAGTTGCAGATGACATAATCAATCCGACTTTGCCATCGTCCATTGTCAAATGTGTTAGCCCCTTGTCCATCACTTACAGACCTTCCATTCAGAGCTCTTACCCCCCTTTCCATACATAAGGCGTTCATCTGGATTATTTCAGCTGACCATCTATTCACGGGATTTAAACCCAGCTTGGGGATCCCCCACTCTATATCTGCCTCCTCTCCGGGATGCCAGTCTTCAATAGAGAGAGGCTCATAGGTCATATTCATATCCCCAGCAATTAACATATTGTTAGAACTTGGTTGGGCTTCGATCAGCTGGTCCAGTACTAAAACTGGAGATTTCCCCCATTTGAACCTCTTCTATACAAATTATAAATGTCTAGCGGTTCCCCCTTGGTCAAATGTAATCTTATATGCTGGATGTCATTGTTACCTGTGGGGAGTTCTACTGTTTTTTCAAATAGTGCCTGTCGAGCCCAAATCGTCAATCCCCCTTTTGGTCTGCCCTTTGGGCCCTTCACAGCAGGAACAAAAAAATTGAGGAAACCCAAGAGAAACAGGAGCTCACAGGCCCATGTCTCTTGGAAAATGCAAACGTCATAGCCATTTATGAACAATACCAATTCTGGTGAATTCAGTTTGGGGCCCAATTCCGCGATGTTCCAAGAGACTATACTACCAACCCTCCTACTGGGTTTATACCCTGATGTTGAGGTAGTTAGTGGAGGCTTCATTTGGCCACCTATACTCAGGAGAAAGCTATCTGCTGTTTTCTCATTGGTGGTTATTCCGGGTTCCCTCCCACCTCCTGGACTATCTAGATCAATCACTGTCAAAGGGTAGGATCCTACCAGACCCAAATGTTCGATTCGATTTTTCGATTTCAAAACTTTATTCGATCATTATAAAATAATCATAAAAGTGCAGCTGTATATCACAACATTTACAGTTTACATTTACATTTTACAACATACTGTTAAAAAGTCAAACTTTTCCTAAGGGATATGGATTTTAAAATATATACAGCCGTAAAAAAGCACACATCAGGTTTGGCAAGTGCGAATAAAAGACTCATAGCTGTTTCCACAGAGGATACCTTATATTTTTTAAAAAGTGGTTTCAGGTATATTACCCGGATTTGTAGATAATAAGGGCAAATCAATAAAAAGTGCACAGTGCTCTGTTTGGAAAGTCCATCACACGGACAAGGGATTACAGTGTGAAGTTGAATGAGCGGACAGGCAACAAGCAAATGAACTATCCCCATACGTAATCTGGTAAGAACAAACTGGTGTGATTGTATAGTTACCATTTTTAGATATTCGGCAAAACCAGGTTCAGCCCGATTATATGTGTTATAAAAACGAGAAGTAGAGAGCTGGCTAGTTACAGAGCAGCGCTTTTGTGCCTTAGCCCTCAGATACAGGTGTTTTAACTCGTTTTTAGGGATGTCCAAAGTACAAAGGGGGTCATCACGGACATTTAGCTTAAAAACTTCATCATATGTAGAACATATGTAGTTGAGCCAAGGAATCAATTTATACTTGTCCAGGCGAAGACAATCAGTAATAACTTTCCTCGTAAAACTGGTCTGTTCTTTGAGCCAGATAGACCTCCATACCAGCAGAGGTCTAAGACCAATAAGATCTGTGAGATGTTCCAAACCAACCTCCTGGTTTATCAGGCTGGTAGAGGTAGAAGATGGTAGACAGAGGAGTTTTTTAATGAATTTATTTTCTTCAACTTGGAGCGATTGATGATTGCAGTGTCCCCATACCCCAGACCCATAAAGGGCCAACGCAACACATCTTTGGCGATAAATGTATAGCATATCAGATATGCGCCTTGAGCGCAATTTGCTAGCAAATTAAAAAATTCCAAAAGCACTTTTACCCATTTTTCCTCTAACATTGGTCATCTCGTGTGACCAAATGCCCCCACTATTAAAAGTAATGCCTAAGTAACAAAAACTATCAACCACTTGAATCAATTGGGCCTTTAATGTAAAGGGTCTTAGTTTTTTGACTTTCTTTCCGCAGGCCAAAATAAAAGTTTTGGAATTATTAATCTTGAGTTTTCTCCCATTAATAAAGTCCTGAAACTTATCCATTAGTTTTTGCAACCCTAGAGGGGTTCTGGATAGGAGAACCGTGTCGTCCGCATAGAGCAGAACTGGGATTGATAAACCCTCAGCGGACGGAACGTCGGCATTAACAGTTCGCAATTCTGTTTCAATGGCGTTAATAAAAAGAGAGAAAAGAAGAGGGGCAAGAACGCATCCTTGCCTAATTCCAGACCTTACTCTAATGCTTGGGGTGCATTCGCCCATAGGTCCAAAACAGATATTTGCAGACAGGTTACCATATAAATGGGCCAAAAAATAAATGATTTCGGGGGGGCCCCCATATTCAACAGCGTTGTCCATAATAAACCGTGATCAACCAGATCGAAAGCACTTGACAAATCCGCAAAACAGAGGAACAGCGAACCCTGTTTTGCACGCGTATATTTGCCTATAATAAGATCTAGGTTGATGCACTGTTCTATAGTGCCTAACCCCTTGCGGAAACCAAATTGGGAGTCCGCTAGGATCCCGTTCTCTTCAACCCATTCCTCCAATCGAATCAATAGCACCCTACTCATTATTTTCTTGGAGGAGTCGAGAAGGGAGATAGGGCGATAGTTCTTGGCCTCGCTCCTATCTCCCTTTTTATAGATAGGGATAATAATCGACTCTCCCCACGACTGAGGTGCAGAGGTCAGGGCTACTGCGTTAAACACTTTGGTCAGCAGGGGACTCCATAATGTTACATCCGCCTTATATAGGTCCACAGGGACCCCATCGGGGCCGGGTGCCTTCCCTCCCTTGCTACTTCGAATGGCACTATCCACCTCCGCGGTTGTGATATTAAGCGGTGTTGGAGGACCAGGGGCTACAGCCATATCATTCTCCGTAGATGTCCCTCCCGGGTTAAAAATGCTAGAAAAATGGGATACCCAGTTTTCCTCGCTAACTTGGGCCGAGAGCACTGGCGCTACTTCATTGTGGAGGAAGGGACTATTAACAGTGGTCCAAAATAACTTAGTATCCCGGAGATCTACAGCCTTAGATAAATTGTCCCACGCTTCCTCTCTTAGCTCCTGTTTCCTCAGAATCAGGTGCATTTTATATGTACTCCTTAGAGATTTAACCACTTCCTTATCCCTAGGTTTTCTAGCTAGAGCATTTTTTAGTTTTTGTAGGGATTTTGTACAAGCCCTGTTAAACCACCCTCTGGGGGCCTCTTGTCCCTTTGCCTTGTTCTTGGTTAAAATCTTTTTTGTAGTTGCGTTAATTAGTTCAAAGCCAGCCAATGTGCTTGTCGGACATGTATTAGGCTCAAGACATAATTCCACCTCCGGTAAGCATGCAGACACAATTTTAGCCAACAACAGTGCCTCGTTGTGTCTACCCCATTTAATCCTAGGGCCATTTGGCCTATGCGGAATTATATCCGCCACTATTCTATGGGGTACCACAGCCTTCTCCCCCCACAGAAACAGGTTTATGGTTAAACAGTTATGGTCACTGAAGGGCCAAATCTAGTATTTCTGGCATAGTACAAAGAGAATTTATACTTGCGGAAGCTATAAGATAATCTATAACAGCAGCAGAATTCCTTCCCACAAAAGTTGGTATCGATTTGCCCTCGCTATCTTTCTTTGGCGTCAATATCCAAAGATCATATCTAAGCAAGAGTGTGTTGAGTGAGTCCCCATAGATCGTGTGTATAAAGTGGGCCTGATTCTCTCCATCCTCCCCTCCATAGCCACACACCCTTGAGAAAGAATAAGGGCACATATGAATATTAAAGTCTCCAGCCCACAAGATTTCAAAAGAAATACCAGTTTGCCCACATAGGTTTTCAACTGCCTCCTCAAGTTCATCAACCACTACAGAACTAGAATGATTGAAAACGTTATTATAGTGGTTAATTAATAGGACATTCCGACCACCATTATGCTGCAGCCATAATATCTGTGAGTGAGAGCCAACTGTCACGTGTACTTTGACTCGTGCTGGGAAACTCACTGACAATAAAGTAACCAGCCCACCTCTTGCTCTACCCATACTAGAGCTCAACGCCGGGCAGTTATAGGCAACATAGCCTTCTTGGGCAATACCTTCAGTGGACCACGTCTCTTGGAGACAAAGGATATCAAATTTAGAGATAAATTCCAGCCAGCCCAGACAGTCCATCTTGTTATGCCACCCTGCGATATTCCAACTTATTAAGTTGTACCCCTTTCCTGGGGTACTTACTCCACCAACAATGTGTGTTCTCTTCACAGATAGTGGCAATGGCCCATTCCGATGTCTAACTGGGGACAAGTTTATTACATTCCCCACTACATCAGCTCCATAAACAGTGTCCTCCATATTGGAGGTATGTAACCCACTTCCCTCATCCCCTGGACTCAAAAAACATCAGTCACAATCATCTAGCCCATTGAATATATCGAACCTATTAGTAGTCTCCAATGGCGTGAATGGCTTTAGATGATTCATTCTCCCATTGAATGTTGTGTTATTCCTAGTAGGTACAAAGTTCCATCCATATGGATCACGGGCCAGTGCATGTGGCTGGTTCCTGGCATTGTTCAGGGTAAAGGGGTGGGTATTAAAGAGAGTTTGTATTTGTGGATATTGTGGAAATAGGTGCTGAGATGGGAATACCACTGATCGCGGGTAAAAATATGTCAGTGGTCGGGGGGTAATACGGTTGTTGGCATTTCCAGCAGGCCAATTTAGTATAAACTGGACTGCTTCTTGATCTCTAAAATTGACCACCACTATATCACCTTCGATATCTTTAGGTCTTCCCCCCAACCATTGGAGGCGGCGGACATGGATGATTTTGCCACTAATATTACCTACAATTGGCCTATATAACCTCAGCCAATGTATTATTTTATTCTTTAATTGGGCAAAATCTTCCCGCTTGTTCTCCTCCAATTCAGGTACCCCTGTAAGAACTACCACGAAAGGCACTGCTTCCGGTGGGAGTTCTGGGAGAGGGGCCCTGTTTGAACTCCCCTGAGTATGCCTGGAATTTTCTCCCTCCCTAGTTGGTATCCCTAGAGTTATATTACCCGGACCCTTCGGCGGCCTTTTAGTTGGAATGGCTGGAATCGGGTCGGGTTTATTAGTAGGTAATAAAAGGGGTTGATTGTATTGCTTAAGGTTGTTATTATGTGGGGGGATCAAGGTCATATTTGAGACAGGGATTGGGGCAGAAGTACTAGGTTGGGTAGGTGGTATAAAATTTTGCACGGTATTATTTGCATCTGGTTTTGTGGGAACCCCATTACTTGCCAATTCCCACTCTAATTTCCCTAAACGTTCCTCCACCTTATTCAATTTATCAATGATAGCTAGGGAATAATTCCTAATTAGGTTTCCAATGCTATCTAGAGTGGCCAAATTATATACTATTGGCGGCACAATATCTGTTGGTAGATGGTCAGTGTTAGCCTCACCATCAATCTCTATAGAATGTGGGGATGGTGGGGATGGTAGGATAGGAGTAATTACTTCGGGTACAGCTATTGGGGCCTTAACACTCCCAGTGATGGACTTAGTTTTTTTCCCAAACTCGGTATGGCTCAGTTTCTGTTGTTGCGATTCACCCCTTTTCCTCCTTTTTTTTGTAGGCGGTGGGCCAAAATTTCTAAGCGGTGTGATTCTTTTTACCCTAGTTGGTAAATTTTTACAAGGCAAGGATGTATGGGTAGTCAAATGTAAATGTAAATGTACAGGTATTTATATAGCGCAAATCACCAAGCGGTTTCTAAGCGCTTGCTTAGGGAACCCGTCCTGGTATTCCCCTGTGAGATAACCCCGGCAGGGTATCCGCAAGGTGAAAGCCAGGCATCCCGCCGCGAGGGGCCGTTGTGGAGATTAAGCAAGCTATTGCCCAGAGTTGCAGAGTGTGAACCCGGGAATCGAGTAGGCACCGGAGCAAGAATTGTCGAGTCCATGGACATTTTAGGACTCAAGACCCCGCCGAGCCGGGAATTGAACCCTGGTCTCGGGCTGACCTCTGCTTCCAGGTCTGCCTCCTCTAACCAGTGAGCCACACTTCTCCAGAGCCTCGGTTACTGTTGGAATGCTAATACAGTTAGCTGATGACAAATCATTCACAATGAACTTGGGGCAAGTACTAGCTGGCGGCGTACAGTCTCTAAATACGAGGGGTAGGTTATCCGATAGAAGTAAACAGTCATTACCATTTTGGCTCCCTTCAGTAGAGGAAATTACTGGTAACGATGACTCAACCAGAGGCCTATTCTTCATACCTTCTATTGAGCGGCGGCGTTCTGCTCGCCGCTCTGCTAAAGCATTCTCCTTAGGAACTTCCACAATAGTCTTGGAAAAATAATTGTCCAATGTTCCATTGAGGGAGCTCCCTGACCTATCAGACATGATAGGGTCGGTGCTGGTCGATGACATTTTTTTAAATTTTTTTTAAATACCTTTATTATCGAAAAAGCCATACAAATACAGACCTACAACCCCACAGGGCCGGTCAGTGATATTTCGCAACACAATTGAAAACAATACAAGGCCCAACATCCCCTAGACTCAGTTGCAATGTTCACATGCCAAGTTACAGGGTTGGTGGCTATATGAGGATAAGCAAAAGGTATCATTTTTTATATTAAACAAACAACACAAAAACAAAGTCCGAGGTAAGAGTGTTATTGAAGTGACTATCACCACAAGCAGGGGGGGGGGGGAAGGCCAGCCGACGTGGCTGGCCTAAAGAAGGATAAATCCTAAGGGGGCGGAAAGAAGGGCCAAGAGTGGACAAACAAACTGTGTGGTGTATGATAAGAGCGTTCCGAATGCGAGGTCATGGAGACAAGGGGACAGTAACGGGATCTACGGAAGGGGGAGTGCAAATCTCTCCTCGATACGCGTTCCACTGACCCCACACCTTCCCCCATTTTCTAGGCCTACCACGGGCGATATATACAGTTTTCTCCCTAAACATACACCAATCCATGCATTCCATCCATGCCGATGACGAGGGTGCCCTCTGGGACCCCCACAGTTGGGCTATGTCCCGCTTGGCGATCATGTTACCAAGTGTGGCCCACAAAGTCTGTGACACGCTGTAATCATTGGGCTCCCAGATGTTCAGAAGGCATCGCCTAGCCTCTGGCATTAAATACACACCCGTCACCTCTTCCATGATGTCATGCACACTTTTCCAATAAGACACCAAATCCGGACATTCCCATTTAATATGGAGAAAAGTAGCAAGCATACCACAGCCACGTCTGCACAACCCATCCAATGAATAACCCATCTTCATCAGCCGTGGACCCGTGACATAGACGCGGTGTAATATCTTCAATTGCACAAGCCGTAGACGCGCCGGAATCGCCACTTCCTTTGGAGACGACACCGCGGTCTGCCATTCCTCGTCATCCAGTTCAAGCCCATCCGCGGTCCAAATACTGCGGAGCTGCTCAAGAAGGTCAGAGCAATCGTTAATAAGCTTCTTATATATAAGACAGATGGTACTATCAGGGAGGTATCCATCTAACACCCTATCTTCCAGGGGGGAAGATTCTGGGACAACGGCACCAGCCGGGAATACCGAAGCAAACGCATGGCGAATCTGGAGATAGCGGAAGTATTCCCTATCACTCAAACTATATTCCCGCTGGAGTTCGGCAAAAGTCTTGATCCTGTCCTTAATCAATAGGTCCCCCACTCGACTAATACCTATAAGGTCCCACTTGTCGAATCCCTTTGTCGCCCAGAGATTCCCCAGTCGTTCAGCCGAATAAAGCGGGGTTGCTCTAGTCAGCCTGTCTGTCCACCCCGTGGCAGCCGTCGCACTAGTCCAAACTCGCACCGCGACTCCAGTGGGACCAGTAAGTGACTTCCTAGCCGCTTTAGAGTAAAGCACCCTATTGTAGTCGCCACCCTGTAACTGCCATTTATCCATCTGGAATGCAGGATTGGAGATAGGGCCATACATAGCGTGGTTAATGGCACTTAACTGAGACGCCCAGTAATAGCGCTTGATGTCGGGCAGTGCTATACCACCATCATACCAAGGCAGGGTCAGTTTCGATAACGCAATGCGAGGCCGCCCGCCCCATATCAATTGTCGTTGAAGGCCCTCAACCTCACGAAAATACCTAGCAGGGACCAGATCAAGCGTATTTTGAAGGGCATAAAGGAATCGGGGGAGAGACATCATCTTTAACAGGGCCGCCCTTCCCAACGGGGACAGCGGCAAGCCACACCAACCCGCGACGTCCAAACGCAGCCGACAAAGTGGCGGCAGTAAATTTCTCTCATACCGCACAACCGAGTCCAAGGAGATATAGATCCCCAGGTATTTGAAGCCGTCACGTACTACAGGTATCGGGCAGATACGGGGCAGCAAGGGCAGTTCTCCGGTGAGCGGGTAAATACAAGATTTGGTCCAATTAATGGACAAGCCGGAGTTTCTCCCGAAGGAGCGCAATACGTCAAACAACACTCCTAGAGATTTGCGAGGGGAAGTCAAGTACAGCAAGATATCATCCGCATATAATGAAACACGATCTTCATATCCCGGGGACCAACTAATGCCCTTAAGCGACGGTTCCCATCGAAGCCACGCCGCAAGGGGTTCAAGAGCCAGTGCGAAAAGCAAAGGTGACAGAGGACAGCCCTGTCGCGTACCTCTGCCAAGAACAAAGGGCTCCGAGGCCCTACCATTCACCACCACTTGAGCCGATGGTTGTTCATAAAGGAGCCGAACCCACCCGATGAAACGTGGGCCAAAACCGAACTTTGCGAGAGCCGCCCATAAATATGGCCATTCTATTGTATCAAGGGCCATCGAAGCGTCCAAAGAAACCAAGATAGCCGGCTCTCGAAGTGACCCCGCCCGTGCCAGAACGCCATTAAGACGACGAAGGTTGAGCGCCGTATTACGGTGGGGGATGAAGCCCGACTGGTCCGGATGTACTAAGTCGCTAATCACCGTAATTAGACGATTCGCCAATACTTTCGCCAGAACTTTAGGCTCCACATTCAAAAGCGAAATCGGTCTATACGACGAACACTGTTCACGGGGCTTCCCATCTTTAGGAATTACCACAATGGACGCCAACCTTTGATCCCGGGGAAGGAGTCCAAGATCTCGCGATTCCAAGAACATGTGGCGAAGATGCGGCGCCATCTTGTCCGGGCACAACTTATACAGCTCCACCGGAATACCATTCGGGCCAGCGGCCTTGCCCGAACGAAGGGAACGGATAGCAGTCGCAATTTCATCGACGGAAAAGTCCGCTTCCATAAGCTCATGGTCAGACTCCGAAAGACTAGGCAGCGCAATGTCTCTCAATAATAAGTGTGAGTCCTCCTTCGGTCTATCCGAGACCGGCGCATAGACTCCACGGAAATGCTGAGCAAAAGCCGCAACTATCCCAACAGGGTCCACGACCCGCGAACCATCCACCCCTTCCACAACAGGCACAACCCTATTCAAACAGTCTCTCTTGTCCAACCAAGCAATCAACTTCCCAGCCTTATCACCAACATCATACATTCGCCCCTGTTGCACACGATACAGCATCCTGGCTGCGTCCGTCACCAAGGCCTTATAATCAGCCTGCTTGAGGGCCAAAACATGTAGCTTCTCAGGTGTGACCCCGGACTCCAAATCCTCCTCCAAAGCCGTGATGTCACGTTCAAGGCAAACAACCTCCTCATTCTTACTTTTCTTCGCGCTAGCAATCAAGGACAGGGTCTGACCCCGAATCACCGTCTTATAGGCCTCCCAGAGGGAAACGGAGGAGGATACCGATCCCACATTCTCATTAAAGTAGTGTTCCACACATTGAACCACTGCGGCCCTAGTTTTGGGGTAGCGTAGGTGCCAGGGGTTGATCGGGGCTACACGGCCCTCCGCTCCCAAAGACAAATCAATCCCAAACCAGAGTGGGGAGTGATCCGAGATCCCCCTAGCCAGGTGACGCACTTCCGTTACGGAGACCATCTGCACCGCCGGCACCAGGATATAGTCAAGCCTCGAGAGACTACCATGTGCTCCCGAGTGGAAGGTATACTGTAACGTGCCAGGGTGCAAGTGTCTCCAACTATCCACTAAGCCCATCGCTTCCAGAAAATCACCCAGCCATGACTGCGATCTCAAGAGAGTTCTGGGGGGGTTACGATCGTCATCGCCACTAACCACTGAATTGAAGTCGCCACCCATTATCAACATGCCTTCGGGGAAGCCCAGAACAACTCCACCTAAATCAGAAAACGTAGTGGACTGTAGACCTGGCGGGACATAAACAGAAAGTATAGAAATCGTCTTCCCCTCCCATCGCTCCGTAATGGCCGCATATCGACCACGATCGTCGAGCACAACGTCATCTATCTCCAAGGGGAGGGAGTTACGAACCAAGACGCCCGCCCCCCGTGATCCCGTGGTGAAACCTGAGTGCGCTACCAGACGATACCCCCTCCTATTCAGCGCATGGCAAGTGTTCCCTATCAAATGAGTTTCCTGAAGCAACACAACATCGGGTGAAAGGCGTTTCAAGTATTGCAAAACCAACCCCCGCTTAATCCTATCACCCAGCCCGTTCACATTCCAACTCAACACCCTCAGCCCCCTACCCCCCATTGTAAAAAGGTACCCAACGTCCCCCCCGCATTAGGACAGCCACCTCCAGCGAAACTTGTATTGAAATAAAACCTCGGAGTAAACAAAGAAACAGAAACCCCACCCCCAACACACATCCCCCCACCCTGCACCCCTGCGTCGATCCAAAGAACCACCCCAACTTGCAGTGTGCCTGTCGCCCCATTAAACTAATCTACAAAAAGAGAGAAAAAAACCCTTGGAGGAGGAAGAAACCCGAACCCTCCCACCCCCGGGTAGTCAATTCACATGCGCTCAGTAATAGTCAAACCAGTGCTGCAAGTCATTAAAGCCGGTCCTCCGGAGGGGACTCACTCCATCCGTTCCTCCAGACCTCCCTCAACACCGCCGGAATGTTCAGATCGATCGCGCTGCGTAGGCAAAGTATCGAGCCAGTCACTAGCAGACTCCGGGCGATCAAAAAAGAAAGTGCGCTCCTCATATTCGACCCTCAAGCGGGCCGGGAACAGCATAGCGTGCTTTAGGCCCACATCCCGGAGGCGTCGTTTCACACCCATGAAGCTCATGCGCTGCCTCTGGACTGACTGCGTGAAATCCGGGTAAAAAGTAATAGATGCATTGTCAAATTTTGTAGGCCCACCAGAGCGCGATGCCTGGAGAATAGCATCTCTGTCCCGAAAGTTGAAGATCCTTGCTATAATGGGCCGTGGCGTCGCTCCCGATTTAGGCTTACCACCAGGGACTCTGTGGGCACGTTCCACAGTGAAGAAGTTACTGAGACCCTTAGGTGCCAAATGGTTTAACACGAGGTCCTCAACCAGGAGATCCACAGACACCGCTGCAGAACTTTCCGGAACGCCAATGATGCGGACGTTGTTCCGCCTGGCCCGGCTCTCGTAGTCATCCAGCCGACGCACAAACAAGTCATTAAATTTCCGGAGATTGCGGACTTCAGTCTGTAGTTCCGAAACATCAGTAATAAGACTTGCAGTTTTAATGTCCAGCGATTTCACCCGCTCATTAGTCTTTGCAAGGTCTGTTCTGATGAGGTTAACCTCGATAGCCACAGTGTCAATTTTCGAGGCCAGTGTCTCATACTGCTGGCCCATGGAGGTCTTAACACTAGCAATGGCGCCCATGACGTCCCTCAGCGTCAGATCGTCGGCTGCAAGTAGATCTTCTCCAGAATCACCCGTGGTTTTACCCAGCCCCCCAGGGGTGCCTTTCGGGCGGGCGAAACGATCAATGGTGTTAGACTGAGTCGAACCCCCACGATTCGTGACCCTGGTGGCCCGTTTCTCACTCTCAGGTCTACCCGACATGGTGGCCAGAGAGTCCTGGCAGACCCCTGGGAGGGTACGGCGAAGGCAACTCTCCGGAGATCCGCCGTGTATGATCAAAAGGAACGAGAGGCAGGAGATGCGCTGGGGGCGGGCTGCTAGGCGTAGGGCAGCAGTACTGGCAGGCAGGAGGCCACAGAGGACAGCGACCAAAAACGAAACCGAAAGTACCACGAGGGTTGCAGACAAGTCTCAGTGGCCGTTGTTGTTCGATTACCACTCGGGCATTTCGGCAACTCGAGACCGTGGGCATCCGCTGATGTAGGCCATAAAACTCAAGATGCAGCAAGTCCGGAGTCCGGCGGCCAAATCGAATTCTGGAAGACAATTTGGTATCAGCAGGGCATCCTTCAATCTAACCCGTCGTCTAAATCAGGATATTAAACAGGATAGTCGTAGGAGGTGGAAGGGGTCTCGGGAGCCCTGTGCTCACGCGTCCATCTTGGATCCGCGCGTAGCTCCTCCTCGGTCGATGACATTTAAAGGGGGTAAACACCCGTGGGTAATAAAGACTAAACCTACGAAGAATAGATGAGCAACCAAGGGGTTTGAGCCCAGTCCAGTCTCCTCTGGCCTCTAAGGGCCACAGAGGGCCCGCCCTTTGCCCGGGCTTAGCCCCGGGCGCTCCCGCGCAGCGGGGCTCACCTGTTCTTATGGCCGTAGAGGCGTAATTAGGCGGGGCGGGGTGGTCAGGGAGAGCAGGCCAGGTGACTCGGCCTTCGGATAGCCGGGACTCTTGGGAAAGCGAGTCCCGGTCCTCGCTCGCAGCCCTGACACTCACCCAGCAGGGGCCAACACTTCACAGGTACTGTCTGGACGAAGCGGGACCCGCGGAGCGGGTTCCGCAAGGCGTGGTAGCAAATCCTTAAAAATAGCATCAAGTCAGAAATCCAAAGGGCGTCCCACGTAGCAACAGCAGGCAGGGTCCTTTTGAAGAGATTAGGCGGGGCGGGGCGGTCAGGGAGAGCGGGCCAGCTGACTCGGCCTTCGGATACCCGGGACTCTTGGGAAAGCGAGTCCCGGTCCTCACTCGCAGCCCTGACACTCACCCAGCAGGGGCCAACACTTCACAGGTACTGTCTGGACGAAGCGGGACCCGCGGAGCGGGTTCCGCAAGGCGTGGTAGCAAATCCTTAAAAATAGCAGCAAGTCAGAAATCCAAAGGGCGTCCCAAATGTTCACTTCCTTTAGCCCCATTACGTGTTTCCAGGGGATAAACGGTTTTCGGAGAATGTGTGGGGGATTCCAAAGTGGTAGAACTCGGCTGACCATTAGACACAAGGTCAACGGGAGAGTTTTCAATATCAGTGATATCCGGAGCTGCCTCTGGTACAGCTTCAGAAAGCACCGCCCAATCGCTTCCTCCCTTGCTTACATCTTGTTGCAGTCAATCTACTTCTTCGAGACAACTATACCTATTGGGATGCAAATAGTTACTCTGGATTGGGGTGTCCTGCCGTGTGGGCCTATACCTAGTACCATCAATGGCAAATCCCACCCTTGTCCAACCATCATTGACCCTCGGATGCAAATTATGGTTTCTAGACGGATAAAAAAAGGACAATGGTAGTAGTTGGATAGTAGTATTTCCCAGACTGCCCAGCCAAGTGATAATGTGAGGAGCAATCTGTGAATCTCTAAAAGTTACCAGGATACAATCTCCCTTAATCTCCTTTTTTGTATGTCCCACCCAAGGAACCTGCCTAACCATTAGTATTTCCCCTCTCAAGTTTGGCGGCAAAGGCCTGTGGATATTTAACCAGCTAATCACCTTATTTCTTAAGGAGTCAAAGGGATCTGGTACAGAGCTAGAGAGTTCCGGTACTCCAGCCAAAATTACTGTATGGTCAGCCGCCTCTGGGGGAAGGTTAACTATATATAACCGATTTAAGGTGGGGGCTTTCTGGGCGGGGCGTTCCCCGATCTTCATTTGCGTTTTTTCTTGCCTTGGTGGGATTATTGTCACAGGTAACTTTGATTTCCGCACTAAGGACACTGGCGGAACTTGCCTTGGAAGGGGGACGGGGGACAGAGATAAGTGGGCTAACTATAGGTACCGTTGTTATCGTAGGTAATATAGTAGGTCCTGTAGCTGGGCAAGTAGCTAAATTAGAGTGTGAAAAGCTCCTCACATCAGTTATTGTTGTACCGAGGCTATTACCCAAAGTTCTCACTTGTTCCTTCATACCCCCAGTGACATTTTCAATTGCTTGCAGTCTAGTGACAATACTATCAAGTCGCACAAGAATGGGTGCTAGAAGCTTCTGCAAAACATTAGCAATAAATGATATAGACTGATCCCCCCCTCCACAGGGCCCCTCGCCAAAAATTAATGGACCCGCCTCCCCTGACACCGGCAATTGGGAAGGCTGTATTGGCTGCATTGGGGTCACAGTTTCATTAATAGTCATGAGAGAAGGGGGTTCCGTTATATCAGAGATGTTATCAACGGTGCTAGAGGCATGAACCAGTTTCGCCCTTTTAACCGCCTTGGATTGTCTAGATCTTTTCCTTTTAGGAATAGCGCCTTCCCGAAGGCCCCGTACATTAAATAGGTTTGGTTCGCTCCCCTCACTCTGGATCAGGGCTGGATCAGACAATGAAGGTGGGGTGGCTTCAAGTGTAGGCTGATGAAAATCACGTTGGGAGATTGAGGAACAAGGCCAGACAGGCCAGCTGGGCAAGCGGGCAATCCCCCGGGAGGCTGGACCCTTGGAGGCCGGTTTCGGTCCTCAAGAGGCCGGTTTCACTCGAGGGAAGTGGTGATGAGTTACGTAGTCCTGCAGCAACTTGGGGGCAGATTTATGTTAACTGGCGCATCCCAAGGGATGCGCCAGTTAACATGCGCCACAGTGCGCCACTGCTCCGCCACCCATGGTGCGCCGCATTTATGATGCGGCGCACCATGGGGCAAAAACGGCACAGATGCGTGACGCATCTGTGCCGTAAAGGTGGCGCATTGCTGGAGTTGCGTCGCAAGCGCGACGCAGCTCCAGCAAGGCTCGGGGTGCCCTATCTGACCAATGCTGCGTCAAGACCTACGCCTGCTTCAAGCAGGCGCAGGGTTTTGACGCAGCATTGGCCTGAAAGTGACTGAGTGAAATCTCATAGATTTCACTCAGCCACTTTTGCGAGGCGCACCTGCCCCGGAACGCCCCCCCCTGCGCCGGAACGCCCACAAGCGGCGCAGGGCTTTACAACGTGACGCATCTGCCTAGATGCGTCACGTTGTAAATCGTTCGTAGGGATGCGCCACGTTTACGCCGCCTTGCGTGACGCAACAGCGGCGTAAACATGGCGCAAGGGCTTCATAAATCTGCCCCTTGCAATGTTGCCAGTTTCAGATTTTTTGAGAGCTGGAACAGATCGCGCACATCAGACATCAGAAAAGGTGTCGGAGAAGCGCATGAAAGACAGTTAAAACTGCCCAAGTCATGCACTTCCAGAGCATGCTATTACTGTAATGCGCTTGACTACAGAAAGAGACACTCGGGTTACGCTGCAAGGGTACCTACATACACTTCGTCCTCACGGTTATAGCAAACTTTGAGCAGGGTCCACAGTATGTATCTGCGAGTGTTTTCTTCTTGAGAGGAGCAGCAGGTATTGGGTTGAAGTGTATTTCCTTTTATTTTTGGAGAGAATCATTTCTCTTTTCTGCGTCTTTTAGGTGCGTGCAGGCAGCTTTGTTTAATTCACCAGCGTGTGTGGACGTTTGACAGCAACTGTAAAGGAAAACATTTTGCTTAGATTGGGAACGACCGGCTTTAGAGAGAAATGTTTGCATGTTTTGTAACATTGGTCTTTAGTTTGTGCTCTTTCTGCCGAGCCGAGATTTGATACTGTGGAACCTGTACACTTGTTAATCCGTTAAAATACCCACACTTCAAGTCCCAGAATGCAATGTAAAATCGTGGCCTGAATCAAGGAGTTTTGCAAGTCTCTGAAAAACAAACATTGCAGCTATGCACAATGTGTGTACCTGATGATTTGTTGTTTATTCTGGAGGAATCATTAGATTGGATTTGGAGTAGCAGGATTTAGAGATATGCTGTAAGGGGAGGACTGACTTGGTGTAAATAGGGGCTGAATTTATCATTTTTGCCAGGGCTGCTTGAAATTCCCAGTCCGGCCCTGTTGAGGAAGACCTTAGCTGTTGTAGAACAGCCTCAATTGTTTGATCTATACTATCCAAAAGGGATAGATGAGAGTCATCCAGTATCTCCAGGGATGTGGTATTTACAGATAATGCTGTAGGGCGGCTAGTGCTTTCAATACCATCAGCTACCTGTCTTTCTAAGGTCGACAGTTCATCATTTACTACAGTGTTAGCTCTGATAAGAAAGCTGTCCAAAGTACCTAAAGCCATGATAGACGTAGCCGTAGCTTTACTCCTTGTCTCCCTTGAAGACATAGTACATTAATCCTGATGTGTCTCGATCTCCGGCGAGACGGAACAGTCAGATAACAAGTGTGCTATTCCAACAAAGGAGGGCCCAGAGGGGTGGCCCGGTCCGGTCTCTCCCGGGCTCTAACGGGCTAAAACGGGCCGGGCTTAGTCCGGCGCACACCCGCGCGCGTCCCGCGGTAGCGTTATGGGCGTTCCTAAAATAAGGGTGTATAAGGGTGTGGAGGAGGGGCGGGAAGAGACACCAGGTGAGCCCAGTTGTTGACGTGCAAAGCCCTCTGGCTCTCGCAGTCCCGCACTCCCCACGACGTCAGCTCCGATGGTCCAAGGAATTACAATTACCCTTACAATTACCCTCCAAGACCAATAAGGGTTGAGCAGGAAAGGGCTTCAATGCACCCGTGAGCAATTAACCACAGTTCCACGACTGCGAGCGGCTCCTGCGGAGCGGGGGCAGCGAGTCGTATTTGAGAAGACTGAAGGGTGTGGAGGAGGGGCGGGAAGAGACACCAGGTGAGCCCAGTTGTTGACGTGCAAAGCCCTCTGGCTCTCGCAGTCCCGCACTCCCCACGACGTCAGCTCCGATGGTCCAAGGAATTACAATTACCCTCCAAGTCCGATAAGGGTTGAGCAGGAAAAAGGCTTTCACTTACCTCTACTGTGTCGTATAGTGGTACATCGGGCTTGCCGTAAGAGTTGTCTTCTCTCCAGCGTGGTTAACTTCTTAACCCTGTTCGGGTTAGTTCCCCTTCTTTTTTGGATCTCTACCCCCCACTGGGGGCTCCCGCAGGTTTCTTGCAAGAGGCACCCGCAGGTTATCAGGCAGGTCTACCGGCAGGTCTAAGGGCAACGTGAGGCGAAATCACATGCGGGCACTAATCCCCTCTCTCCACGTATTGTGCACCTTTTCGAGCGCCTTACTCCGTGCTCCGTGCTCCGAAGCCTCCAAACCTCCGTGTCTCCGACCATCCGATCCTCCGAGGGTCTGTAAACCGGAAGTGATCGGCGCGTAGTGTCTCCACGTTGTACGGCAGCCCGGAAACCACGATTGCGATCACAGCAGAGAGTCTTTGCGGATTACTTCAGCGCAGTTCATTCAGTCTGCAGCGAGAGATCCGAGCATCCGGCACTTCCTTCAGCGTGGGCGACAGTAACAGCTGACTGGGAACCGAAGCTTCCCTTGACGTGAATCCCCGAGCGGCAACGCCTAATTCAGCGCTGTTTGCAAAGAACAGGATACAGAGATCAGCGCAACCCTCCACGCGATCTCTCGAACGGTAACACTTCCTTCAGCGTTTTTTCAAAGTACAGCTGTCCTGGAATCAGCGATTTCTTCAGCGCGGGCGGAAATCCAAAGAGCATGAAAGCAACGGAGACAATGTAGTCCCACCTCATGAGGTTTATTAAATCTTGTATTTTCTATTCCAGTTTCTGTGCCAACTTCTGTTCTATGGTCTTAGGACTCTGTGCAGAGAAGGGCGAACCCTTAGCCCTGGTAGGCCTTGCTGAGGCACACTACTACAGGGGTGGCGGCGGGTATTTTGGCCCTCTTGGGTGTCCGACCTGCATGATCAGTGGCTCCATGGCATCTGTTGCCCTTCAGGTGTGGCTCTGGGCTGGGCTCCTTTTCTGGTGCAGGCTGTCGTCCGACTTTACACCAGGTCAGAGCAGGTGTTAATTTCCTGCTGCTAACGCGCCTTATCGCGTGTTTTGTGATCGTACCGCCGATCTGGCTGGTCGTTGAGAATGTTGCGGAGTGGTGTTATCACGGCTTTTGGCACGGGAACGGCTACGCTGCATCTCATTAGCGATAGTTGCTGGGGTCATTTGTGGTGATGTTTTTTGCGGCTGCTATCGCAGGTAAACTGGTGATATGGGCTGTTAGCACCAGGTTGTAAATGGGGAGATACATTTATCGTGACTATGGCTGCGATAAAGTGCCGATAACTCTGCAATAGTTCTTTGTGAATATGCCCTTGAGTATTTTCAAGAATTGGAATGGTGGAGAACACAAGGTCTGTTGAGTGGCAGAGTATAACTTCTTGAGAATGGAGCATCCCAGACTGCCTGTTTTTACCTTAGTCCTGAAATCCACAAAAATGACAAGAAATCACCAGGCAGGCCTCTAATAGAAGCACATGAAGGGCTATTTGAAAACACATCATGCCACATTGACCACTTCTGAGGCTATTTGTTCCGACTTCACCATCATACAGCAGCGATACCACAGATTTTCTTCAGAGAATCTTAGATATTAGCTGGGAACGGGACATGCTACTTATGACCTTAGATGCCGAGTCACTGTATAAGACCATACATCACATGGATGGTTTGAGAGCAGTGAGACACTTTCTTTGGACCAGACCAATCAGATTTTATAAACACCCAAAAATTATCTTAAATATGAACAAGTGGTGTCACATCACCATCTCCCTCATATTGCTGTGGCCCCCCGCCCTGGCACGATGCATTCCTGCACTAGTTTGCTTCCATGGACCAGAGGGCCTAGGTTGAGCGGCTTTCCTACACCCGGTACGGTAAGCAGACATTCCTCTCTATATGCTCTTATCTTCTATCACTAATTAGCCGACCCCCTCAGTCGGTTGCTCTGACTTTCGTGTCTTGCACTTTTGTAGGCTTACTTTCATTGTGTTCCTGTTGATATCGGATCCCTTCCAGCCTTTCCAGGTACCACTGAACTTTCTCTTTTTGTTCTCTATTACTTTGTTTTGTACTCGTATCATTTTGTTTGTCCAAAAATATAGAGCGATGCTTCTGCTGTCAATATTACACGCCTTGGTAACTCTGTGCAAGTGTTTCGGAAATCTCTATGTCCGATTGTTCGGTATTGCATATACCTTTTTTTGTGACTTATAAAAGAAATGTGCATGTCTATATTTCGTATTTCTTACAGCTTGTGCACATGTATTCAAAAAACGTTCTTTATCAATTTATGTTTACTATCAACCCGTGCTATTGTGACCATATTTTGTGACTATTGTAACTTTATGCTCATATCATGCTATGTTGACTAATTCGATTACATCATGCTTTATGACATTCATTTTCACGTTTATGTAAATATATTGAGTTGTGTTCACTCTTTTGTTGTAGGCACGTCCCACCACTAGTGGTCTTTGGTTTATGCACCCTGAGGAAGGTGAGACCCACAGCAGGGTCTAACACCGAAACGTGCGTCTGCGCTGAAATTATGACTTGGACCTCCCTGATTAAATCTTGTTTGTTCTCCTGATCTGCCTTATTATTTCATCGATATCAATCTGATTTATCACTGTATGATTCTTTCACAGATTTTTATTGATCTATTGCTTTAACCACTTTATTAGTTGTACCCAGAAGTTTATGCCTCGGGAGGACAACATCCACTGGGCAATTGTTCTCTTTGGGAGATTTTTCCACGTCTATTTATTTATTACTTTGGTATTATGGAATGTCTGATTTGAATGGACGTATGAAAATGTATGTTTGTTAATTTGAGTGCTTGATGTGGTGAGTGTGTTTGGCATTGGATGTGTTCTGTGTATCATTTTACTGTGTTCTAGAATTATTGAATAAATAAATGATAAAATAATAATAAAATACTTTTTTTATATCAAACTTTTTTGTGCGTTTTGATCACATGTCGCGGCATGGGTTGTTAGTTGATTCTTAATTAGTGACTTGTTGCATCATTTGATTCGCGCAGGTAGAGAGTTTGTTTTCTGAGTGTATCCCCTGTTCTCTCTACCTTATTCTCATCAGGGGCCCTCTTTTATTGAGTGGATGTATGTTCACAGCCTTGAGCTGTGGGGGTTCTTTTGACTTGTGGTCCTTTTTTTTTTTTTAAACCTGTGCAGACACGTTATCTTTTTGTGTTTTTCGTTAACTTTTTCATGGTTGGTTTGTCCAGATATAGTCCAGTTGTTTTTTAGGTCGAACCTTGGAGAAAGCATGCGAAGCATGCTGAGTCCAGCTCGACAACTATAGCCGTCCGTCTCCTGGGAATCTGAGACAGGGGCCGGGCACGAGCGTCGACTTAACCTCGTGGGTGCGCACGCCCCACCCCTTCACTCAGATTCACAGCAAGACAGGCTCTCACCAGCGCGCACACACAGCCACACTCACGCATGCGCACACACATTCCCACGTGCGCACGCTCACCCCCCTGTCCCCACCCCCCCCCAACACGCAGGGCTTACATACACACACAAACACGCACACACACACCCTCCCAAACCCACTCACCGGGCACACGCAGGGCTTCCATCACTGGGGGGGACGGGCACCGTCAATGTGCCCCGACGCCCCCCCTCACCGGGTCTGTTATACTCCTCTCGTCCTGTTCCTCCCTGTGTCCAGACTCCGCATCCCGCTCCGTTGTTTCTCCGCCCCTTCCAGACAGTTCGTGCGTGTCGCGCCTCTCCTTTCTCCTACCCGGAAATCCGGTTTGCGTGTCAGGCCTCGCTCTCGCTGTTCTAGGCGGCATGTTTAGGGTTTCTTTTGCGTGCCACGCCTCACTCTGGATATCCATTGCTGTTCTCCACAAGCATTTTTTTTTTAGTGCTTGTTCATTACTTTTGTCGCCAGTCAGGGCTTCTATTATTTAAACGACCGCATTGTTTTAATGTGCCTTTCTTTTTTTTCCGAGTGCTTTTTCATTCCTGTTGTCGATAGTCAGGGCTTCTATTATTTAAATGGCGCACAGTTCAGTGGTTTGCTTTCCTGCCTGGTGGGTGCCATTTTATCACCGGCACCGCAAGAAAATCATTGCAATGAAGTCCAAACACTCTCCCCCTAACCTACCCGACGGGATGATGCATGCTCATCTCTCGGAAATGTGGATCAATTATTTACATTTCATTGTACTAGTGTGTGCACACACTGATCAGCGCACAAGCTGCAGGAGTTACCTTTTTCCACCAGGCCAGAGATTCACACAGCCTGCGTTTTTAAATTCTGCAGTTATTTCATTTCTACGTAGTTTCGTGTAAAGCACCACGCCGCCGTGCTACGGACACCAAGCTTTAGACAGGTAGAGGTAAATAGACACGTGGCTAATATTTTACAACTTCTATACTTATCTGTGACTGGCCTCGGTGTCTGTTAGCGTCCCCACACGAAGCCTTGTTTATTATTGCAACCCACCTCATCGATACCACATGCATCACAAATGTAGACCCCACCGTGTTTTGTTGGGACAAACTGTGGCAAGTTTATTCATCTTATACAAACAGAGGTAGGGCTTATTAAGGGATGATCAGAGAGCTCAGCCCACTTCTATACTTTATCTGTGACTGGCCTGGGTGTCTCTTCTGCCCCCACCCAAGCCCCCTGTTCCAAATCTCTCGTTCCACTCTCCCTATGTCTGCAGTGCATTGCGGGTTTATCTACCCCCACTGCTCCCTCCCAAACTGCCTATTTGAAATAGAAATGCCACAACAATGGGCAGTGACCACACCTCACTGAGCAAATGCATTCAGCAGCAGTAAAAGAAAGGGTCTGGTGCCAGCCACGGCGGGGTGTGGGCGTGGTGGCTTACGGCAGGGCGGTAGGGGAAGCGGGGATTTGAAGTCTGGGGAGAAAGGAGGGAAAAGAAGTAAAGACTGCGCATTTGTTTAGTGTACACAGTCAATCAATCGAGTCTCAGAAGCTACAGAGGAGAGGCTGCCAGGCTAAAGATTGAAGCTTAGGATAGAGACACATTGAGAAAGATCTGTTGCCCATCAGTGTAATGGACAGCGCTGGGTGCGAGGGCAGCGCTCAGTGTGGTCTGAGTGCTGCAACATGGGAAGCTGCTTCTGAGCATGACACATGGCACAGCTGTTTGGGGGTCCCTGTACTAGGAGAGCAGGAGGTGCACACTTCGGGACTGAAGAGCATTATAGCTTTACTTTCATCCAACTTTAAAAACACAATATCATACTTTGCAGGTCAGCATTGTCATGCTTCAAACCTCGCACACGGACCCCTTCTAATCAATGAGGCACATACGATTGTTTTTTTTTACCCAACCTGCTTGAAGAACCAACCGGAAGTGGGATTTTAATGGTGGCTGCTAACCTTTAATAACAAGCATTTGCAATGAAATAGGTCTCACATTTACGCGAGTTTAAGCTATTGCCATTGTAAATGACAATGTGCTTTATTTATGTTTTAAAAACCAATACCAAAATAAAAGGCATAACCATATACAATGCCAATAGCTCTAACTTGCGTAACTGCGAGACCTATTGCATTGCAAATGCTTTTTGAATGATCTGTCCCCCTACTATTCTGTAAATTGTTGTCTTTAGTGTAACGCTTTCCTCTGTGCATTATTTTATTATTGTGAAGCTCAGGCTTTTTATTCTAGACCCATCGGTGCGTATTCAGCACCCTTTTCATTGGTGCATATTCAGCACCCTTTTCATTGGTGCATATTCAGCACCTTCTTCTTCTTTTTGCTGATGGACAATAATAAAACATTTGGAGTCTCTGACGAAGATTTTGCTTGACTCCTAGGCCAAACATCGGGCAATGACAGACCCTTCACCCTGTCCAAAGGTCTTAACGAGGAGTGGACCAAACTATTCAATTTGAAACCGAAATCCAAACGCACTGAGTCACATGCCAACTTTATGCTTGAATATCTCAAAGCTGGCACTATTCCATTTGGACAAAGATTTAGGAATATACCAGGCCTCTTTATCGAAATCAGGCAGTTCCTGGAGAAATGGGCACTTATTGCCAATAGATGCTCCAGGGGCTGGATGATGCTAATCATCGAAACGGCTAGGGAAGTAGCCAGCCTGTTAAACAAAGAAATCCAAGAATTGGAAGAGAAAATTAAATCATCCAACAGTGTAGAGGAAGGTAAAAAGAAGCTTGAGGACATTTTGCTGGAATTGGAATCTTTTAGCGAATATCTTTTGAAAAGAAAGACCGAAAAACTCAGGAAAGATATACGTCTCTTCTCATAAGAACGAACGTATCCTTATCTCACTGAGAACTTCTATACCACCAGCAATGATACCCCACGAGCAATAGCACAACCAATTGGGGAAAAGAAGAGTCACCACTTTTTCGGACACCACCGACTCGGACAGCGAAAGGCCATCACACAGCAATTACCAACCTAGACAGGTGTGCGAGAGAGCCACTACTGAGAACGTTTTTTAGGCAACTGAAGGTGCAACTTCTGCCGCTAGAGAGGGTTCTATTCGGAACAGGAACCACCACAAAAGTACATTCGGACTCACAATCAACAGTATTGGCGAACATAAATAACATCCCTGTATGTAATCTTCCCTCCTGTACCATTGAGCCCTCTATAGAGACCCTTCTATCGAAAGGACTGTCCTTTGTCCATACCACAAATCTCAATAGGTTTGATCTAATGAAGGACCTTCACTCCCTTTTCCGCAGGATTAGGCTTAAAAAGTTTTTTCTAAATCAAGCAACATACACCATGGAAGAGAATCCATCTGGCCTCAAACCTCCCTCCAGTTTCACTCCTGCAATTGAATCTGTGGAAGTAGAAGTGGGTTTGTTTGAAAAGGCAGTTCTCTCTAAAATTCAAAAAGTCATCAAATATGTCCCCAAACCCTCGTACAACATCACGAGGGACGAGACTGCTGCACTCAAACAACTTAAAGACAATGATGCACTTACGAGCAAACATGCGATAAGGGAGGCGGCATTGTGATCTTTGACTCCAAAAAATACAAAGACAAAATAACTGACCTTCTAAGTTCACCTAGGCACTACAAAAAGATTCTGTCCACCCCAGAACCGAAACTCAAATTGGGGATTCTGGCTATTGTTGAAGCTGCAGTAGAAAGAGGGGAGATTTGCCAGAAGGAGGTTGAATACCTCACCCCTTCCTTCACAGGTATCCCTATCATCTACGGGGTTCCGAAAACCCACAAAAATGAATATAACCCTCCCTTAAGACCGATAGTTTCGACATTTGGGGCGGCCACTGAACACCTGTCTAAGTACGTTGACCGTTTCCTGCAATCGCTCATAGCCGCCTTACCCTCCTACGTAAAGGACACGGGCCACTTTATACCCATAATCAAGGGCCTACATTAAAACCAGGATAGAGAAACACTCGTCACCATGGACCTTGAGTCCTTATATACTAACATCCCCCAGAAGGAAGCACTGAGAGTCATTGGCGAAATCCTGGAGACAGAACCACTGTATAACAACTCTATCTTTATCCTTCACTGCCTTTAGATTGTATTGGAGGTGACTTTTTTGGAATTTGAAGGAAATATTGTCCACCAAAACCAGGGAGTCAGTATGGGTGCAGCTTGTGCCGCCAGTGTGGCCTGTCTCTATATGGGACATTTTGAGAGGTTGAACATCTTTAACGAGCTGGCTCCATTCTACGAGAACATGAACAACTGGTCGCAATACATAGACGATATTTTTTTCGTCTGCAAAGGCGACCAGGCGATCTTGGATGAGTTCATTATGTGGATCAATGCGGTGGTCTCTAATCTTAAATTCACCGCACATATAAGGAACAACAAACTTGAATTCCTGGACGTGTGGATTGAACATCTTAACTCCCAAATCATGGTGTCTTTATACACCAAGCCCACATCAAGGAATACCCTCCTGCACTTCAGCAGTTTTCATCCGAGATGTCAAAAGGACGGAATTCCGTTTAGTCAATTTCTGCGTCTCCACAGAAATTGTACTACTATCATGAACTATTTGACCCATGATGAATTTCTAAAAGGAAACCTGATTAAGAGGGATATCCCCGCAAACTCATCAAAAATGCATTGAAAAGAGCTCAATATTACGACCGCGATACAATGTTCCAGCCCGAAAACAAGGAAGCATCAGACAAACTGGTATGTGTCACCAAACACTCCCAGTTTGATCATAAGGTGCGCCAAATCATTAATTCACAGTGGCACTTTCTCAATCTGGATCACCAGCCCCAACCTATACCCAAACCGTTGTTTGCCTTCAAGAGGAATAAAAACCTCAGAAACATCCTGGTCTAGGCTAAAAGTTCTGAGGAAACCAACTTTGTTCAAAGATCCATAACGGGAGGCCAACCCATCAACGGCAACCAAATGTGTGTCATGCCTGTGCAAACGTGATGGTTAGTGACTAAATTCGGATCTATGACAGGACAGTATTCTTGATAGAAATTATGACTGCCGAACGTCTAATCTGGTGTTTGCCATTTTATGCCCCTGCAATCTGGTTTACGTTGGGGAAACAGCCAGAGAATGCAGAACTCGCATGGGTGAACATAAATCCAACATCAGACTGCACAAACATGCTGCACCTTTAGTCAGTCATTGGATGGAAGCGAGTCATACTGAAGCGGGACCTTAGCTGGACCATACTTGAAAAAATCCGTCCACAAATGGGCACTGACTTCACTGTGTACATACAACAATGGTCCCAAACATACAGTAAGTGCGAGAAGAATAAATATAGACAGAATCAATCTATATTGCGAGTGACATGTCCAGCCCGACAGTGGTCTTCAAAGTTTACTCAATAAACAAGTAATCAAAACAAGGAATACCTTCCACAGTTCAACCAGTGTGGTACACAAGCCTGTGCCCAGCACTAACAGAACGGGTACAGAGGGTGAATATACAGAGCGAAGAAGGGCTATTAAGGCAAAAGGACGTTTCTGTCATAAAATACAGTTGTACAGAATTTTCAAACATAGCACCATTACATCACATTGTAATCACGTTTAGTATATAGGTGCTAAATTGGTCGACGGCCTTTCGGACCCCCTAGTAAATCACGGGGACCATCATCAGGACATTTCAGTGAAAGCCTTAACAATATTTAGCCTCAAATTGCCTAGAAAGGGAAGAAGGAACTACATACTTTTAGATAGTGAGCCTTCAAGCGTTAACAACAACAAGTGACTTGCAGTGAGAGGTGATGCACTGAACTCCAAGTCTGGTGGTGTTCAGAATAAGTGCAATAACGGAGTGGCGCAGTTCAACATGCCGGCATCAGGTGTCCAGGTGCTGGAGCATAAAAATTGCATGCACGGTCAAGTATAGCACTGGATTTAGGTCAGGTGGAAAAAGGGGTGGAGGCGCATGGTAGTTGAACATACATGCTGGTTTTAGGAATAACCAAAGCGTTAATTAACCGTTCATGATCAGATGTGGCATAAAAATCCGGCCAGGTTGATATACACATGGGAAACGCTGGTTTCAACAAACAGCAACCATAAGTTCTCACGCATGAAAAGTGGTGAAAGCGGCACTACATTGCGGTCAGGTGGATGAATTCGATCGTGCACAAGAGGTGGTCCGGGCGGGCATGCAAGTTCCTAGAATCAATTCAAAATAGTGTGTTGAGGAGCCTGTGGGACAAGGTCCGTGCCATGCATAATGGGTGGAAGCGGCACTATATTGCGGTCGGGTGGATGAAACCGATCTAGCCAGCGAGGTGGTACGGGCGGGCATGCTAGTTCCTAAGGTCCCAAAATTCCATGCATTTGAATAGCCTATGTGCCGAACGAGTCCAGCTTACCAGGAACCCAATCGTGTCGGGCAGTTTGGAAGGCAGTGAAAAATATTCGGCAGTGAGCACGCTCTGAAGGGGAATAAAAGCATAATTAAGGGCGTGAGTGAGGAGGGGGATATTTAAAACAGTCTCCGGACGGAGGACTCTAATCCTTACCACAATCGAGCGCGTGAGACCGCGGACCGTGGTAATATCCGTCGGGGCCTTGGGAACCTAAAAGGAAACCCACAATATCATCGTATATGCTGGAAGCATTAAGGGAGTGGCATTTAGTGAGGAGGGTGCCGTCAGCATACTCTTACCGCGTGAGTCAGTCGGCGTGTGTCTTTCCAGGCATGCTCGGTGTGGAGAGTAACTTCTTAATATAGAAGCTGCTGATAGGTGGAACATTGTGACGAGAAGGGGCATAAAAATAAACAGAGGACAAGGCTCTTCGGCCATCTTGGGAGAGCGTGAGTGGTAGAAGTGAATATACAGAGTGTAAAAGGGGCCGATGGCCATATGACGATCTGGGGCATAGAAACAAAGGTAGGAATTACTCGACGGCCATCTTGGGAGAGTGAAGTGGGATACCATGGTGAATTGCATTTAACAATTTAAAACAAACAGTACACAGAGAGTTACATAAAATGCCAGAACTGCTTCAGTGCCCAAACTAAATTAGAGCAGTCCATTCATCCTGCAGATTGAGTCCCGAATTAAAGCTGTCAGTCTTCAAAATCCATTTGAGTTCCTCCCGGTTTAGTAAGCGAGTAAGGTCACCACCCCTGGGTGGAACGATGACCTGAGTGACCACCGTCCAACGAAGGTCATTTTCAGTGTGTCCCTTGTCCATAAAATGTTCAACAAGTGGAGCATTGGGAGTTTTACAGCGGATTCGGCTCCGGTGTTGGGAGATCCTGAGCTTGATTTTTTGCTTTGTCTGACCCACATATATCAAGTTGCAAGGACAAAAAATGGCATAAATGATGTTGCAGCTATTGCAATTGGTGAATGTCTTCAAAACATATCTTACATCTTTATATACAAATTCCTTACCATCTACTGAGTAGTCGCATACAACACAGGTACCACATTTAGAATGGCCTCGGAGGGGTGGTAGTTGCCAGTGATCTTGCAGTGTGATATTTTTTACTGAAGGTAATGCAGCCCTTACTAGCTGGTCTTTGAGATTTTTATTCTTCCTAAATGCAAAAAGGGGAGTATCCCAATTAAGTGGACCTGAGTTCAGTATGTGCCAGTTCTTTTTTATGCACTGCTTGACACGATTTGAGATTGGAGAGAATGTGGTTACACATACCAATTTGTCAGATGGTTGTTTAGGTTTTGGCTCGAGGAGTGTTTCACGGGGGCAGTACCAGGCTCTTTTCATAGAGTTTTTTACAAGACGCCTCGGATAGCCTCTCGATCTAAGTTTACCAGAAAGAATATTTGCCTCACAGAAGTAATCTTCCTTTTTGAAGCAATTTCTCCTGAGTCTGAGGAATTGTGAGTATGGCAAGCTGTCCCTCAGGGCCCTGGGGTGAAAGCTGTCATAGCTCAGCAGGGTATTTCTCTCCGTAGGTTTACGGAATAATGAAGTGTATAAAGCGCCATTTTGATGTTGGATATTAAGGTCTAGAAACAAAATTTTCTGCTTATTGTGAGTTAGGGTAAAGGTAAGGCCATTGCAATTATTGTTAAGCCAATGCAGGAGTCCAAGGAGCTCGTCTACTGAACCACCCCAGATCAGAAAAATATCGTCTATATAGCGCTTCCATGTCTGCAGCCCTTGATGGAATGGGTTGCTGGGGGGCAAGATGGTGTTAGTCTCTAGCCAGTCCATATAGAGGATCGCCAGAGTTGGGGCAAAAATAGCGCACATGGATGTACCCCGCACTTGCTGATAGTATTGCAAGTCATACATGAAGAAATTCTGTGTGAGACAGATTTCTAAAAGTTGTACAATGAACAGGGTGGGTACCCTTTGGGGTCTCGGTCGGGTGTTGAGTATGTTCTCCATGACAAGTAGGGAGTCTCTCTGGGGTATGTTAGTGTAAAGAGACTCCACGTCAAGTGTGCATAGAGTCTCATTACCAGGATCGTATGGATGGTTTTCGATGATGTTGATCATATGCATACTGTCTCTGATGTAACATTGAGTTACTGGCACAAAGTCCTTGGGAAAATAATTGACATAGTGACCCAGTGGTTCCAGAACTGACCCACAGCCAGACACTATCGGTCTACCTGGTGGGTTTTCAAGTCTTTTGTGGATTTTGGGCAATGTATAAATGACCGGGATTCTGGGGTTGGTGATATTGAGGAAGTTATATTCCAGCCCCAACCTATACCCAAACCGTTGTTTGCCTTCAAGAGGAATAAAAACCTCAGAAACATCCTGGTCTAGGCTTAAAGTTCTGAGGAAACCAACTTTGTTCAAAGATCCATAACGGGAGGCCAACCCATCAACGGCAACCAAATGTGTGTCATGCCTGTGCAAACGTGATGGTTAGTGACTAAATTCGGATCTATGACAGGACAGTATTCTTGATAGAAATTATGACTGCCGAACGTCTAATCTGGTGTTTGCCATTTTATGCCCCTGCAATCTGGCTTACGTTGGGGAAACAGCCAGAGAATGCAGAACTCGCACGGGTGAACATAAATCCAACATCAGACTGCACAAACATGCTGCACCTTTAGTCAGTCATTGGATGGAAGCGAGTCATACTGAAGCGGGACCTTAGCTGGACCATACTTGAAAAAATCCGTCCACAAATGGGCACTGACTTCACTGTAACACGGAAGAAACAAGAAGTGTTTTAGATATTTTCCCTTAATACCAAGAACAAGGGACTCAACAAGACCCTTCCCTGGGAAAATTCCATTATCTGATGCCTAGCACTGTCACCCTCTAGATAGATGTATGCAGTTTTGGGCCCTTCGTCTGCATCGGGCCCTGTTTATTTAGTTCAACTTTTGCCTGTATTTTCCTGGCTATTTAAACATTCCACCTTTTTATCTTTTCCTTTTTTAGGTCTCGACTATTCTATCCCCTTAGGGATTGAATAGGCGAGATTATAGTAAGCAGTCCGAAAAGTCTAACTAGCCTGCGGATGGCGTAGAGTTCATGTGAGGCAGGCGTGTGAGGCAGGCGCGTACACATCAAACACCATCGGCATCAGACTTCAAAGGAAGCCGCTCACACATCACCATTTGTCTGAGTCTCGGCATCAGACTTCAATGCCGAAAGCTTGTTTTTTTTGCATCCATTTCGCGGGCAAGCTGTGTTTTGTTCGGCGTTCTCTGCACCTTTCTCGTTTTTTTTTTCTGGACGAAAGTGAAAGCCTACCGTGCTTGTTTACAATAGCCTTGCTCCTCAAATGCTGTTGCTGTGTTGCCATCTCTCTAGGGACACTCAGCTTGAAAACACTCGACTTGCTAGCTGCAATGCTTCATCAGCTATGCTTTGCCTCTAGACACGTTATTAGACTGTGCTGACTCTGCCCCTCCTGATTCTGAAACTGACCAACGCAGTCACCACGCAGTCTCTTCTCTGTCTTATGATGTCTGCCCTGCCACCATTTACTTCAGACCCTCACACCTCCTCACCCTCACACACCCTCACACCCTCTCACCCTCACACACCCTTACTCACCCTCACACCCTCACCCACCCTCACACACCCTCACTCACCCTCACACCCTCACCCTTACTCCCTCATCCCCTCAACCTCACAAACCTCTCACCCTCACTCGCCCTCACCCCTCACAACCCCACACACCCTCATGCTCACACCCCCTCACCCTCACACCCCCTCACCCTCACACCCCCTCACCCTCACACAACTCCTCACCCTCACAACTCCTCACCCTCACACCCCCTCACTCTCACACCCCCTCACCCTCACACCCCCTCACCCTCACACACCCTCACCCTCACCCCCCACACCCTCACTCACCCTCTCACCCTCATACACCCTCTCACCCTCACACACCCTCTCACCCTCACACACCCTCACCCTCACACCCCTCACCCTCACATCCCCTCACCCTCATATCCCCTCACCCTCACACCCCCTCACCCTCCCTCACACCCTCACCCTCACACCCCCTCACTCTCACACCCACTCACCCTCTCACCCACCCTCACACACCCTCTCCCCCTCACACACCCTCACCCCCTCACACACCCTCACTCACCCTCACACCCTCACCCTCACACACCCTCACACCCTCACACACCATCACCCTCACACACCCTCACCCTCATACCCCCACACACACCCCTCACCCTCACACGCCCTCACCCACCCTCACTCACCCTCACACACACTCACACACCCTCACCAGCACAGCATAACAAAACATAGCATAGCATAACAAAACACAGCATAGCATAACCAAAAAAGCATAGGATAGCAAAACATAGCATCCTCACCCTCAAAACCCTCTCACCCTCACTCACTCTCTCACCATCACTCACCCCCTCACAACCCCACACACCTTCACACACCCTCACCCTCTGACCCTCACACACCTCCTCACCCTCACACTCCCTCACTCTCACACACCCTCGCTCTCACACCCCCTCACCCTCACCCTCACACACACCCACACCCACCCTCACCCTCACTCACCCTCTCTCCCTCACACACCCTCTCACCCTCACACACCCTCTCACCCTCACACCCTTCACCCTCACATCCCCTCACCCTCACATCCCCTCACCCTCACATCCCCTCATCCTCACACACCCTCACTCTCACACCCACTCACCCTCTCACCCACCCTCACTCACCCTCACCCACCTTCTCACCCTCACACACCCTTTCACCCTCACACACCCTCTCATCCTTTCGCCCTCTCACCCACCCTCACCCACCTTCACCCTCACACCCCCTCACCCTCACACACCCTCACACGCCCCCTCACCCTCACACCCCCTCACCCTCACACCCCCTCACAACCCCACAACCCCTCACACCCTCACACCCCCTCACCCTCACACCCTCACACAACCCCCGCACCTCCTCACTCGCATACCCCCTCACTCTCACACCCCCTCACCCTCACACCCCCTCACCCTCACACCCCCTCACCCTCACACCCCCTCACCCTTACTCACCCTCTCACCCTCACACACCCTCTCACCCCCTCTCACCCTCACACACCCACTCACCCTCACACACCCTCTCACCTCACACCCCCTCAACCTCACACCCCCTCACCCTCACACCCCCACCCTCACACACCCTCTCACCCTCACACACCCTATCACCCTCGCACACCATCTCACCCTCACACACCCTCTCCCCTCACACCCCCTCCCCCTTACCCTCCTCACCCTCCTCACACCCTCACCCTCACACACCCCCTCACACACCCTCTCACCCTCACACACCCTCACCCTCACAGCCCCTCACCCTCACCCCGTCACCCTCACCCCTGTCAACCTCACCCTCCCTCACCCTCACACCCCCTCACCCTCACATCCTCTCACCCTCAACCACACACCCTCACCCTCACAACCCCACACCCTCACCCTCACAACCCCACCCCCTCCCCCTCACACCCCCTCACCCTCACATCCCCTCACCCTCACACCCCCACACCCTTGCACCCCTCACCCTCACACACACCCTCACCCACACCCCCCTCACCCTCACACCGCCACACCCTCACACCCCCTCACCCTCACACCCCCTCACACCCCCTCACTCCCCCTCACTCCCCCTCACACACCCTCACCCTCACACACTCTCACACCCTCACACACCCTCACACTCCCTCACACCCCCTCACCCTCACACCCCCTCACCCTCACCCACCCTCATCCTCACACACCCTCACACACTGTCACACACCCTCACCCCCTCACCCTCTCACCCTCACACACCCTCACTCACCCTCACACAGCCTCACACCCCCTCACCCTCACACCCCTCACCCTCACACACACTCACCCCCCTCATCCTCACACAACCTCACCCCCTCACCCTCACACACCCTCTCCCCCTCACACACCCTCACTCACCCTCACACCCTCACCCTCACACACCCTCACACCCTCACACACCCTCACCCTCACACCCTCACACCCCCTTACCATCACAGCCCCTCACCCACCCTCACTAACCCTCACACACACTCACACACCCTCACCAGCATAGCATAACAAAACATAGCATAGCATAACAAAACACAGCGTAGCATAGAAGGATAGGATAGCAAAACATAGCATAGCATAACAAAACAAAGCATAGGATAGCAAAACGAAACATAGCATAACAAAACAAAACATAGCATAGCAAAACACAACAAAGCATAGCATAGCATAACAAAACATAGCATAGCCTAACAAAACATAGCATAACAAAACAAAGCATAGCATAACATAAAAAAGCATAGCAAAACAAAACATAGCATAGTATAACAAAACATAGCATAGTATAACAAAACATAGCATAGCATTGCAAAACAAAACATAGCATAGGATAACAAAACATAGCATAGCATAGCAAAACACAACAAAACATAGCAGAACAAAACATAGCATAACATAACAAAACATAGCATAACATAACATAAAACAACGCATTGCATAACAAAACATAGCATAACAAAACATAGCAAAACACAACAAAACATAGCATAGCATAACAAAACACAACAAAACATAGCATACATAACAAAACATAGCATTGCAAAGCATAGCATAACAAAACATAGCATAGCGTAACAAAACACAACATTGCATAGCATAACAAAACAAAGCTTAGCATAGCATAAGAAAACATAGCATAGCATAGCATAACAAAACACAACAAAACATAGCATAGCATAACAAAACAAAGCATAGGATAGCAAAACTAAACATAGCATAGCATAACAAAACAAAGCATAGGATAGCAAAACAAAACATAGCATAGCATAACAAAACATAGCATTACATAACACAACACATAGCATAACAAAACATAGCAAAACACAACAAAACATAGCATAGCATAGCAAAGCATAACAAAACATAGCATAGCAAAACAAAGCATACCATAATAAGACACAACAAAACATAGCATAGCATAGCATAGCAAAACAAAACATAGGATAGCAAAAAAAACATAGCATTGCATACAGCATCACTCCGCACCACCACAGCATCACTCGGGGGCACTACAACATCACTATGCGCTACCACAGCATCACTGAAC
Source organism: Lissotriton helveticus (assembly GCF_964261635.1). NCBI lineage: Eukaryota > Metazoa > Chordata > Amphibia > Caudata > Salamandridae > Lissotriton > Lissotriton helveticus. Next base: position 1,824,610,827 of record NC_136061.1, on the reverse strand, counting down.
GCCACAGCATCACTCGTTCGCCATCGCAACATCACTCAGCGCCACCACAGCATCAATCTGTGCACCCATTCAACAACACCTGGTTCAAATATGTTCTCTCCATGTTTCAAGCTTTATTATAAATGTAACAAAAAGATGTTAATATTTCACTTCTGTGCTTGGATTTTCGTCACAATAAAATACACTGAACATAATCTTCACAAAAGTTATTTACAAAACTTTAAGCTATTGCCATTATAAATTACAATAACTTTTATTTAAGTATTAATTATTCAAAAAATATTAAAAGCCATTGTTATTTGTAATATCAATACATGTAAGTCACGTAAATACAACACATATTGCATTACAAATGCTATAGGTTTCACATTGTAAATGACAAAGCTATTAATTTCGCTATTTTCAAAAACAAAACATGAATAAAAAATGTGTCATTTACTATACAAATAGCTCAAACTTTCCAAATGCGAGACCTATTGCATTGCAAATGCTTGTTGTCCCTCAATCATCGTCAATGCGGCGATTTGTTCATTGAACTTATTCGCCTTCATCTGGAGTTGCCTTGCCACCCCTTGTTCCTTGTTCTCCCTTCCTATCTCCGAGTTTGGATTCACACTTTATCGGGCTTTTTAATTGGGCCGGTGAGTATGTTACAGCAATCATGACGTCAGACGCCTAGACGCGGCAGTGCAGAGTATTTAAACCTCCTCCTTCCGCCCTTATGTTTAGACCGCCCGGTATCCCGGATGGCTTTGCTCTTTTGTCATCGCGCACGATCCCCTGAAAGTAAGAACCGCTATACACTTTTGACCTGGCGGTATCTAGAGCCCTGTTACCGTCTTGATTAGACCCCTTTTTGTTCCTTTGTTTGCTTATTATTTTTGTCACTTTTTTCTTTAGGAGCCCGGCATCAAGGATTTCATTACTACTGCCCTGGCCTTATCAGACTAATTTTTCTATGGGCTGTCGATATAATCATCGCAGCCCTCTCCCGCTTTAGCCTTCATTGCAGGTGAGGGATTTTAGGGGCAGATATGCAAGCCCCTAGCGCCTCTTTTATGCTGCTGTTGCATCACTTTTGTGATGCAGCGGTGGCGCAAAGCCAGCGCAATGCTGCGGGGTATTTACAACGTGACTCATCTGGGAGATGCGTCACGTTGTAAAGCCCTGCACCACATGTAGGCGTTCCGGTGCAGGGGGGGGGCGTTCCGGCTCAGGAACGTCGCCTAAAAGTGGCTGAGTGAAATCTACAAGATTTCACTCAGTCACTTTTGAGGTCATGCTGCGTCAAAACCCTGCGCCTGCTTGAAGCAGGCGTAAGGATTGATGCAGCATTTTCAGGATAGGGCACCCCCGAGCCTTGCTGGAGCTGCGTCGCTCTTGCGACGCAACTCCAGCAATGCGTCGCCTTTGCGGCAGCAGATGCGTCACACATCTGTCCATTTTTGCCCCATGTCGCATCCCTGCTGATATGCAGGGAAACGTCAGTTATTGTAAATCTGCTGCTTACTCTTTAGTCATCTGTGTTTACCACGTTGAAGTGCCGCTGGACGTTAGATTGCTTTTAACCTTATATCCTTGTCGTTCCTTTAACAGAGACTGGAGTGCCAAATTATTTGTGGACGCCCTTTGTCTCTGCTTACAGCAGTAATCACATCATCTCCCACTGTGGCCCTCCGCCCTGGCACGAGGCATCTCTGCACTTGTTTGCTCCCATGAACTAGAGGGCCTAGGTTGTACGGCTTTCCGACACCCGGTACAGTAAGCAGACATTCCTCTCTCTATGCTCTGATCTATCACTAATTAGCAGACCTCCTCGGTCGATTGCTCTGGCTTTCGTGTCTTGCACTTTTGTAGGCTCGCTTTCATTGTGTTCTTGCTGATATCGGATCCCTTCCAGCCTTTTCAGGTACCACTGAACTTTCTCTTTTTGTTCTTTATTGCTTTGTTTTGTACTCGTATAATTTTGTTTGTCCAAAAATATAGAGCGATGCTCCTGCTGTGAATATTACACAACTTGGTTTCAGAAATCTCTATTTCCGCTTGCGCAGTATTGTATAAACCTTTTTTTGTGCCTTATAAAAGAAATGTGTATGTGTATATTTCTCATTTCTTACAGTGTGTGCACATGTATTCAAAAAAATGTTCTTTATCAATTTATGGTAACTATCAACCTGTGCAATTGTGACCATATTTTGTGACTAATGTATATTTATGCGCATATCATGCTATATTGACTAATTCGATTACATCATGCTCTATGACATTCATTTTTACGTTTATGTAAATATATTGATTTGTGATCTTACCGCCGATCTGGCTGGTCGTTGAGAATGTTGCGGAGTGGTGTTATCACGGCTTTTGGCACGGGAACTGTGAGAAAGTGGCATCTTTCTTGCATTGGTGTGCCCCCACTTTTTTCTGCACTGCTGATGTGTTTGACTGAGTGTGCCCTGGGTTCCTGCCAACCAGGTACCCAGGGCCTGTGTTCCTTCCCTAACACTATGCTGAAACAAAAAGACCCAATTGGCATCTCTGGCCACCTGTCAGCCCCTAGTAAATGGTACCCTAGGTACCCAGGGAATGGTGACCAGAGAAGACCCCTGAGGGCTGCAGCACTTATTGTGCCACCCTCAGGGACCCTGTACCCTGGCAGCCACTCACTGCCTTTGCCGGACGAGTGCCTAAGTACAGAACTAAAACAAGAGTCGACATGGCACAATCCCTCTTTGCCATGCCCACAGAACCCACTGCCCTGGCACACTTCAGTCACCCCTCTAGCTGGGTGCCCTATGCTGGAGGTTAGGGCACAGGTGCATGAGCCCTGTGCCCCTACAGTACCCAGGGCCATTCCTGGGCACTGTAAGTGCAGTGATGCCATTAATAGTATATGGTGCTGGGAGGTTGTCATTACGAACTCCACAGCACCATAATGGCTACACTGAAGACTGACAAGTTTGGGATCAAACTTCTCAGCACATTAAACCCGCACTAATGCCAGTGTGGGATTTAATGTAAAATGCACCAGAGGGCATCTTAGAGATGCCCTCCAGAACCCGAACCTACAATTCACGTCTGGGCTGAGTGGCTGCAGAGGCCCAGGAGAACCCCCGCTCTCCTGGGCCAGCAACAATGCACATCCTGGGCAAGGTGCTAGGTCTCCTCCCCCAGGATGGACAGGGGGAAGCTTCAAAGGCATGCCGCCTATGTGAGCTTCCCCAGACCATTTGCTGTACCCAGCAACCAACCCCCCCAGTCCTGACCCCCACTCTGGTGGGAAAAACCAAGTCAGGAAGGGGGGTGTGCCAACCTTTGCCAACTCCACCCCTCAGGTGGAGGAGGCGAGGTGAAGCACGACCCCGGGCTCTGGCCATCTTGTAGATGGGGAGCCCTGCCCAATCCCAGCTAGGCTCCTGCCCCTCTCCCACAGGAGAGGAGCAGGCTAGGTGGTGTACTCACCCCAGAACAGGGACCCATTGGTCCCTGTCCTTGCCCTACCTGTGACGCCCCTACATTTTGTATTTAGGGGCTCCCTGAACCTTCCTTCCTCAGATTCCGATACCAAGAAGAAGAAAGAAGATCAAGAAGACGACGACCCGCTGTGCAGCTGCTAACAACAGGACAACAACAACTGACTTGGCCCCAGCCCTACCGGCCTGTTGATCCTGGAACCTGCTCCTGCCTAAATCCGGCGACCCCCGCGGACAGCAACCTTGAGACACCCAGAGGACCTGCCTGCCTTGGCCCTTTGAAATTGGGACTCCCATCAGCAGAGGCTCTGCTGCAACAACCCACCTGGTGCCAGCCAGGAAGCTCCGGACCAGCCCAATCTGCACCACCCAAGCCCGGGCCGGGCCCAACCGAACCAAGACCACGAGGACGTCCCCCCGGCGACTGGGACCCGAAGTCCAGTGCCCAAAGGCCCACCTCGATGAACCAGACGACGCCTTCAGACTCAGAACCAGGTTTCACTCCAACCGCGACCAACCGCGACCAGCCGAGGGTAAGCTTTTCCGACACCCAAAGACACCCCTGCACCCGGTGCCCTACAGCCCCTTGTGCCTCCCTGTAGGGTACCTACCTGTGCTCCAACATCCCAACTTACCTCTCGAAGTGCTGGTCGCCCCTGGACAGTCTCCGTCCCCGAGCCTGCAGCCTTTGTTCCCTTTTCAAGATCCTCATTGGATAACATTGAGTGCCCGACGGCTCAAAAGCACCCTGCACCCAGCCGCCCGAGTGCCGCTGGCTGTGTCCTCTTTGTCATATCCTACTTCCCCCCTTGCCCTGAGCAAGTGACCAGGAGCCCAGCTTTCGAAGTGTGAAGTTTGAAAACTGAAAATATTCCTAACAAATCAGACAAAGTCCGAATTCCGAAGTACTCACTTGGGTTCCGGGGAGAAGCCAGTACTGTACCTTACAGCCCAGTACTGAACCGCAAAAGTAATCCCTAGCGGGTTTACTAGTAATCTGTATTTTCTCCATAGGAACCCATTGTCTGCTTTTCTATGAAATTTCTTGTTTCTCCTTGGAAAACTGCAAATATTCTATAAAAATCATACGAAATACTGAAACGCAATTACCTACCTGTTTTGAGTTAAGCCCCCAGAGCTGGCCCTAGGAGACCAGTGCTGGGTTACAAAAGTAACGCATTCGTATTTTACCTGCAACCTGAATTTCCTCCCATTGTATAACATTGTGAGATTTACATTGAAAAGTTTCTAAGTGTGAACTTTTAAAACAGCTTATATTCATGAAAATTTACTACAGTAACTAAAACGTTTTTGCTAATCTGGTTTCAGCTTAGACCCCAGGACTGAATCTAAGACCTAGTCCTGGAACTTCCAAAGTAATCTATAAAGTAATCAAATGTACTTATATGTAGAAAACCCATTGAGCTCAATGCTAAAGTGTGTTTAAGGACTGTGTTGCTTACTATCAATACTGTAATCATTGTGTGCACAACCTTTATTGCCCCTTTGCAAAGTATTTACATGAGAGTACTCATAACCAGAAAAGTATATTTTTTATAAATGTTGGTTCTAAAAATAAAACAACTATATCTGTGGATATAAAAACAATTGGCCTGGAGTTCAGTCCTTGAGGAGTGTGTGAAACCTTTTGCTGACTGAGTGTGTACAACAAATGCTTTACACTGTCCTCTGGTACTGCCTTACTGCTCGACCAAGCTACCACTTTGGAGAGTAAGGTCAGTTCTGACTTTAACCTCTGTTATACCTCTGGGGTTGGTGGACTCTATACACACTGTACTTCATTCTAGTCCAGTATATATAGAGCCACTTTCTCACAGGAACGCCTATGCTGCATTTCATTAGCCATAGTTGCCGGGGTCATCTGTGGCGATGTTTTTTGTGGCTGCTATTGCAGGTAAACTGGTGATTTGGCTGTTAGCACCAGGTTGTGAATGGGGAGATACATTTATCGTGACTTTGGCTGCGATAAAGTGCTGTTAACTCTGCATTAGTTCCTTGTGAATATGCCCCTGAGTATATCCACCAAAAGTCGCCTCCTTTGAAGAAACAACAGGGAACACAGCGTCTCATAATCAGGTAGGTCTATTGGCTCTCTTTGGCACGACGCGTTTCGAACAAGTTCCTTCCTCAGATGCCAAAAATAATGTGTTTGTGCTTAATACAGTCCTCTCTTAAATGCAACGTGCATCTTCCCCATTGGTGGGGAGCAAATAACTGCAAGTCCCCGCATCCCTCTGGACGGATGTTGGAAATGGCTACCAGCTCCATAGTCTCGTCCCACAGGACTTGACAAACCTCCCTTTTATGTCCAACGTCTTCTGCAGCCTCCGTTACAGGCAAATTTAGGAAGCAGCACGACAGTGCACAGTGCCTCACCGTGAAGTCACGGTCCAACCTTGGCCAAATATTTGCCCTCCCATGGCTGCAGTGGTCCATGCACTATTCGATCCCTCAAAACACTCAAACAGTTGATGCCACTGAGTGGTGGACTCGTTAGGACGGGTTCCGTTTGCGCGCTGTGGCCGTGCGCCAAACATCCACCAAAAGTCACCTCCTTTCAAGAAACAACAGGGAACACAGCAGCTCATAATCAGGTAGGTTTGTTGGATCTCTTTGGCATGACGCGTTTTGGATAAGTTCCTTCCTCAGATGCCAAACATAATGTGTTGGTGCTCAATACAGTCCTCTCTTAAATGAAACGTGCATCTTCCCCATTGGCGAGGAGCAAAGAACTGCAAGTCCCAGTATACCTCTGGACGGATGTTGGAAATGGCTACCAGCTCCCAGAGTCTCTTCCCACAGGACTTGACTAATCTCTCTTTTATGTCCAACGTCTTCTGCAGCCTCCGTTACGGGCAAAGTCCGGAAGCAGCGCGACAGTTCACAGTACCTCATCATGAAGTCACTGTCCAATCTTGGCCAAATATTTGCCCTCCCATGGCCGCAGCGGTCCATGCGCTATTCGATCCCTTGAAACACTCACACAGTTGATGCCACTGAGTGCTGGACTCATTGGGACGGGTTCTCTTTCGTGTTGTGGCCGCGTGCCAAACCTCCACCAAAAGACGCCTCCTTTGAAGAAACAACAGGGAACATAGCTGAAAAACAAAGATTGCAGGGATGTTATAGACAGGCTCACATTTCACTGGTACAAAACCAGTGAAATTCAGCAGTTATGGTTACCTGAGCTAACTATAACTTATGCCCCCCTTAATGCATTGTTTATGACCTCCCATATTACATCATCATCATATGGTCAGTGACATCACTGATGATAGCTCAAATGCCATTACTGATGACATCATCCAGTGAGTGTATGTATTTTCTAAGAGTTTATTGTTAAACACATATAGTAAGCTACTAAAAAAGTTACATTAGTGTACTACTAATGAGTGATACTATTTATAACATGTGTTATCTCAGTGGCGGGGTGACTGTGTATCCATGAGTGAGTGCCTGTATGGGTGTGTGAGTGGCTGTATGGGTGAATGAGTGGGTGTGTGTGCAGCTGTATGAATGTATTACTGGGTATGTAAGTGGCTGTATGGGCGAGTGAGTGCCTGTTCGAGTCGGTATTTGGTTAAGTGAGTTGCTGTATTGGAGAGTGAGTGTATATGTGAATGGATGTATGGGTTTGTGAGTGGATGTGTGAGTGCTTGTACGGCTCTGTGAATGTTAGTGATTGTGCGGTTGTGTGAGGGATTGCATGAGTGAGTGATTGGCCGTTTTTAGAGGCTGTATGGGTGAATGAGTTGGGATGTGAATGTCTGTATAGGTGAATAAGTGGCAGTGGGAGTAGGTGTATGTGTGAGTGTGTAGCTGTGTGAATGACTGCATGGATGAGTGATTGGTTGTATGAGTAGATGTTTGGATGAGTGAGTGGCTCTATGAGTAGCTCTGTGGGTGTATGAGTTGTTCTGTAACTACTTGTATGGGCCTGTGAATGAGTATGTGTGTGGGTGTGGGAGTGGGTGTGTATGAGTAGATGTGTGGGTGTCTGAGTGGTTGTGTGTGAGTGGGTGTATGAGTGGTTGCATGGATGATATCATCAGTGATGTCACTGACCATGTCATGAGGGATGTATTATGTGAGGTCATAAGCAATGCATTGCGAGGCATAAGTTATAGTTAGCTCAAGTAACTGTAACTGCTGAGTTTCTATGGTTTTGTGTGTGCGAAATCTGAGTCTAACTATAACGTATAACGTATCCTTTGGTTTTTGTAGTGAATTTCTGTGTTTTTTTAAATTCTATTTCTTACCTAGAATGTCTATGTTACCTTTGTTTTTTCAATGAGTTTCTACTTTTTTAATGATATTTTCCTTTGTTTTTAAATGAATTTCAAAAGCTGTTTTAATTGTGTTTCCTAACTATAAGGTTCCTGTAACCTTTGGTTTTCTAAGTGAATTTACAAGTTTTTTTTTTACATGTTATTTCCTAACTGTAACACACCTACCCACCTTTGAGAGTGGGTGTGTGAGTGGCTGTATAGGTTAGTGAGTGGTTGTATGGGTCTGTGAGTGGTTTTGTGCTTGAATGAGTGGATGTGTGAGTCCCTATGTGAGTCTGTGAGTGCCTGCATGTCTCTGTGAGTGGGTTTGTGAATGCCTGTGTAGGTCTGTGCGAGGGTCTGTCAGTGCATGTGTAGTGGCTGTGTAAGTGTATTTATGGGTCTGCGCGTGGGTGCAAGAGTGTCTGAATGAGTCTGTAAGTTGGTGTAAAAGTGTCAGAGTGGATCAATGATTGGGTGTATCACTGCCTGAGTGAGTCTCTAGGTGGGTGCATAATTGTCTGAGTCGGTGTGTGAGTGTGTAAATAAGTGTCTGAGTGTGTTTGTGAGTAGCTTTGTGAGTGGGTATGTGAGTGTCTCAGTGGGTGTGTGAGTGGGTGCTTCTGTGTCTGGGTAGGGCTGTAAGTGGATGCATGACTGTCTAAGTGGGTTGGTGAGTGGGTGTATGAGTGACTGTCTGGGTTTGTGAGTGTATCAGTGGGTCTGTGGGTGGATCTGTCAGTGCATGTGTGGATCTGAGTGGTTATGGAAGTATCTTTATGGGGCTGTGAGTGGGTGAATGAGTGTCTGAGTAGGTCTGTGAGTGGGTGTGTGACTGTCTGAGTGAGTCTGTGAGTGGGTGCATACGCATCTGAGTGGGTGTGTGAATGGGTGCTAAGTGTGTGAGTGGGTCTTTGAGTGGGTGCCTGAGTGTCTCAGTGGGTGAGTGGGTGTGTAAGTGGTTGTGTTGATCTGTGAATGGGTGTGTGAGTGTCTGTCTGGGTGTATGAGTGGGTGTGGAGTAGTTTTGAGGGTGTGTGAATGGTTGTGTAAGTAGATTTTTGAGTCAGTGAGTGGGTGTATGGGTGGCTGTATGAGTCTGTGAGTGGGTATGAGAGTAGTTGTGTTAGTGTATGAGTGGTTGTATGGGTGTGTAAGATGTGCGAGTGGTTGCATGGGTCTGTGAGTGGGTGTGTGAGTGGTTGTGTGTGTTAGTGGGGGTATGAGTTGATGTATGGGTCTATACGTTTGTGTGTGAGAGACTAATTGGTTGTGTGAGTGAGTGTGTGAGTGGCTATTTGAGACAGTGAGTTGATGTGAGAGTGCTAGAATGGGTGTGTGAGTGGGTGTCTGAGTGTTTGTGAGGGTATATGAGTAGCTGTGTGAGTGAATGGGCCAGAACATAACCTCACCTGCTCCATTATCGAGCAAGAATCCACAGTTTTGCACAAAATGTCTACCCAACTGGAATACTTTCTACTGGTTAATTAGTAAGTGCTACCTCGCTGGGTTAATGTGTAGCACATATTCTAAACTACAGCTGCATAAAGGACCATGAGAAGATGTCTCTAGTGACCTTGTATGCATTTTGGAATTGTGACTGTTCCTTGTGCATCTTCATCCAGAAATCTATGATAACATGAATTCTCCAATAGAGAAGATGATAAGACTACAAAGACGTTATCTCCTCCAAACATGGGTAGTTCCTCTTTTTTTGTGTAAATATTCTTTATTGCATGTCATCACAACGCATATAACATCCGAAGATAGTGAGATTCACCCATTTTGCTCTACCACCGCATAAAAAACTGTGATACTTATACCAATTAAAAATAATATTGAAACAATAGTACTTTGAACTCCATCACTGATTTGATTGCATTTACATAACAGAACAATGTAACAATGTCTACTTTACATTCTTGGAAGCACTCTAATCAACGAACAAAGACAGGCTATTAACATATTGTCCAATATTTGACTAGTTGAGTATCAGTGAGGGGAACATATTCTTTATGTGAGTATTTGCAGAGGGAGGGAATGGTCACCAGTGCACCAATGTTATGACACACAGCAGGGGGAGGAAAGTGTGACATCCGTCTGAGAAGAGTTCTCCGAGTATAGGCCTCTCTGTGCATAGCTATGCCTGTTAAGTGGGCCTAAGGAGTAAGCGGTATGGGGGAAGTGTTTAGCAGTTTTAATTCAATGAACGCTACATATTCCCTCCAGGCTTTGAGTTAGTGGTAAAAGAGCATCCCATCATATTTTTGCGAGTCAGCTTATGTTCAGACACCAACACCATCTGAAGGTCCGCGAGCCACTCTAAAGTGGAGAGTGCCGAGATCGACTTCCAGGACATGGCCAGTCTCCCCTTGGTATTTACACCCTGTGTTACGCTTTGTGATGCCCTGTAAAAAAGTATGGACCTTGTGCTGTATTCTGGCACCTGTAGCCTCAGAAAGTATATTGGCCACTTCGTCCCAATATGGGGACAGTTGGGACAGTCCCACACCATGTGTATTAATGTGGCATTTGGGTTGCCACAACTCGGGCAAATATGAGGGGAACTCGGGTACATCAGTGCGAATCTGTGGGGTGTGACATATGTATGGTGCAAATAATTGAATTACGTATACTTAAGTCTAGCATTTGTAGAAATGATCTTCAGAAACCCCAGGCACTGTTCCCACTGCTTGACCGGCAGCGACATTGTGAGTGCCATGTCCCAGTACTCCCTTAAAGCTGTCAAGGGGGACGTAGTGTTGAGTCCCAGTGAGTTGTATGGCTTGGTTATGACCTGTTTACCCAAGCCGTGTGTGAGTATAGTTTGAAGTGTTCGGGATGTGCTAGGTTCATCACGCAACGTGCCCCATACCCTGTGCAGTCAGTCAGTTAGGGATGCATATACTAGAAAGGAGCCTGGATGTACCCCTTAATCTTCCATCAGGGCATCGAGCGTGGATTATGTTGAGTCAACGAACATGTCCCATATGTAGTAATACAAGCATCAGACTATTCTGCTGCCACCAAATGAGGGGCTGACAGCGAGCTGCCAGGTAATACCCATAATGGCATTTTGGGAGAATAGGGTGATACAGGCTGCGCCTTGCGTAGGTACTGTTACGAACAAGCATGAGCTGTGGTCATTCAGACATTGCCTACTGTCTTTGTAAGCACATTCTCTGCGCCCAGCAGCCACTCCAATACAAAGTGTTGGTGTAGGCTCGTAATCCATCTCCAATTCTCAGTAGTGTTGTGACCAATCAACCAGCACATAGGCCATTGTAGCTGCCCTGCTGCATAGTATTGTTTGTAGTTAGGGGCTCCCAGTCAACCTTCAGATAGTGGAGCGTAGAGTTTGAAAGAGAGACCGCTATTCTGTGTTTGCCCCAAATAAGGGATGTTAATAGCGATCTTACTTCGCATATCAATTTTCAGGACAGCAGGAAGGGGAGGGCGGCAAAAAAGTAAAGTAGTCTGAGCAGCAACAACATTTTAGAGATTGCGATGCACCACATTGGAGAAAGCAGGTAATGAGGAGCGGGCTACCCTACCTAGATTGCCATTTATTGTGTCCGTTTACGAATGATATACTAGGATTCCCAAATATTTGAAGGTGTCACAGGACATGGGGAGTGGCACCTGTGGGAGCACAGCCTGCTGCTCTGTTGATAAACATTGCATGGGGATTAAAAGGGATTTATCCCAGTTTACCCTAAGCTCAGAGATGTGTCCAAAGTGATCCAGCAAGTCTATTAGTTAGGACAAAACAGTCATGTTACTGCACAAATAAAAAAGCACTTTTTCTGTGTAGAGTGAGACCACATGCCAACAATTAAGTTCCTGAATACCCCTGTGTAACCTAACTTGAGCTAGATTGGGTGCCAGTCATAGTGTGGTGGGGAGCAACCGTTCGAGTCTTCAGGTTTCAATTTCCAGGTCGCTCAGTACCCTGCAGAGGGTCATGCAGGCACCATACACTTCTTTTATCATGTGTCCATGCAGCACTACCTTGAACACATCCCATTCTATGCAATTATCAGATGCGGAGCCCTAGTTTTCCCAAATATATGAGAAGATAGAGTTTGTGAAGGTAGAATGCAGTGGGCGTCTCTTAATGCTTTCTAGGGGCAGGTGCCATGTAAGGATTCTAGGTATAGTTTTCCCCCATGTCATTTGTAACTGCAGGGGGCAGTGATCCAACAGTGTTCGTCCAATATACTCTGCATGAGACACCCTTGCAACACTGTCTCGAGAGCAATAGAACAGATCGGTGAGTGAGTGGTGTGCTTGTGTGAGTGCAGGGTAGGAGGGGGTGAATGGCCTGAATGCATGGTGAGCTGTGTGAGTGCACTGTGATCGCTGTGAGTGCAGGGTGAACATGAAAGTAAACAGAGGGCGGTGACAATGAGGAGGGATTTGTCTAAATGCAGGATGTATTCCCAGAAATCTAGAGTAGCTCAGCATTATATTGACGGCTTGCGTAGGGTTTCAGATATACGTTAAACTATTGCTATTATGGCATAAATCAGGGTTGGAGGGTGGAGGAAATAAATAATGTGCTGATCCTGCAACAAACTTTCAGTCTCCTGTTTATGGTTGCCCGCTGATCAGATGTATACCGGCACAACCACCACCGGTATTTTGATGTCCCAGCCAAAACAAAAATAAGCAAAATCACCCAAAGCTGGTATTTTTAGCACTTACTTGTGCATACTACATTCAGCAAATATAAATAGAACACACTTTTAAATGTGTTCCAGGGCTGCATTAATTATCCATGACTACTCCCAGTAAATCTTTATTGTTTAAGTTATTTAAAACCATAACAATGTCATAATACAAATATGATATCCCTATAAAATGATTAAAAAGTATTTTTAAAAAAGGAAAAACATGTTAATTGTTTAGTCCTAAAAACCGTACTAATAATTATAGGAAACAAAGACAGAAAAGTCATATTATAAATGAATTCATACCATTTTATTTATAGCCCTATTTAATGTAAAGGCAAGGTCTTTGCAAACTCTTTAAACAACAAAAATTGGCCGGTACTTTTCTGTCGAAAAAGTGGCATCCCTACTCCTGAGATGCCTTTTCACGAAATGCATTCTCCCACTGTGGCAGTAAAAATAAAATACAAATGTAAGGAATAGGCAGACCCGGGGGGGGGGGGGGGGGGGGGGGGACTGGAACCAGTGAAAAAACACAAAGCCTCATTTAACCAGTTCACAAAGGCATGTAAATGGCCTTTTAGAGGCCTATGAAAAACCTAAGGTTTGTGACGGGTATAAGTCTCCAGACACTGCCCATCCGAGCCCACAGCAGCAGCCCGGCTGGGACACACCACGGTGTGAGGGGGTAGAGAGGGGGGGGGGCGGGAATAAAGCTCTCTGCACTGGCGCATTCCTATATTCCTTGGAACTCGGGTAAGGTCACACTGCCGCAGATGCTCGGACTACGACTTTTCTACTAATCGCTTTCGGACAATCGAGGTGAGCAGAAGTAATTGCAGAATTACATGAGCCCTCCTATAGGGGCGCATTTGGAGGCTTAGTGAAAATACGAACATCAGAAGAACGTGGGGTTCTGAGCTGGGTGTCCACGGATGTGGTACCCAAAGGCGTCGTAAGTGGCGTTCCGGTCAGTGTCTGGAAAATGATGCGTCATCCGCTCCCTCGGGTCGAACTGTGCTTGGCGCAATCTACTTGACACGCTTCTATGTAGAATGTGTATAAATAAACAAATGGCCTAGGCCTGCTCCCCCCGACCCGGAGTGGAACGTGCTCACTGCAGCAATGCCGGTGTTTTCCGACACGGCCCATTTGGCCCGGGATAAAGGGTCCTCAGTTAGAAACCGGTTTGAGGCGTCCCTGCCGCCAGGGCCTGCTAGATTGAACATAAAGTCTGACCCGAAGAACTGGTGGTTTCCACCGCGTAATTCATTGGGTGTCCGGAGGCAGTGAACCGAAATGCCAGGGGTCTCCTAAAGTGCTCAATAACGTCACTGATATGGACCTACCCCCTCACTTCCTTGGAAAGGACCACATCCCCACCCCGACGCTGAGCGGGGTAACAAATGCATTCTTTATGTTGTGCTGGTTGCGCTGGGAGGTACTATACACAAAGATGTAGTCTGCAGTAAATGTGTCATGGAAATGTGGCGGCCACCGCTTGAGATCAGACTGCCAGTACTGTGCATCACTGCAGCCCCACTGCTTTGGACTTCGCTCTTTAGTGGGTTTGCCGCTTTTATTTTCACACTTGTTTACAACCCGTTCCTGTATCCTAGGGACAATCATGAGCCTCCTATGTCTGTGTGGTAAATAACTTGGAACCTGAAGATAAATAAAACAGCAAGAAGAGGTGTCCGCTCAACTCCTCACACCTAAGGTCTCAGATCTAGTACCTGATTACAGTGTTTTTTTATTTATTACAGCTGGGCCTTTCACATCTGTTGCAGGTGTGATACAGATTGAAAGTTGGGGACTCTCAGAAGCTGGTCCTGGACAGACTCATGGATCAGACATCCTCCTGGAAAAAGAGTTGTGGGCCACGTAGAGCCTATGCTTGGCCGTGTGGGCGTGACCAGGCTCTGTGAGAACCTTTTTCTGGCACTAATGGAATGCCCTGGCTCACTTGGGTCTGAGCCTGGAGCACAGGGAGGCTTGTGGACTCCCAGGGCCTCATTTATGAAAAGTGACGCATCGCTGCGTGGAAACAGCGATGTGTCACTTTTCACTGCGCCCTCCTTCCGACACCAATGATGCGTCATATTTACAGTATGACGCATCATGGTGCAAGGAGTTACAGATACGTCAGTATTTCTGACGTATCTGTATGGCGCAAAAGTGATGCATTGATGAAGTGTGTCACAAAAGTGACGCAACTCCAGCAATGTGCCCTTTTACATGGGGCAAGCCCATGTGAAAGGGCCTGCGTCAGTCTTACGCCTACTGTGAGGCAGGCGTAAGAAATTGGCGCATTTGTGTCCTAGAAGTGGCGCAGTGAAATGTTATAGATTTCAATGCGTCACTTATATGACTCTTTCTTGCATCAGAACGCCCCCCTGCATACATTATACCTGGCGTAGGTATAATGTAGTGCAGGGGTTTACAAAGTGATGCATCTACCTAGATGCGTCACTTTGTAAATATGGTGCAACAAGGCACATTTTTTACGCTGCTGGTGCGTCACAAAAAGTGACGCATCGGCGGCGTAAAAGTGACGCACGGCCTCATAAATGAGGCCCCCCAGAGTCTGATCATGAATATAACGGAGTCAGGGCCTGCTATTTTTTGCCAGGAAGTTCTTTAGTCATTGTAAAATTTGTCATAGTTATTCTTATTTTTGCTTGTACAGTCTATTCATACTGTGCTTGAGATTTTGTGCCTTTTGCCTGCGTCGCTTCGATTCTATGGCACGCTATTTTTGTTTGTTCTATTCCTGCAACAGTTCTCTCATGTAACTTAACTGGTTCTATTGTACAGTGCTCTGACACCTTCGGGTAAAGTCCTCGCTTTATAAAAATGCATTAAATAAATAAATAAATGAAGACTGTGGCTCTCCCAGAGGCTCATCCCAGCTATCCGGATGTCCTTAAGGGCTCGATCATGGACACAATGAACCCCATCAGGTTTCCCAGAGCATGATTATGAACGTAAGTGAGAGCCATTGGTCTCCCAGATCCTGGCCCTAGACATGAGGTAGAGGAACTTGTTTTACAAAGCCTAATCCTGGATATACTGGAGCACTTTTTGTCTCTCAAAGCCGAATCCCGGATTTGTGGTACAGCTTTGATCTCTCAGCCTAACCCTGGACGTTAAGGAAAGTTGTAGCTCTGGCACAGTCAGTACTGTGTAGTAAGGGGGTGGGGGCACAGGTCTCTCAGGGACATTTCGTGGGCATTAAGGGGATCACGGGTCTCTGAGGGCCAGATCCTAGACCTAGACAGTGCCAGATCCTGGACAGTGCTGGCATCACGGGTCTCTCGCAGCCAGGTTCTGTACATTAAAGGGCCACGGGCCTCAGAGCCAGATCGCAGACATTTTTAGTCAATGTTGCTGTAGTCTCTCGGAATCTATTCAAGGACAGACACATCACATTTCTTACTTTAATGAATGTGACTGTACAGAAAATGGAGCCGACCAGGAAATATGAAAGCCGGAACTTGTCTGGCACCGTTGCTTCTCAGAGCTTTTCATATACATCTAGTGCGGCCCGGCCCAGCCGCGTTCCTTTCAGACGGCATCACCGAAATGTAATTGAAACCGATGCGCTCTTTCTTGGTTGCGTTACTCGTGTCAGGCCCCCGAAGAGTGCTAAGCCCCTTGTTACCAAAAGCTGCCTCCGCTATCGGGGGGATGTCCCGTCTGTCTCCGCCGCGGCGGCCTGACTGTGACCCTCTCTGTGTGGGGCCGGCCACATGGCCAGCTGCTGGGCAGCTGCGTGTGCGGGGCGCACTCCCTGGCCCCCAAGATCCCCACACAGACGCAGCCAGGGGAGCAGGGCTACACTGCACAGGCTTTTTACTGCTCTCCCCTCTACATTTATCTCACATTCTGCAGTAATCCCCTGTTTTTCCTGCTTCCTCTGTTGCTGGCAGCCCAGCCAGAATTGGGGGTGGGGTGGGGGAATTCTGAGATCGTACCCGCACAACTCGCTTTCCCAGACAAATGGAGCTCTGTTTAAAATAAAAACAATAAAGAAAGTGGCCTGCTCTGGAGGGGGACTCGGGTCTTCGGAGCTCTTGGCCTGGTTCCCCTCCGCTGTGCTGGATATTATATTTCCTGTGCGCTCGGTTGTCCTCGCATGACCCCATAGCGCGCTTGGCTCCCTTGTCCTCAATCAAACCTATAGCTGGCAGTATCCTCACACAACTCTATAGGCTTCGGTAGGGGGCATGCCGCAGGCGAGCTGCACGGGGCTAGCGAACGAGCCCTCTCCAGATCTCTTCACCTCAGCAGGCCTCTCTATGCGTCCTGGCACCACCCACCTCTGATGGGCCAAACTACTTACTGGCGGTACCCCATCCTTCCAACAGGCCTCTCTCTATGTGTACTGGCACCACCCACCTCTGACGGGCCTAACTACTTGCTGGTGGTACCCCATCCTTCCAACAGGCCTCTCTCTATGTGTACTGGCACCACCCACCTCTGACGGGCCTAACTACTTACTGGTGGTACCCCATCCTTCCAATAGGCCGCTCTCTTTGTGTACTGGCACCACCCACCTCTGACGGGCCTAACTACTTACTGGTGGTACCCCATCCTTCCAACAGGCCTCTCTCTATGTGTACTGGCACCACCCACCTCTGACGGGCCTAACTACTTACTGGTGGTACCCCATCCTTCCAACAGGCCTCTCTCTATGTGTACTGGCACCACCCACCTCTGACGGGCCTAACTACTTACTGGTGGTACCCCATCCTTCCAACAGGCCTCTCTCTATGTGTACTGGCACCACCCACCTCTGACGGGCCTAACTACTTACTGGTGGTACCCCATCCTTCCAATAGGCCGCTCTCTTTGTGTACTGGCACCACCCACCTCTGACGGGCCTAACTACTTACTGGTGGTACCCCATCCTTCCAACAGGCCTCTCTCTATGTGTACTGGCACCACCCACCTCTGAAGGGCCTAACTACTTACTGGTGGTACCCCATCCTTCCAACAGGCCTCTCTCTATGTGTACTGGCACCACAAACCTCTGAAGGGCCTAACTACTTACTGGTACCCCATGCTTCCAACAGGCCTCTCTCTGTGTGTACTGGCACCACAAGCCTCTGAAGGGCCTAACTACTTACTGGTACCCCATCCTTCCAACAGACCTCTCTCTATGTGTACTGGCACCACAAACCTCTGAAGGGCCTAACTACTTACTGTCGGTACCCCATCCTTCCAACAGGCCTCTCTCTATGTGTACTGGCACCACCCATCTCTGACGGGCCTAACTACTTACTGGTGGTACCCCATCCTTCCAACAGGCCTCTCTCTATGCGTCCTGGCACCACCCATCTCTGAAGGGCCTAACTGCTTACTGGTGGTACCCCATCCTTCCAACAGGCCTCTCTCTGTGTGTACTGGCACCACAAGCCTCTGAAGGGCCTAACTACTTACTGGCGATACCGCATCCTTCCAACAGGCCTCTCTCTATGCGTCCTGGCACCACCCACCTCTGGAGGGCCTAACTACTCCCTTGTACCCCAGTACCCCACAACTCCAACATGCCTCTCTATGCACGCTGGTTCCACCCATCTCAAAACCTGACCTACCTATTGACAGGCACCACCCTCCTTTAACAGGGTTAACTAATGACTGGAACCACACACCTCCAGTAGGCCGGTCTAAACATATTGAAACCACCCACCTCTAAAAGGCTTAACTACTGACTGGACCACACACTTCAACAGGCTTCTCTGTAAATATGTGTACCACCCACCTTTATCAGGACTCCCTACTGACTGGTACCACTGCCTTTCCCCTAAGTTCGCACCACACAAATACACATAGCATCCGCCCCTACTAGGCCACCCTACTGACTATTATCACCCGTATCCAGTACAGGCTGGATGCATTTACCTCCTATAGACCCTGCCGGTCCTTAAGAGGAATAATTCCTGTTAGGCCCCATCTGTACCAACGGGCACACTGAAACTGAACCAACGTCATTAGGCTTCACTGAAAAATAACAGTGATAATCTTCCTTCAGCAGGCTTTGCTGACTGATGCTGACAATAATCTGTTTTCATCAGTTTTGCAGATTGCAGCCATGCTTCTCTGACAGGCCACTCTACTGTCGAGTCGAGTACCCACTTGCTTTAAGAGGTGTGTTACTGACTGGTAAAATATAGCCTTTACTTGCCTTACCGCAGTCTGACATCATGTGATAGGCCAGTGAGCGCGGGGAACCCCAAAATTGAATACCCCAAAATTTACCTCAACAAATTTACCTCAATGAATGGGAGACTGTGTCTCAATTTCTTGAAACAATGTATCCCCAAGATAAGGCACCCAATAATATATAAAAACAAGCACTGGCATAGCAAATAGGTCTCGCTTTTGGGACCTTATTATAGCCTTATAGCCCGCCGTAGAGGGCTATACCAGCTATTAAAGGCCCTCTCCAGCGTTAAAGGCCCCGAGCCGAAGGCGAGGGCCTTTAACAAGGGAGAGGGACTTTAATAGCCGGTATAGCCCAACTACGAAGGGCTATAAGGCTATTAGAACATTCTGCCACTAGAGGGCAGAATGTTCTAAAAAAAAGAACAAAGCCTTATTGAAGCGTGAGGGGATTGGAATCCCCTCAGGGTCCCTGAAGCCTTTGTTCACAGCCAGAGCTGTGAACAAAGAATCATTGGAATGTTGCAGCTCCAGGCTCATACCAGCCATTATAAGCCCAGAGCACCACATTGTTTTCAATGGAGCTACCAACATTCCAATGTTCTAAAAGTATTTAGTTATGCAGTACAATATCCTTGGTGCAACAACATTAACTTTTGCATGGTTAAACACTTAAAAGGCACTAAAGGCAATGCCAATGCATTTTATTTTTAAGGACAAGCAGTGTGTTGGGATCTGGTTCTCCCTCCAGATTACCCCTTTGTTCTGAGAATGACATTCTTGAGCGAGATGATTTGGAAATGGTGTGTGCTGTGTGTTCTTTGTACGACACTGTTGGTTGTGCTCTTTCTGATCGCGAGTGGTTAGATGGAGTGGCTGAAGATAACGTGGTTTTGAAGGTTATTGATTGTTTATCAGGAGTGTGGCCATGTGATAAGGATTGTCCTTCTGAATTGGTTCCTTTTAAAAGAGTCAAAGATGAGTTGTCTGTTATGGATGGCATTTTACGTAGGTGTGGTTTACTTGTGGTTCCTTTTCCGATTCGGAGCAGAATTCTTGATTTGGCCCACGAAGGTCATCCCGGCATTCGTGCCATGAAGCGAAGGGTTAGACAAGATTTTGGTGGCCAGCGCTCGATAGAGATGTGGAACATTTTGTGCGTGATTGTTGTACGTGTGTCACTAGTGACAAGTCTCAAGTGACAAGACCTTCCCCTGTTGAACCTATTGTGGTGAAGAATTTACCTTGGTCAAAATTGGCTTTTGATATTTCTGGTCCCTTTGGTCTCATTGGTTGTTCTCCCAAGTATGCCCTTGTTCTCGTCGATTACATGTCAAAGTGGCCCGAGGTGAGGTTTGTTGACAATGCCAACTCGTCATCCATCATTGATTTCCTTCTTGATGTTTTCCTTAGGGAAGGTTTTCCGGAAGAGCTAGTCTCCGATAACGGCACTCAATTAACCTCTTTTGAGATGCAGGAATTTTTCAGGGATGCGGGCATCAAGCATGTTTGTACGTCACTTTATCACCCACGTAGTAATGGTTTAGTCGAACGTTTCAACCGGGTTGTCAAGGAACAGGTGCAACTTGCTTTGGTGAATGGGTTGCATTGGCGTAAAGCTCTTTGTGATATGTTGTGGGCAGTGAGAACTACTCCTCATATTAGCACTGGTGTTGCCCCGTTCACTTTGCTTCGTGGAAGGGTGGCTGGTTCCAAACTGAACAAGGAATGGATGTCTAGAAGGGTGGTCGATTCTAGTAAATTGTCTGGTGTAACGGATGTCAGAGCTGCTGTACAAGTGAAGTATGATACCAGGCCTGGTGCGAGTCATCCTTTGGATATTATGATAGGTGATTGGGTGCGATCTGCAGGGAATGTTCTCTCATCGGCAGTTGCTGCCGGGGAGCTCCTGTATCTGGCTGGAATAAAGTGTCCTCCTTCCTACCTTGCTGTGTAGAGTCTCACTTCCTTTCACAGTGCTATCAGGTTCCGGCTGCCATTTAGAGGTAGAGAGAGATAGGTGTGTAGAGAGAGAGAGAAAGGTGTGTAGAGAGAGAGTTGTGTAGAGAAAGAGGTGTGTAGAGAAAGAGATGTGTAGAGAGAGGTGTGTAGAGAGTGGTGTGTAGAGAGAGGGGTAAAGAGAGGGGTAAAGAGAGGGGTAGAGAGAGAGGGGTAGAGAGAGAGGGATAGAGAGAGAGGCGTAGAGAGAGGGGGGGTGTAGAGAGAGGGGTGTGGAGAGAGGGATGTAGAGAGAGAGGTGTAGAGATGTTGAGAGTTAGAGAGGTAGAGTGAGGTAGAGAGAAAGGTAGAGAGAGGCAGATAGAGGTAGAGAGGTAGAGAGACAATTAGAGAGAGAGGTAGAGAGAGAGGTAGAGAGAGAGGTAGAGAGAGGTAGAGAGAGAGGTAGAGAGAGAGGTGGAGAGAGAGGTAAAGAGAGATGTAGAGAGAGGTAGAGGTAGAGAGAGAGGTAGAGCGGTAGAGTGAGGTAGAGAGAGAGGTAGAGAGGGAGAGCGAGGTAGAGAGAGAGCGAGGTAGAGAGAGAGCGAGGTGGGGAGAGAGAGGTAGAGAGAGAGAAAGGTAGTGAGAGGGTTAAAAGGCGGTAATTGTGCATTTGTCGGAACACTAGTGGCACATCAGGCAGTGCGTCTTACCTTTTTAAGCTATTCTCATAGTGTGTTCTGGGGCTTGTAGTTTCACTTTTAAAACTGCAACTAGTTCCTCAAAAAACAGCATGAAAAGCAAGGGTTGGCTAAAGGTGCCAGTGCCACATGTTCCATGCGTGGTTCCTCATTGCAGATATGTTGTTTAACTTCAGTCCTTTGCTTGCAGTTATATATAGAGAGAATCTGAACGTGGCAGTGCCAGAATGTAACAATAAACTGGTCTGGATAAACCACTCACACGTGACCTGCACAGATTAAAAGTCAGGGTTTTGCACCTGCCAACACGACCCTACAAACAGAGAATGAATATAAATGTTGCACAAAATGAGCCCCACATTTTATTTTTTTTCATCACAGCACTCGTTTGTTCACTCTTTCAGACATATAAACAAATAACAACATGGCTGGTCAAATCCACAACTATACAATATTCACAGATCTCATGAATGGTCAAACCTTTAACAAAAAAGGGGTTATTCACGTTATTTCCTCATACACTGTTGCATTAATATCAGCAGTAACTTATGTTTTTTAATTGTTTTATACATTAAAAAGAAAAAAATTAATATAGAACAACATCATGTATTTGCCATCCGATCTTGTTGGAAAATTTGTGCCCGTCATGTTGGGAACAAAATACGGCAGCGTGCGTTGCGGTGAAAGAACCAGATACAAGGGTCACACCTTCTTTAGGGCGCTTCAAGGTTGGAGGGAGGGGCAGCAAAGGCATGGGGAGACTGAAAATGATGCAAACCGTTCATAAATACAATAGATTCATAGAGTATCCCAATTCTATGCACACTGGAGCTCCAGAGGTGGGTAAGAAATTCCCACAGATAATACATATATAGAACAGGGAGGTGGAGTCATGCATCAAGTACAGATGACAGAACCTTACAACCCTAAGTATACAGTGTCACATCGTGCAACAGATAAAAGAGGTAACAAGTAAATGAAGAATTCATTTGGGTGCCACTCTACCAAAGAGTGCCTCAGACATACCGAGAAAACCAACGAATGGAATAATCTGAAGCAGGTAAGAGGTGTACCCAGTGAGATAACAGCATGCTCTATTGTTAAAATCTAGATTGCGACGTAAACATTATCGGCGCCATCTTGTCCCCTTTTAGCTCAAATGTGCGCGTAAGTAGCAGCCATTTTGAATGCCATGGCCTCTCTGCCCACTGCCGATAGCCAGCGCGTGTCTCTCTCTCTCCCTCTCTGACCCCGCCAGCATCCCCCGCGCGCTGACAGCCCACGTTCTCACATGCTTGGGCCATAAACCACCCCTTCAGCGCGGCCCTGCCTCTGAGCCACATCCCGTACCCGACTAACACCTCCCTCCGTCCCTTTAATGATCACGCATCCTTTGATGAACCCCCTTCCTCTGTGCCCGATTGTCCCGCCCGATCCCAGGCAATCACCTAGCCCTGCGGATACAGTTTATTGCCCCTTACAGTAGGAAGCTGTCCTTCTTCAAAGAATCTATGACTGATAAAAGCCCCCACCCCATGAGATCCGATCAGCCGCACACATTCCGGGAGCCGGCGGGATATCCAGCTGCGCGATAGTTATCACCTACTGAGATCGGGGTGGGGACTTTTACTGTAAATATGTGTGGGAACGGGTTTGGAGCGGAGATTCCGAGGATGCCTTTCCGTACATCAAAGTATTAACAAGAATGTGTTCCATGTAATAAAGCAATAAACCTGTGTATAAGAGGCCAGGCCTCAAGGATACGTTTAGAGCACCTCGAGAAGATACCCTGTTGTCTGATTTGACGTGTTCTGCTCCGTCGGAATAAACTCCTGTTTCCTGCCTTCTGACTCCAGCGCCTGCCTCTTTGTTTGGTAATCTCGAATGGTATGAGAGGCGGCTAACGCCGGGCAAATACTGAAGGGTTCTTGGTCGAATTCGGCCCTACCATTCTACAATTGGCGTCCCAAACGTGGGGCCCATCAGCGACGCGTGGATCCAGTGGGAGAGGTCCCGACGACAGAGTGAACGACTGCAACGATCGGGAAGAGCTCCTGCCCGATAGACCCTCGTCTGGCAGCCGATCATCCGAACTTCACCGGTTCCGAGCAGACCTCTCTCGAGTGATCTACGGTCCTGACTGGGAACCATCAGGAGTGCCACAGCAATTACGGAGAACAGAGGACGATCAGGCGCTGGAAGCGGAAGACGAGAAACTGTCCATGCGGTCCGGGTAAGGTCGTACAACACGACGAATTGCAAATTGATTGTTTGATTGTTTGAAAATACTAATATTACTCATTTGATTGTTTCTGAGAGATTCTCTATTTGCAAACAAGCACAGAGTCGCCATACTCTGTTTAGTCTTTGCAGATAGTGAAGGGTAGGTAACGCAGGCTTTTGCCCCCATTGTAATCCGTCGTGCCTGCTTCCCTCTCCATTTGATTGATTGTTATCCAAGCATTTACTGTTTTGGAATCGGTTCTCTTTGGATCATTCTCTATTTACAAAAAAGCACAGAGTCGCAATACTCTGTTTAGTCCTTGTGAATAGTGAAGGATAGGTAACACGGGCTTTTGCCCCCGTTGTAATCCGTCGTGCCTATTTTTATCCCTCATTTGATTGATTGTTTATCCGAACATTGATCGTTCGGAATTGGTTCTCTTTGGGTTATTCTCTATTCACAAATAAGCACAGGGTCGCAATACTCTGTTTAGTCTTTGCGGATAGTGAAGGATAGGTAGTGCAGACTTTTGTCCCCTTTGTAATCCGTCATGCCTGTCTTCGCCCCGTTTGTTGGTAGTTGGTTCAGCCCGGACCGCTTATTAGAGGTGAACCATCCGGCTCCACTGGAGGGCACCCCTAATAAGGACATGTTTACTAAATATGGACTAGTCACCGTGGCTTATAGTAAGCTGTGGCATAAATACACGAGAAAGGATCGAGGAAGTCAGTGGCCACTGATAGGATCCTTTGATAACGACAAAATAAACGCGCTGGAAACAGCGAAAGAAGAGAAATGAGGTCAGGTTAGAAAAGGAATTACGCAAGGCAGCTCACCTGGCCGCTAACAAATTAAAGGAAGAAATAAAAGAAAGAGAGGAAACCAAGCTAAAACAAGATTCCGAATCATCAGGCCAGTGTCCCGTCAGGACACCCTCTACACTTTACCCCGAACTACCTTCGAAACAGCGAACGAACGATGATTTACTACTAGGTCCCCCGATCATCTACATGCCCCCTCCATATGCCCCTTCCCAACCCTTAGCACAGCACCCGCAACCCCCAACGACAGGCGAGAGTAGTGCCGGAGCCTCGGTCCTCACGGCCTCTGCGCCGACCGAATCCCTTGCACTCAGCGCAACACAAGCAGCAACTTCAGGTGATCCCGAAGCGGGGAGGAAAGACCCCGCGAGATCGAATAAATTAAGTAAGGACGAACGAGCTGGGATCGATAAGATTGTAAAGACACTGGTGGTGCGAAAGGAAAGTGAGGATTATATAACGGATATGTACAATACATATGCCAATAGCCACAGACGACACTTTGTCGTACGCCTTTGTTACCACACCCTTAATGCCTACGAGGACCGATACCAAGGAAAAGGCCCTGAAAACCTAACGACTCTGTATAGGAAAATTGATGTCGGAGATGGAGACGAGTGTGATGTGGCGAACCTCTTCACGCGTACGCTTGAAGTTTTCCGCCACCTCACGGAACTGAAACCAGAGACCAACACCACGACTCCTGCAGTGACTGAAGCCAGAGTAGAAAAAATTGACACTATGATGCCCATAAAGGAGGCCGCTCCCTATTGGGTTCCCCCACGAGGACAGGGAACACACGCCGATATTAACCACCAAGATGCGAGAGGGAGGGTAGTTTACAACTGGGTTTACCAACCATGGGATCGGCAAGACATCCTGACTTTCCGAAAGTCCTTGCCTGATCTGCGAAAGAACCCCACAGCCTTCTATACAGAATTAGCCACCGCTCTGGGTTCAACGATTATGACCCTAGCGGATATCGATTTGTTTTTCGGGTTATGTCTGCCAGCTGATGTGTGGAAGCAAATCCGGAAAGTCGACCACCTTGAGCTGTTCGGACATACCTGGATACAACTCAGTGATGTAGACAAACAACGAGAGCCGGGACAGAAACCTATGAAAGCCATTCTAGACCTACCAGATAAGATCGTGCAGAAATTAAAAACCTTAGTCCCAGAAAGGAAGGTGGACTGGTCGGTAGTAACGGCCTGTCGCCAGAAACCCCAGGAAGACGTATCAGAATACTTCTCCCGGTTTGAAACGGTGTTCTCCGATTACAGCGGCCAGGACATGACCACTGCAACCGGACATCACTTGTTTGTCCAGAACTATGTTAAAGGCCTGACACCAGAAGTCTCGCAGAAACTACAGACTAGCGAGAGTAGTTGGGCGGCCTCCAAGCCCGCAGCTATCCTTCAGATGGCTCAATACTGTGAGCGACAAAAGAACGAGAACGATCAAGCGACTGAGAAAAAGAAAAAGGACTTGAAAGAGAGGGTAATGATTGCTCAGTTGCAAGGGGTGACTATAGGAAGGGAACAGTATAGAGGGAACTACCAGTCGAATGCTCCTAGAAATCCACCCCCTAGAGACCGCACACCCGCACCCGGCGCTCCACGAACAGACCTCGATGAGAACCAGTGTGCGTTTTGCAAAGGATTTGGCCATTGGAAATCTCAATGTCCAGTTCTGCAAGAAGCACTCAGAAATAAAGACACGAGAGACGTAGCGGGCAGGCCGAGAAATAGAGGACAGGGACGAGGGCACACAAGCGACACCAACAATGACAGACCTGGTAGACCGAACACGTTTGACCGTCCCCGACAGAATCAGCGCCAACAGTCTGACTGCGACAATGCCCACGACTTTGCATAGGACTGCCAAGGGCAAGGAAGGGATCCAGTCGAGCTCTATGTTGACCAGCAAGGCCCTTATGTCACCGCTAAGGTCCTAGGTATGAAGTCTCCATTTCTGGTAGATACTGGTGCAACACGTAGTGCGTTGTCTAAACGAATGATTCCCAGGGCACCCATGTCTGGCTCACATGTGACATCAATAGGTTTTGATGGAACGCCCTCCACTAATCCCTTGTCCACACCGATCTCTTTTAACTTGGACAATAACACCACTGACACAACGTTTTTGCTCTCCTCCAACACCCCCGACGCCATTATGGGACTTGACTTATTGAAACATTTTCGAGCTACTATTAGGTGTTCACAAGACGGAGTTCGAGTCATTCTGTACGACAACCCAACACTGCTCAAATCTTGTCGCACACAACGCATGTTTTCTATCACTGACACTGACTTGTCCTTACTCGACACCCTACCTCTGTACCTATGGGCAAAGACTCACTCGGACGTAGGACGCATGATGATAGACCCTGTACACATAACTGTTCGACAGGACGCAGTACTCCCCAAACTCCCGCAGTATCGGATATCGCCCGAAGGTGAGAAGGCGTTGGTAAAAATCATCCAGTCCCTGGTAGATGCAGGAGTGGTAGAAGAAGTAGTTAGTAATGTTTGCAACAGCCCTATCCTACCCATTGTGAAGAAGCAGGGTGAGGGAGATGAAAAAGCGTACCGCTTCATCATCGACCTACGAGAAGTCAACAAAGTGGTTGTACCCCAGTACCCTGTAGTCTCAGACATCACCACCATTCTGACCCTGATTCCTTCCACTGCCACCACCTTCACGGTAATCGACCTCAAGAACGCATTCTTCTCCATCCCCATTCACTCGGACAGCCGCTACCTTTTCGGCTTCACTTTAAAATCCCGCTCATACAGATTTTGCAGAGCACCCCAGGGCTACACTGAAAGTCCAAGCATCTACAGCCAGGCCCTCAAGAGACAGCTGGATGCAGTCCAATTGCCGGATGGAGTGGTGTTGATACAGTACGTCGATGATATCCTTTTGGCGGCCGACACCACTCCGCTTGCAGTCACGGCCACCATCCAACTCCTGCACTTCCTCGCGGAAAATGGCCACAAGGTCTCCAAGAAGAAGTTGCAATTCTGCCAACCTCAAGTCACTTACCTAGGCCACCTCTTGTCCAAAGACGGGAGAAAGCTCACACCCGATCGAATACAGGCTATTCTAGAGACCCCTATCCCTAAAACCCCGAAGCAAGTCCGCTCTTTGGTAGGCCTCACCTCCTTCTGCCGACAATGGTTGCCAAATTTCAGCCTCATTGTGAAACCACTACTTTCCCTACTGGCTAAAGATGTCCCCTTCCCGCTCCCTTGGACCCCTGAATGTCAATCCTCCTTCAAGGAACTACGAGACGCCCTTTGTTCAGCGCCCGTCCTAGGAACCCCTGATTATACAAAGCCCTTCTCTCTCTACACTCACGAAAGGGAGGGATGCGCTTTGTCTGTCCTGACTCAGTCCATTGGCCCCAAACAACGACCATGGGCCTATTTCTCTGCCACTCTTGACCCTGTAGCAAGAGCTTTGCCTGCCTGCCTTCGAGCAGTAGCCGCTGCTGCTGTCTCTATCCGACAAAGTGAGGGGATCGTACTCTCGAATTCCCTCACTGTACTAGTGCCCCATGCTGGTGACACCCTCCTAAACCAGACCAAGACACAACACCTGACCAGCGCGCGACTGACTGGGTACGAACTGACACTGCTCGCACCTCACATCACGCTGAAACGATGCACCACACTGAACCCAGCCACCTTGCTGCCTCTGCCTGAAAACGATCCCGATGTGCCCCCAATACATGACTGTGTGACCCTCACGGACGAACAGATTAGGAGTAGAGTTGACCTCCGAGACACTGCCTTCCCATACCCTGATGGAGAGCTATGGGTAGACGGCTCTTGCATTAAACTCCCCGACTGCACCACCTCAGCTGCCTATGCAGTTACCACAGCCCGAACTGTAGTTGAAACCGCCCGCATCACGCAACGATCCGCCCAGGCGTCAGAACTGATTGCCCTCACACGAGCATGTATCCTAGCAAAGGGGACGACAGCAAACATTTACACGGACAGCCAGTATGCCTTCGGGGTGGTTCATCATTTTGGGCTCTTATGGAAGGAGAGGGGATTTCTGACATCTCATGGCACGCCCATCCTGCACGGAGATCTAGTCTCCGCTCTGACTGACCTCCCCAAACAACTTGCCATAATCAAATGCCAAGCACACAAAAAGGTGACAGACATCATTGGACAGGGAAATGCACTGGCCGACATCACTGCCCGAACCACAGCTGAGAACAGGACGACGACTCACATGTATGTGACTAGGTCACAAGCAGAAAAATGGACGGACGCTAGGGAAACTATTAGGGACATCCAAATGGCCAGCTCACCACAAGAATTGACTGAATGGGCACGGGTGGGATTAAAGGATGATGAAGGCTGCTGGCGGACAAAAGACACGAACAAATGGTTGCTACCCAACTCGTACCTGATCCCCATATTGACGATGGCCCATTCCCCTGCACACATAGGATCTGCCCCTATGGCCGAACTTGTCTCCCAAGTTTGGCATAACTATAGAATTACAGACTCAGCCAAACGATTAGTCCAACAATGTCTAGTCTGCCTGCAACACAACCCTGGGAAAGGAACTGTCGTACCCCGGGGAGGGTTTGGGGTCCCCAATCATCCATTTGAAGTCCTACAGATGGACTATATTCAGTTAGAGAGATGTCAAGGACTGAAGTATGTACTTGTTGTTGTGTGCGCTTTTAGCAAATGGGTGGAAGCCTACCCGACGCGTGACAATACTGCTATTGCCACTGCAAAAGTACTACTGAAAGAGTTCTTCCCTCGCTACGGCCTTTGCCGTATTTTATAGAGTGACAATGGCCCCCATTTTGTAGCCGAGGTTATCCAGCTCATCCTGAAAGGACTGGGGGTACGACAGAAATTCCACGCAGTTTTCCACCCCCAATCTGCTGGACTGGTCGAGCGGCACAATGCCACATTGAAACTAAAACTGGCGAAATTAGTGGCTACCACAGGGCTAAAATGGCCAGACGCTCTCCCCCTAGCATTAATGTCAATGCGTTCCACCCCCACCAAACACCACTTGACCCCTTACGAGGTCATTTTCGGCCGGCCCATGAGTATCTGGTCCGCACCCAAACCGACATCTAGTCACGACGTCCCGGACATCCTAATGTCTGACTACCTGTATAACCTAACTAAAACACTTTCTGTTATTCATCATCAGGTGCTGCAGGCCATCCCCGATGCTTCCAGGGGCCCCGGACATACCATCCAGCCTGGAGATTTCGTCCTGATCCGGAACTTCCAGCGGGAGAAGAGTCTGGAACCCCGCTGGACGGGCCCCTGGCAAGTCTTGATCACCACCCGAACAGCTCTTCGAGTGGAGGGGAAGCGAAATTGGCTGCATGCACATCATTGCAAGAAAATCTCTCCGGCCCTGACGTCGACGGAAGACGTCAGCACCCAGGAAGAGCTCCTGAACAAAGACCGACCATCCCTGAGCTGCTACCCTGAAACAGAGACACTCGAATTGGCGAAATTCCCTGATCCCACTGTGCCATCCAGAGAAGGGTATAACCTGCGACGAAAGGAGGGAGCTTCGGTTAAGTAGACCACTGACTAAGTTATCATTCTCAGAGCGGCGGCCTAACACTACAAAGGCTGCGAGGAGAGAAACCAAACGAAGTCTGTGGTTCTGCCCGCTACCGTGCACCTTGAAGATGATGGAAGCGCCCGATACGAAGATGATGGAAGCAACCGGACATCCGAAGACCCGCTACAGGAACCCGAAAACTGACAGTTTGCACAGCTCAAAGACTATTGCTCTTCTTATCACTCTTCTCTTTTGCCTCCTCCTCATGACTACCTTCTGGATCGTGGAAGAGAACGCACCGGCTCATAAGACATTTCTAACGACTGCACAGCCTACCACCATGAAAGAACACTACCTGGTCTCTCTTTCACCTCAAATCCAAGAAAGGCGTAAGGAGTTCTGGAACAACTCCTTCGTACAGTTGCTGCACCAACACAACCTTGCTGCAAATGCCACGAATTGCTGGATCTGTGGGTTGATACCACATGCCACCGGACATTCCATCCCCTTCATCCCTTCACCTTTCTCTGTTCATGGCTCCTGCCTTGCCTGGCTGATCCTCTTGCAAGAGAGCTACAGAGACAACGCCACTTCCAGCGAAACTATGTCACACTTTTATCATGGAGTCTGGCTGAACAAAACCGGGAGAGCTGCTGCTCCTTTTTGCCCTCTATCCTCCAATGCCTCTGTTCACATGGACATCCCCGCCAAAGAAAGGGTGGAGATGCAAATATTCAACAATCCAGCCAGACCCACCTTCTCCTACCTCCGGAAACGAACAGCTGCCACCCTGACTGTGGCCCTATCTGTCGTCAATGTCTCGGGCCTCGTATGCATCACAGGCCATGGGACACAAATGGTGGGCCACAGCACTTGCCGCATCACCAGAACTTTGTACTCAACCGAAGCACCCTCTTTTGTCACCTCTCCAAACATGTACTTTGTCTGTGGTACAAAAGCCTACACCTGGCTCCCAAAGGGCTGGGGAGGTACCTGCTACATAGCCTTCATCCTTCCTCCAACCTATGTGGCTCCGGCAAACCATCACCGACAGAGGCGAGCAAAGGACATCGAGCAGGCCGACTCCACTGGAGCACAATTCTTGGATGCAATGAAAGGACTTGTTCCACTTTGGGGTCCGATGGCGAACAGTCGTGCCATTCGACATTTATCCCAGGCAGTCGAGACAACGATGAACATTACAGCTGGTATCCTCACAAA
Organism: Lissotriton helveticus; assembly: GCF_964261635.1. Classification (NCBI taxonomy): domain Eukaryota; kingdom Metazoa; phylum Chordata; class Amphibia; order Caudata; family Salamandridae; genus Lissotriton; species Lissotriton helveticus. The sequence goes on along the minus strand of NC_136061.1, from coordinate 1,824,579,754 downwards.
CAATACAGCCGAGCTTCAGGCGGTCCGTCTGGTGGCTCTTCAAAACCGCCTTGTTCTGGATGTGGTTCTGGCGGACCGTGGAGGAGCATGTCGTATCATCGGGTCCAGCTGTTGTACCTACATACCAGACAATTCACCCTCCGTTTACAAGGCCATCGAACACCTCCACAGACTCTCCTCAGAAGTTCATCAGGAACAAGAAGGATGGTCGCTCGGGAGTTGGTTCTGGAGTACTGTAAAGGACTGGGGATGGAGGTTGCTCATGATTGTACTGATACCAATCGTCGTAATATGCGGACTCTGCCTGGGTATTCAATGCTTGCCACCTCTGTGTTCACTATTTGCTAACTGTGCTTGCCCTAAGACTCCGAACTTTGAAGCTGAACGCATGAAAGCTTTGTATGATGTAGAAATCCGTATTATGATGGGGATAGACATAAATTGACAAGCTGGCTAGATATGTTGAAAAGGGAGGACTGTTAAAATCTAGATTGCGACGTAAACATTATCGGCGCCATCTTGTCCCCTTTTAGCTCAAATGTGCGCGTAAGTAGCAGCCATTTTGAACGCCATGGCCTCTCTGCCCACTGCCGATAGCCAGCGCGTCTCTCTCTCTCTCCCTCTCTGACCCAGCCAGCATTCCCCGCGCGCTGACAGCCCACATTCTCACATGCTTGGGCCATAAACCACCCCTTCAGCGCGGCCCTGCCTTGGAGCCACATCCCGTACCCGACTAAAACCTCCCTCCGTCCCTTTAATGATCACGCATCCTTTGATGAACCCCCTTCCTCTGTGCCCGATTGTCCCGCCCGATCCCAGGCCATCACCTAGCCCTGCGGATAGAGTTTATTGCCTCTTACAGTAGGAAGCTGTCCTTCTTCAAAGAATCTATGACTGATAAAAGCCCCCACCCCATGAGATCCGATCAGCCGCACACATTCCGGGAGCCGGCGGGATATCCAGCTGCGCGATAGTCATCACCTACTGAGATCGGGGTGGGGACTTTTACTGTAAATATGTGTGGGAACGGGTTTGGAGCGGAGATTCCGAGGATGCCTTTCCGTACATCAAAGTACTAACAAGAATGTGTTCCATGTAATAAAGCAATAAACCTGTGTATAAGAGGCCAGGCCTCAAGGATGCGTTTAGAGCACCTTGAGAAGATACCCTGTTGTCTGATTTGACGTGTTCTGCTCCGTCGGATAAAACTCCTGTTTCCTGCCTTCTGACTCCAGCGCCTGCCTCTTTGTTTGGTAATCTCGAATGGTATGAGAGGCGGCTAATGCCGGGCAAATACTGAAGGGTTCTTGGTCGAATTTGGCCCTACCATTCTACACTATAGCGTACCTTAGTGATGGATAGGAATAAATATACCTATTTTACAGGTACCTGAGCCACAATCTTTGGAGTCGTGGTGTTCCCCTTCCAAGCTCCACAAACGGTATGCAGGTCTGTAACTGACATTTGTCAAGTACATGACCCAAAGGGCTTAGAGCCCGATATCAGGGGAGATTAGGCACACTGTTCTCACCGACCAAAAACTGTCAAAATAGGCCAGAAAAAGGCCTGAGGAGCTGCGTCTACCAAGCTACCAAGGGTTGAACTCAGGAATTGAAACTTCCATTAGATGTAGGTTTGTATTATTGAAATAACCAATTTTCTTACAGGGATTTTCTCAACTCTTCACATAAAATATGTATAAACCACATATACTGCAAAATTAAAGGATTAGAAGGATGAGCACACACCACCAAAGTTTAAATAATTGCTGTACCTTTAAGAGATATTTGGGATTTGATGGGTGTGGCCTGACGCTAATGGACTAGGTAGCCTTGGGCAGAGCTCTTGCCGGCAACTCCCATCTAGCATTACATTCTTGGATAAGGGGCCCCAATAAGTACAGCGCAAAGCACCCTGACACTCCTGGTGCTGGTGGCAGTGAGTAGCACTGACATTAAAGGTGGATTGCCGAAGAAGATGAGCAGAGACACACAGCATCGACCTCTAAATGGCGGCCGAGAGCAACCAGCATCAGGCCCGCTGCCAAGATAATGAACTGTTGCAGAGCCTCCAGCTGTCCAAAGTACAGAGGGCGGTCTGGTGGAGTGGCACAGATCGGCCCTGCCCAGGGGTGAGCAGCGACTTTGCTGTGGTGGAGACCTGAGAGGAAGGCGGAGCATGCCCAGTGCAGCATGAGACGGCAGCAGCGAGCCCTGCAGATAAACGCTGAGCGCCTGGTGGTCTTGATCTTGCTCACTTGCCTGTTGCATAATGAAAGCAACAAGAAGACCTTGATAGGGTTGATGGGGTTGCCAGGCTCTCATCCCATCTGCCGTCGGAGCTCCCCTGTTGAGTTAATAGGCAAGTGATTTGGCGGGCGAGGAGGGAAGACAGGAGGGCACGATCACCTTCATTTAGCAGCCTGAGAAACAAGCACGGGCGAAGTAGGAAAAAACAGCACAAATAGCATTTTAAAGTAACGGCCGCGCGGCGTGAAAGCGAAAGTGATCGGACGCGCTCTGTGGTAATCACACGAGTGGTGCATGCGCAGCAATGATCGCGCTGGAAGGGGGGCAGATGGCGGCTGCGCAGGAGCACACTCGCGTGGCAGCACTTTGAAACCCCGTATAATAAATGTCTCTCCGAGTAGCGCATGCGCTGGCTCAGGCTGAGGTGCCGGGTTTTTAGGAACCCGGTGGTGCCAGGGAATAACACCCTAAGACCTCTGAGTTCCCCTTGTTTCGGACCACAGAAACACGGAGTCTTCTAGTCGCAGTCAGAGATCAAGTTTTATTGATAGCTACCAAGTAACACGTGTCCTAGAAGCACGACAAACACGGGTCATGTGTTCTTAGGAGACTGTTTGTTTTTACAGAACCAGCCTTCTCCTTATATACAAAAATAATAGCTGCAAGCAAGAATTCTTGAGTTTATGATATGGCTATACACATATTTCTACAATAATACGAAAGAGCGAAGTCATGTAGGCAAGCCCGTATTTTAGATGTCCAATTCGTGATAGATTACCTAGCCAGGCCCGGAACTCCCATCAGATATCGATGAAACATCAATAAAGGAAGGTACCACCCAGTCATAAAACTGGCCATAAACAAGGAGTATGGACAGGTGCATGTTTGTAGAAAGCATGGTCTGTATGTAGTGAATGGTTTGAGGAATGTTATGTATTGATGCTATCGTACTTGGTCACTGGGCGAGGGGCTGCCCAAACAGGTTTGGCTAAAGGCAATGGAGTCAGTTGGGACAGGTCAGGGGGAAGTCAGGGAAGGTGGACGTGTCCTTTTAGATCAATCTCGACCTTTAATTGACTTATCATGAGGACAAGACACAAGATGGATGTCGTTCACAAAATGGAGTCTAAGGGATCGGGACGGAAACTACGATTCGGGGGTGTTAGCATGTCTCGATCATGATGTAAATGCATAGGAATGATGTCCTAATCATTATCGGTTCGTCGATACCAAATTCGTCAGGGTACGTTGATATTTTGTGACACGGGTATTGGACCTCGATATCGGGATAACAACAGGGTCCAGATTTTCAGAACCACAAGGCTAGACCTAAATACAGTCAATTAAGTAAGGGCCACACAATGACTGAGTTCTAGATTAGGAATACATATAACAGATTTATTACAAAAATTCAGAAGATAGATACATAAATCATAAATTCGAATTCATAAAGTCAGTGCCATGAAGTCTCTCAGAGTAGGGCATTACAGAGTAATCTGTAAAGTAGAAAACATTCTAAGCGCCAAGTGAGCAACAATATTAAGAAAGAAAAACAACATCCCGAGTAGAATCTGAACGTCTTTTAGCTCATCCCCAAAATCAGGGGTATACATAGGAAATCATCTCATAGACTAACATCAATTCTATGGCAGGACCGGAGGCGAGGGTTATGCTCTGCTTTCTTTATTTTCCAACACCAGGAATTTTTAACAAGGACAGAAAAAACTCTCTTTCCCATGAACCACAGGGAAAAGCCGATCTACAAGTCCATCCAATCAGCACTCATGCACGTCTGCAAGGCCCAGGGAATGCTGGGATATTTCCTCTTTCTTTTCCTGATCACCAGCAGATAAGTCGTTTTCCCCTGTTTCTGTGTGATTCTTAACTGCACTGTAATTTATATATATACATTGTCTTATGCCTGATCATTTTTAGGTTTCGGCTACCGTCCCACTGCGTAAGCAGTGGGTGGGCGGAGCCGAAATCTTTTGTTAGTAGTATGGGGGCCTGAACACGCCCCTCTTCTCCATTGGCTGGCCTCGTAAATGCTAGCCAGCCATTGGAGGAGAGGAGCGTCACTGAGTTCAGGGCCCGCCTTGACGCGATTCGGGGGCGTTTCCGTGTCTTTTTTTAAGTCACGCTCTCTCATCTTCCCATTGGCTGGAATTTTACCTTCCAGCCAATGGGAAGGGGAGAGCACGCCCCCAAATCCCTACAGGACGCTGTGCTTTCCGAGCAGCGCCAGCGTCTACCGAGGCCATGAGGTTTGTGCCGTTGTTACTTGTTGTATTTGATTCTTACACCCAGGGGTCTAGAAGATGCATGAGGTTGTTAGCCAAATCTTTTTTAAAGTGACCACATAAAAGTTGCTTGCAGGACGAAGTCGGAGAGGCGGTGGGCTGTGTAACGTGGAAGCACCGAACGCTGCACACGGACCAGATTTTCTTTTGTCTGTGTATAGACATGGCTTATGAATTGTGGAATTTTTTGCGCGTTTCTCGATAATAGAAGAGAATGCCGAAATGTTTACTTTCCGGGGGAGCTGTCTTCATACATGGCCAGGGATCCTTGCTTTCTTTTGTTGTAGTGTTTGTTTTTTCTCGCATGCATTAGTGAAGGAGGGCGTGAGAAATTTGACACTCGCGTGTGAAGTGAGACGTGTCTAGTGCACAAGCACAAAAAAGTATTTATATATATATATATATTTGCCAGATTTTGTTGCAGTCTTTCAATTCCTGGAAGAATTATACTGAGTGCCTTCTACCTACTTGTTTGGAAAATAGGTGTGCACGGGGAGGTGTTGTAATGCAACTGGTGCTCATGCAAAGCGCTCTGATACCCGATTCGGGTCAAGTTCGCGCTATATAAACTCTGTAAAATAAATTTTAAAAAATTATGTTATTTCCATCTGACCTTTTCCGCTGACGTTTTTCATGCATATGTATTGGTTACGTGGTACTAGAGCTGAAACTACATGTCCCATAATGCAATACGGAGAAGCAGAAGAAGAAAGAGGCCATGTGAAGCTTGTTGGTGCCAGATGCAGCTCAAACAAGCACTTCAGACAAAGCCAAATGCCCAAATCCATATTTCCTACCGTTTCAGATGTAGAATTGCTCATCCTTTCACACACGCTTGTCTGTAAAAGTGCAATCGGACTAGAATAGGGACTGGTCAGATTTTTTTTACGACGCACTTCCGGTCACGCCGGAAGTTCTGCACTTGGAAAGCCATGTTTGGTGAACGTTGTGATGGCGAGGGAAAGTGAGAGCCGTCGAGATTTTTGGGAGTTGAGCGATGGCGATTGCTTTTTGGTTTCTGCAACTTGGTTTTCCGGACTGCTGCGGGAAGATTCTGCAACCGAAATTATTGGAGATTGTTTATCTAGCAGGAGGTATCAGGTATTTATTGCGGGGCTCGGTTCTGGGATTGCCTTTTTTTGCGGGTAGTTTTATATAGCGCAAACTCGTCCCGAAAGTATCAGGGCGCTTTAAAATCATGTTACAGACACACATTCATTGGTTGGTAGGCATCGGAAGACAAGTGATTTGCCCATAATTACAGGATGTTAAGCAGACGAGATCCGAACCTGGTCCACCAGCTCCAAATACGCAGCTCTGGCTGTTAGGCCACATCCTCTCCATGAATGGGTTGTATTACCACGTGTCCAAGGCTATATAGCGCGAAATGTATTTTGGTGTTTTAAAAGGCATTACTTTGTTGTAGTCTCACGAGCCCAGTAGTGCCACCAGCAGGATGTGGCGTAAGTAATCTGCACGTTTGTGCAGGCAAGAGCTGTTTCCGCTTTTCTATGTGTTTGTATTCAGATGTTGGAATGATCTTTATTGGGGTCAGAGATAAAATACCCGTTTCCTTTCAGTTTTGGGAAGGGGGATCGAGTACATGCAAAATGGTCACATAAAAGCTTAGTTTCAAGCAGTGACGTCTTATAAAAGAAGAGATATATGGTTCTGCAGATATTTTGGGGAAATTAACTTTTGCTTAAAGCGTAAGGGGTAGAGCAAAGCAAACGCGGTCACAGCACACTCCAGCTGTCTTCAATACTCGCTGGCCCCTTCTTTTAAGGAGCACTGTTTTTCATGCTGTGGCTTTAGTTAAATACTTTCACTAACACCTTTATGGCGGCATGCTTGTGCTAGTCTGTACTCAGCGAGGCTCCTGTTTTTTCACAGTGATTTTAATATGAGAGTGCTGGCTTGGTGCTGAAAATGCTGATTGCTGAGGCCTTCTGTTGTGACCAAAACCAGGTCCAACCTGATTTGCTGTCCCTCGTGGGAGCCTAGATTTGCACCTGAAGAGCTGCCACTTCCTTCGGAGTGCCAGATCAGCACAGGCTTTTGGAAGGAGAATGTTTTGCTGTTCTCCATTTGATGTAAGTGCCACGAGAAGGCCATGTGTCTGACTGCCATTGTGCCTGTCAGCATCTGCCCAAATGTCCATTTCCATACTTTCTGTAATCTTTCAGGTTATGCTTATTCTCGACCACTGTCATAATGTTAATATTTTAATGATTTCAGCTAAAGAAGTTACAGAAGTGGGTCTTTGCCCTGCCTACAAATACATTTCATGTACTAAATAAAGCATGTGTTTTGGCCCATCTGTTCTGCCTATTTTCCTGCTGTTTACAGCTCAGTCTGCATCCTCTACAATTAGTAGAAATGACAGCTTTTGAATCGATTGCACTGCTGGATCCCCGAATTAAAGCACATTGTTTCAGTCAGAATTGAGAGCTTTTTAAGTTGCGGGTGATTCTTTGAAAGGTAAGTGATTGATAATATATTAAAAGCCAGGATTTTTCTTGGCCATATAACCTACAGAACTTAATCCTACGACTCTTTTTTCCCCCCATTATTCCTCCTGTTGTCTGTTAACCAAATGGGCCACCTTAAACAAAACTCTTATTTTGCTTTTCATTATAGCATGGTTAAGTGGCACTTAAGGAAATGTGAATTAGTTGGGCATTTAGCATTTTCAAGTAATCCTGTCTACCATAACAAATTCAAGAACGGTAATGTGAGAGACATCTATTTATTTAACAATTAAGCTATTGGAAATGTAAATGACAATGCCATTTATTTATGATTTAAAAAAAAAAAGTCATGAGCAATGCCAATAGCTCTACCTTTAATAATGCCGAGACCATTGCATTGTAAATGCTTGTTTGTAGTGCGAGTGCTTTGTTTATTTCAGGTGGCGCGAGCGCTAGTGGTATTGTGTGTGGCATTTGTTTCCAGCGCCGCGTTCCTCATCACTCCTTTTGTGGCTCTTCAGAGGCTCTCACACACGTTGATAGCCGTCAGGGGTGCCATTACAGCACGTCTCAGGGCTCGTTGCTCGGCGGGGGTCGCAATGACAGGAAATTCCTGACAGGAAAACGTGCTCCCGCCTGCTGTCTGGAAGCCTTGACACCCAGCTCCCGGGTCCGTAATTACTGCAGCCTGACACCCTGTGTGGTTGGTAACGCTTCCCAGTGAGACCATTATCTTGAAGGCTGTAATTACCACAAGGGGCCCGGCCCAGGCATATTATATCCATGTTAGGTGTTTATTACCCCTTTATGCAGTGGGTGTGAGGCCCCAGGGTTGGTTACCCCTGACTCCTGCTTAGCAGATTAAATGTAGGGCTCATATCCCGCCAAAACATTAGAGCTTTAGGCTCGCCAAAACATCGACAAGGTGGTCTGTGCAATCTACTAGCCTTAAAGGTATGGAGGGAGACTACGTGGAAGAAGAGACCTTTCAGTTCCTCCCCGTTGACGACATTTGCGACGCGGTGGACGCTTCCATCCACCATGTTGTCACTGCGGCTAAGGGCCCTTTTGAGAGGCGTATGATGAAGGTAGCCTACGCCTATGCTTCTCAGGAACGCCAACCCCCTGCGCCCCCTAAGAGACAATCAGAGGTGGCGGTGGTTATGGGGGCTTTTGAACGCCTTAAAAAGGCCTTTGTGCTGCGCCCTGCTGTAGCGCAAGCATACCCGATGGATGTGGTAATCTCTTTTTCCCCTGAGGGAGGTGACGATGAGGGAGATGATTTCCCTAGGAGTCCCACGAGGAGTCGGGCCCTTCTAGGACCTGGCGCCCTCCCCAGGTTTTGGCAGAGGCTCCTCCAGACATCCTTGTTCCAGAGGATTTAGTACACCCTCGGTTCTCTTTATAGTCTCCGGGTGAAAAGGTGGCGAAGTTTGTCGCCAGACTGATGAGGAAACCCCTAGTGAAGGAAGTAAGGGCATCTCTACGGGCAGAATGCCCTCGCCCCGACCTGGCAGGCAACGTAGCCATCACTCCCGAGATTGATGCCAGGAAGAATACTTTCTTGCAAAAGTATATTTGATACCCCAAAAAGGGAATCGATAGGTCCTGGAAAGCTTGCCAGGACAAGCTCCTGGATACTTGTGGCCCTCTTACAAAAATTCTAGACCTCACTGAGGAGGCTAAAGCCCCCGGCATCGTGCTTTCCCAAGGAGTCGGTCTTAGATTGGGCCCAGTGCGCCATCGTATTTTTAGGAAATGCGAATTGGCCCTCTCGGCTGACAGGAGGCGCTCTTTATTGCTTAAAGTGGACCCGAAGCTCGGCGTCGCGGCCTCCTCGGATGCAGGGGCTGTTGCGGATGGGGGACTCTTCGGTGAGCCTTTTGTGAAAGAACTCACGAAGTTCGTCTCAACCTTCACCACCCTGGATAAGATGCAGGCCTCTATAAAAAGAGTGTTCCACCCTAAGGTTTTTGTTGGGGTCTGTCGTGGCCGGGGGCGCTCGACCGGCCGTTTCTACACTCAAGCCCCTAATAAAGGCTTTAAGAAGGCAACTGACCAGCCTAAACAGGAATTTTACCAGTCGCAGAGGAACAACTGAGGCAGAGGTGCCAGAGGAAGAGGCAGAAGCCATTTCCAAAACCAATCAGGTGAGTCTCTACCCTTACCCCCGTTTGCCAGTGGGGGGGCAGGCTGGCTCTGTTCGCTCACAATTGGGAGGTCATTACTTCAGACTCCTGGGTACTTCAGACCATCAGAGGTTTTCACATAAAATTTTACGGGACCTCAATACAGGAATCACGGTCACGGCCCCTAGTGTTCACATCAGCTGACACTTCCCTGGTGGACGAAGAGGTTCAGGATCTCCTCCGGAAAGAGGCAATAGTATGCTCCCCCACCCGCACGGGTTCCTGACCTATCTCTTTTTGATGGACAAAACAGACCGAGGTCAGCATGCAGTTATCAAACTTAAGGAGTTCAACAGCTGGTTGGTTTACCGCTATTTCAAAATGGAGGGAATCCACCTGCTACATGAGCTACTGCGTCCAAATTACTGGATGGTGCGCCTCGACCTGAGGACAGTTACCTATCCTTTTTTGATTTTTTCCCCACATCGCAGGTTCCTTCAGTTTCAGTGGAGCGGGCAAACTTACGAGTTCATCACTCTGCCCTTTGGCCTCTCCCCCACACCGTGGTGTTTCACCAAGGTGCTCAAGCCGAAAGGGGAATACCTCAGACTCTGGGGCTTCCACCTCTTGATCTACCTCGACGATATCCTCCTTCTGGCTCAATCCACAGTCTTGCTTCCAGAACAGCTATGGACAGCTGTAAACCTGTTACAGGGACTGGGCTTTGTCATCAGCGAGAAAAAGTCCCTCTTAGTCCCGGTCCAGCAGACTACGTTTTTGGACTTTGTCATAGACTTGGTCAACAGGACACTGACTCTGCCCTCCAGGATGGTCTCCAAAAATCGACGGGAAGTCAGACGCACCCTGGCCCGCTCCACCATCTCTCTCCGGCAGGTTGCCAGAGTGGTGGGTCTCCTATCATCCTCCATACAGGCCATCTTCCCGGGGCCTCTTCATTACAGAGCCCTTCAACGGTTGAAAGCCACTCACCTCAGGAAGGGTTGCAGTACTCAGAACTGGTTCCTCTCACAGACGAGGTGAGGTTGGAAAAGCAGTGGTGGCTGGACCACATGGAGGCCTGGAAAGGGAGGGCCATCTTTGGCTCTGCTCCGGACATCGTCATAGATTCGGATGCGAGCAGGTCGGGCTAGGGAGCTCGCTGCGGGGACTCCTTTACAGGAGGAAAATGGTCCGCAGACGAACAGAGGCTTCACCCCAATTGCTTGAAACTCTTGGCTGGGTCCTTCGCCATCAAGTGCTGGACAAAGGACAGAATCGGCTGCCATGTCCTTCTCAAGATGGACAATGTACCGGCGGTCCACTACATAAATCGCCTAGTGGGCACGAAGTCCAAGGTGCTAACCGACCTGACCAAGGAGTTCTGGACATTTTGCCTGGAGAACAGCGTGTCGGCGACGGCAGAATGCCTCCCGGGAGCGTCCAATGTGGTGGCGGACTGGTACTCCCGAGAATGGTCGGATGTGAGCCTCTGGCAGTTGGATACCAGAGTCTTCCGGAAACTTCACACCCTCTGGGGCCCCTTCTCAGTGGACCTCTTTGCGTCTCGCCTGGATCACCAACTCCCCAAATTATTCAGTTGGAAGCCGGACCCTCTGGCAGCGGCCACGGACGCCTTCCTTCAGATTGGTCAACGGAGGCGGGTAATGCCTTTCCCCTGTTTGCCATGATCATGCACCTTTCGGCGCAGGTTTGCCGACAGCAGGCAAAGGTAGTGTTGATCACGCCTTATTGGAGGTCGCAAGTATGGTTTCCAGTTCTTCTGGAACTTTCTTGGGATTCTCCAATCGTACTATCCCGCGATCATATGGAGAAGTGTGGCTCACCGATTAGAGCGGCAGACCCTGAGGCAGAGGTCTGGCCCGGGACCAGGGTTCCATTCCCGACGCGGCAGGGTCTTGGGCTCAATGTCCATGGACTTGATAATTCTCGCCTAGGTGCCTACTCTAATCATGGGTCCTACTCTGCAACTCTGGGCATTAGCTTGCTTAATCTCCACAACGGCCCCGAAAGCGCTAGGATGCCTGGCCTCAGCTTGGAGGTGCCCAGTAAGGGGGCATCTCAGAGGGAAAGTCAGGAAGGGTTCCACAGCGGTATACAGCGCCAAGATACCTTTCAGGTGACAGTGCGCTTTACAAGTATACACACATATGATCCTTCAGGATCTCCAGGGAGGACCTCATCCATTGGTGGTGCAGAATCAGAGGCCCCTCATGGCTTGGCAGATTTCCGGCAGCGTTGGAGACTCCGCAGCTTATCAGGAGACGCCCAGACCACCTTGGCAGCAGCTTGGGCCAACGGCAACAACAAGCGATACCGTTCAGCTTGGTCCAGATGAGTGGGTTGGTGCCTTAGCCGAAATCAAGATCCCGTGGGGTGCGAAGTGGTCTACGTCCTGAATTTTCTGGCATCTCTAGCCTCAGAAGGCTTGGCTTACAGCACCATTAATTGTTACAGATCAGCAATTTTGGCGGAACATTACCCGGTACAGGGTGCGGCAGTGGGGGAACACCCTTTAGTCTGTAAGTTAACTCACTTGTGGGATGTCAACAAAGTGTTATCTCTCTTTAATTCTTGGCAGGCCAATATATATCTGTCTTGCAAGGAACTTTCTGCCAAGTTAGCCATACTTCTTTGCTTTATCTCCCTCCGAGGGTTTCTGATGTGATAGCCCTCTATCTCCACGGTAGGGATTTTACCCCTCAAGGGGTCACTTTCCATGTTTCCCGCCGTACTAAGTTGGATTCTAGAGTAATCTCCTACTAGGCTTTTGACAAACACCCTAAGTTGTGCACGGTGCGTTGCCTCAAGGCTTATGAGGGTATGACGGATGAATATCGACTTCATGGCGTAAACCAGCTGCTGATATCTCTAAGGAAACCCTTCAAGGCTGTGTCTTCTCCCACCATTGCAAGGTGGATCCAATGAGTAATGCGGGAAGCAGTCATTGACATTTCACACTTCGGGGCCCACTCCGTGAGAGGAGCGATGGCCTCCAAGGCTTTTTACCTCTGGGCTCGCCTTGAGGACATTATTAATGCGGCGGACTGGTCTTTGGACTCAATGTTCAAAAGATTCTATTTTAAGCCTGTCGTTGATATGGCTTCCCTGGTGGTGGACAAGCTTTGACTGAGCATAATCCTCGCCTCCAGTCCTCCCATAGAATGAAAAATTTCCTAGTAGACACAAAGGAAAGTTTCAATTCTATTCAGGACTTGGAGTTGAGGATTATTCCCACCCGGTGTTCCTGAGGATTCAGTCAACCACTTTTATCCCTACCCTATTCTATGGAGCAACACTCCATATAGTATAAGTATTTATCTTTTACCCCTGTTGTGCAGAAGGTTGGGATGTAACTCAGATTACACTTCAATTGGTCATGTTTTTCCAGTGGTTACATTTTTCAATTGTTGAATGCCTTGTGTTCACTGTGGCACTTAAGTACGGATTCATACGGTTGTCCTCTTCCTCTTGCAGGATCGGAAACCCCAAAAACGGATTAATGGAACTCGATAGTGGCTGGATGGTCCAAGTCAAGAAAGAGGAGATATCCCAGCATTCCCCGGGCCTTGCAGACGTGTGTGGATGCTGATTGGATGGACTTATAGACTGGTTTTTACCTGTGGTTCATGGGAAAGAGAGTTTTTTCTGTTCTTGTTAAAAACTGATTGTGTTGGAAAATAAAGAAAGCAGAGAATAATACTCGCCTCTGTCTACTAGGAAACGTTTCATTTTGCAGAAATATTGTGGTATGACCAAAAATATAACATTCTTAGCGAATCAGAGCACAATTTTATGAAAGATCTTACTGCCTTAGCACCTGAGTATTATTTCACTACATGAATAATGATTCTCCCTACTCTAAGCCAATGTCATCCGGAGATGGCAGAACAAACTAGTTACATGAACAACAGTGCCTTATTATGAAAGAATAGGGTACAGTGAACTAGCAGAAGGCCCTTGGAAAAAGAAACATTATTGTGATCACACTGGAAAGTTTTTATTGAGAACGGCAAGAACAGCGTCAATGGAAGTAAACAAATATGACTCTGCTTGCCTGTGTGCTGCAGAAATATTGAACAGTGTACATGTAAAAAGAGACAGCCTTTTTGGACAAAATGGCTTTAGGCCTAAATTCAGGCCTATTTAACAAGAGCCAGGAAAACACACTTCTATATGTTATAGTAAATTTGTTTTAAGTGCAATAACATCAGGTCAGTGTGCACATATAAATCCAAGAACAGATCTACATTCTGCACGTTATCAATAATGCTACAAATATATAATACAAAAACAATTAACAGGCCTCTCTATGGACTAATAGTATCCACCCTTGAGGGGTCTCTCTAGAGAGAGGTACAGTTCACAACAGCAAGAATTCTTTATGACTGACTGTCGAAATAACTCCTAAGTGGTATCTCTCCTGACTATCATCCCTTGTCTGAAAGATCATTCTGGTGACCTTCTCCATGCCACCACTTCCTCTACCCAATCACAGCAACCTTTAATATTCCTCTTTTGGGTATATTAGCCTCGCCTAAGCATTTTCCAAACCCCATAAAGACCCTCTCTGTTTCAACCTTAACTCCCCTGCCAGCCTTTATCTTTTGCAAACGCATCTATATAGGATGGATAGGGCTGTCTTCTCCACTACGCTTTTGAAGGTGAATGTAAACTGCAGAGAATTATTGCAGCTGCTGCACTGGTTTGCATATCCACGGGGAAGTTGGGTGTCCCAGGACGAAGAATAATAACATTATACCGTATCTTATGCAAAGAAGTAAGAATTAAGTCATCAGCAAGGCCAGGAGCCAAACCCGGTATTATTAGCAGCACCTGCAGTGATCTCATTGATGTGTTTCGGCAAGGAAGTGACTATTAAAAGTGAGCATGTAACGTCTGGAAGTATCCAGAATCATGCACCATCAGCTATGGAGATGAGGGTAAGAAACATGGCAGGAACTGTCTATGGGGTAGCCTAGGGGGCTTTGTCCCAGTCAATCACAGCACTGCTGGAAGGGAGCAGATATTTCTCTTAATGTAGGACCCAGAATTGGGACTCCTTCGTGGAGGATGGACTGTACTCTCAAGGGCTCAACGGCTGGATGGTTCGTTAGTTGCCAAGCCATCGGTTGTCAGAATCCATGGTCCACCTATGGCAGGAGCTGTGCTTACTAAGTGCAAGATGCAAAGGATAGAGGGGAGTCACTGGGACCTGGACCTGCTTATTCCTGTGTAAGCAGAATGTGGGCAACAGGCTGTAGGCCACGACTGTTAAGGCTACCATTCCAGAGAGAAGGTTTGGGTACTGGATGTACTGTACTATATTATACACCTAGGCTCATGCCTTGGAAGAACCTAAAATACACTTTACTATTGTTAAATGTTTCAAACTGTACAGCTTTATGTATTGGGACACTTTCTTTTTTAGTACATTCTCTTTTGCATGAATCAATTGTATGGTTATGTACAATTTATGATCCATTTGTGTATATTCCCTTTGGAGAAATGTTATGAGTATGTACTTTTATGGTCCATGAGACTGAAATAAAGTCATGGAATGGTACCTGATGGCACCCTTAACTACCCACAGAGTAGGAGCTTGTCACAACATTAACCCACAGCCATGTAAGAAGCCTGTGGCTTTCTCGGTAGCACCTCTAGGCAAAGCCCGTTATGTAGTGCAGAAAAGGGTAATTAGCACACACAGTACGTGTTCTGTAATTACTAAATACAAATCGATATCAAATGGGTGCCATGGGAAGCCTAACAACCTACTAGGCTTTCAATTTGGGATACCACAGATCCCTAATGATATGGTCACAATAATCTGCACACCAGTGTGTGTGTCCTTAGAAAACAAATCTCGTTTACAGAGGTCTTTCAAATAAAACTTGACTCTATCGAAGTCAGGGTTACAGCCAATCTTGTCTCATTTTTCCTTAGCAGACTTAGGCCCACGTGCGCTTCCTCAAGCAGGAGACTATCCCTTCGTTTTCATTTGGACTACAAAAGTGAATTTAATGGAACCAATTGTGGGATTCGCAAACAGATGCGATGCTCTAAAATATATTCCATACCCCAAAGTCATGTGTATTCTTCTCCAAGTTGCGTTGTCAGTAAATCAATGGTGGGCAGTGTGACTTGAAACCCGGTACCCAACGTTCCGTTGGAGAGGCGGGCCCTAGAGAGTAAATAATGTCAAGAAACCTGTAGTTAGCCATGCTATAGCTACATTGCCAATCTTAGTTACTGCATAAAAACTAGTAACCAGAGAGAAACACTGATATCACTTTACACGGTCCTTATTAATCGCACATTTCTTCTTTTTTAATCACAAAGTATTTTCAAGTATATTCAAAATCAATAATCTAAGGGGGTAGCCGCTTTCCATGAAGTTTTTAATCCAGGCTACAGAAACAGACTTGGTGCAAGAAACACTCGCCCATTTTGCTGTTGACTTCAGGAGGCATCCATAGAGTGTGAAACTCGATTCTTCCTGCACTACACAAAGCCCATCTTTTCCAATATTCAACAAATAATTGAAAAACTCATTGCTATAATAATAGTATGGCCACGTCATCTAAAAGACTCTGTCAAGCTATTTCCTATCACTCATATTTGCAACTTTAAATGAAAATGGGAAAACATACCATATGCTGTTATTGTCTGCTTATTTCTGTCTAATATTGATATTCCCTGAATTATTGTGTCTCTAGGAAAGTGCCCTATAATTGTATACAAAAAGAACAATTGATGGATGGAATGCTGAACAATGTCAAACATTCACCCCCAGTACGGAATATCTGGGCCTTTTTGCATCTGTAATTTTATACAGCATTTTAAATAATATTGCCAAATAAATAAATATTAATGAAATTAGGCAGCCAGGTAAAACAACCATCCAATCTGTGTAAAGTTCCATTTGTGTCGGACAGTTGACTTAACTTCAGGATCAGGTCTGCAAGACATTGAGCAGGAGGTAGGAAGAAGCTTCAGAGGACTCTAAAAGGCTTCTCAAATCTATGAAATAACATGTTTCAGCCTTATTGTATGGGGTAGATTTGGAGAACGGAGCAGACCATGGACGAACCCATATGGACTTTGTCTCCCTGCGTATATGTGTATGGTATTAGTGTAGCAGAAACCTATCCAAAACACAGTGGAACATTGCGAAGGGTTGAAAACAGAGATACAATCCGAAAGTGAATGTAGGTGGGAGTGGATTATTTATTGTGTTGTTATTTATCGTGCTGTGATGTACACTGCGTAAGAGGGAATCAGAGGAACCAGCCTGTTTAGAGGTGCCTCAATTCAAGGAGAAACCAACACACCACGTTCTACGTGTACAATTCTAGACATTGTTTATTGTGGAAGTTGTTATAGAATGGCTAATGTTAAGTTGATGATCTTTGAAGAACAGGTATTCTTCTACTCTAAAAACAAAGGTAATGAATGCTTGTGGCGGTGAGCAGGCAGCCTGGGGTTGGACTCTAGCCCCTCCCTGTTAAAGTGGTTAAGAAGCTGGAAATGAAATTGGCCGCTGAGCTCTCCTTGGGCTCACAGATTTCTGTTGTGCCTTCTTAACCACTTTAACAGGCAGGGGCAAGAGTCCAACTCCAGGAGTGCCTTCTTATGGTTTTTCTCAGTTTAACAATTGAGGAAGATATGGCTGGGCTTACTCCTGGAGCATCCTTTCTACTGCCTTTCTGGAGGACTGCAACTTCCTCCACCTGAATGCTCCAAAATGTATACCCAAAGACTGGATGTGGTTCAAAATTATACATTGTGCTGACATAGACAGAGGCCTTCACAGGAGTTCCCTTGGAGTGAAGCCATATCTTTATTTAGGTGAGAAGTCCAGCGATACTGCGGAATAGAACAGATACAGCCAGGCTGCAGTCTCCATCAAGTGAAATTAACTGCTAGGCTTTCACGCGGTTCACACACCTAACATTTCAAGCATCACCACATTCTCTCATAGGCCACTCACCAGTCTACTCCATCACGCACATTGCACACATATACTCTCAAGCTGATCTTTGGCATATGTAACTTTGACTTCGCAGTCCTGCTACATAGAACATTCTACTTGCTTCAGATCTCGGCCTTTGTGGGTTTTTTAGGTTTGTTGCTACAATCACTGGTGGAGGTTTTGGACTGAACACTGTTTTTATGCAGCAGAATACACTGGTAAGCTTCCTATCAATTCCTTTGCTCTCCTGATGCCCTCTTATGTGATTCCTTGTTTCAATTGACAGCAGAGAGTCAGGCACGCTTTTTCATCGCTGCTACTACCCTCTGGAACAGTGCTGCTAGGTCCCTCCACAACAATGCTAATCACTGGAACTTTTGAGGTGCCCTTACACATTAACCTTTTTACTGTCTAATCTTCCCCGGGTGTCATGATGGATCAATAGCTTGTAGTTGCTTTGGTAGCGCCAACGAGCCCCATAAATAGAAGCGTGCTTTAAAAAACTCTGGGGCATATTATCAAGAAACGGCGTTAAAATTATCGCCGTTTTAGCGGCAGGAAACTGCCGCTAAAAGGGAGATAATGGACTTGATAATATGCCCTTGTGAATTCTGATAGAAGCCCATGTTCTGGTGTGAACATGGGCTTCTATGGGAATTCTCAACGGCATATTATCAAGCCCATTATCGCCGCTTTAGCAGCAGTTTCCTGTCGCTAAAGCGGCGATAATTTTAACGCAGTTCTTGATAATATGCCACTCAGTCTTACCTAAACTGAAATACATTCCATATATGCTAGATCATAGTAGTGATGCCTAGGATGAACTAATGTCCATGTTAACTTCATTTGTATAGCCTATTCTCATAACATAATCTGCTTAGCATAACATAACAGAGAACCGAACAGAAAACATAACATAGCATATCTAGCCTCCCCATTGCATATGTGAGTACCATACTCTAAACTCCAATGGCTCCCACTGCTTCCTGTTTCTGGGGTCAATGAGTACTCACCTTCAGTTAACTTTCATTGGAGAACCTCCGATGTCTAAAGCAAACCAGGGGTGTGGGCAGAGCTTTTGATGGGGGCAGTGTCAATATATTGCCAGATTATCACTGTGGTGCTGGGGGAAAGGCAATGCATGAAGTGACTGTAGGGTTAAAAATCATCAACTTTAAGTTGCAGCTTTCACTCCCTGAGTTTTATCGATTCACCTCTAAAGATCTTAATTTTTTTGTGTATTCAGCGGCACCAAATCTGAGTAATACCTATGTACCAGTTCCAGTACTCTCCACAGAGCCTATGTTGCTGATGGTCCATGCCTATTCTCGATGATATTCAAAAGTATCCACCTGCTTGCCCTGAAGAGACTATAGGCATCATGTGCAAAGATTCAATTTGGTGCAAATTGTGCATTGACTTTAATGAATAGTTTATTATTTTGCAGACTGACCTCTGTAGTAATGGGTTGTTCACAAAATACAGAAACGTAGTGGGCCGCAATATGACTTGGCTCATGAATATTCATGTGTTAGGTCGCAGATTGTGACCCACTATGATTAGCCACAATCACAGGGATGGTGACCTGCACCACCATGTCTGTGATTGCTTTTAAATAAAACTATTTTTTTGTTTGGAAATAAAGCCCATTTTCCTTAAAGGAAATGAGATGCATTAAAAAAAAAGAAAACTTTTTCAAATCGTTAAATGGGTTCATCAAATTTTGCATGTTTGCAGCTCTCTTTGCCCAAAAGCAATGCCGGCTCCCACAGGAGGCAGGGAGCTGGCAGGGACCATGGGGGCATTGGGGCTCCCACCGCTGTCTCAACAGTGAGGCTATGCTCCGGGGGATGGGGTCCCTTGGGCCAAAAATGGCCCGGATGGTGGGCCATGCATCCCCCCTCCAATAAAAAAAAGTATATAAAAAAAGAGGCAAAGCCTCGGGAGAATGGGTCCCCGGGACCAAAAAAGGCCTCAGGAGGGGCGCCGCAGACCACCCTGCTTTAAATATTGTTAAAAAAAATAGAAGTGGCCATGCCCCTGGGGATGGGGTCCCTGGGCCGAAATCAGCCTCGGGAGGGGGGCTGGGGGCGGTGTGAGGCCCCTTTACCTTTTTTTTAAATGGGTCAGGCCCTGGGGGATGAGGTCCCCAAGGGCCAAAAAGTATAAAGGGAAGGGGGCCACACAGCCCCCTTCCTTAAAGAAGGCAGAAAAGAGGAGTGGACATCTCTCCGGATGCCCCGCCCCCTCCCTGAACTACTCTGCAAAAGCACCTCCTTCCGCGCTCTGAGATTGGGGATGAAATCCCCATTGCTAGTGAGGGTCATTAGGGTCCAACTGGCCCACCAGGTACCTCCAGTAAGCCCCATACAGTAGGATTACTGAGAGGTAGTACAGACCACGCCCCTTTTTACACCACTCAGCAAACGCACCTCTTGGGCAGTGCTGGTGGGGCGATGAGGTCCCCTTGTGTCCTGAGGACTTCAGGACTAAAGTGGATTTTATCCCCCAAGCAGCAGTGCGCCAGGAGGCGCATTTGCAGGGTGGTGTAAAAGGGGTCGTGGCCTTTGACCACTCTCGCAATCCAGCTGTGTGGGGCTTAATGGAGGTATCAGGAGGGCTAGTTGGCCCCCAGAGTCCCTCAAGAGCCAAGGGGACTTCATCCCCCAACCAAGCACACATCAGGAGGCGCGTTTGCAGAGTAGTAGAGAAAGGGGGTATGGCCTGTGTCCACCTCTCAGCATTCCCTCTGTGTGGGGCTTACTGGAGGCAATAGGTAGGCTAGTTGAGCCCTACATACTCCCACAAGCAAAGGTGACTTTAATCCTCATCCAAGAGCATGCCAGGGAGTGTGTTTGTAGAGTAGTGGGCAGAGGGGGCATTCCCTGCTATGAGAACTTACCAATCCGGCTGTGTGGAACTTACTGGAGGAGGTAGGAGGGGTAGTTGGCCCCCAAGGATGTTCTTGGGGGCCAAGTACCCCTCCTGTCACCTCCAGTAAGTCCCACACAGTGGGATTGCTAAGAGGTCTATGGACGCCACGCCCCCCTTTCTCCACCACTCTGCAAACACGCCTCCTGGCAAACTACTGGTTGGGGGTTGAAGTCCACTTTACTCCTGAGGGACTTTGGGGAGCAAGAAGCCCTCCTGGTGCCTCCTATAAGTCCTATGTAGCAGAATTCCTGTGCGCCGGTCGGAGGCCCAGCCCCCTTTCTCCACCACTGTGCAAAGACGTCTACTAGTTAAAGAAGCATGTGCAATGTAATAGGTCTCATATTTGCTAGAGTAACAGCTACTGGTGATGTAAATGTAAACGTTTTTTAATAATGTTTTTTGGAGTGGAGTGGATGTACGTTGTGTGTAGTAGAATTATGTGGTATGTTGTGCAATGAAATTATGTATATAGAAAGTATGCAATATTTAGTGATTAGGAATTATATAGAGTTGGATTATGTGTTATGGAGAGTAATTATGTGGTATGGTAGTCTTTGTTGTGGAGTGGTATCCTCCGGTTTAGTCTTCCTCGTTTCCATAGCAGCTAAACTATAAACTCAATGAGACAAAAAAGAAAGAACCACTGAGGTGCACTTCTGGACCTAGTCAGAGGTATGAGCGGGCCCACTGGAATTATGCGACTGTTTGGCTGCACCGACTTTTGCACAATTATACATTTTCTGCATTTACCACATAATCCATCATCTGCTGCATAATCTGCAGATTTGAACTAAAGAAATCTAGTTCTAGCTCAAAAGGCTCAAACGTTACCAAAAATGCAGTGACAAATGTTACAGCGTGGTGGAAGGCCCTTTGCAAACATAGAATGGTCACCTGTTACTTATTGGTAAATGTGGGTGTTAATTTGCAACTAATGGTGAGCAAGCATCTCTTGCTTCTTTTTGCCCTCTCTCGCCTCTTTCTGCATTTCTCTTGCTTCTTTCGGCACCTTTCTTCCTTTTTCTGCACATCTCTTCCGCTTTCTGCACCTCCCTTCTTTCTGCACCTCTCTTGCTACTTTCTGTACCTCTCTTGCTTCTTTCTTCTGTACCTCTCTTGCATCTTTCTGTGCTTATTTCTGCACTTCCCTTGCTTCTTTCTGCAGCTCTCTTGCCTCTTTCTGCACCCGTATTCTCTCTTTGTGCAGCTCTCTTGCCTCTTTTTGCACCTCTCTTGCCTCTTTCTGCACCCATCTTCCCTCTTTCTGCACCTCTTTTGCTTCTTTCTGCACTTCTCTTGCCTCTTTCTGCACCACTCCTGCCTCTTTCTGCAACTCTCTAGGATATTTATGCACTGCTCTTGTTTCTTTGTGCACCTCTCTTGCATATTTCTGTACCCCTATTGCTTCTTTCTGCACCTCTCTTCCCTCTTTTTGCACCTCTCTTGCCCCTGTCTGCACCCCTCTACCGTCTTTCTACACCTCTTTTGCATGTTTTTACAACTCTGTTTTCTCTTTCTGCACCCCTATTGCTTCTTTCTGCACCTCAATTGCCTCTTTTTGCACCTCTTTTGCATTTTCTTGCACATCTCCTGTTTATTTCTGCAACTCTCTTGTCTCTTTCATCACTCCTCTTTCTTGTTTCTACACCTCTGTTGCTTCTTTCATCACTTCTCTTGCCTCTTTCTGCACTTCTCTAGCCTGTGTCGTCACCTCTCTTGCCTGTTTCTGCACCTCTCTTGCCTGTTTCTGCACCTCTCTTGACTCTTTCTGCACCTCACTTGCTTCTTTCTGTACCCCACTTGCCTCTTTCTCTGCCCTTCTTCCCTCTTTTTTCACCTCACTTACCTCTTTCAGCACCTTTCCTGCCTGTTTCTGCACCTCTCCTGCCTGTTGCTGCACCTCTCTTGCCTCATTCTGCCCCACTCTTGCCTCTTTCTGCATACCTCTTCTCTCTTCCTGCACTTCTCTTGCCTCTTTCTGCATATCGCTTGCCTCTGTCTACACTTCTATTGCCTCTTTCTATACCTCTGTTGCTTCTTTCAGCACATCACTTGCTTCTTTTTGCACCCCTGTTGCCTCTTTCTACACTAGTCTTCCCTCTTTCTGCACCTCTCTTCACTCTTTCTGCACCACTCTTGCCTCTTTCTGCACCTCTGTTGCTTCTTTCTGCACTTCTCTTGCTTCTTTATACACCTTTCTTGCTTCTTTTTCCAACCCTTGACTTTTTCTGCACCCTTTTTCCCCTTTCCTGCACCTCACTTGCCTCTTTCCTCACCTCTCTTGCCTCTTTCTGCAGTTCTCTTGAATCTTTCTGCACCTCTTTTGCTACTTTCTGCACTTCTCTTGCTTCTTTCTGCACCTCTCCCGCTTATTTCTGTACCTATCTTGCTAATTTCTGTACCCCTCTTGCCTCTTTCTGCATCCTTCTTCCCTTTTTCTGCCCTCTCTTGCCTCTGTCTGTACCCCTCTTGCCTCTTTCTGCACCTCTTTTGCCTCTTTCTGCACCCCTCTTGCCTCGTTCTTTACCTCTATTGGTTCTTTCTGCACTGCTCTTGCTTCTTTCTGCACCTCTCTTTCACATTTCTGCACCCCTATTGCCTCTTTCTGTACCCTTCTTCTCTCTTTCTGCACCTCTCTTTGCACACCTGTTCCTTTTTTCTGCACCTCTTTGCCTGTTTCTGCAACTCTGTTGCATCTTTCTGCATTTCCTGTGCCTCTTCCGGTACTTCTCTTGCCTCTTTCTGCACTTGTCTTGCCCCTTTCTGCACCCCTCTAGCCTTTTTACGGCACTCCTATTGCTTCTTTCTGTACCTCTTTTGCCTCTTCCTGTACCTCACATGCCTCTTTCTCCACCTCTTTTGCTTTTTTCTGCAGGTCTCTTGTTTTCTGCAACACTCTTGTCTCTTTCATCACTTCTCCTTATTCTTTAAACACCTCTGTTGCTTCTTTCAGCACTTCTTTAGCCTCTTTCTGACTTCTCTCTTGCCAGTTTGTGCACATCTGCTGCCTCTTTCTGCACCTCACTTGTTTTTGTGCACTTCTCTCTCCTCATTCTACACTTCTCTTGCCTCTTTCTGCACCCCTGTGTCCTCTTTCTGCACTAGTCTTCCATCTTTCCGCACCTCTCTGGACTCTTTCTGTACCCCTCTTACCTCTTTTTGCACCTCTGTTGCTTATTTCTGTACTTCTCCTGCTTCTTTCTGTACCTCTCTTGCCTCTTTCTGCAGTTCTCCTGCCACTTTCTGCACCTATTTTGCTTCTTTCTGCACTTCTCTTTCTGTAACCTTTTTCCCTTTTCCTGCACCTCTCTTGCCCCTTTCTGTACCTCTCTTGCCCCTTTCTGCAGCCTTCTTCCCTTTTCCTGCACCTCTCTTGCCTTTTTCTGTACCTCTCTTGCCTCTTTCTGCACCTCACTTGCTTCTTTTTGCACCCCTGTTGCCTCTTTCTACACTAGTCTTCCCTCTTTCTGCACCTCTCTTCGCTCTTTCTGCACCACTCTTGCCTCTTTCTGCACCTCTGTTGCTTCTCTCTGCACTTCTCTTGCTTCTTTATACACCTTTCTTGCTTCTTTTGCCAACCCTTGACTTTTTCTGCACCATTTTTCCCCTTTCCTGCACCTCACTTGCCTCTTTCCTCACCTCTCTTGCCTCTTTCTGCAGTTCTCTTGAATCTTTCTGCACCTCTTTTGCTACTTTCTGCACTTCTCTTGCTTCTTTCTGCACCTCTCCCGCTTATTTCTGTACCTATCTTGCTAATTTCTGTACCCCTCTTGCCTCTTTCTGCATCCTTCTTCCCTTTTTCTGCCCGCTCTTGCCTCTGTCTGTACCCCTCTTGCCTCTTTCTGCACCTCTTTTGCCTCTTTCTGCACCCCTCTTGCCTCGTTCTGTACCTCTATTGGTTCTTTCTGCACTGCTCTTGCTTCTTTCTGCACCTCTCTTTCACATTTCTGCACCCCTATTGCCTCTTTCTGCACCCTTCTTCTCTCTTTCTGCACCTCTCTTTGCACACCTGTTCCTTTTTTCTGCACCTCTTTGCCTGTTTCTGCAACTCTGTTGCATCTTTCTGCATTTCCTGTGCCTCTTCCTGTACTTCACTTGCCTCTTTCTGCACTTGTCTTGCCCCTTTCTGCACCCCTCTAGCCTTTTTACGGCACTCCTATTGCTTCTTTCTGCACCTCTCTTGCCTCTTTCTGCACCTCTTTTGCCTCTTTCTGTGCCTCACATGCCTCTTTCTCCACCTCTTTTGCTTTTTTCTGCAGGTCTCTTGTTTTCTGCAACACTCTTGTCTCTTTCATCACTTCTCCTTATTCTTTAAACACCTCTGTTGCTTCTTTCAGCACTTCTTTAGCCTCTTTCTGACTTCTCTCTTGCCAGTTTGTGCACATCTGCTGCCTCTTTCTGCACCTCACTTGTTTTTTGTGCACTTCTCTCTCCTCATTCTACACTTCGCTTGCCTCTTTCTGCACCCCTGTGTCCTCTTTCTGCACTAGTCTTCCATCTTTCCACACCTCTCTGGACTCTTTCTGTACCCCTCTTACCTCTTTTTGCACCTCTGTTGCTTATTTCTCTACTTCTCCTGCTTCTTTCTGTACCTCTCTTGCCTCTTTCTGCAGTTCTCCTGCCACTTTCTGCACCTATTTTGCTTCTTTCTGCACTTCTCTTTCTGCAACCCTTTTCCCTTTTCCTGCACCTCTCTTGCCCCTTTCTGTACCTCTCTTGCCCCTTTCTGCAGCCTTCTTCCCTTTTCCTGCACCTCTCTTGCCTTTTTCTGTACCTCTCTTGGCTCTTTCTGCACCTCTGTTGCTTCTTTCTGTACCCCTCTTGCCTCTTTCTGTACCCTTCTTCCATTTTCCTGCACTTCTATTGCCTCTTTCTGCACCCTTCTTCTCTCTTTCTGTACCTCTCTTACCTCTTTCTGCACCCCTGGTCCCTCTTCCTGCACCTCTCCTGCCAGTTTCTTCACCTCTCCTGCCTGTTTCTGCATCTCTTTTGCCTCTTTTTGTAGGCCTCTTTCTGCACCCCTCTTCTCTCCTTCTGCACCTCTCGTGCCTCTTTCTGCATCTCTCTCCTCGTTCTGCACTTCTCTGGCCTCTAGTTGCAAAACTGTTTCTTCTTTTGGCACTTTTCTTGCTTCTTTCAGCACCTCACTTGAATCTTTCTGCATCCCTGTTGCCTCTTTCTGCACTAGTCTTCCATCTTTCTGCACCTCTCTGGGCTCTTTCTGTACCCCTCTTGTTGCACCTCTGTTGCTTATTTCTACACTTCTCTTACTTCTTTCTGTACCTCTCTTACCCCTTTCTGTCCCCTTCTTCCCTTTTCCTGCACCTCTCTTGACTATTTCTGTACCTCTCTTGCCTCTTCCTGCAGTACTCTTGCCTCTTTCTGCAACTCTTTTGCTTCTTTTTGCACTTCTGTTGCCTCTTTCTGCACCCCTCTTGCCTCTTTCTGCACCTCTGTTGGTTCTTTCTGCATTGCTCTTGCTTCTTTGTGCACCACTCTTACATATTTCTGTACCCCGATTGTCTCTTTCTGCACCCCCTTCCCTCTTTCTGCACCTCTCTTTGACACCTGTTCCATCTTTCTGCAGCACTTTTGCCTGTTTCTGCGTCTCTGTTGCCTCTTTCTGCATTTCTTGTGCCTCTTTCTGCACTTCTCCTGCCTCTGTCTGCACTTCTCTTGCCTCTTTCTCCACCCCTCTAGCCCTTTTCTGCACTCCTATTGCTTGTTTCTGCACCTCTTTTGCCTCTTTCTATACCTCTCTTGCCTCTTTCGGTACCTCACATGCCTCTTTCTCTTTTGCTTTTGTCTACGTTTCTTGTTGTTTTCTGCTACTCTCTTGTCTCTTGTATCACTTCTCTTTATTCAATTCAATAATACTTTATTTCGGATATCTTTTAATCCATAAAAGCACAAGAATTCATTAAACAATTCATTTTTAAAAACACAATTATTAAAAGACATATAATACAAATCACATTAATGAGTAAGTAAGCAAGATCAGGACTAAAGTGCGAGTAATACAGAATTTTCAGCATAGTAAATAGATTCAGCATCCTACCGAGATATATAATTACTCATCTAAGCACTTTCTCATTTTTACAGTCAATTTTAAAAATGCTATCACCTGAAGAACACTGTCGCTGTACAAAAGTTGTAAATACATAAGTGCAGGTCTTATTTGATTAAAATTTAATTTCTTTAAAAGGGTGACAAGATAACATTTGCGGGGGTATTCATAAAACTTACATAAAAATATAAAATGCAGCATATCCTGTGGAGACTTCCCGTCGCAGCCACAGGGCGCTGCAGTTTTGAAAAAAATGTCCGATTTAGGTCTAATTAAAAGATGATGAAATATATTGAACCTGAACCTTGTCAGCAGGAATTTTTCATGAGAAGTAAAGGAGCATGTTAGGTAAGGTTCCATGGTGTCACAAGATTTTAACATGACATATTTCCTAACGTTAGGCTTTAAGAGCTCAACCTCTTCTCTTTGGGCAATTCTGTCCATATAAAATGCCCGCTTAATTCCTGCCACATCACCCTTTAATATCTCATTCGGGTTGTCAAATAAGTTCAGAAATCCCAGCTTCAAAAAATGAGACCTCAGATATTTTAAACAGGGCACACGCATTGAATGTTCATGAGATACAAGGTCTTTTACTATCAAGTGGGTTAACGGAATTTCTTCATTTAGCCATAATTTTACCCAACATGTCAGTGGTCTCAACCCAACAATATCGGATAGATACTGACTGCCCAGCTCTTCATGTACCGCCAGGTTTGATGTAGAGGCTGGGACGCAGAGCAAACGCTTAAAAAAATTATTTTCAGTAACTTGTAGCTGTTCACCACTTACATAGCCCCATATCTCACTGCCATAAGCTGCAGTAGCTATCGATTTGGCATTATACGGTTTCATCATAGAAGAAGTTGGCTTTTTTCCTAGTTTAGTGGCAAAATTGAAGATAGAGGCATTTACCCTTGTCATTTCCCCTTTTTTTTGGTTACATGTGGGGCCCAGCTGAGCTTTGAATCAAACAAGACACCAAGGTATGAGAATGTATGAGTGGTGGGTATCAGGACATCATCTAATTTAAAAATAAAGTTCTTTTTTGATTGACGGCCAACATGCATTATATAGGATTTGGAATTGTTGACCAAAAGGTCTCTATTAGTCATAAAGTTATTAAAAGCATTTAGAAGTGCCTGGAGACCGTTTTCCGTTCTCGAAATTAAAACCGCATCATCTGCGTATAAAAGTACAGGAATACCCCGCCTGCCTACTCTGGGACAATCTGAATTTACCTCCTGTAGTGCAGCGTCTAAATCATTGATATAAAAATTAAAAAGAAATGGGGCCAGGATACAACCCTGCCGCACACCCTTTTTAATATTAAAATTATCCGTAGTTTCCCCACTGGATGAGAACCTAACATTGGCTCTGGTATCACTGTGCAAATCCGCCAAAAAGTCCACAACCCCTCTCTCTACACCTTTCTCCCTCATGGTCTGCCACAGCCTTCCCCTGTTAACACAGTCGAAGGCCGATGACAGATCCATGAAGGCAAGGTGGACAGCTCCCTTCTGTATAACAGTATATTTACTCAATATGAGAAACAGGTTGAGACACTGCGTTATAGTGGAACGACCCTCACAAAAACCATATTGTGAAATAGACAGGATGTTATTATCAGCTGTCCAATTTGTTAAACGCTGTAGTAAAATTCTCCCGAGGATCTTGACCATAGAGTCTATTAATGATATTGGGCGATAACAAAGAGGACTGCCCTTGTCACCTTTCTTAAAGACAGGGACGATTGTTGACAACCCCCAGGACACAGGACATCCCAGTAATGCAGCTGCATTAAATACAGCTACCAGAATGGGTGCCCAAAAGCCTGGACCTGATTTATAGAGATCTGGTGGTATTCCGTCCGGTCCGGGGGCTTTCTTTGCTGTAAGACCCTCTATGGCGTCCAAAACCTCGCGTTTATCAAAAGTGATTTTTCCGCCCCTTACATGGGCAACATCCTCAGCTATCACCAGGTCAGCTGAATAATACAGTTTTTTAAAGTGAAGTTCCCATTCCTCCTTGGTTATACAACAGTCTAATCCATCGCCTGGTTCTTCTGCCAGGAATGGTTGTTTAACTAGAGCCCAGAATTTTGAACTACAGTTTAGGGTGGAGGGATCAAGTAATTCATCCCAGCCCTCTCTTCTCAGAGACTCCTTACGCAATGCAATGACAGCCTTATATTCCTTTCTGCACAATTTTACCTCCTCCCGAATCCTCGGGGTGGTTGACAAAGTAACCCTAAGTTTGCGTGCAGCTTTAGTGCAGTCATGGCTGAACCATCTAGGGCCCACTTTCCCCACGTTCTTATTGGGGACTAACAGTAAATTTGACACCTTCTCCGATAGGTTTTGATAAGCGACTAGGACCTGCCTAGGATCTGCCCCCTCAAAAGTACAATTATTGATATCCTCTACACAGCTTTCAATAATATTTTTATAGAGAATATCCGGGGTGACCATAGACCATTTGAGTCGCCTCCTCCCATCTGTTGTTCCCAGCCTACCTATGCTGTTACTCTGGGGTGCCATTTTCACCCAGGATCCTTTTAAGCAGATTATTAGGGGATTATGATCACTAAACTCACTTAGAGCAATACTAAACGAGTCTAGGAAACTCTGCATCGTTAAAGAAACCAGCATATGATCTATGAAGGTGCCCCTACCGTGCCCTTTGAAGGTAGGAGTATCAAAACATTTTAACGGGTCCCTACGTGACATAGCCAATGAGAGGTCAAAGTTATTCAGCAGTTCATTGCATAATTCACCCTCCACAGTATGTTCCATGTGTAGGCCTCCCATACGCTCACAGTGCAGCTCAGTTAGACATTTATTCAATGGTTCGCCACAAAGGTGCACATTAAAATCTCCCATGATCATTAAATTATGACCAAGGACTTCAGAAAAAGTGGAAACAAAACAATTTAAAACAGAAATTTGGATAGTACCTGCACTATCATAAATGGCATTGTAAAAATTCACTAAACCAACCCGACAGTTTTCTCCGTATAAAACTAAGCCCATCATTCCTGTATGCTGTGAATCAATTCTGCGCATCCTACATGATAATAAAATGGAAACAAAGATTACAAGTCCCCCCTTTGGCCTGCCCCTTATTGAAGGTTTAGCTGGCACATAGAAGGCCTTGTACCCTTCCAAGTGAAGATCACACCCCACCAACCAGGTTTCTTGTAAGCAAATGATTTTAAATTGCTTGATGTATTGAACCCAGTTTTCATCAATCATTTTGGCAGCCAGGCCTGCAATATTCCATGCAACAGCATAACATCCAGGTGCTATGATCTGTGGATTCTTTGTGTATATAGGTTCACCTGAAGTCCCAGTGCCCTGAGCCGCAGGTACCTCCCGTCAATCACACATATCCAGTCCAGATAGGACTTCATACCTGTTCAGTGTGTTAATGTTAGACCCATGCTGATAGCGTCCGACACTGTTAATCCTGTTATAATTTTCATTCATACTACCAGAGCCACAAGAATTAGTGATGTTATATAAGAATTGTGCATCCATAGCTGGCGTCTGTGGTTCAAACACCCGTCCGATTAGCCTATGTTGTGGTGTGGGTTTACATAAGTGTGCATAAAAATAGCCTAGTGGGCGCACACAAATGCTGTTCTCATTATAAACTAGTGTGGAAGCTTTCAGGAGAACAGTTGCCACATGCTGCGGATGTTTAAAATTAACCACAATACAATCCCCACTTCCCGTCTTTTTAGATGGACCTACCCAGTTCACCCTCCTTACTGCCATTATCTGTTCTGAGTAAGAAGTGGGAAAACCACAATTTTTATTAAGCCAAGCTACTGTCGTATTTTTTAGTGATGCATGAGATTCATCAAATGGTGAGGCAGGATGAGTCCCACAGGGTGGAACATTGGTCAGGAAAGCTACAAACGGGGCACAGTCAGGTGGTAAATTCAAAAAGCGATTATGCCTGGAAGGTCTAGGGGGAGGACCACTTCGTTGGGCTACGATGGGTTGGATCTGCAGAGCGGTTGCCACTGAGGGGGCTGATGTACTTAATGCCTCTTTCCCAGTGGTCGCTACTGCAACAAGGCTCCCGGTGTGCTGGTGATCCTTTACTTTTGCCACCTCGCGCCCTTTTCCACCCACCTTCACGCTGCCATCAATTGGTGGTGGTGCAGTCAAATGTGTAGATATCAGGCCGCCAAGCCTAGCCAATTCCGTGGCCAGGTTCTCAATCTGGCTAGTTAGTGGTTTAATTAACTCCTCTATTCTTGATGTGAGTTTTGCCTCTAGATTTTTAAAAAGAGAGGCAAGCTGATCAGAATTCAGATTGGAACCATTGGCATTATTCCCTGTAAACACAAAAGGATGTATGGCAGGACTATGTACCTCTTTCCCGTTCTTTTTTTTGGTGGTCACATTAGCATTATGTTCCCCCCCGTCTTTGATGTGCTGTCCTACAAGTACTCATTGGCCTTATAACAGGCGAGGCTTCCCTAGTGTCTCCTAATTCCTCACTTAGCATGACATGTTGATCTAAGTGAACCTCTGAGTGAACCTCAGCCCTAACAGTGATGGGCGACTGTGGTTCTACTATAGTGACACCACTTGTAATACCCCCAACATCTCTAGTCATCCTGGTGGGAGACAATTCAGACAGATCAGCCAACTCCATTACCACAGTGCCCTTTCCCAAAGAGGCACGTCTTTCATTGTTTATCTGGCTGACCTTCTTCACAAAATAATTATCGATAGTGCCAGGTCCTTGTACTGGTTTGTCGTTTTTTGATTTAGACATCCTGGATAACTATAGTGTAGGATAGTAACCGCAGATAGAGCCACTACTTACTCATAAATAAAGTGCAATGAATAACACAATACGAATAACAATATGAAATAAAGTCTCACGTGAGTCTTATTCAATATAAGTCCAGATAAAATGATATAGGGTCCCTGGCCCAGTCCAGTCTCTTCAGGCCTCAGAGGGCCACAGAGGGCCCGCCCTTTGCCCGGGCTTAGCCCGGCGCTCCCGCGCGCTCCCGCGACGCGGGGATGTTTGACGTTTATATTGCGCCTGGAGCTGTGGGCGTGGTGGAGGTCCGGCCCAGGTGTGCTTGCCCAGAGGGGAGTCTTGGGATTTGGAGTCCCCCTCAGGTATGCTGGTAAAGCTGATAAAGCTTCCACGTGAAGAGAGCGCCACTCGAAATCAGGGCGCTGTGCTAGGAGAATTTTCAGCCGGTCGATTCACACTTAGGCTCCGTACAGTAAAGAAAAATGCCCCACGTTATTCTGCTGCTTTGCTGCACTCGCCACTACCAACTCCGCGCAGCAGCACCCGCGACAGCGGGCGCGGCAAGCCGTTAACAATGCGCCTGGAGCTGTGGGCGTGGTGGAGGTCCGGCCCAGGTGTGCTTGCCCAGAGGGGAGTCTTGGGATTTGGAGTCCCCCTCAGGTGTGCTGGTAAAGCTGATAAAGCTTCCACGTGAAGAGAGCGCCACTCGAAATCAGGGCGCTGTGCTAGGAGAATTTTCAGCCGGTCAATTCACACTTAGGCTCTGTACAGTAAAGAAAAATGCCCCACGTTATTCTGCTGCTTTGCTGCACTCGCAACTACCAGCTCCGCGCAGCGTCACCCGCGATAGCGGGTGCGGCAAGCCGTTAACAAAGCGCCTGGAGCTGTGGGCGTGGTGGAGGGAAGTGGGGATTGTATTGTGGTTAATTTTAAACATCCGCAGCACGTGGCAACTGTTCTCCTGAGAGCTTCCACACTAGTTTTCTTTCAGTACTTCTTTTGCCTCTTTCTGACTTCTCTTGCCTTTTTCTGCATGCATCTCTCTTGCCAGTTTCTGCACCTCTGTTGCCTCTTTCTGTACCTCATTTGCTTCTGTCTGCACTTCTCTTGCCTCTTTCTGCACCCTTCCTTCCTCTTTCTGCACCTCTGTTTCTTCTTTTTGCACCTCTCCTGCTAATTTCTTCATCTTTCCTGCCTATTTCTGCACCTGTTTGGCCTCTTTTGTACACGTCCTTTTGTACCCCTCTTCCCTCCTTCTGCACCTCTCTTGCCTCTTTCTGCATATCTCTCTCCTAGTTCTGCACTTCTTTTACCTCTTTCTGCACAACTGTTGCTTCTTTCTACATTTTTCTTGCTTCTTTCATCACCTCATTTGCTTCTTTTTCACCCATGTTGCCTCTTTCTGCACTAGTCTTCCATCTTTCTGCAACTCTATGGACTCTTTCTATACCCCTCTTTCCTCTTTTTGCACCTCTGTTGCTTATTTCTGCACTTCTCTTGCTTCTTTCTTTACCTCCCTTGCTTCTTCCTACACCCTTCGAACCTTTTCCTGCACCTTACTTGCCTCTTTCTGCACCTCTCCTGCCTCTTTCTGCAGTTCTCTTACCTCCTTCTGCACCTCTGTTGCTTCTTTTGCACTTCTCTTGCTTTTTTCTACACCTTTCTTGCTTCTTTCTGCATCCCTCGTGCCTCGTTCTGCACCCTTGTTCCCTTTTCCTACACCTCTCTTACCTCTTTCTGTACCTCTCTTGCCTCTTTCTGCAGTTCTCTTGCCTCTTTCTACACCTCTTTTGCTTGTTTCTGCACTTCTATTGCTTCTTTCTGCACTTCTCTTGCTTCTTTTTGCACCTCTCTTGCAAATTTCTGCACCCCTATTGCCTCTTTCTGCATCCCTCTTCCCGCTTTCTGCACCCCTCTTGCCTCTTTCTGAACATCTATTGGTTCTTTCTGCACTGATCTTGCGTTTCTCTGTACCTCTCTTGCAACTTTCTGTACCCCTCTTGCCTCTCTCTGTATCCCTCTTCATTCTTTCTACAACTCACTTGCCTCTCTCTGTATCCCGCTGCCTCTTTCTGCACCTCTTTAGCCTGTTTCTGCAACTATCTTTCCTCTTTCTGTACTTCTCTTCCCTCTTTCTGCACATTTCTTACTCTTTCTGCACCTCTCTTGTTTTTTTCTGCTAATCTCTTGCTTCTTTCTGTACTTCTCATGCCTGTTTCTAAATTCAAATGGGAAGTGCAAGCTGTCAAGTTTAAAGGTCTGCGTGCTCTCGTGACTGAGGTATATGTCTACTTGTACATGTATTCACATATGTGTTATGCATCTGGAGATGGTAGCTTAAAAAGCAGGTAGCTACTCTTATAGTTGGTCAAATCTTCTTAGTTCTGTTCTGTCACTCAGTTGCACAGGCATTATGTATATAGGTGTTATAGAGCCCCTCAAATATAGGATTGAGAGAAATACATGCACCTTTTGGTATACAAATATACAGGGTATGCTGTTTGAAACACAGGTATTCAAGTATTTCTATGTTAATTTTTATGTAACATGTCACTAGGTAAAAGCACAGACACACGCATGCATACCTTCACAAACTTGATCAGAGTTACAACAGTTATATGTTTAGGAACACATTTTTACATTTGGTAGGTCTAACATTCTGAGCAGTCTATAAATAGTGAACCTTCAAGAGAAAAGTGAGGTTTAATACATCTTTGGAAAAGGATTAGTGATTAGACTACTTTATGTGAGTATATGGTAAGGTACAGTCGAAGTAGGCCTATTTCTGCACCTCTGTTGCTTCTTTCTGCACTTCTCTTGCTTTTTCCTCCACCTGTCTTCCTCTTTCAGGACTTCTGTTGCTTCTTTATGTGTTTTTCTTGCTTTTTTCTGCACATTTCCTCCTCTTTCTGCACATCTCTTCCCTCTTTCTGTATTTCTCTTGCTTTTTTCT